>NC_136361.1:14100000-14790000 GCF_037039965.1 Doryrhamphus excisus
TGCAATAAATAGTAAAAACAAAATAACAACTTACTTTGACAAGTGAAGTAAGATGGCAAGGGTGCTTCACTAAAAGACTAACCTTACAATCATTGTTCACCATATTGCACTGAGCAGCCAAGACATAGACCTATACACTACTTTCTTATTGAGATCTTAATGTTCACACTCCCTACCTCTGCAGTCTTTGTGCCTGACGTGCTTCATTGAGGGCGACCCGGCTCCGGAGGTCTTCTGGCTTCGCAACGACCGAGAGCTCCCCGGCGAGGGTCAGTTCTTCATCACCAAGGAGCCCCACTGCAGCACCATCACCATCAACAATGTCCACACGGACAACTCGGGCAAGTACAGCGTGATGGTGCGCAACCGGTATGGCTCAGAGACGGTGGACGTGACGGTGAGCGTGTACAAGCACGGTGAGCTGCCGCCAGCCAATGCTGTGGAGATGGGGCTGTGAGAGTAGGATTTTTATTGTCTCTTAAAAGCATTGTTGTAGTGAATAGTAGATCCAGTTTGGTGCAAGAGAAGCAAAGGTGCACATGATGGTGGTTATTGGGGCTTATCACAGCAGCAAGTCGATGCAGACCTCTGCCAAGGCCAGACTATTAACAAATGTCCGGGAGTGTTGTGTGTGTTTGCTAGTTAGCCGGCTACTTCCTGGTTCATTGAGGACACACAGGGGAAGACAGGGTAGTCCAAAGTGCGGTGCTGGGCACATTTTCAGCTTTTTACCTTCTCATTAAAAAAACTGAATTAGGGATTTTTGGGCCTGTTGTGAAAGCATTCATAGCTGCAATAAAAACGTTGTTCCGGCAGTCATGCCTGGTGCTTGTGTGTCTCACCAAACATGTTAGTAATATAACTGACACCAGTGACCAGTGTAGAATGCTACATATCATCCTCGAATGGGTCTTCTGAATGAATTACAAATGTATTGTTGGTCATTTAGCCAGTTGTATGCTTGAAAATTTAATTGATTGATTGATTCAGGCAAAAATATGTAACATTTCTTAAATATGCGTATTTTGTTACTAGTAATATGTACCCGTCCACAAAACAGCATGATTTATTCATATAGTTTTGATAAATCGTGATCAAGTGTGAAGTGGGGATTACTGCATTGACCCACATTTTATTTAAACATGCATCAGGTTACAATAGAGTGCAACATATAAACAATTCACAGTTCCACATGTCCATCCACATGTCCAAAAGGAGTAGGAAGAAGCAAAACTTATTGCAGTGTTTTTAAACCTTTTTCGAGCCACGAGTCTATTGGAGGAACGACGCAATCAGCTACATGTTGCCACACGGACGAATATTACATTGCTACTTCTTTACGCCTTTAGTCTTTACGCCACGGACACTCGGCGATGACATAATATTTGCTAAATTATTAAATTATTAATAAATGTTAAGTTTATAAAATAATATTGGATAATTGGACAATTATTACACAACCATAGCTGTGTCCCAATTGGAGGAGCACCTAATAGCCTAGCTTTGAGTCCTACAGAGCCATGCCAACCCTCATTATCAACCCTAGAGCAGGGGTTTATCTTCTGAGAGGTGCTGGAAGACTTCCAGGGAGACGCAGTAGCTTGAGAATAATAAAGAAAAATGTCTAAGCTAACTTCAGGTGTGTCCAAAGGCAAAGTGAATTGATTTTTAAAAATTTTGTCCATAGTGTCGTTCACCCCGCTAGCGAGCCTCACTTGGCCGGGGTTAAACTAGGGAAAAAGGTTGCGGACGTGTGTAAAGCTAAGATGTATTACATCATGTAGATATGTCCTGTACCTTTTATTACAGTATAGCGTGAGCTTTGTGGTCCTCATCACATGAAATCCTTTCAGTGTGTTGTCTTCTCCGACTTGACTAGATCTTCCAAGTGTCAACACTTGAACGCTTCATGGCAAAAGGTAGTGTCAGTTATACTGCAAGCTTTGTTCCTCCATTAAGGGAGTAAATGAACTCCAGGTTGTTCAAACAAAGAGATTGGATCACTGGACGAGTTACTAATTAAACACAGCGGCCAGTGAGTATAAAAAGAAGTGGAAGCCTTCAGACACCCTCCGCACGTTGTTGAGCTCCCCTCACAACCTGTCTAAGCCCATCCTTTGGTGAAGGAGAACCTCCTGGTCGACATGGACTTTAACGGCACATGGCAGGTCTACGCTCAGGAGAACTATGAGGAGTTCCTCAAGGCAATGGGTGAGAAAACAAAAAAAAACCCGATGTTTGTGTGATTTATGTGGTATGAAGGAATATTTTACTCTCCAGAGCTTCCCGACGAGGTCATCAAGATGGCTAAGGACATCAAGCCCGTGACGGAGATCACACAGAAGGGCAACGACTTTGTAGTGACCACCAAGACCCCCGGGAAGACAGTGACCAACTCCTTTACCGTTGGCAAGGAGGCTGACATCACCACCATGGACGGCAAAAAGCTCAAGGTCTCCAAACGGCACCATCTTTTCTCAAACGTCCATCAGTTTATGACAAAAATTTGGCTCATTTCTTTCCACAAATGTAATGAAAACCTCCCAGCTGAAGTACAGTATGACAATGACATAATCAGTATAATTATGAAGTCAGACTTTTTTATTATTTGGATCAATGATCATTCATTCATTTTCTACCGCTTATCCTCACAAGGGTCAATTTTTATTTAATTTATTTAAATAATTTAAATTCAATAAAAATGTCCATAAAAAGTAAATAGTGGGATAGTAATAATAATTGGTAGAATCATTAGAATAATAAGTATAGGGATACAGATGATGTATATACTTTTTCGTTTTATTGTAATGTAATTTTAACACATGTCAACTACAAATTTGTATTGTATATATAATAAATAAATATCAGTAATAATTATATTTAAAAGCATAATCATGAACATTTTGGCTGTATTTGCATAAGCAAATATGCACGCAAACTGTATTTTAAGCTAAAACAACCCCCCCCAAATCCTGTCAGGTCTACTAAATCAATGCAGTTAACTCCTGTAATGTCCACATATTAACATAAATCCTGTTTCATATGTATTATTTGTTTCACATATTATTATACATCTGTGTGTGACTTTGACTTTTATCACACTTTTATTGATTTAAACCCCAAAAGTGACCTCAAGCTGATGAGTTTACCCAGAAAAATCATCCTTCACCGAGTTTTGAAATATGTACCAAAGTTTAAGGCTGATGCAACTCATGAAACAAACATGAGTAAAAATAGTGTGAGTGCGTGAGTTTTTTTTTATGTTTACTTCATGTTTTTTTATGTCTTGTGACCTCCCAGTGCGTTGTCAACCTGGAGGGGGGCAAACTAGTCTGCAAAACTGGCAAGTTCTGCCACATCCAGGAGCTCAAAGGAGGGGAAATGATCGAGGTACCTTGAATCCATCTCGTTTTACATACAATATCTGATGTATATTATAAACATAATTATAACGTTACCCTTTTCTCTACTTTTTTCAAGACTTTGACCATGGGCTCTGCAATGCTCACCAGGAAGAGCAAGAAAATGTAAACCTGGCAGTGACATTTGAAATAAAGTCTATTTAAATATCAAAGTGTGTCCTTTTGGCTGAACACCTGTTCTTTGTTCTCACCTTTTTATTGATAACCTTTTAAGAGCCGCACGTACACCAACTTTGTCTCTCCTACGAGGTTGTGCTATTTCCAACAGCATTTTGCAACATCACATGCAAATTAGATTAGACGTCAACTAGCGACTTCTAGGACAGCCAATAGCTACTTCTCTTACTGAAGAGTTGGCAAAAGCGTATGTCCAAGGCTACATTGAGCATGCGCAGATCACATTAACCAGCCACGTAGCCTGTTAGCCTGCTAGCCAAGGCAAGGACTAACTGCAGTCGACAACAGGACGATCTAAAAACACGTTTGTCCAACAGGTCGCCAACTAATTGTCGCTAACAATGACGAGGTACCTGCGGCCGCCAAACTCCTCTCTCTTTGTGCGGAATATCTCCGACGAGTCCAGGTACGGCCTCGCTGAAGTGCTTGTTAGCATAAGCATGCTTTAGCCATAAGTGTGCTAGCGCTGCTTTAGCTAAGCCAAGTGATAAAAAGACATCAATGCTTTCAATGTTGTTGTTTTTAATTCTGGCTGACGCTCAAAATAATGTTTTTGTCAACTGAGAGGACTAACGGAACTTCAAATACATTATAACAAAGAAAGCATTGGTGTCTCTTCACGCAGTTAAGCGACGCGCCATCAGCTGCGTTTACCTTTGTTGTAAAACGCTTTGGAAAGTTCTAGAAATAAGAGTACGTCGCTGTTGCAGTATGTAAGTTAATTTATCGCAGTTGTTAATCATAAATGTGTACTTTGTAGTCATAACATGAAAGTTGGATAACTATAATTTCCCTTTCATACATAGGATATCGTAGTGCTTTTATTATGGAATGTTGATACGTTTCCTGTTTTCGGTCAGGCGAGGGTAGATTTAAAATAGACATTTGTAATGGTAAATAAGTCAATTTACGAAAATATTTTATTAATGATTATTGTAGGAATATTGTGTTTGGATGTGTTTATATACATGCTGTATATACAAATTAACTATACTGAATTACTGTATTACTGTAATATTTTCCCATTGTTATTTTATGAGAATAATGTAAATTTGAGAAAACTAACAACTGCATAGATTTAATATTTTT
Source organism: Doryrhamphus excisus (assembly GCF_037039965.1). Classification (NCBI taxonomy): domain Eukaryota; kingdom Metazoa; phylum Chordata; class Actinopteri; order Syngnathiformes; family Syngnathidae; genus Doryrhamphus; species Doryrhamphus excisus. The sequence continues at coordinate 14,104,689 of NC_136361.1, forward strand.
TAAGTACTATTTTACCTTGTGAGAACTTATAACTGCGATAATTAAGTTGCGGAATTTAACTTTGACACAAATTGTACATGAACTGTTTTGGTGTGTGGTGTTTTGGGTTATGTTCACACTGCAGGTCAATTCCGATTTCATCTCTTCAAATGCGCCTCAGGCCTGATTCATGTGTGGATATAAATCCAATATGTATGTTTACTACAGTATCAGTGGTCAGGTGCCATATACTCGACCTATACTAAGAGGCGTGCATTGCCCTGCTTACAGAGACTTTAAAAACTACTCACTGATCTAGGCAGTCATGAAATGGCTGGTGTATCGTGCAAAAATTGGATTTAAAAAATCCTTGCACAAAATCCTTGAAATTGCCACAAACGCCTTAAGGAGAGCACACTAGTAATGAGTTGATTGATTGCTGAAATATTGATAATTCGATACCTGCGCCTTTGGGCTCTAAAGTTGATTATGAAATCAAAATAGTGATATTTTTGATACGTCAGCTTTATGATCGTGTCCTTTGTTTTTTTCTTAGCTTGGTTATACTCTAAATCAAATACATCAATAAATGACTATGATGTCTTTCATTCCTTATGCTATGATTAGAAATACCGTACACTACTTTTTGAAATGTAACAAACACATTAGGTGAAGTTGCACATAGAATCACACCAGTATCACCGATACCAGCCTAAAATATTACCCAGTATCAGCTCGGAAATGAAAACAGTGGTATCTTGCATGCGCAAAGCACAACATCGCTCGCACTTTCCGGCATTTTTGAGCGTAAACATTGTGCTTTGTGCATGCGCGTCACTTTTCAGGCGCTTTGAGTTCATATTAACATGTTGCATTTGTGTATTAATGTGATGACCACATTTAAAAATCAGATTTAAACAAAAAAAATCCAAATTGTGCATCATACCCTGCAGTGTGAACTTAGCCCATGTGCAACTTAGCCTAGCATGGAAAAGTTCAGAGAGTTAGCATGCATATAAATATAAATTCTGAATGATGCAAATTAAGTAGTCAAGTACTTCCAGGCAATGTATATAACAATTAACAAAGCTTTTTGATTGGTTTTCAGTGCAATTTCATCTAAACTGACATTTTTTTCTAGCTTGCTGTGGATGTGTGGTGTTTCATTCCAGCTTCTATTGAAACATTTAACACTTGACTGGTTGTGTGAATTCAAACACACACACATAGATTGTAGGCTCCAACGTGGCCATGCTAGCCACCACAATAAATGTGCTTATTTCATGACACTTTAGGCCAGAAGATTTACGCCGTGAGTTTGGTCGTTACGGGCCTATTGTAGACGTCTACATTCCACTTGACTTCTATACGCGGCGGCCAAGAGGATTTGCTTACATTCAATATCCTTTATTCTTTCCCCCCCCCCATGTCCATATTTATATTTTTCTGATGTGTTCTTCCATCTTGAGGACGCTCACTGCTAACTACTATTTCTTCTGTTGTTGCCTCAGAATGGTAAAGATACAGTTCTGGAGTTCTGCCCGTCCCCCTCTCTCCCCAAAGAAAGAAAGAAACAGAAAATAGTCGAGAGTAGATTGAAGCCAAAGACCAGAAGTGCTAGAACGCACAGAGCAAAAGCATGAAGATGCACAGAGGAGACAGCCAAAGGGAGGAAAAGCAAAGTGTTTATTGGCCAAAGACAAGCGGCGACTTCGTCTGCCAAGGCATTAAAGAGCAAGCTCAAGGTCAAAGGTCAAGAGTGTTAAAGGTAACCAGACAAACGTTACGTATCCTCCTCTAATCTGATCACAATCGATATGTCTTGTCCACCAATCACAAATTTGTTATGTATTGTAATATTGATCCACACACCAATAGTGATGGATAGCGACAGCTAGCCTGCTGTGATTGTTTTGCTGCTGTGTGTGTCTGTTCTAATAATGCTGCAAAAACAAAAAGCCTTAACACACATCGGCACGTTCGAAGACGTCCGCGACGCCGAGGACGCACTCCACAACCTGGACCGCAAATGGGTGTGCGGGCGTCAGATCGAGATCCAGTTCGCCCAGGGAGACCGCAAGAGTAAGAGCATCACCGCTGCTTTTGAAGTACTTACTGGAATCCCTGATAGGCTCACCACGCAGTTCAGAACTCGATCTCAATTGCAGATGGGAATATTTACCATTTAAAGAGCATTGCCATGTACTTGTGTACTTGCATCACAGGAGTCATTCTGTTTCACTTTTTCCACTGTCATTTTGTGACACCAGTTCCGAAAAAAGCCTTGTGGAAAGGAGTGAAAGGGATAGTTCACATTTTTTGACATGATGTTGTATGACATCCAGCATCAGCATACTAGTTATCATTAACAAAGCTTAGACTAAACTTTACACTTGTGTGGTGCATACATATGACAACTGGTGACAACTTTGCTTGTATCAGAGTAGTCAGGATCCTAACATTTAATCCTAACATTTTTTTGGCCTTTTTTTTTTTTTTTTACTTCCTTGACTTTCAGCCTCAGAGGTTCAACTGTACCAAAGTTCTAGAATGTTGTTTAACATATTGCATTGGCTCTCAAGCTCCCAACCAGATGAAATCCAAGGAGCGACATTCCCCACGCAGTTTCTATGACGATGACCGCCGCAGACGCTCACGGAGCCGCAGCTACGACCGCCGCAGGTCCCGCAGCCCTTCCTATGAACGCCGACCTCGCCGGAGGTCCGACAGCCCGAGAGAGTACGTTGTTGACCTGCTTTAATATGCCCTTTCATGTTATGTTCATTCATTTTGTCACCCCTGGTGTTCGTCTTCCTGTTCCTGCTTCAGATCACGATCGTACAGCCGACACAGGCGCAGCAGAAGCCGTGAAAATGACAGGTAAGCACACAGCTGCTCAAGTCAATAAATGTCCTCGTTCCAGCAGGTGGTGCTGTTACCCCTCAATCCAAAACAGTTGCAACCAATCAGAAAACTCAGTCATGTTGGGACAAGCTAAAATGTTGTATGTTCTCATGTGGTCACCAGGCACAGGAGCACCACACATGACCGCCACAGGACCCAGCACGAGACGAGCTCCCGGAACCGATCGGCATCCCGTTCACCATCTCCCACACCCTCCAAGCTGAGGCACAAGGGCAAAAAGAGCCGGTCCAGGTCCCACACTCCGTCCGAAGAGATCCACCCCAGTCCCAGTGCCCACAAGCGCGCGTCTGGACGATCCCCATCACGGTCCCTGTCCAGATCTGTGTCTCGCTCGCCTTCGCGCTCTAGGTCCTGGGCGGAATGCAAGTCAGGAGGTCGGTAAGCTGCTCCAACCTCCCAGATATTTGAAGTTAGGATTAAATTTCTCGTTTGAACAAGTTCTAGTCTCAGTTTACACTTCTTAATCACATTAGGCTGACACCTGTTTTGTATGATTCATGCAGTTTGGTTGAAAAACTTTTTTCATGTTATCGCTACCACTGTGCCCTTAACAGTGTTAAGAGGGGATGTAGACATTAATCCTTCAACAGTCAACCGTTGCTGATGTAGCTTTTTCTGTGTTGTATAATCAAGTACATGTACTCAGCTATTCAATAAAGAATTGACCTCTGCAAACTCACTTAACGGAGATTGTCTGGCAACCAGTCTGGGGGTATAGCCCACCTCTCTAAGCAGTGAAGGAAATATACTCAACTGTTCTATGCAGACAATTAAAAATACATTCAGTCAAGTTTATGAATCAAGACAGTCAAACATGTTTAGGGGGAAGGGGAAGGGATTTTATTTTTTTCTTTTGTGTAAAATTTAGTTTCTCAAATTCAGAGTGCATCACATTTATATAGTTTTTAAATCAATTGTTACAAATTTTAAGAGGGCATTTTTTTCACATAAGATGACATTGTCAGTGGGGACAAATTGAAAGCCAATTCTATTATAGTAAATTTAGCATGAACGAGACTTGGCAATGCACCACTATGCACTGAACAATTATGGCAGACACGTAGAGAAAAATCTGCTGGCGGAAGAACAGCAGATTAGGGCAATTAAAAAAAAAATTCGGCCAAATGTACTTTCTGAAAGGGGTTTTCAACTTAGGCACAACAACTCAAAAGCTTACAAGTCCATTCAGAAATCAAAGTGGTGCATTAGCAAGTTACCCATATTCAAATTGCCGCATTTAATTCATGCAAGTTCATGTTCTTTGCACATCGCAACATCTCCCTGCACTGCATACCATACAAAATAATATAAAATGTGCAAGATCTCCCGAAAGATTTCAGTGCAGGGGTACTGGCAAATGCTATTAGGCAGTTTTTTTCCTTTTTTTTAACAAAAATATTCTTCAGCATTGAAGTCAAGACATGTCCTTAGCACATCTCATACATTCAGTGTTATTACTAAAAATACTTTTGTTGGGCAAGCCTCAAAGTGGGCCTGCAAATGTACAATATGCTACAAGAACTCTATACATGTTATTTACATGGCTCCTAAAAGACATGATCCAACAAACGGTGCTTTGTCGTCTTTAGTCTGGCTATAAAACAGCTCCAATTCTGCACAGGGAAAGCAAATAAACTGGCTCATCTGCGGAGATATGACTTGAACATAAAAAAAATGAAGATAGTCTATTACGCATCTGTTGATTCAACAGTATGGTGGCCTGTAACTTATGAACACAAGTGCCTGCAGTGCAAAATAGGCTAAAAACAGGCAGTGAGTGGCACATCTCCTGACTTCATGATGGCATCTTTTTTTGTAAACACAGGAGAAACCTGACACTTGCCTTATCACACACACACAGCTTCCTCAATTGTCTTTAAAAAAACTTGTGCAGCCAACAGGACCACAGTGTATGTAAATCTAAACTGTGATCCTCTTCCGCATTTTAAAGCTGCTCAAGTTTTGATTCAAGACTGAGGTGCTACAAGAAGCTGTGACAACCCAGTCAAAAACATTTGCTTTGGTAACACACGCATCCAGCAAACAACACTAGAGGACCATTACAAGTGTGGGCCTCAGACCAGCTCGGCTCCTATAGATATGGGACGGCGTGGCTCGGGGTAAGGCGGGCATTCAGTCACCAAAAGGTAATTTGAATTCCGCTTCCCTCATCCCAGTCACTGTTGTGTCCTTGGGCAAGACACTTTACCCACATAAATGCTCAATGACCAAGATGCTGACCTAAAACCCACATCTGGTCCCCGGGTGTCACATGATGGCTGCCCACTGCTCAAGAGGATGGGTTGATGCAAAGACTAATTTTGCTGTACATTGTATGTGAAATATCTTTCTATAGTGCATGTGCGCACAGCGCAATAAAAAAAACATGAGCAGACAGGCTCAGGTACCTGTGCCATGTCGGTTGAGGTTTAAACTTTGACCTTATCCCATATTTCACCTATTCTATTAAAAGAATCTGTTCATGATTTCCCTGCTGAATTGCAGTTTGAGCATCTAAATTTTCCTAATAAGAACATTAGGCTCTTATTTTGGAATATGGTGCAAATATGACTGTTAATACCTGCATTCTTACATGTGACCATGGAGACTTAAGTGTGTGTCCACAGAAGTGGACTATAAAAAGTGATGGTGGGTAACTGCACTTAAAAGAGAAAAAAATAAGTGCACCTAATCTGTTTTGATAGCCAAAATAAAAAGAACAAAAACGCATCTTAACGCAAAGAAGGGGTATCCGGGTCACCGCCATAAAGTCGACTCATCCGACGGCATCACCAACCAGCAAGGCAGCAGAACTGTAATATCACATGATTTAGATTAAAAAATGAGCCTCACGTTATCTCCTCACCCAAGGGTCCATTCTAAAGAGTATTACAGCACAGAGGTGTTCCTGGTGGGTGGATGCCCTCAAACAAAGCCGCACCATCAAGCCTGTACCTTTAAGAGGCTCTTGAGCTGGAAGGCCATCATCTCCCTGTTGTCACACCCCCTAATGGGGAAGGACACCCAATGACTAGGGGGCTTAGGCAACACACTGGGCGAGGGCGGCTCGCTAAACTTGGGCCCGGCATAGCTGGGACTGCCCTGGGCGCTCAGGAGCGTGTTGAGGTGGGAAACTGCCCCCTCCCAGTTCTGGTCGTAGGCGGCAACGGCAAATCGGACGGCCGTGTTCTTGTCGGCCTCTGGAGACCTGTGGTAGACGGCACCCTTATCGTTCCTGCGGTGGCTGTGCTGGTGGAGGACGCCGGCGCCCCCTGTTGTGGTTTCGGCTACTGCTGCACCATTCTGGTCGCGATTTCTGGGCTTAGCCCGACCCAGCTGATTCTTCTTCTTGGGTCGCTCATGATGGGGGCCTGGAATGTCGAGTCTCTCTCCGCCTCCACCTCCCATGATGCTACCAAATTGAGTGTCACCTACAAAAACATAATAGGTGTGTATACACCCGAACACTTATTTACTCAATATAACTTGTGCATGTACGGACATCGGCAACTACAGTAAGTGGTCTGGCATGTCTTTAGGTGGTGGTTGCACTGCTTCTTAAAACGGCTCATTTTGGTGCATTGTTTGAGCTCTTTGCTCAAATTATTATTATTAATGTAGTAAATTCTGTTGCTCTGAGTTATCAACTTGACCTTTAAAGGGCAACTATTCAGGTAAACAATAACACCATCCACTATACAACAGAGTGAAAATTCAATTTGTGAGAATGTGAGTAATGTAAAACAGTATGAAAAAAGTATATATTAATGTTTACCATCTTTAAGCAAATACATTTTGTCGATGTTTTGGTGGGCACTCTTGTTTAAAAAGAGGGTCGGCCGATGTAACGCATGCGCAGACCGCAGCACCCGAGCTACGTGCAGAAGGAAGCGGCTAGTGCCGCCCATCCCCCATTCAACTCTCAATCCCCGACGACAAAAACAACCTCGACTCACCTCTTTGTTGCCACAACCGGGAAAAGAGCCCCTTTCTTCGTCGTCGTCTTCAGTCTCTCGCCTCCAATGGGCCTCAGGTTTTTCGGTGGTCTTCTCCTACGTGGTCCTGGCAGCTTTTGTCCCGTCGAGGTGCTTGTTGTTGGGTGCCAATGGGCGTCGTTTGGTCGTGGAGCCGAGCTGAACATGAATTCACCTCGGCGCACGATACTCCGCGAAGCCGAGGACCTAAAATGACATTCAGCTTGTAAATAATAACATATAAATACATAATAAGCTACAATGGAGCGACTTCCGTGATGCGCAAGATGACGCAGTTTCGCTCCCATTGTCCGGAAAGTTGTTTTGACTGTCGCGAGTACATATTTACATAATTGCGTGTCATTATTTAGCAACAACGATACCAGCTCTGTAAATTTATATTCTGGCTCAATATTATTTAGCTGTTTAGGAAAACAAAAAAGGCGAATTTAAGTCTTTCTTACCGACTTCTTCAGGCTTGGTTAATTAAGCCTTTCGTCTGGGTCACGATAGAAATGGTTAAGAATCCCTCGGTTGATGTTAAAAGGGAAGCGCAGTGCTGTATATTCCCACACATACACCTGAAAAGCATTTGTGGGTAAAAAAGATAACGAGATGAGCCACTCCTCTCTCCAACAACTGCGTCTGAATTGCAACAAAATGTCCTCCTCGGTAGACCTATGTAGCCCTCGGCAGCCCTACCTCCCGCCAATCACATCGCAAGCTGGAACAGCTCCGACCAATCGGCGACAAGCATGCCAGACGCGTTCAAGTCTGTTGCCAGACTGGTGACGTCAGTGGCCGACTTGCCTTCCTTTGTGGCGAAATGCTTCGTTCCTCATTGAAAAAAACACAGAAACATACAACACAAACACATGTCGATTCTCCAATTACTTTCCGCTTTTTCATGACGTTTATTACCAATTTAAACGCAATTGCACGCAATGCTTACTGAAGCTACGTGTCCACAATAAGAGATGGATTAGAAGTTATGTAATGTCAATCCTTTGCAGAATATAAACACGCAATTCCCCGCTTTACTGACGACATAACATTCAATTTGATGTTTGTCATTACAATTCTTTGTCCAAACATTTGCAACAGGCTGCAATAAAACCCTTTGCCCATCCCCCTCTTCCGTCATGATAAACAAAACAATGACTGGCTTTACATCAGGATTTTAGGTCCTAATACCATTTTTATATTCCCATTCCGATTATCTGCACCCTGCCACATGTTATAGTTGTTAAAAAACTCACATTCCAAGACGTGCAACGTCAAACTGTCGGAACAAATGGGAACTCCATTGTGGGTGCAGGGGTGTTGTTTTATGCTTGGGACCTATTGCTTCTGAACATGTTCAATTGGACTTCAACATCCTGTGGAGCAAAACAGTGTTAGGTTTAGCACGAACAGAAGTAATAAAAAAAAAAGCAGTGCCTGACCTGACTGATAAAGTCAATACAGCAACAGTCGAACCAACCCTGTAAAAAGTTACAATTGCTACTCCATTGTTGGCAGAAAAGTCAGAATTGTCCACTCAAAATCATCCACTTTCAGAACAATACTAGTGTTTTTTAGTCTGAAACAGCCAACAGCAATTAGGTATATGGCTGTACCGATAGTGTGTTGTGAGAGCTATCACTATAGTGATACTTTTCCCACTCTTCCCGAGATAAGTTTGTACTAGTTCAACCATTTAATGCTACCAAATAAAGTCACCAAACTGTTAGAAAAAAGCTCAGAGTATGATAAAAATAAAAAAACACACACACCCATTAGGATTAATGATTGTTCCAAAACTGATAGTATGACCTTGGTGTGTGTGTTTGCAGTGAAGAGTCCAAAACTACTGGATCAATGACCCATAAGCGAGTCCACTGTCGTATTCTCTTTAAGAGGACTTGAAGAAGTTGCAACAACAACAGCACACCAGCTGGAGGCCATGGAAGGACACTCCCTCGGAGTAACACTGGAAAGGAGGTGGGTAGTGTCGATGACAAGTCAACTATGTAAGGAAAGTATGTCAGAGCTTGTGGAGGTCACGCAGACCGCAGTTGGAGGCCACGTCGCCATATTTGATGGTGTAAACATGACACTGATAGTGGGCCTGAACTGTAGCAGGCTAGTGGGAGGACAAAAATGAAAACAAGACACGCTAAACTGAACAGTTTCACTCAACGTTCAACATTTCCTGTTGTTGAGCACAAGTGAGCAGTAGGACTTCATTACAATAAAGTAATGCGGAACACACCCACGCTAAGTAAAGGGCGCGGGGGGAGGGCGGTTTCATACATGTTGAGACACAGTGCTTCCTCAATGAATTTTGTGATTTCTTTTTTGAGTATAACTGGCCACATGGTGGCCGAGAGGTTAGCATGTTGGCCACACAGTCAGGTGACCGGGAAGACCTGGGTTTGATTCTATCTATTATGCTTTTTCCACTTTTCTGACCTATAAATCTCTAAATATATAGCACAAACAGAGTTTCCAAAGTGATGCACAGACTAGTAAAATAAAAGTAATAATCCAAAACTAAAAGATAATTTAAGAAATAAAATAGTAAAATACATATTACAATATTAAAAACAAGAAGCAAAGCAATAAAAGTATAAAACAATAAAACCAATTAAAACTAGAGATCCAATTTTGGAACATTATATTTGAAACCCATAAAATATCACATTTTTCGCCAGACCTGATGTGCTCACCAAATTTGGTAAGTTTTTGGGCACGTTAAGGCCCTCAAGATCGCGATCATTTTGGGAGAAGAATAATAATAATAATAAGAAACGTTACGATTACAATAGGGCTTTCGCACTGGTCAGTGCTCAAGCCCTAATAAAAAGAAAGAACTAAAAGACACAGGACCATACGACTCACTCCCGAGTTAAAAGCCAGAGAATAAAAGTGAGTTTTAAGACGAGACTTAAAGCTTTCGATGTTGGGGGCCTTTTTTACTTGGGAGGGGAGAGAGTTCCATAGCTTTGGGCCAACCACAGTAAAGGCTCGGTCTCCCCTGGTCTTAAGTCTCGTCTTGGGCACCACAAGTTGGAACTGGCCCTCGGACCTCAGTGACCGCGCTTGGAGAGTAAATTTGTATGAGGTCCGAGATGTATTTTGGGGGCCAGCCCATTCAACGCCTTAAAAACAAACAATAAAATCTTTAAATCAGTCCTAAAGCGAACAAGCAACCAATGCAGGGAGGCCAGCATTCTAAATGTAGTTAGAATGTTGTATTATCATGTTAAACGATGCCAAAATTTCAGATAATGCGCATTTGGAAGTGAGCCATGAAAGAAGTTTGGGATGGCTCTGAATCAGAATCAGAATCAGATAAGGGTTTATTGCCAAGTATGATCAAACACATACTAGGAATTAGTTTGGGTGAAGTAGGTGCAGACACATCTATTGAATGAAAAATACAAAATATACAGAATATATAGTATAAATATATGTACACAGTCTGTTTTTTGTTTGTTATTCCGGAAGTGCAGTTTGATTGTTTTCCTAAGAGGCGTTAATGTAACGCATATAGTGAAAGTAATACATATAGTGAATGCTATATTTCAGACAGTTTTTTGTAACACCGTCTCTCTGTGACATCACAGTGAGTCGGACTTCCTTATATGGGCGTGCCAGGGTAGAAGCTGTACAAGCTGTTAGCTGGAGGAGCTGCGTGGCACCAATCACAGTAAAGTGGGTGTGCCGCAGGAGAGCCGTGGGTGGAATAAATTAAAACAGACCCTTTTGGAAATCCATGGAAATACAGCTGGAATAGGTGCAGATTCTTGAAAACCTAGAAAGTTTTCTGTGCGGGTTATCGTTTGTAGCTTCTCTATAGGAGCCCACAACTCAAATGACACATTTATTGGTGACACCGCCAACTACTGGCTTAGCATGTATATGACAATGTTTTTGGAGGGAGGTCAGTGTTCATGAAAAAAACTTTTTTGCTTTAACTCCATTGTTGTCACATGATTGTAACCCACATAATGTTAGCTGGCCCCTCTGGCCTCGTTCCATTGGGGGTTGGCTCTGCTGTGCTGCACTGCATAGTGTGAACTGGTCAAACTCAAATCTTATTGAAAGCCGGCCTGCTTGCACTTAATCACATTTTCTGTCTCATGTTTTTATCCCTTAAAGCCACTTATATATCACTAAAAACATCTGGTGTGACTTTGTTTACATTCAGTCATTTGATACATATGCAAATAGTGGTGTGAAAAAGGGTTTGCTCCCTACCTGATTTCTTATTTTGATTGCATGTTTTTGTCATTTTCCACAAATTGCAAAACCATGGAACAGTAGTGAACCTTCACAGGGAATGGTCGACTAATCAAAATTACCCCAAGAGCACAGCGACCATTCATTCAAAAAGTCACAAAAGACCCCACAACCACATCCAAACAACTGCAGGCCCCACTTCCCTCAGTTAAGGTCAGCCATTACATCTGGCGTAAAAGTAAGACCACTTTCAGAAAAAGAACATTATAACAACAGTAAAATATGGTGGTGGTAGTGTAATGGTCTGGGACTGTCTTGCTGTTTCAGGACCTGGAAGAAATGCTGCGATAAATGGAATGAAGATTTCTACTGTCAACCAAAGTATCCTGAAAGAGAATGTCCGCCCATCTGTTTGTGACCTCAATCAGAAACCAACTTGGGTTCTGCAGCAGGACAATGATCCAAAACACACCAGTAAGTCCACCTGTGAATGGCTGATGAAAAACATTTTTGTTCAGTTGTGTTGTTATTGACTAACATTTAAATTTGTTTGATGATCTGAAACATTTTAAGTGTGACAAACGTGCAAAAAAGTAAGAAATCGGGAAGGGGCCAAACATTTTTCACACCACTGTACACTATATGTACAATGTGTGTGTGTGAGATCCTTGAGGAGAAGTCATGGAAATATGTGGCTGCACTAATAAGACATAATCCATATCGACATCATTAGCACGTGTACTTTGTTATATTTGTGCTATTGTTATATGTCGTTCTATGTTCCATTCCTGGTACATTAAACTGTTCAAATTGAGCTACTATTTACTTGTTTGGAAGCATTAAGGATAACAAACCAAAATCGACAAAACTTTTCACTGTAAACACAAAACAATGTTTAACAATGCCCATGCCAAAATTCCACCCATATAGTCCCGTCGCAAGGCATGCTTGGTAGCTTGTTGTCCCATCACTCCCAACATTTAATTTTTGCTTGATTGCAAAATATATTTAATAGGTCATCAGTGAAGGAGGGACATTAGCATACTGCAGATAGCCAGTGGTTTATTGTTCATAGTTCCTATTGTTGTTGCAGCTAGACTACCCAGCATACCTTGCAGGCACTTGCAAATAACAGTTTACGTGATGTTATGTTTATATTATATTCAGTAGTAGTAGTTGATTTATGTGATGCATTAACCTGCTGTGGATGTGTTATGTTTTCATTTCGTTGCACCGTGAGTAAGTATTTTGTTCTGTTTGATGACCACCTATATATAGACAGCCGCTCATCCATATTTTTTAAGTTTTTGTATTATTTTACAATTATTATAATATCCTTAGGGGCGGCACGGCGGCCTAGTGGTTAGCACGCAGATCTCACAGCTAGGAGACCAGGGTTCAATTCCACCCTCGGCCATCTCTGTGTGGAGTTTGCATGTTCTCCCCGTGCATGCGTGGGTTTTCTCCGGGTACTCCGGTTTCCTCCCACATTCCAAAAACATGCGAGGTTAATTGGCGACTCCAAATTGTCCATAGATGTGAGTGTGAATGGTTGTTTGTCTATATGTGCCCTGTGATTGGCTGGCGACCAGTCCAGGGTGTAACCCACCTCTCGCCCAAAGACGGCTAGGATAGGCTCCAGCACCCCCTGCAACCCTCGTGAGGAAAAGCGGTAGAAAATGAATGAATGAATGAATGAATGAATAATATCCTTATTGTAGTTTGCTATAATATTTGCTTTAAACCCAAATCTGCATGAGAGCAAAGAATCCAATATTACATCATTCCTTTTTCTTGGTGTTGTCTTTTTAATTTAAAGGCATTATTAGTAAGTGTAACTAATGTTATGTCCAGTATATAAACAGATCAAAGTAGGTGCAATACATGACCCCACATGTATGGGTTTACATCTGGTTATGTTTTTACAATGACAATGCTTCATTTCCACCTGCAAGCCAGCCAGTGGGGATCGAGCACCCATCCCATGTTATTTCACCCTCTCATCTTCATCATCATTCACTCCCTCCCTCCCTGCCTCCCTCCCTCCCTTCTTATCTCTCTCCAGTCGCCACAGTTGTCATCCTTCTTATTTGCTCATCATCACTGCTTGTGGACCACAGCTTCAGTCAAAGAAACAACGACAGGTAAGCCCCTTATGATATACTGTCGTGAGAGGAAAAGATAGCCTTCGTCTTCATAATTTTTGTACACCCCCCCCCCCCCCCCCCCCACTATCATCTGCGTTTTGCCCTAATAGTTGTTGAAATGTCGAAATGGCGTGACTGTGACTCAACGGGTTGTTGCAACATAATATTTGAGCAGTGAAAAGAAAAAATGTGCTGCATTTTTAAAAAGGAAATTAATAATAAATAAAAAAAACACTTCCTATACGTAATGGCACTTCTTTATTGAAGGTGTGATTTTTTTTGCATAGCTCAGCAATTATCAGCCAAAAACTCTTCATATCTTCAGTGGAGGGATATTATTGGAGGCCATAGATATTCTTTTTTATATAATAATGGCTATAAACACAAATATATATACACACATATATACTGTAAATATACATATAAATGTGTGAACTTACTGTACATCCATTGTACTTTGATTTATTGTACTTTTATTGTACTATTTATTGTAGGTATTTTACAATTATTTATATTTTCATTTTACATTTTAGATTTTTTTATGTTTTAATTTATAATTGTAGCGTCATTAGGGGTTCCTGCAATATATACGTATATAGTAGGCTCATATTTATAATTGCTTCTAAAATATGATTCCCTACCCACTCCCATTAATCACCATCATTTACTCTAGTCAAATCCTCTTACGTCAAACTTTTAATCTATTGATTGCATATTGTTGGCTCTGACCTTCACCCCATCGATAGGTTGTACAGTTGAATTACAGTACCTCCTACGTCCACACGGTGGCAGCGTTTTTCATTGTTTTAACTAGGAAGCGCTTCTAGCTAGCCCCTGCAAAACAAAGAACAATAGAGTCAAAAGACGAGTAGGGAATTGAGTGTCGTGATATAATGAATCTAAATCATATAAATTATATTTTAAAGACATTAAGAAATGTTCAAAATCGAGGCAGGTCATGGCTTTGTGTGTTTATAGCCTCACTCTGCCAGGCTCTATCTCCTCAATCTGAGCTGTAATGATCATCATCTGTATGCTCTGAGCTCCAAATGACTTTCCATCTTGCATTTAAAAATGTCAAAGCTTCCTGTTAAAGGTGTATGTTCAATATTGACACAGGGAGAAAAAGAGACGGCACATGTAATCAGATTTACCTCCTTATTGTTCTTGCTGCTTTTTTCCCTCCCTCACCCTCCCTTCGCAGGAAGTGGCCGCTCTTAATTTGCCTCTGAGTGGAAATCTCAAGGTGAAAGCCGGTCATTGCGTCGATGAGGTTTGTTAGAAAATAGTCAATTCAATGGTCAGGCTTTTCCCACTATAGAACCTTTATTAACAGTACACATTTGAATATTTTTAACTATTATGCAAGTGTAAAAGTAAGTTAAGCACAGTTATTAAAAGAATGGGAAATTGGTGATCTTATGCGCAGCCATGTTGGAACATTCCAGAGGTTTTGTGCCAGCCTTGAAGTCGTCATCTACTGTACACGAGTTGAAACAATAATTCCAAAGCTGTTTTGTTTCACTATGTTAAAGATTTATCTGGGCTAACTTTTCCAGATGGCAGTTGGCCTTGTTGTGATCCAGCTAACAGGCCTCAGAAATAACATGACATCCTTGCCTAACATATTTCTTTGTTGTATCCCAAAGAGATCCAAATACACATTCGTATGTTTGCTAAAATGGAGGAATGGGAGATTCCAACGTCCCCAGGATTGGAAGAGAACATGTCCGCTCCAGTGGGTAAGGGGTCATCTGTAAAGATGACTTGAATGAGGGTCTTGTGATGAAAGATGTTCTTCAGTCAACAGGTCATGCGAGAACTTGGAATGCTACATGGTCCTACTGGATGCGGAGAAGACGGCCATTGGCTCCATCTGCTTCCTGGCGGGTCCCGTAACACTGCTAGAGAACGCTCTCATCCTGGGCGTGATCGTCGCCACGGCTTCGTTGCGCCACCGACCCTCCTACCTCTTCATTGGCAACCTGGCTCTGGCCGACGTCTTCGCCAGCTGTTTCTTCACCACCAGCTTCTTGGACTTCCACCTCTTCCGCCGAAGTGACGGCCCCACCGCCTACCTCTTCAAGTTGGGCGGCGTGACCATGGCCTTCACTAACTCGGTAGGCAGCCTGCTGCTGACCGCCGTGGACCGCTACCTGTGCATCCACCGGCCCTCCGGCTACAAGGTGCTGCTGACCCGCCGTCGAGCCCTCCTGGGGCTGCTCGCTCTCTGGAGTGCCACTATCTTCATCTCCTCCTTACCTCTGATGGGCTGGAGGTGTCCCACCGGGCTTGCGTCGCCCTGCTCCCGCCTCTTTCCCTACATCAGCCAGGGCTACCTAGTCTGCTGGACCAGCTTCACCCTGGTCCTCCTGGCTCTCATCCTGGGAGCTTACGCTCTCATCCTGTGGAAGGCCCACCGCCATGAATCCTCCATGACTGTTCTCCATGCAGGCCACGCTCGTATGAGGATGGACATCCGCCTGGCTCGTACCTTCGGCCTGATCCTGCTCACGCTGGTGGGCTGCTGGCTTCCTGCGCTCTCCTTCATGCTGGCCGACGTCGCCGTGGTCCTGACTCACACCCAGCAAAGGGCCTTCGCCTTCTGCAGCACCCTCTGCCTTCTAAATTCCGCTGTCAACCCCCTGCTGTACGCCCTGCGCTGCCGAGAGTTAAGACTCGCTCTAGTGAATCTGCTGGAGGTCCTCTGTGAGGCTGCCAAGTGTAAAAAGTCCACCCCAAGAGTTCCACCCAGGGAGGACAACATCTGTACTAGCCACTCTGATATGGACGTGCCCGGAACCTCACACTTTTGTACCGTTTTGGAAATGTCGGACAAACAGTAGCTGGCAACTGAGCAGCGAAACCAATGTTTTCAAGCACATGCGGAGGTAGTTGGAGCTGTGGGGTTAAAAAAAACCTACATCAGGAGGTTGCCCACAGCCACAGCCGTTATTGGCGCAAAATAGAGACCTTGCTTTGGTAGACCACGCACTCGATGACTTTTGGAGATACTGCGGTTTAGTGAATAGAAGCAGAGCATTTATCTAATGATGGCGTGAGCAAACTTGAACAAGCATACACAAGTGGAACCTCTAAAGTCTTACAGTTCTGAGTTCAACCAAAAAAAACACCACTTAAGGCTTTTTTTTAGGCAATGTCACCGAAAGATAACAATGATGGCAAAGCAAATACAAAATGTGATCCTAACCACAGAACTAATGTAGCAATGCTGTAGCATCTGTAATGCTAGTACAATATGGCTAGCTTAATACTTTTTACATTTGTAAGACAGCTAACACTTTATAAACGTTACTTAGAAAATTGTTAATAAAGTTTAAAAAGTTTTTATTATAGCGAAGCTTTGACCCTGGAACAGAATAATTGGGTGTCCATTATTTGCTATGGGAAAAACAGATATAATGTATAGTTTCCATCGTGTTCAACCACATAGAGGTTCCACTGTAGCAGTAAAGGCTATTAAATTAAACCAATATTAAACCAATATCAGTAGCAAAAAATATATACAAAAATAAATAAAAAGTAATAAACTAGCGGGGATCAAACAGATCAGAAATTAAAATATTTGGGTATTTTGAAGTAAAATAGTGTAGTACACAAGTGGGTAAGTACACTGTGATTAAATATAATATGTACTATTTACATTGTAGGATTTATTTATTTATTTATTTTAAGGTAATTTAGTATGCACTAGAAATAGACCATGACCCTTGACCTCCCGTATCCACACTTCATCATTCTCCAGCTAAGAAATATTGTCCCGTGCCGATCAACAGCGACCTTTCACCTCAGGAGAAAGGTGGAATTACTGTGAGGTATGCTTGTATACGTTTGCAGGCGGGGGTGATGGGGGGGACCTGTCCTATCTGCACATGAATGCCGGGACTCCACAAAGACCCCCGTGTCAAGAGGGATTTGGCACAAACAGTTCCCTGCATGAATCTGAGTGGTGTGTGAAGGTAAATGGGGCCCATGCCTGGAAGAAAACACTACTAGAACATTCTTTGTTGTGAGAGACTACACACTGGAAGCACCTATTGACTTCATACAGATGACAAAACCGTAACACTAGTATTCGAGTAAGTCGATTAAACCCTTAATCCTTAAAAATGTGCTTGACAACCCTCATTTTTACCTTTTTTTCCTTGTTTTCATGTCTAGGTTTCTCACATGTAAACAGCCAAAACAATGTGTTGTGCAAGGTACCTTGGTTTAAATGATCAAGCAAATTCAATAATACAACAGTGTGTCCAGTCCTAACATTAGGTACACCGAATAGAAACCATTAGTCCATACAAACGTGTACTTTTCTTATCAATGACTCAATCGCGTGCCTTGAAAAGTTTCTCATAATAATGATATCGGTATTCAGACTCCATTTTTTTTTGGCATTTTTGGGACTGCTTTGTATAAATCACATAGCATCATAGTATATGTGCCAATAGTGTGTGTATTGTCCTTTACGACCATTTTTGCTCTTTTTTCCATAATTAATTCATTATAACTGCTAGCTTCTATCAGCTACCCAAAAACAGTAAACATCATGATTACTCTTATTCTAAATTTCGAGGCCATTTCTAGCGCTTTTACAAATTATTATGTTTAAATCATTACTAGCTAGCAGCTAGCCAAACATTGTAAAACG
This sequence comes from Doryrhamphus excisus, assembly GCF_037039965.1. Classification (NCBI taxonomy): domain Eukaryota; kingdom Metazoa; phylum Chordata; class Actinopteri; order Syngnathiformes; family Syngnathidae; genus Doryrhamphus; species Doryrhamphus excisus. The sequence continues at coordinate 14,122,607 of NC_136361.1, forward strand.
TTTCTAATAATTGTAATATCCATGATGGTGTGAAGATTACACGTTTATATCCAATTTGAAACTGACGTAAATGTGAATAATCAATACGATAGATAGAAAATAACAAAAGAAAAATAATAGAATCGTGTTTAAGCCATTTACCTCCAGACGTCTACTGTAATGAACCTTCGGTTTGAGTTCAACTCGAACCATTAGGATAATCACGGGGGGCGACAACTAAAACACAACTACAAAAACAACACACAAGTCAGAACAAGCCCTTTTATTTATCATTGTATATTAATAATCAACATTTAAATATATATATCAGCTGAATTTTCACGATGAATAGACGGACAATAACAAACAGGGAGTTGTGACAATAGAAGGCCCACCCCCGTTGCTCATTGGTACGCTCTGCTATTGTGACGTTTGAAAAATCCAGCAAGCTCTACTTGCCTTTTCGCTCCTGGAGAAAGAAGCTCTTGTTGCGACCAGGAAGAAAGACCCCGCAACGCTTCAACAACCGGCATTAACACCCAGCTCACCGCTCGTTAATCGTCCTCTCCAAGTGTCCCCTCTTCTTTTTTGTCGAATATGGCCTGCGGGGCGACGTTAAAGCGCTCGATGGAGTTCGAGGCCCTCCTCAGTCCCCAGTCTCCCAAGCGCAGGAGGTGCAACCCCTTACCAGGGACTCCCGGCACTCCGTCCCCGCAAAGATGCAACCTTCGAGCCCCGATGGACACCCCGACGCATGCCATGTCGCCGCAGAGCATGGGAGGCGAGAGCAGACTCACGCCAGGTAGCGAATTTAATCCAGTTTGTCTACTTACCTTTTGCGGGGTGGGTGTCATCATGGGGGAGGGGGTTTGGGTGGATAGCTAGCTTGCTAACTAGCTAACATGCTAACGTTAGTTGCCTCAGTCAGAATGGGGTTTGAAGGCTAAAGGTAAGCTAGCAAGGCCAGTATGGGCTGTGTCGTCGTTGAGTTGTTGTTGACTTATGACTCGTGATTTATTATTTTATTCATTTACGAAGCTTTGTATCCACTATATCTGCATATTTGACGTTCAAATCCACTGAATATAAACGTACTCGCCAGTCATCCATGGTGTTTGTTGAAAGCAATGTAGCTAGGTAAACATTCGTAATAATCATGTATATCATATAATAACGTACAAATGACACGCAAGCACAATGCACATCATTGCAAAAACATCATTGCTAATTGGAAGTAATCGTCTTGCATTGAGATGGTGGTGGGGGGCGAGTTGCCATTATTCCTTTCCTCCTGAGGGTGGGAATGCATTGTTCATTTCCTTAATGCCTTCTCCTCCATTAATGCTGCTCAGTCTCCTCCTCCTTGACGAACAACATGCACAGTGAGGCGTGGAAAAGTAGATTATTATAATTAATACAGAGGAACCGCCATTGCAGGTTTATGGTGGGTTCCACGTTTGGCAGCACGGCCACAATGCAGCACACACCCATGCTGTCCATGTAAGGCTCTGTTGGATCTTTGCATATAAACTATGAATAAAGTGAAATCATGACAAAGAAGCACTTGCTAGCCAAAGATACTCCTTTTGCTGTGTGAACTTCCTACTGAAAAGTGCTATTTGAAGATTCTCTATAGAACAGGAGCACTCTTTGTAAGGACCTATTTCAAAAATCCTAGTCACGCTAGTCAAAGATTCTCTAAATGAAAGGAGCGCTCTGCTGTCTTGAAGTTCTGACTGGAAAATTGCCAGTCACAGATCAATATGACAGTAGCGCTCTGTTTGGAAGGACCAACTGCAAAGAAGATGCTAGTCAAAGATCCTCCTTCACAAAATTTCTGCTTTTTTTAATGAGCTACTGCCTAAAAGCTAGTTGAAGATCCTTTATATGGCAGGAACTCTGTTTTTAAGGATGCACCGCAAACAATTTTGTATTGATGTATTGTCAATCTACTACAAAAATGAAAGAGCCTCACTCAATACGGGAGGAGTTTAAGGACATACTGCAACAATGCTAGTCAGAGATAATTTACACATCAAGAACTCTCTGCTCTTTTTAAGGACCAACTGCAAAACACGAATCAGAGGTCCTCTATATGATGGGAGCACCCTGTAAGGATCTGCTGCAAAGTTGGCAGTCAAACATCATGCATGTGACTGGACTTTGCTTTTTTGGGAGATGTCCTGCAAAATGCTAGTCCAAGATCCTCTATATGACATGAGCACTCTGCCGTTTTGAGGAAGTTACTGCAAAAACGCTAGACAAAAGCTCCTCGAAATGACGGGAGCGCTGTCTATGCTAGTAAAAGATCTTCTGTATTTATTATATTACAAAAAAATCCTCAGTATGACAGTAGGCCTCTGCTTTTACAGTCTCACTGAATGCTTATCAAAGATCCTCTAAATGGTGGGAGTGCTTGGCTGTTTTAAGCATCCAGGCAAAAATACCCATCGAAGATCTTTTATACGGGACTTTTCTGCTGTTTTTAGGAAGCTACTGGGAAAAAACATCATTCAAAGATCCTTGATATGACAGTAGAGGTCTAATATTTTTTTATGGAACTTCTGCCAAAGCAGCAGACAAAGATCTTCTATATGACAGGACTTCTCTGCTGTTGGTCGGAAGCTACCATCAAAAACGCTAGCCCAAAGATCCTCTGTCTGCATTCTGTTCTACTTGGAAGACTGCCCAATGATTGCACAGCGAAGCGGAACAGTACATGCTGACTGACGACGTCTTGATGAGCCATAAAGCTTCTTCCGAACGTTTAACCCCTCATGTAGCTAACATGGCACAGCTATTGTCGGCAGTGTCAATCATGATTCAATGACCCAATACGAGGGCGCTTTTGATGGAATTTTAGCCCACGTTTTCCCCAAAGGTGGAATTAATCTGTTCCAGGGTTGAAATGTGGCCATCATAAACCATTTAACTGTCACATTGTTGCATTTTTTCACTGCCACACAAGTGTGTAAACAAGTTAGCCCCATGGCGCATCACGGGGCTAGCAGGTTTGAAGACGTGTCAGCCTGATGTGTCGTGCTTTAAACCACTCAAATGTGGTGAGTAAAGTTTGAAAATAATAAAACGATTATCATATATGTATATAAATATGAAAAAAAGCTTTCAAAGGGAGATTATTTTTCCCGGCGGGTCTGTCTCATTTTACTGAGTAAGCAGGACACAGGGCAGACAATGCTTTACAATGTCTCAAAAACTAGGGTTATTAACATACTGCTCTATTTATTTTTTACTTTATACAGTCTGTATATTTATAAAACGCACACAAAAGAACGTGACGCCACATATGACACTGATTTTTGTGCCGCTTTAGAGATATGGATACTTTCCAAATAGTATAACTTTTGGTGTGTTTTGAATTTTTGGGTGTTTTTGTCATTGCTGCTGTGAAGAGGTGTCGGTGTGGCGTGTTAGCACATCGCTGCAGGCTTACACAGGGAGTGGTGCTTATCTATCACACAGCATGCTAGTTGAGCCACACACACACACACATGCCAGCTGTTTTCTGACTCATATATCATGGACTTATGCTCAGGGTTAAGTGTGGGGCTCATCCTGTTGAGATAAAAATATTTTTTTCTAGGAAGATATGAGCTCAGTGTATTTTTTTTTTCTTTCAAAAATCCCCCCTCTGGTCTCCTGCCACAGGTGGAGGTATTTTTTTTCCTCTATTGCGACATCGGTCTTTAATGAAACACTCTAGCATGCTTATCTTATTAGCTTGCTGTCTGCATGGCCGCCCAGCAGCTGCAGACATGATCTCCACACAGCAGGTATCAGTCTCACAAAGATGGCCCTCATGACGATGACGATGGGGATGAGGGAACAAGACAGGCCTGTCTCACAGAGTTTGGGCCAAGCGGCTTTTTTTTGTGTCAGCTAAAGGTCAGCTGTCACCCAGATCCCATTCCGCCTCACAGTCGGGCAGGTTTGATGTTTTAGTATGCGAAAAACCACTTGGGATGTCGGGAATAAACCTCAATAGAAACCTTCACGACAAACCCACAGCCATTACCCATGTTTATTATAAGGCTTAGTAAAATACACAAATATGAGATACACATTAGAACAGGGGTCTCAAACTCAATTTACCTGGGGGCCACTGGAAAAAAAAAAACGCATTTATTAAAAACAGAAAAATATACAAACTTTTTCAGTGCTTTGGTTCCGATTTTCTACAATAAAAGCTCTGATAAAACGTTCCACTGTTCTCAAATATCTTAATTTTTATTTTTCTACACAAAATAAGATGAAAAATAAACAAGAAAATCAATCAATCAGTAATAAATAAATATAATAAAAACTTAAGAAACCACATATAGTTGGTGGGTAGACAAATTATTTTTTTCAGATTAAAATTTAACAAAGCATTATTAGAGCCCTGTAGACATGACAAAACACGACTATAATCTCATTTATACTTTTTACAATATATTACGCAACTGCAGGGTCTTGAAACACATGCTAACTAGCAAACTAGAGAGCTAGCGACCTAAACGGTAGCCTTCAAGTTATTTCCTTTAAACTTAAATAGCCAAAAACTTACCACTTCCACACGGATAGGGAGGATAACTATCAACAGTTATTTAACCTTTAACATGAACATTAATCAAACGTAATAATTTTTTCTGGGTACATGATACCATACAGCATCCATATCAAACTTGTGCAGGCTGCACTAACATTAAACTTTCATATCAAGGCGGGGGCCTCAAACTAGTGTCCCGCGGGCCGCGTGTTTGAGACCCCTGCATTAGAATCATTTCAAGTCAGAGCTCAGTTTTAGACACTAAAGTCAAAACAGTTTGAATTGCTAAAATTGGTTCTTAATTATTTTTTATTATGGCTGTTACAAAACAAAAAACGTGTTTAGGTAATGTTTTGTTTTATGTTGGTGACAGTTTGACCCTGGAACAGGTATTTAAAATTTCCAATCTGTGGAAAAACTGTGTAGAAATCCAAACTATACAACTAGGGGTTGTATGTTGAAATTGTCAGATTTCCCAGTGTACTGCAATGCACCATTGTGTTTGTAGCTAGACCACTGACAGCCTTATGCTTCCTATGATGAGTAGCAGATATATCTCGGTGAGAAATACGCTCAGGTCAAAAATGGTAATTTCCCAACAGTTCCGGTGATAGTCTTTGTTGATGTACTGTAACCTGAACCCACCCATCATACGCTTCACTGAACCAAACCCCCCACCCCCAACACAGCAGTGTAGGGCTCCCAGCATGTCCAATCTACTTGCTCCATCTCTCGTCGTCTTCATTGTTTGGTCAGTGCCTAAAGCCTTTTAGTCCACAGCCTCCGCCTTGTTCCACTAACTCCCGGAAGTGTCTGTGATTGATTGCTCAGCCTGGCTGTGGCATGGATGGGGGCACAGGGTGGAGGGGGTTTGGGGGTATTGTCGTTTCCAAGCAACACCCTGGAGTTGAGCTGCCACAACTACAAGTTGACGGCGTTAGGACGCAGTGAAACATGCACAGACGCATCCTGTTTTATTATCTTCCTACATGATGTGCGAAAGTCATTCATGTGACTTCCCTCGCCTGTCAGCAGCCAACTGATGAGCCGATAAACAAAATACTCCCCGAAAGATAAATATTCATAACTTTTAACATAACTTTCTTCTGTGTTCCTTACAGAGCAGATCTTCCAGAACCTCCGCCAGGAGTATAGCCGCATCCAGAGGCGGCGGCAGCTGGAGGGGGCTTTCAACCAGACAGAGGCCTGCGGCTCCACAGACATCCCCAGTCCCACTTCCTCCCTGCACGCCCCCAGCTCCCCACCAGGTAGGAGAAGAAAAATAAACATGCAAACACCCAAACAGCAGCAGCAAGTCATTTCTGGAAAATGGAGAGTAGAAATGGTGGCAATGTAATGGTAATGGTTTTATTTCATTTGAACATGCATCAGATTACAATTGAATGCATCACATAATCAGTTCACAGTTCCACATGTCCAAAAGGAGTAGGAAGAAGCAAAGCTTATTAAATCCTACCTCTCTATCTGGTACTTTTACAATCAGTAACATTTGTTCACTTCCTGCTTTCCTAATATGTTTTTTATTTTTTTAAATTTAATTTTTTTGTCCCGTACCGAAGTACGAGGTGATATGACCATCCAATGACATAATGGGTACCATAGTAAGTGTCAATATAATGATATGTATAGCACATCATGACTGGTTCAAGACTCTTCATCCTTGTATTTAGCAAACATCAACTGCTTGTATTGTTTCTTGAATTGGCTCATCGTTGTGCATTGTTTGAGCGTCTTACTCAATCCATTCCATAGTTTGATTCCACATACTGAAATGCTATGGCTTTTTAATGTAGTCCTAGCATATGTGTTTCAAATTTAGTTTTTCCCTGAGATCATATTTCTCCTCTCTTGTAGAGAAGTATTGGATGACATTTTTAAGTAATTGGTTGTTTTTAACCCCGCCTCTCGCCTGAAGACAGCTGGGATAGGCTCCAGCACCCCCGCGACCCTCGTGAGGAAAAAGCGGTAGAAAATGAATGAATGAATGGTTGTTTTTAGCCTTATGCATTATTTTGGCTGATTGAAGATGAACTATATCAGCAAGTTGTTGTATGTTGTTCGATAGTGAGGCCTTTTCCTCATATTCCCAGGTGCCTCGAGACGGGACCAGCCCTCGTTCACACTCAAGCAGGTCAGCTACCTGTGTGAGCGCCTGCTCAAAGACCACGAGGAGAAGATCCGGGAGGAGTACGAACAGATCCTAAACACAAAACTTTCAGGTAATCACCACCGAAACACTACCGCCGGGTGGCAGTACTATGGTACCTCAAAGATGCAACACTGCAATTTAGATCGTCGTGTTTTTACAGAACAATATGAATCGTTTGTGAAATTCACACAAGATCAGATCATGCGAAGATACGGCGCCCGGCCTGCCAGTTGTAAGTGAACCACCATCTTGTTTTTCTCTTTTAAGTGAGTGAAGGTCTCAATGTTGTCGTTTTCTTTTTCTTCTTAGACGTCTCCTGAACTCAACCGGAGTCCACCAGCTTCCTCTCTTTATCACAAGATGGCTGCTCTTCTACAGCCCCTACCACTTTTTATTTTTACCACCACATTTACACACACACACACACACACACACACACACACACACACACACACACACAGTGCCATGGTTTATCCGCTTTGTATCCAAAACTATTGCTGCTGGCCAAAACCTTTTGAAGAAATCTTGAGAGACAACCGTGTTATGTTATGAAGCCCTATCTCCTTCCATATCTTCCTTTATATTTTTCTTTCTTTTTATTTTTAAAATTTGACCCTGCAAATCTCGACTGAAGCAGATCCCCCCCCCCCCCCCCCCCCCCCCCCCCCCCCGCCTCCCTCCCATCATGTCCAGTCTCTGGCCCGGCACTCTAGAATAAAAAGCTTCTTCCTGGCTCATGTGATGATTCTGTATAACCTTATTGAGCGGCTGTATTTAAATGCTCCTCATGTCGTCCCTCCTCACTCACAACTCCTAACCTGAGAATATGTTTTTTTTCTTCTTTTTTGTTCTCCCTTTTGATGAAAAAAATAAAAGTTCTGTGATTTAAAAAAACAAAACAAAAAAAAAAGTCTGCCAGTGATGATTAAGAAAATACATGAAAAACGGGATGCAGTGAACCCTAATTAGTTTTTTTGCATTTTACTGACCCTACTCAAGGTTTAACTCTTAATAGGCCCTTTATTATTATGATTATAATTAGATTATCATATTTCTTATGGCTGGCTGCATGGTGATATAATGGTTAGCATGTCACCAACACACTTGGGAGATGGGGAAGATCCGGGTTTGAATCTCCATTGGGCATAAAATATTCATACCACAACTATTGAAAGAGAAATACAAAAATATAATGCAAGAATTAAAAAGAATCTTAATAAAAATATCCGATTAGTATAGTAAAATATTGATATAACAAATATAGAGGAATGAAAAGAATAAGAAGTCTATAAAACTAAGACTAAATAATTTCTAATATTTAGAAATATATGTATACTTAGCGTAGTTATACTTTTTCTATATAAAGTATTCATACATAATTGAAATACATATACAGTATATAAAAATGCCTATCCCAGCCTTTTTGGGCGGGAGGCGGGCTCCACAAATAATATACAGATAATATATAAATAATTTTAACCTTATATTAGTACAATAAAATATTGATATACCACGAAAAGGTAGTAAAGTAGGAAAAAATAATCTTGAAACGTACTATAATACAAATCGAGGAAAAGTCGTTGCTTGTAAATATGGTCTTCAGTGCCACCATATGGCAAATAGACGTAACAGCACCACCCCTTTTATTATTTATTGTGAATTGAAGGCATAAAGTCACGCTGGTTACTGTTGTGGCCTGGGGATGTTTGCTGTTTGTTTAATTCATCCGGGCGGAGAGGTGGTGGAAAACAAACCAACCCCAGTGCTACCGTAGCGGTGACGTCAGTGCTCCCAGGTGTGGCACAGGGTGCTAACAGGCGCAGGTAAAGCCTCCTCCAGACGGGTTCGGAACGCTGTATTTTGGACCTTCAAATGACATCGGTTCTATGATGGGCCGGAAATAGGTTAGTTTGTTTTATAGTGCAAGTGGGAGGAAGGAAGTTTGCTGCAGCAAAACAAAGAAATCCTCGCGGGACTATAATTATCTTCAAAAGTCCAAGTGGGACGCTCAGACAGTAAATACGCTGCCGATCGTCTTCTGGAGAAATGGAAGCCTTGTACTGAAGAAGACGGACCCGAAAAACATCTTTGTAAAACATAATGATCTAGTTTGTGGACAATTGACGCTCTCACTCATTAAATATCCGATCGATATACTGTATGTTTTGGAAGCTACGCGGAGACTTACAGTTGAAGATTGAGGTGAGTTTGGCGAATTACACATAATTTTAGTTGAAAACTCCTTTTTTAAATGTTGCTTTGTTGGTTTAAATTACTTTTAAACCACGTTTTTGTTTGGTTTGTCACACAGTGGTTAGAAGTACATTATATGATTACAGTAGTAGCAACCAAGATAAACAGGAAGTTAGCTTCTGTATTATATATGCTTTGTCTGACAAGATTTCTGACGCATTTGTCAAGTTTTGAAGCATTTGTATTTTATACACACAAAACAAGTCAAGAGCTTTGCTATTTTTAAGATTTAAAAATATATATGCACAATTTTCAATGTACTCTAGCTAAAATGCTAAAGAGACTTATCAAGCCAGTATCATGTGACCACTTTTTTGCCGCCATACAGCTGTACAGGTGCCTTGATGACAGACATAGACCTCGAGCAGCGGGAGCCCTTCCCTGTGGACAATGATGATGGGAAGCAGTCCCACGCCAAAGAGGACCTCCCTGACGGGAGGCGCAAGTTGGGATGCTGCGAGAAGTTTCAGCAGACCATCTCCAGGTGGATGCTTCCGGAAGATGCTCGCAGCACCTATCTGGAGAGGGCCAACTGCTGCCCGCCTCCCATCTTCATCATAGTCATCAGCGTGGTGGAGGTGAGTTATATGCATATACAATATGACCTCTGTGTGATACGGAGTTGACAAGTCTGTGTTAGGTTGGCCTCACTGGTGTCACTTCCTTCCTCCTTTGTATCTTATGATTCATCACATGACTGGTAGGAGCCTTCTAAACACCACATTCACATCAAGCAATCCTGCTGACTTTCGGTTTAAAAGGGTAACTATTTAGGCTCTGATCATGTCACTATTTATGAAGATGAAGAAGAGCACACAGTAAATGACAATCATAAGACTATTCTTTCTTTCTTTTAACTTGTGATAGTACAAATTTTGCCTGTAACTTAAGTAAGCCAATGTTGATGTATCGTTAAGACGGTGAAATTGGTGGTAAGACACATGTTGCTGTGAAAGGGGACCTATGATGCTTTTACCACTTTTCTGACCTATAAATGTAGTTAGAATGTTGTATTCTCATGTTAAACCATGCAAAAGTTTCAGATAATGAGGTTTGTGCATTTGGAAGTGAGCCCTGGAAGAAAGAGTAATGACCACATTTACACCACATTTATTATCAACTCCTATAAAAATATGGCTGAGCGGCTGTCTATATATAGGTGGTCATCAAACAGAACAAAATAATTACTCACGGTGCAACGAAATGAAAACATAACACATCCACAGCAGGTTAATTCATTCATTCATTCATTTTCTACCGCTTTGTCCTCACAAGGGTCGCTATCCCAGCTGTCTTTAGGCGAGAGGTGGGGTACACCCTGGACTGGTCACCAGCCAATCACAGGGCACATATAGACAAACAGCATTCACACTCACATTCATACCTATGGACAATTTGGAGTCGCCAATTAACCTAGCATGTTTTCGGAATGTGGGAGGAAACCGGAGTACCCGGAGAAAACCCACACATGCACAGGGAGAACATGCAAACTCCACACAGAGATGGCCGAGGGTGGAATTGAACCCTGGTCTCCTAGCTGTGAGGTCTGCGCGCTAACCACTAGACCGCCGTGCCACTAACAAGATTATTCTTAAAAAAATATTATTAATAACTGTATTATTAATAACATTATTCTTTTCTGTGTTTCTTCTTGCTCCGATCCCGTCGCTCCAAATGGCATAACAAAAACATCAAATAACGGCAAATAAAATTTCATGGTACAGGGAAGTTGTAGCCAACACCTTTCCTGACACAGAGCACATCTGTTTAGCATGTAAGGGCATTTAGATCAACAATACTATCTGCCCCCAATGGCTGGACGGGACAAAAAAATATATATAAAGTGGAGTTCGGCAGCTGTCCTGAAGTCCTCAGGAGCCCCAGGCAATGTGACCAATCGCAGCGCAGTGAGCGTCCCTGGAGGCGGGCCGTGGGGGGAATACATTAAAACGGACCGTTTTGGAAATCCAGGAATAGGTGCAGATTCTGGAAGACCTTGAAAGCGTTCTGTACGGGTTATCATGTGTCGCTGCTCCGTAGGAGTCCACAACTCAATACAAAAATGAGCATAACAGGTTCCCTTTAAGGGAGAATGCAACTTTTGCAAAACAACTTTGTCATACTGTTATCTCCTTAATTCATCATGCTCATGATGACTATTACAGATGCTAGTCCAGCATACAGGAAGTGCTGCTGTGATTGTGTGGTCTTTGTGTTGCGTTCAATGGCAAAGTCATTAACGCAAACTATGAGATGTTTGTAGTCATTCTCGCATATTGTTGTTGTTGTCCAGCTGGCCATGTTCATCTACTACGCCGTGTGGAAGCCTCAAAAGCAGTGGGTGACCCTGGAGGAAGGCATCTGGAACAGTCGCCTCACGTACAGACCCGAGTACAGGCAGGAAGCCTGGCGCTTTATCTCATACATGTTTGTCCACGCTGGGTAAGTGCGGGAAATAGAGTTGTCTGATATGTCGACCGTGGGAACAAACAGCTTTTTAGAATTCTAGAAAATATCTCTTCTTGTCTGATATTTGTCTGGCCCTAGTACCCATGAGCCTAATTTTTATGTATTCATAATTTAATTTGATACACAAGTCATTCACTTAAAACTGCCTCACACAGCAGTAAACGGACAGGGACGGAACGTCTGAATACAAAAACAAACTATTTTCATTTCACTGAAGTAGCGAGAGTAGGTGTACTTAATGAATTGTCTCTCCCCAGTGTGGAGCACATCGTGGGCAACCTCATCATGCAGCTCATACTTGGCATCCCATTAGAGATGGTCCATAAAGGATTTGAAGTGGGCATGGTCTACCTGGCGGGTGTCTTGGCAGGTCAGGAACACCTCGGCGCCTTCATTGATTCCGATAAAGCTGACTTTGTTATGCCCCAACTCACAGGCTCGCTGGCCAGCTCCATTTTTGATCCGCTCAGTGCCTTGGTGGGAGCATCCGGGGGGGTCTACGCCCTCATTGGAGGCTACTTCATGAACGCTGTGGTGGTGAAGTTCTATTTGTTTATTCTACCATCATTTTCATAACTTGTATGGCAGTTAAATATGCTAAAATGTCACTTCAAACATTGCCTGTACAGTCAGTGAGGGTTTTATGATGACTGCGGTTTGACCCTGGAACAGATGATTGCTATTTCCATTGCGGGGGTTTATAGGCTTATTCATCCCAGACGGCAATATCACAAAAATCCCAGTTCTTTCTTGACTTTTTGCAGAATTTCCGAGAGATGATCCCTGTTCTCGGAGTGTTCCGTATCCTCGCCATAGTGATCATCGGTAGGCAGACATCTTTGTTATTTTCTATGTAATTTCTATAACTCTTGACGTGTCTTTAATTGCTGATGCAGTTGGCGTGGACTTTGGATTCGCTTTCTACAGAAGATTTGCCACCGACGAGGAGGGTATGAAGGTATGTACTTTGCTAGAAAGGCCTCCAGCAAGGTTGGATTTGGCGTTTTTCATTAGCGTTTAGATTAATGGATCCTGCTGGGACTTGATGCATCATGCACACATGCGTATGCATGTCTTTCTGCATGCCTCTGTCAACTAGGCGCTACTAAGATTATAATATAGCATATTTCATACATGTCTGCCCTACTTTGTTCTCCTGTCTCATCCCTCCCCCATGGATGCTCCCCAACATCATATTTGGTTACATCTCTAAACCAGTCCTGCCTGTTTTTAAAGGCATTTCATTACACTGGATGTTGAATAATGGAGGGTCTTGCAGTGTTGAAATTCTGGAAAATACATTCATTTTAGGGTACCAGTCCATTACAACAATATCAAAATAGTTTTTTTTTTGCGTTTTTGACAGATTGGCACATATTCTGTTGACATTAACCAGCAAAAAACAATTGAAAGTCATGTAATATGCATGCCTGGCCAGTAGATGGCACTGTCAATTTGCCATATTACTGTAAAACACTGAAGGCACGCTTGTTCTCTGATGTATTATTTAATGGATACTCTTTGGTTGCATGGACTGTAAATCAGGGGTGTCCAAACTTCCTGTCAGGGACACATCATGAACAATGAAAAGATGCAACGGCCACTATTTATATATTCGCATTTATATTTTTACAAAACTTTACTTAAATTATTTATACTTTACTTTAATTAATTATTTACTTTAATATTTTAACTTTGTGACTAGGATGACATTATTTTTCCTCATCATACTATAATTTTAATGTCATAAAATTTTTTTGACTTTCCATTCATACATTTTCGTATTATTTTCTTATTGTTTATTCATATATTTTGACTTATGATAATATGACGTTTTTCTCATAATATAACTTTTCCCCCAATTCTAATTTTCTAAAAATGACCAAAAAAAGGTCCAAATGTTTTGTTAGTTTTTCATCATTGTACGACTTTTATTCTACTAAAATGACATTATTTTCCCCCATTATAAATTATTATATATTATTCTTATTTAGGCTACCTAACACCAATAATAAAAATGGAGTGCCATTTACCACAGCTTGCATCCTTGTTTCTTCTGGTCAAGGTTTCATTCGTGGCTCATTTCGGAGGAATCGTGGCCGGCATGACCATCGGCTACGTCTTCTTTAGTGACTACAACAAGAAGCTGCTGAAAGACCCCCGTTTCTGGATCTGTATAGTAGGCTATGCCGTTTTTTTCCTCTTTGCCGTTCTCTTCAACATTTTCATCTCTCCCGCATCGTAGCGGGAGAGATGAATTTTTAGTGATACACTATTTTAGTGATACACTAAGGCGATACACAACGCCTTAAAGCTAATTCTTTTATCAATGTTTTTATTGTTTGTAATGAACATAATGGAAAAGGCTCTCTGCTGGTGACAAGTAGTAAAGTAGTATGCCACATTTCATGCTTATATACTATGGAAAGGTGCTTTTCAAATTTAAGCATTGGGGTTGAAAAAAGTCTTGCGGGTAGATGTGCTGAATTTATGGATACATATGTAGTCATTTTATGTTAAAACTAAAAAAATATATTTGTCTTGCTTTGGTGTCAACATTAATTGCAGGATTTTCCACTACACATATTTTGCATACGTACTTTTGTAATAGACACTTCAAAAGCTCATTCCCACCATGTTGTACATTTGTGTTTTTAATACGTTTGTTGTCATATTAAAAGTGGAGTTTGCGAGTATTGACTCTCATGTTGTTTGTTATATGCCCAAAGACTCTATATTACTATCTACTGTATCAATATCTAACTCTTGTTTGCTGTATATCCTCATTGTAGCCAGGAGCCATCAACTCGACTGCAGTCAGTATGGGGGCAATTACGAGAGGTAAGGCGTTTATTTAAGAGCTGTATCTTATCTTCCATGCATTTTCCTCCACTTATCCGAGTCCAGATAAGTAGAAGTCTCAGTAGGGAAGCCGAGTCTTCCCGATCCCCAGCCACCTCCTCCAGCTCCACAAACATTCCCAGGCCAGCTGAGACATAATCCCTCCAGCGTGTTCTAGGTCTGCCCCCGAGCCTTTTCCCAGCTGGGCATGCCCGGAACACCTCACCAGGGAGGCGTCCGGACTAGATGCCCGAGCCACCTCAACTGGCTCCTCTTGATGTGGAGGAGAAGCTCCTCCTCACCCAATCTCTTAAGTGAGTCCAGCTACCCTATGGCGGGAACTAATTTCAGTCGCATGTATCCGCGATCTTGTTCTTTCAGTCACGACCCAAAGCTCATGACCGTAGGTGAGGGTGGGAACATAGATCAAGGCCGCCCCTCTGTGACATCACAAAGGGGCAGTTTTCCCACGCCTTTTGAAACCGAGCGTTTTGAGCCACCCCAAACTTCTTTCAGGGCTCACTCCCCATTGCGCAAACCTCATTATCAGAAACTTTGAATACAACATTCTAACTATATTTATAGGTCAGAAAAGTGGGGAAAAAAAGCACAATACGTCCCTTTTAATATATATTTTTGTATGATTTGTTGAAAAATGACGTACACTTTTTTTCCCGTAGGGTAAAAAGAAAGCATTTTATGTGATTGGTTTATTTACTTGTTTGCACTGGACAATTAATTGAAGTATGGTGTCTAATAGAGCGGAGGCCACTATTTAAGGGAACAATAATACTTAAATTATAATTATACGTTTAAATGGGATCCCGTCACGAGTTCATGACATCGTCTTTACCTCCAGTGGGGTGTGAAATCAGACATACTGTAATTACACATAGATTTTTTTAGCTATGGATTGAACAGGCCTGTATTGACGAGCGGGCTGCAGCATCTGCCCCCCCTCCCCCCTCGTGTCCAGCCCCCTGTACATATATAACACAGTGCTGTGCAAACAATCATGTTTGTGTACATATAGGAAATGTACACACACAAACATACAGTATGTGTTGCGTCACCATGTGGAAAAATGACTTGATAGATTTTGAAAACCTAAATAGAGCTGATGTGCGGTGATTGAGGTCAATATGTGGTGTTATGACCTAAATGCATGTATCATGCTTATTGACATGCACGGCCATTGCTCATTGTGGAAGTTGGCACTCTTCCCTCAAACACTTGGCAGAGTGTGGAGGTGGAAGGTCACTTGGAGTTTACAGGAAGGGATGCTAACTTTTTGGGTGAGCACACCAGGGGTCATATGTCCCGAGGAGATTCAAGCCACCATCGGCAGTCTGGCCACGCTGCTGCAAGGTAAGCACAAACCTTTAAGCGACTATAAATACAAATGTCCACTTTTAGCAACAACTGTTTTTATATGACTGCTACTTTGAACCAAAAAATGCATTATATATGTTAAAAGAACCCTTAATTAATTAATGTAATGTTTCCTATACTGTTAAGACTAAAGCCAAAGTGGTGGTTTTAAGATTTTTGTAAATTTAGCAAAGAAAAATGCTACTGATAACCAAAATGTACATATTTTCAAATAATTTTATGGTAGCAGCTTGTACCGTATCCAGTCAAATCCTGTCAAAACATCCTGTCAAATTATGTACATTTTTAACAATTCATTAAAATATATATTTTTAAATCTAATAAATGTTAACCAAAAATGTACATATTTTCAAATAATTTTATGGTAGCAGCTTGTACCGTGTCCAGTCAAATCCTGTCAAAACATCCTGTCAAATTATGTAAATTTTAAACAATTCATTAAAATATATATTTTTAAATCAAATCCTGTCAAAACATCCTTTCAAATTATGTATTTTTTTTAACAATTCATTCAAATATATATTTTTAAATCTAATAAATGTTAAAATGAAAAAATACAAGTCTTTAAATAAGTGTTAAAATTAACAATTACATTGAGCGTCCTAAATAGGCTTTGGTTTAAGTCAAAAGTTTTCTTCTAGATCTAGATTGTTTTAATCTAGATCAAGATTAAAATATCAAGGGACATAATTAGTCAAACTGTAGTTATTGATCTCAACATGAAAGGTAGGAGATGTCCCACATGCGTTACTGCTGTGTGTGCTTTTCCAGTCACAATGGTAGAGTGAAGATGGGTGACTGGAAGTTCCTCGGAGGCATTTTGGAGGAGGTGCACATCCACTCCACCATGGTGGGGAAGATCTGGCTCACCCTGCTTTTTGTCTTCCGCATGCTGGTTCTTGGCGTGGCGGCCGAGGATGTGTGGAACGATGAGCAGGCCGACTTTGTGTGCAACACGGAACAGCCGGGCTGCAGGAACGCCTGCTATGACTTGGCCTTCCCCATCTCGCTCATCCGCTATTGGGTGCTGCAGGTCATTTTCGTGTCCTCACCTTCGTTGGTCTACATGGGCCACGCCCTCTACAGGTTGCGGGTCCTGGAGAAAGTCCGGCGGAGGAGGAAGGCTGTGCTGAGGAAGGAGCTGGAGGAGGTGGACGCAGAGTGGGTGGAATCCAGGAAGAGGATCGAGCGGGAGATGAAGCAGCTGGAGCAAGGGAAGCCCAACAAAGCTCCTCTCAGGGGGTCTCTGCTGTGCACCTATGTGGCTCACGTGGTCACCCGCTCAGTGGTGGAGGTGGCCTTCATGCTGGGCCAGTACCTTCTGTACGGCTTCCGCTTGCACCCCTTGTTCAAATGCCAGCGTTTCCCTTGCCCCAACACTGTGGACTGCTACGTGTCCAGACCCACAGAGAAGAGCATCTTCATGTTCTTCATGCAGTGCATCTCTGCCATGTCTCTCTTCCTCAACATCTTGGAAGTCCTCTACCTGGCCTACAAGAGGATTAAAAGGGACATCCTGGACTTTTATCCTCATATGTGGGATGAAAGGGACGACTTGGAGTTTTGCAGAAGCAAAAAAGCATCAGTGGTGCAAATAGGTCACAGAAAAGCCACGTTAGTTTCTGCACCGGGAGATTTTGTCTCCATGGAGACCAAGCGGGGAAGCTGCTTCTACCCCACACAACCTTCTGCAGGTTGTCAGGCAGCAAGCAAGCAGGATGAGTCCACCATGGTTCCAGCTGATGTGCATAAGGACGTAGTAAAGAGTCAGGACAAGGAGACCAGCAGTGGAAGAAGTAGCCCACAGAAGCAGTCTTCATCTTATACCTTTCAGACAGCAAGGAGGACAAAGGGGCCCCACGATCCCTCCCCCAGGTGCTCCACCGTGCTGGAGGGCAGGAGCTCAGACACGGACTCGTGCGGATGTGAGGAAATCACCCCGTCGAGGCTTCAAAGCTGGCAGTCCAGCTCAGGCTTAGCGGAGGAGTCCAAATGCAACCCAAGAGCAGCTACCTCCACCGACCGCAGGGCATCGGAAGCGAGCATGGTGAGTAGCAGACAAGCGAGGGACCTTCAAATCTGACTTATAGTGGAACCCATTATCTCCACTGGGATGGTTTTTTTACGGGATTTTGCAAAAATAGGACATGCAGATGCAGAACTATACCTCTGCCGAGGCCAACATGTTAATGTACATCAAAAGTTTTTAAACATAAAATTACTTTTGTTCTTTTCCACTGAATGTGGTCCTAATGCGCATCAGTTAGGAAGTCATAAAATCCTTATAATCCCTATTTGTTTATTGCTAATTGTCTCATTGTGACGTTATAAAATCCAGCACATGAGTCAAAAATACAGTGCTGACCTCCTACAATTTATTGCTAATTCATCTGCTTTGTGTACTGATTTCACAAAAATAAGACGAGGCAAGGGTCAATAAAGAAAATAAGGCTCAGACCACCACCAATGCCAATTATATATTATATTATATATGCATATATTATACTCCCCTACATGCACCACTGGCCAGCCATTTCCCCAATATAGCAATGCTGACCTCCACCAAGGCCAACCTTAAAAGCGGAAAACAATTATTTGAGCATGGGATTACACTTCCTTTGAAACCCCGTGGAGTGGTGGAATTGAGTGAGGGAATTAGTCATTGTCAAGTCTTTTTTTGTGCCAATTCCAACGATCACATCATTAAAAAAAATGTCTTTAGTCTGCCTCAGGAGGTGCTCTGTGAATGTTTTTTTTGGTGTGTATTTAAGAATGACTTTCGATAGAGTACACATTTGTGCAAGATGTGTTTTAATCAAAGATATAGTCACAACAAGTGAAATGTAAAGAAACTGGAGCTCCAGTAAGTGAATAGTCTTCAGGTTCAGTTCTAATTCTAAATATGGGACTGTGGACTCAGTCACAAGATACAAATAGTCTGAAGTGGGGTTACTTCCTGAGCTTGTCAAAGTAAATGCTACGAGAATGTTCTGCAAGCGTTACAATAATGTGTGAATTAAAATGGTGACAATCCAATGATAACATCTAAATCTGCATTTGCGTGATTTCTGAGTATCGGCATTACAATCACAGTTTAGATCATTTTCTCCTCTTTTCACCCTTATGTGATGCGCAAAATTGAACAAATATTGACTGCATATATGTACAAAATAAATTAAATACCGGAGACAAGTAGTGACAATGTAAAGTATCCCAAGTGATATCCTGAAGTTCTGCTGGAGTCTATTCGGTAGCAGGTGCTTCTTCAGGAGGCTCATGGCTCTGCAGCTAGTAAGAGAAGACAGTTCAGGTGTCAACAGTGCTGCCCGGGGGACTTAAAAAAAATTATATATATTAGCAGATATTACACTATTTTGCTATGTCAGCTGTAACACAAAGCTAAGATGTGGATGTTTTGTTGAGATAGCTTAGCATATAGAGACCTATACTATATATCAACAAGTGCAACTATGTCATTAGAAACATACAATCCCACAAACTAACCCTGGCTTTGAGTTCTTGGTTCTCCTCCTCCAGTCGCGCACACTTCTGCCTCAGTTCAATCACTTCCTGCTGCAACGCCTCGGTGTCAGCAGCGGTGAGGCCTGGAGTCCCGAGGTTCTGCTTAACGAATCTGGGCGGGGGCAATGAAGGAATCTACGATACATAGTACAATTGCAAAAATATTTGTAGTGCCACAGTTTGAGAAAATATTGGATATTCCTTCAGAAAAAATGTAAGGAAGGATACTCCAAGGCATTGGTGGGCTTCTCTGGTTGTTCATACAAAGCCACTAGAACTGGAACAGACACATGCACACAAATTCAACTCGATTCACTCAACTACAGAATGCAACAGGCATATTTGTGTCAAGATGTCCATTAGTCTAAGTAGACTACAATTGCACTTTGAAATAACAAATGTAAAAACATTTCAAGTCACATTATTATTTCTGTTAATTGGCCATCTATTGGAAGTTTGTACTGGAAATACATCTAACTTTCTACAGGGTTTAATCCTTTGAAAGTAGTATGACATTTATATAGCTTTAGTCACCTGTTGCTAGGCAATAGAGCCCAATAAAACAATGTAACAAAATACACACAAACACATAACCTTCAGTTGTTAGAATCCCAATTAAAAGAAAATGGTATACCACTGGTGAGACTATCAACAACACCAGCTTTCTCCAAGTATCTGCGAAATTGCTCCCTCTTGTGGTCTGGAGCCTGTTGAAGGGGAACCCACATTAATAAAGAGACTACCAGAAAGTGTCCATAATTTATTTGCATCTAACTGGCAAAAAGTCACGTCAGTGAGCACATGACGGTTTGTTGACATGTAATTGTAAATGAAAGTTAAATTTGGAATAACACTTTTCTTACAAAACTGCCTCTTTGTAAAATTGAACATTGAATACATCTTTTTAGGAATCTTCCATTAAAGTAAGTCAATAATTTTGACTAACTTGTATATTTAATCAAATCGAAGCTGCGAACAAGCGATGCAACAGGTGATTCGACTGGCGCTAATTACTCTTAATAATGAATGAATGAATAATTATCTTGCAGTTGCTAAATAAAACACGTTGGCGTTAACTTTTAAATACAAAAATTTACCTTGTAATGTGCCATGCTGGTACACGTTGTCGAACTATAATTTAACACCGTGGTGTTTGTTGTTTGATTGTCCTACTTGGTAACTACGGCGATAAAGAATGGAACGAATATCAACTTCCGGCGCAGAGCGGAAATGTACCTTTCAATGAAAGCGTTTGTTTCTGCGTTTAGTTAAGTGTAGTCAGTATAGTCAATGAGTTAAATTCCTGGTGACGTGGAATACTTTGCAGCGTAAACGCTCTGATGAATTTGTAATTATTATTTTTGTAAGCGAGTTACGTGGGGACAAATGTAACAACCTGACGTTGTATTGCATTAAGGTTGTGCGTGTTAACTTCCGGTTATTCTTCGTAATTTTAAATAGGAATACGACGTTTTCTGATTATTTCTGATACTGATTATTGTGTACTGAAGGAAGTAATAAATAGAGAAAACGAGACTGCATTATTCAGGCCTTGATTGTGAGTTTTGCAATGGCGATGTCCGTAAAAAGTGACGTCCGTTCGCCGTGTTCAGAGACTCAACTTCCGGTTATTATATGTCATTACAAAAGCCGAAATAAACAAACAAAAAACATCAGGAATGCAAATTTTGTTAAATGTAAAACGTTCTGAAACAGTGAAATAAATACATAAACAGTCCAGTGATGACTTCGACGACGTTGTATGTATGCCAGAAAAACACATTAAATGGCTGGACAAGGACTGAAGTTCCACTGTTTTTGTTGACATTGAATGCCTCACATTTGCCGAAAGCGGATCATTGTCGCCACCTGCTGTTACTTCAAAACATTTGCATTTTGAAATTACATGTAGTTTTGGACGATGTGTGTAAAATGTGCTTTGAAAGCAAATTAAACAAGATTGTGCTGAAGATTTATTTTTGTGACTGTCACAAACTAGTCAGGTGACAGTTATGTGTCTCAGTCAAGTGACACAGGTTTTAGCCAATCATTTTCCAAGTCGGAGCCTAGTCAGCCAATCGGGGAAGAGGGTGTGATGGCTTGTATTTTTTATTTTTTTTAAAACAAGAGAGAGGAAATCCTTAAGGAAACGTGTGGGATCAGCCACTCTGTGTTCTCATGTCTTACCAAGCATTACTGGCTGGTTAGTTTTTCTTTTTTGGGGGTGCTGAACTTGAGGGGTGCATCCCACGACTACAGTTTAAAGGCGTGGTGGTGGCCGACAAGTGAAGGTTGGAGTGTTGGTGGGGGGAGGCAACGAGAGGGCAGAGGCGACCGTCACTTGGCCAAAAATGTCGATTCAGTACGAGGTGGAGCAGCTGGCGGGCAGCTACGGAGTGGCGGACTCGTTCCCTAAAGACTTCGGCTATGGAGAAGAGGAGGAGGAGGCGGACATTGAGGACAGCCAGGCGCCGTCCGATAGCAAACCGAGGATTCTGCTCATGGGACTCAGGAGAAGTGGCAAGTCATCCATACAGAAGGTAAGCCATAGCAGCTAGCTATGTGGTTAGCATCTTGCTAGTCATAATAGCTAACAACTGTAAGCACCAGCAACTGGTAACAGTAATTGCTATTAGTTAGCATTTACACCCTCTGTTAGCCTCCGTGCTTGCTTGCTAGTTAGCTGGCTAGCTCGCACCGGAAGTGGAGCGATAAATTATTAACAGCCAGAGCTTCGCACTGTGCAATTCTCTGATTATGTACACTTAACGTCACGTGACTTAAAAGGCTGACTATAAAATTTGTCAATAATGCCCTCAAAAGTGCAAGTGAGTGAATTGCAATCACATGACAGCAAGCCAGCCACACCTTCCCCTTCTCGTAAGTCTTAACATCAACACTCAATCAACTGTACACTTTAAACATGGCTGAAGTTAACTTAATCGGTGCATTTTTATCAAATTGCTGTCTCCTGGCACCTCCAATGATTAATTATGGGCATGGCGTCTATTTGAGCGAGCTAATTGGTATGTAATTAGTGGCAAAAACATCTGTGGCTGGAGGCAGGGTTCAGATATTTTAATAATTTAATGCTAGTAGCAGAATGTGGAGGTGCCTCTGCTGTTTGTGTGCAACTCATACATGTTACACTTAGCAGTAGTTTTTTCTCCTTACCACTATTATTAGAACAACAGAGTTGTGCAATGTACTGATTAATAAATGAACATAAGGTTAAAAAGAGCTACCTTTCAGTTCCCACTTTCACATGCACATCATATCATGGTTAAAAATGAATTTGAGTACCACAAATAACAGCCTCTCTCCACTTATCACCTGCTTCCAATGACTGTGCCGACTTCTTTGGGTAAATAAACACCACTGCTATGATTACAGCATTTACCGCTTGACTTATTCCAGGTGGTTTTCCACAAAATGTCCCCCAACGAGACCTTGTTCCTGGAGAGTACCAACAAGATATACAAGGACGACATATCCAGCAGCTCCTTCGTCAACTTCCAGATCTGGGACTTTCCCGGTCAGGTGGACTTTATCGACCCAACCTTTGACTATGAGATGATCTTCAGAGGAACCGGAGCCTTGATATTTGTCATTGATGCTCAGGTATTCATGAACACACATGGTACACTCACTTTTTTTCCAACGAGAAGATACTGGTCAGTTGTTTCGGCAATAAATAATCCTTTAAAGTGCATTACCGTCCCCTACTGGGCTGGAATGGAACCCTCAACCACAGCTGTAGACAGTTTACATTTCCAACTGCAATCTGTTTGTCTTCACTCTCAGGATGACTATGTGGAGGCTCTCGGGCGGCTTCACCTCACTGTGTCGCGGGCCTACCGGGTCAACCCAGAGATCAACTTTGAGGTGTTCATCCACAAAGTGGACGGCCTCTCGGACGACCACAAGATCGAGACCCAGCGGGACATTCATCAGAGGGCCAACGACGACCTGGCGGACGCTAGCTTGGAGAAGCTTCATCTCAGGTGCAGTCCAACACGGACGTTATTCCAATTTACAGTACATTTTAGTCTTGGCTGTCGTCCATCGAGTCCATCACAGACATTGTGGAAAGTCGAATGCCTCAGTGATGGTACAATTTGGAATTTAACCTAAGGTTTTAGGAAAAATATGCCTGTAAATATGCTAGACAAAGTCACTTCAGTGTTTGATTGTTTTACTATTAACAGTGATTAGCTTCCTTTTACACTTTGATGATTAAGAGCATCATTCTTGAGCTGTATTTGCATCACATTACACCATCATTATTCATCTATATCAACATGTATGTACTAAGGTTCGGGATATGGAACAAAACTCAAATTTCGCCTTAGTCTTGTGCACTTCACAGCATATTTTACTTC
Organism: Doryrhamphus excisus; assembly: GCF_037039965.1. Taxonomy (NCBI): domain Eukaryota; kingdom Metazoa; phylum Chordata; class Actinopteri; order Syngnathiformes; family Syngnathidae; genus Doryrhamphus; species Doryrhamphus excisus. The sequence continues at coordinate 14,146,164 of NC_136361.1, forward strand.
ACAGCTGTTATTATATATTTCTATATTAGGTTAGATTATATATATTAAACCAGTAAAATTTGATGGACATTATCTTTTATTTCTAGCATGAGAATTACAGACGGTACAGAAAAAAATATGGCATCATTTGTAGTCAGGGGTTAAAAGTTGTTGTCTAAAATTCATCAGCACAATAGTTGAAGTATTGCTGCAAGATTCCATGTGTACCTTCTAATGAAGACTGGTGCTTGAAAGTGTGACTGCCCCATGCTATCCTAACCTTTGATACATTCATTAAATGTTATGTAAATTATGCAGTGATACAAAAAAGAAGGTACATTACCTGGAATATTTAAGTCTGAAAACCACCAGATTCCATTCAAGTGATTACATTGTTTGTCCAGCCCACCTAAGACATTTGCACCTCATCGCAACCAGAGTCAGCATCAGACCTGCCAACGTCCTTTCCTCACATGATCTTGTGACCGTCAGCTTATTTTACAAAGCTTTTTCAGGAAGTGAGAGGTGTGATCTGCTTGCTGACTTCATTGTTTTTCTGCTCCCCGTTTAGCTTTTACTTGACAAGCATTTACGACCACTCCATCTTCGAAGCCTTCAGCAAGGTGGTGCAGAAGCTCATCCCCCAGCTGCCCACTCTGGAGAACCTGCTAAACATCTTCATTTCTGTAAGGAAGCACTCCAGTGGTTTCCTCTTACTTCTTCCTTCGCTCACAGTCATACATCCTCCTTTAGAATTCAGGGATCGAGAAGGCCTTCCTGTTCGACGTGGTGAGTAAGATCTACATCGCCACAGACAGCTCTCCCGTGGACATGCAGTCCTACGAGCTGTGCTGTGACATGATCGACGTGGTCATCGACGTCTCCTGCATCTACGGGTGAGTGAGTGCCTTGCATCTGAACCGAGCATGTCATTAAAAAAAAATCAAATAACTAATTTGCCGATTGTGGTCTAGTCTGAAGGAGGACGGCAGCGGCAGCGCCTACGACAAGGAGTCTATGGCCATCATCAAGCTCAACAACACCACCGTGCTCTACCTGAAGGAGGTCACCAAGTTCCTGGCACTCGTCTGCATACTGAGAGAGGAAAGCTTTGAACGCAAAGGTAAAAGAGCTGAAAGCTTCCCGAGTTTGGGTACACTTTTTGAAGAGATGGTTTCCGTTACAATATCATGAAACAAAGTTTTGCTTACACTAATATACCCCGTGCTTCTATTAACTCATTCAAACCCTTTTTAGATGGTTTTAACTGATCTTTCAGGGTACACAGGGTACACATATTGTATTCTGTGGCTATACATATCAACATGGAACATACCAAAAGAAAGATTACACTCCCGTCAAGGTTTTTGCCTTTTACGTTCTTTTGTAATCAGCAGAACATACTGTAGGTACTTTTCAGAAAAATATCAGCTCCCGACTAGAAAAGAGAGCGTATCGGTTTCTTGCAAAAATATTAATTTCCAGCATAACTTTCACACAATTTTTTTTGCTTTTGTGACTGATCCAATATCTACACAACTGTACCACAACATAAACAACACAAAAAAGTGTGCTTTTTAACATCAAAATAACAATTTATTTACAAATGTAACAACATGAACTATTTACAATTTTCAAATTTGGAACTGAAATGTGTGCATGTATGCATACGTGTGTGTGTATACGTTAACATTTCCCTACAATATGTAACCTTCTGTACGCTACACTCCTTCACGTTCCTCCACATCCGCCTGGCTGTCATGTATGTTTTTTTTTTCCATTCAAATTTACATGGCCAAGCTGCCACATTGTGGCCATTTTTGTGTTTTTTTTTTGTGTGTGTGTTTTTTGAGTTTTATACTGCCGATACTGATCCCGGTAATCCATGAGTGAAATCGTCCGATACCCATACTGATTGCATACATGCAGTCTAGATGGACTACTGGCTATATTAGGGGTCACCAAGGTTTTTCTTGTGCAAGCTACTTTTACTAAATGAAAATAGCCAATGGCTACTCATTTTTGTAACATTTATATTTATTGCTTATTTCAAGCCAAACGAAGCTCATATGCTTGTTTTACCAGAACATAAACAAAATGCTGGTATGCACAACTCACCTTTTGTATTTCACAATGCGCTTATTTCTAGTCTTCTCGCATTATTAACAGAAATACATGAATGAAGCAGGTTTGCCCACTTCTGCTGGACCCCTCCAGCTGCATCAGCTGCCTTCTGAAGTGCAGACGCAGCCGACTCCCTCTTCTGTGCCAGGAGAGGAGATACAATATCAGTGTGATATTTGTCTGCACAACGTTTCAAACGCTCACTTATCACGCGTCACACTCGTTTTGCGTCACACATGATCTGGAGTCCGACGCAGCCCCGCATATAACGAAAGTTCCTCCTGCACTAAAAGTGCTACATAGTGTTTGCTTGCTCCCAAATCTGTACTGAGGTGGTACTCATCCCCAAAGTACAGCGGGATGGGGCCAGGGCTTTCGCTGCTGCCTGACGGATGATAACATCATGAGCCTTCGGCCTCAAATATCGCACCAATCGAAAGCTTTTTAAAACGCCAACCTGGTGAGACATTTTTGAGGCACGGCAGACATGCTTGTTTGTAATGATCGCCGTTTGATTGGCGTTTTAAAGCAAGTATCAGCCGATGTCGGTACCGTCCTTTTGATCGAAGCACCCCTAATAAATACGTCTTTGGGATCAGGTGTTTGGGTTCACAACACATAAATACGCATTTGGTATTGAATGAGTTAGTTGCTGGGTGCGTCTTTCAAATATAGAACAAATTAATACATGGCCCTTGAGCCGCACTTTGGACACCCCTGCTATAATGGTACTCTGCAGTTGACAGCAAGTTACTCGCAGCCTTTTTTAATGAGTTGGCAACACATTTGCATTTTCCTGTACTTTGCATGTTTGTACAATGGAGTAATATCAACAGTGCATTTTTTAAACCTCCATATCTGTGCAAAAGTGACAAACTGTGGAATGACCTTGCATATGGCTATAATTCTGCTCAGAACACGGGAAAAAGCCGGTACTACTAAAAGCCCGATGGCAAAGACTGTGCAGCTGGTCACCAGTTATCTTCTCCTCTTCAGGCTTAATAGACTACAACTTCCACTGTTTCCGGAAAGCCATCCATGAAGTATTTGAGGTGGGCATTTCCACGCAACGCCTAGGCGGGACGCAGCCCCTGAGCTCGCCGTGCAAGAAAACCGTTGCGCTGAACGGCACGCCACGCAACACTATATAGGCTCTGAACACACAAAAAAAACAAAAGCAAAAAGGGCCAAGAAGGAAGGAAGGAGGGTTAAGGAAGGACCAGGGGGAGACTATCACAGTCTTTAACCTCCCAACACCAACAAAGTGGCCGAAGGAAGGAAGGAGCCACTGGAAGGTCAGGCCAGGACCATAACTGCAACCTGGACCTAAGAAGGACTCTTTCTTTGGATGTCTGGTAGCGTATCGAAAGACAATTGGCTCCAGGTCCAATGGAGGGACCAACGGTCACCGCAAGTGATGCACCCACCCAGACCACTTGTTCAGAAGAGAAGGATGGGCACTGTGGAAGATGGCCTTACAGAGCCTGTCTCCGGCAACAAGCTCGCTCTCAGCACCTCTTGACACCTCGCCCCCAATGCTGCCCGGTTGTCACCCGTGGTGGTTTCACTCATCTCAAGGGAAGCACTCGAAAGGGATTGTGTGTGTTTGAATGCAAAGGTGTGTGTGTGTGTGTGTGTTTGAATGTGTGTGTTGTGCTGGCGGTTGAAAGAAGGTTTACAGAGACTTATGTCCCTCTTCTCAATAAAACTAATTAAGAATCAATACTCTTGATTTATTTTCTTCTGTGAATATGTTGCTTGTCGAGTTTCTTTTACAATCCACTCTAGTCACCTCCTGACTCACCACAACTGTGATGAACGATAGAATGAACATGCTGTGTGAAAATAAAACATCTCAATGTGCTGTTTGGTGTTTAATTGGTAGCGTCTCTATTACAGTAGAGCCGTCTGACTTTGGAAAATATCAATATGATGTAGCAGTCGTTTCTTACAGGACAGTATCAATACATGCTTTAGGTGTCAAATATTGATTTTATACCTCTCACCACTTATGAAAGCATGTTTTATTAGATTTTTTAATTACAAACGTTTGCTAAAATATTCTAACCCTATCTGATCAAAATCTTAAGACCAGTTGAAAATCGCTAGAATATGAATTTTACCCATATGGACTTTTTAATGAGTTTTTAACTATAGCTACAATATGCACTAGCAAGAAGGGAAAACATTTGGAACTTGTATTTTTTTATAAAACAAATGTTTTTCCATCTGATCAAAAAGTTACGACCTGCGCTGAGCCGTAGGATCCGATTGGCTGTCAGTCAAGACACAGGGTGGTCCTCGACCCAAATGAAGGACCTTATTGGGAAAAGGTTTAAAAAACAACAAACAAATTCAAAGACCTCATCTCCATCAACGCTACAAAACTGCCCGTTTAGACTTTGCCAGGGAGCATCAAACATGGGACATTGAAAGGCGGAAAAAAGTTTTATTCTCTGATGAGAAACAAATTATTTGTTTTTAATAAGTTGCTTTTTGTCACACCTCCCCTTTCTTGCTTTTGCATATTGCAGCTCTACTAGTGCAAAATGTGAATTCAATCTGTTTTTCCAACTGGTCTTAAGATTTTCATCATTGGCAGGCTTTCAGTCCTGCCAACATGTACACATTTATAGTACTCAACATGCAATTAGACTCTTGAATACTCTTGTATGTGCTCCATGTTATTGTATTTTCCTGGTTTCCGTTTCAGGTTCATTTTGTACAGTACAGATAAATGAATAGTTATCACTTTTTTGAGTATTTCAAATTGGACGGCGTGGAAAAAAAATTGTCCTTTAGCATGACAGAACATAACTGAGAAGCACTCGTGTACAGTATCAGTACAGTACTGATACATAGGTGTCAAATATTATTATATATTTATTGTTTTTATTATATATATATATACTATATAATTGTATTTATATATATTTAGTATTATATATTATAATACAAGTGTCCAATTTATGTTTTGTTATATATTACAAAAGGTTCCATAATAAAACATACACAGTGACACACTATACCTTTTGATTTTAATCTAGTATCAGATGCCATTCGATTGTTTACCTAATGAAGTGGCCTGTTATATTGACCACTAGATGGCGGTATAGGACTGTTTGACTGCTCAAAATAATATTTGCAGCGTCTCATGTACAGTTATGGTGAAATGAATAGAGCATGCTAATGTACTTCTTGGTGTAATTTACATAATAATCTGGCAAGGCATATTATATGATATTATCTTTAATGCCTCAATAGCATACATAAAAAACAATGTCAATAATCCTCTCCACCACTGTGGTGATGCATTCAGTGGCGAGCGTGCAGACTCACAATAAAACACTGACAACTTTGTTTTATCCACTTCTTTATTAAACCTGCAATTTATATGTGTGGGTGAAAAAGAGAAAAAAATATCCCTGTGATGCCCCCCCCCCCCCCGCTCATCTGTTTAAACTCTCCTCCAAAGCACCACCACCTTGCTTTGATGCTTCCTCAAATGGGCGCTAATTTGAGTGAAATTATGCATCCGCATGTAGCCCGGCCATACCAGGGAATACAGAGTGTGACACGGATGAGGGAGTTGGGGGTGGGAGGGTGGAGATGGAGAATTAAAGCGGAGGGTGATGCGATGGCACTGAGGCCTGTCTTGTGTTTTGTTGTTTGGGGGTCACTTGAAAAGTCAGACAAGGTCATGTTTGTGTCTGGAAGCTTTCACGGGTCACACCATGCAGTTGATTGATGAACGTGTTTATTATTGCGGTTGGTGAATCATGCTGAGAGGTGTACCTAATATTCTGGTGACCTAAATTAGCTCAACATTTATCGACACATTTCATTATGATGCTAGTTTTAGTCTGCATGGATGATTGCACCCTGTGTATACAGTATATTCTGCCTAGCAACAACTGACAAAATATTTCTGCAGCCTCATGGAGCTAAATAAGGTAACCGATATATTAGGAACATCTCTTAGTATGATGCTGTACAATTGTACGACGCTGCAAGCCACGTCATACAATATATTTAAAAAGGAAAGCAGTCAAAATTTGGTCACAAATCATACAGATAATATAAATGTTATATGTAATTGTAATGAAAATATACTATCCAAAGTCATTAAGTTCATTAAGTAGAAAAGTCACCCAAATTAAAAATAAAAATGAATTCAAAAAAATTAATAAATTGTAAAATAGTGAAAAACTTACCACTGTAAAAAAACAGTTATAATTTCTAGAAGCAAAAAATATAAAATTCAAAAAATATTTCAATGAGTGCCCTGCATTTACTGTAAATGATTGAAATGTGTGGAGTCAAGAAATATAATTAGTGAGAATTAGAGTAAATAAAACAATGACAGAAGTACGTTTATTAAAAAATACAAATAATAATAAGAATGTGTAAAAATAACATTAAAAATAATTTTCTAAATGGTTAGCGTGAAGGAATCAATGCCAATATAAATCACTATATTGATCTAGCTTCACTTGAAAAATTGAAAAGTTATATTAACCAGATAGTATTATAAATATATCAGATATGATTCTCATTTTTCGGCTAATATTGTTATTAATAATAATTTGGAAAAACTACAGTAAAAAAAATCAAATATACTCCAATCATTTGAAATATTTTAATGAGTGTCCTATACTGTATCAGTCACTAGATGGTGCTGTTTTCTACTTTTTCTACTGTTCCTCAATTGACTCAGCCTTCAATATACAGCAGATAAACATGAAGATCAACAAGGCTTCCGTCCAGAGATGCATAAGAATAGGGCCGGGTGGGGGGGTGTGAGTTGTTGGAAGAAGAGGCAGTGCATGATGTATAATAGAGTTAATTGTCTTATTTCATCATAGAGGCAAGACTGCTTCTCTATTATGTTATTACATCCAATAAGGCTTACAGTGATGACATAAAACAAGAAGAGCATATAGTATATATTTTTTATTCTTTACACATCATGCTGACTTCCGCTTGTCGGTGGGCCGTTCATCTCATTGCAGCGATGAATGTGACATTAGTCTCTTAATAGAACTCCCTTATCTTGCATCTTTACCTTTTATTAAAGATGAAGGAGGGGAAATGACTTTCATGCAAGCATGTAGTGTAAGACAACTGGAATACATCCACTGTATTGGAAGGCAAAACTGGGGAGGATTTTTCTGTCTCTGTCTGTCGTTATGTTTTTTTAATCCTTCCGTGTGTTTTTGTTTTCATCTGGAATGTGTTTGACACACTTCTTATTTGCCGGCTCTTGTTTTAAATTAGCCCGAGTTTATTATTAGATGTAATGAGGACACTCAGTTGATTCAGTAGCGCCTCAGTGTTGAATATCTCTTTTTTTTTTATCACAAAGTTGATTATGTCTGTTATGTTTAGTTAGCAGGCCAGTCATGATGTACACAACGAGTTCATTTTTCAACGTGAATAATAACTTGGACTGCATGAGAAAGTTGACAGGAAAACACATGTTGGTTGTTTATGAACAAATCTTGCACAGCAGAACCAATGTTGTACAGTGGAGGGGTTACCTTCTAATAGCCTATCGATTATGCTTCTGCATCGAGACACCACCGTAATGTTGGTGTCCTACCCCGATTTCAGCTCAACATTTGCAATAAAAGTGACTTTTATTAGGTTAGATTCAGCACCAAAACACTCCCTGTCTCTCTTCTATTGGGAGCAGACCTGACTTGGACTACTGTTTTGTTTTTGTATGAAATGCATTGAAAGTGAGTGTGTGACAAATTATGACAAAATTGAAATATTATTTTTAAACAAGAAACTCAAAGGATGCAGCCATCAATCATGCTACCTCTTGCATACTAAGTGAGCGCTCTAGCATTTGAGCTAATCCTCTAATTAACCCCATTTTATGTATACAGTCATCCCTCACTAACTCACACCACTTCAATTTTATGGCTTTATATAAAAATATTAATAAATCATGCTGTTTTGTTGTTGAATTTGTCCAAAAAATGCACATTGAAGCAAATTTTGCTTATTTTATGCTTAAATGAATCATTTTCAGGCATAAGCATGACACAACAACCCAAATATACAAATATAAGGCATTCAGAAGACACATTCAAAGACACTGTGAATGTTATGTAATTTTCTACACTGGTCACTCGGTGTCAGTGATCTTACTGTAATCTTTGGTGAGACACACAAGCACCAGACTTGATTGCCAAGACAACAGGATTTATTGCAGGTTGGAATTATCTCATAACAGACACAATAATTCCTAATAAAAATGTTGCGGCAGTAATCCACGGCTAAATCCATGCTCAAACACGTCTTTACCTCTACTTCCTGTCTCTCCCCAGGAACGTGTTTATAGTTTTATATGTCTTAAGTGGCTTATTTACTCTCATTATGTCCACTATATTGGGAAATACGAGTGCAAAGTGACTATAGGGGTGTTAGTTAAACTCTAGAGGGCTCTAATGTTAAAAAGCATATTTGGAAGGTGGTAAACAGGTTTTCTAACTACAAAATGATTGCATTTATAAATAAGGAATCCTACTTTGCAAAAATTCTCTCATCACAGGGCTTGTTCTTTATTATTGTGGCACCCCAGATAGCATCTTTAATGCATTCCAGAAGGTCGGACTCAAACCAAAGCATACTGTAACTGGATTGTTTCCATAAGAAATAATACGAGTCCAATTAATGTGGTCTGGACACCTATACATGTTAACACAAAACACTTTATTATAGTTTTGTTGAAATGCATATAAATGAGCCACAAAGGAGAGACCTGAGTTTGATTCTCGGCTTGGGTATCTCTGTGTGGAGTTTGCATGTTCTCCCGTGGTTTTCTCCAGGAACTCCCACATTCCAAAAACATGCTAGGTTAATTGGTGCCTCCAAATTGTCCATAGGTATGAATGTGAGTGTGAATGGTTGTTTGTCTATATGTGCCCTGTCATTGGCTGGCGACCAGTCCAGGGTGTACCCCGCCTCTCACCCGAAGTCAGCTGGGATAGGCTCCAGCATACCCCCAGCGACCCTCGTGAGACTAAGCAGTAGAGCAAATGAATGGATAATAAATGTCAATCATATTTAATAATCAATGTAATAATAAGTACACAATAACAGATACAAAACAAGTTCAAGACTCTCCTTCATTGTATTTTGTAAGTTAAACAGTTTTGGTCACAGTATTGACCCCTGGGGTACTCCACATGTAATATTTAAACTTGCAGATGTACAATATATTGTGCTAGCATTATGTATTGCTTCCTGGTGGCAAGATAACTTTGAATTGGTACCGATTACTTTTTGGGCATTTATCTGTATTTATCGGCATAGTATTGGTACTTTATGTACTTTATATACTTTTAGTATATTACTAAAATATAAAATGGTATCAATATTGTGAGTATTGCTATATTAATACCACAGAATCGATACTCACAGCTGACCTTTGTCCCTGCATTAAGAAATACCATCTTGCCTATGTTTTGAGAGACATTAAAAAAGCCTGGAAAAAAGTCAGCTAAAACTGATATTTTGAAAAGAGGAGGAAGCAAATATGTGCTAAAATTTAGCATTAGACCTGACATTTATCTACCTGTGCCTTTTACACAAAACCCAGCGAAGTGGGATACCGTCAAAACTGTGTTCACTTGTGATGAATACTTAAGTGACAATCACTTCCAACTCTACAGAGTCGGAGAAGTGAGTGTCAGGTATGTCGCTGTCTTTTTGTACAGAGCAACGGCATTGGAAAAAAAGCGTGCTGTGTGAAAAGGGCACGCGGCAGAGCACAGAAGAAGCGGGACTTCAGAAAGCCAACTGTGGTGGGGCCCCCGGAGACGGGGGTGGACAAAGGTGACAAAACGGGGGTGTCAGACATCATTATCTCAGCCTCATGCAGATACAATAGCTGACATTGACAGACGTGCATGTGTGAATCTGAGACTGATACATATGGATGTGGAGAGGTGGATTATCGAGTAGACTCCCAAAAAATTCGCTTGAAGCCGTGGCGTGCCACCCTTGGTGTGTTTCGGGCATATTGCCTACATGACCTCGCCTTGTTACATCAAGACAGGCGGATCAGTCAGCCATCACTCGCTTTTAGAATGCACGCTTGCACCCCCCCATCCCTCGATGAACATCACATTCGGTCGGAGCCCAATTTTTTTTCCTGGGTGTTGCACACGCCGCTCGTTAAAATATGCGCCGCTCGGCTCTCAGCCAAGGATGTTCTGGTCATTTGGAGAAGCAAGAAGATGTCAGGGGTCGGGCTAAGGGGATGGGGTAAGGGGAGAGCGTGCAGGGGCATATGGTAGCGTGTTCGGCAGGGGGAGAGAGCAGGCATATGAAATGTGAGCTTTAGCCAGTGTTGTGTGACGACACGGTTATCGACAGTGGCGATGCGTGCTGACACTGGATTGTCAGCAGCCTGCAGCCATTTGTTGCCAGGCCGAGTGGAGGCGAGGATCAGAGTTTTTGGAGCTTAGAGAGAGAGAAGATGGGGAAAAAAAAGATGGAAATATAAAGAGTGGCAGCCACACACACACACAATCTGCCATGTAGATGCCACGCTGAGTGCCACTTACACTGCTAGACTAACTTCCGTCTGACTTTAACGTTTGTATTTTAAGGGACAAAACAGTGTTGTGATCTTTTATCATGCTGTTCTCGTTTGTTTATGTCCTTCTGGATTCACCCCTTTGTTGCTGAACAATAGATTAGAAGAAATGAGTTTTAAAATAGCAACTTACAAAATTGCTGACAAGCTGCTTTACCCCCTAAAGTATTGGGCAATTGTAAAAAAAATATACTAAACCATAACAAGTATCCTTTGGTGTTTAGATGATATACGACAGCTTAGAAGCCAATGTGACACCCCTACAAATGAATTTACTTACGTTGCCATTCTTGTATTATTTATTTAAGTAGGACAAAAGTTCACAAATGAATCAACAGCACTGACAATAACCTTACATGTCACTTCACAACAAATTATAGTCTTATTTTACCTGTAGTGTAAATGAATGAAATGATTAGGTGCCAATTAGCGAGTACCGGCAACAGCGAGGACGAATCCATTTGATGAGGGGATTAGCAACTTTTATTTAAAAAAAATTACAATAACTAACGTTTAATAGTGTATAACATGTGATATATTAGTAAATTCATAATGATATAACTAACAGGGATTGTACTTAGATTATTTTCATGGTAGCATTTAAATCTTTATATATTTTCAAATTATCGATCCCACCCCTCACTATATCCCTAAAGTGGTTCACTCCAGTTAAATCGTTTGCAGGCTTGTCTGCAGGTTTTCCTGCAAGTCAGGTACTGCTTACTTACTTACTTTTTTTTAATAGAGTTTCCACATTCGAATAAAGTATTAAGACATGATAAAGTAAATAATAATTTTAAAAACCCAGAAAATGAGGGGAATGGTCTCCCGGGTTTTTCCAAAGAAATGTTGGTCACCTGTTGGCCTAGCTTCTGCTACTGAAGTACAGGCCTTGAGCATACCAGAGGATCCAAAAACTCAATGAAAAAGGTAAGCAGCGGTTTTTCTTCGTAATAATGCCGTATATTTGTCCCATTGCATGTAGTTTTCAACGTAATGATTGTTTCATGCAACAAAATGTAATTAGATAATGTCAAACTTTCATGCAATTTGGTGGTCACTTGTCATTTTCTGTGCTGCATTCAATGCTTGTTTTCTAGATTGCATGTATACTCTGTTGGATGTTTCTTCATTTATCTGTTGCATGTGCTCTTCAAGAGGTATTCAGGTATGATCAGTAATGTACAGCAAGTATAGAGCTTTGCAAAGTAGGCTTCTGAATGAATCTGGTGGTTGCAACAGTGCATGGCTGCTGTGGCCTACTTTGGTGTGATGACCAACTTGGATGATTCTTTTCAAAAACCTTGCATTGCGGTCTTTCTTGAAAAGTTTCCTTCCTTCTTTTCTTAGTTGCTTGCTTTTTAAATTGACAGAGTTGTCATTTCTTACCAAATATCATAAATTGTATCAGTCTATACTTACGTCTATACTTTTGTGATATATCAAAGTGTAATGTTATTTAATTGACATACGGGTTTTAAACTGCAATTCATGCTCTTTTGCAGCCCTTTAAAAGCATATCAAGACTTGTGGTCTTTTTTTCTTTTTTTTTTATTTGAGGCCCGCCACAGATAAATTGGGACCGCCACAGTTAGATGTCCCATTATGTGTTTGGTGAACCTTTGCTCATGAACACATTAAAATAGGAGTGATCAATGTTGCCAACTTGGCGAACATTGAGACACCTGTAGATTATTTTTTCTGCTACTTTTTTTGGTGTATGATTCCCTTGTGTATGAAAGAAGGGTGCCAGTGTGATTTTATGATCCTCTACTCCTATTATGTACATGTTTACTTTATGGAAATCCTACTATTTCCTGTTTCACTGTGTCAACATGACTATTGCGAAGAAGGTCATTAAAACAGCAAAACTTGCGGTGGTCCAAGACCTTTGCTAGCTACTGTATGTTTTGGGAATACACATAATGGGCAACCTTTCCCCTTTCCCACACACGCACAGTTACATGTGAGTTTCTGCTAGTCTGTGCCATGCTGTAGATGGGAAATATGACGTGTGCTAATGCATTCTAAACAGCAGTGAGGTCGGCCTTATCCTGACTTTGGCAACAGTGCTGCTCCAGTTGAGGATGCTGGATGGGGGAGTGTGTTACTGTGGTCCTGTTTGTTTTTTAAATTTGGGTGTAGGCATGGGGTTATTACCGGTTTCAAGGTATACCGTGGAATGAAAATGTCAGGTTTCAAAGCCACTCAAATTTTGCATCATACCGTTTCCCACATGCTTTCACTCTACAGGTGCTGTTTTTTTCAACTTTATTTCTATCAGCAAGCATTGACAAAGCTCTGCAGGTGACTCATATCGTGCGACACGCGTCGAGACGAGAGTCAATCCGGTCGACACACCTCCAGCTCAATCTGAAAACTGTAATTTTAACACCATAATGTCTGACTATTTACATTAGGTGCATTTTAAGACATTTTTCTGCATCTTAATACCATGCATTGCCATCATTTGTACTTCACATGGGAATGGAGTTTAGTTGTAATAAAGCCATGGAAATGAACAGTCTCTAGGGCAGGGGTCTGAAACACGCGGCCCGTGGGCCAAATGTGGCCCGCAGGACACTAGTTTGAGGCCCCCGCCTTGATATGAAAGTTTAATGTTAGTGCGGACCGCGCAAGTTTGATATGGATGCTGTATTGTATCATGTACCCAGAAAAAATTATTACGTTTGATTAATGTTCATGTTAAAGGTTAAATAACTGTTAATAGTTATCCTCCCAATCCGTGTGGAAGTGGTAAGTTTTTGGCTATTTAAGTTTAAAGGAAATAACTTGAAGGCTACCGTTTAGGTCGCTAGCTCTTTAGTTTGCGAGTTAGCATGTGTCTCAAGACCCTGCAGTTGCGCAATATGTTGTAAATAAAAAAAGTATAAATGTGACTATAGTCGTGTTTTGTCATGTCTACAGGGCTCTAATAATGCTTTGTTCATTTTAATCTGAAAAAAATAATTTGTCTACCCACCAACTATATGTGGTTTCATTATTATATTTATTTATTTATTACTGATTGATTGATTTTCTTTATTCTTGATTTGTTCATTTATTTTTCATCTTATTTTGTGTAGAAAAAAAAGTAGGATATTTGAGAACAGTCTAATGTTTTCAGAGCTTTTCTTGTAGAAAATTGGAACCAATTTTTTTTTTTTTGGAAAACCTGATGCGGCCCAGTCTCACCCAGACCCTACCTCCAGTGGCCCCCAAGTAAATAGAGTTTGAGACCCCTGCTCTAGGGACACTGTAGTACTATTAGAACGTCATTAAAAAAAATATATATCCATAATAGAGGATCTTTGTAATGTAGAGTTTCTCTCCTTGTCACACAGCATAGTGGATGATGGCATGTACTGCACCCCCCCCCCGCCCCCCCCCCCGCCCAAGTTTCACCCCAGCTCTTCTTGCTATGTTTTTGTATTTGTTCACACATACACACACAGCGGGAGTCGGGCCTGCAGCCCCTTGGGTGTTTTGCGGGTTGGATTCACACCGATGAATTCTCTTACTGTGCTATTGTTATTTAAATGTGGGAAGGCGATCAGCAGCGAGCATTAATGGCATCCTCAGCAGTGCGGATGCAGCACAAGACACACACACACCTTCGCAGACAAAAGCACTCACACACACACGCACACACACACGCACACACATTTTAGCGTCAGCCTTGTGGATGCACCTTGAGGGCCACATGAATAACAAATAGCTCCGCCATCTGCAATAGCACAGAGTATTTCCAGCATTTTCGCCACATTAGTCAGCAGTCTTTTGACTTGGGCCCTCCACGCACCGCTTGGCGTATTAGCAACGCTCCCCCGCCGCTGCACACTGAAATTTAACCTTTTTATTTATTTATTTTTTAAAGCGTGCCGCTCCGATGAAGAAGATTAAACTTGGGAGCGCAATCGGCGTCCGTCTGACCTGGTCCTCTTCTAAAGTTTGATGAAAAGGGAGGGGTTGATGTTTTTTCTTCTGTCAAGGCCAATCAGAGCCTGGACGGTGTACGTGAGGTGACGGTATTGTTTCTACACCCCCCACCCCCCCACCCCACTCACACAACACTACTGACCAAAATGGGATTAGACAGGCACCCCTGGCCATTAGCACTTGACCTTTACCTGTTTTTTTTTTTTTTTTTTTAAATCACTACTGAACTTGTTGGATAGGTTGTCTCTCAATTTAGCTCCTTGTTGAGGAAAGAACTGGTACAATTAGATCAGGCTTATTGATCAAGGCATTAGCTAAACAATCACATTACTCATTTGACCTAGCCCTGGGCGACTAATAACGCTTCAAATTATCCCCATTTTGGGTTCCAATGAACTCCAATGTAAAGGCAGGGTTTCCCCGATGAAGCGTTGGTAGTAGGATGCATGCTGCTGCTGTACTGATAATTTGTTGTTCATTCATTCATTTTCTACCGCTTTTCCTCACGAGGGTCGCGGGGGTGCTGGAGCCTATCCCAGCTGTTTTCGGGCGAGAGGCGGGGTACACCCTGGACTGGTCGCCAGCCAATCACAGGGCACATATAGACAAACAACCATTCACACTCACATTCATACCTATGGACAATTTGGAGTCGGCTATTAACCTAGCATGTTTTTGGAATGTGGGAGGAAACCGGAGTACCTGGAGAAAACCCACGCATGCACGGGGAGAACATGCAAACTCCACACAGAGATGGCCGAGGGTGGAATTGAACCCTAGTCTCCTAGCTGTGAGGTCTGTGCGCTAACCACTAGACCGCCGTGCCGCCCTTAATTTGTTGTTCTTATGACAAAATATTTTTTCAATGATTTGGCTCTTTATGTATTAACTTATGGACGTTTTGTTTTCAACAACCAGAACATCAGCTGAGAACATGGCAAATCTATTAACTTCATGACAAAGTTGCTGAGAGCCTCCTTTTTGTTACCTGACCTATTTAGTCAAATAGTACCGTAGTGCTTTAATCTGTAAATTATTTTAAATCTGCAATTGACATGAATTTACCAGAATTTGATATACGTATTGTTTGTGTTTAAGTGATCCTTGAGACTTTATTCTAATTTTAATTAACTGTGTGAAGTTGATGATTCATGCAAACATGGCAAAAAGACAAATAATCTGTCAACCTTGTTGACTGTAAGCACCATTTTCAGTATTACAAGCAGTTTTTGTACAACTGTCTTTATATCACCAGCATGCAAGGAGACAGGAAAATAAAACACAGTTAGTGACTGATGCACGATCGTGCCCGCTGCCTTGTTAAAAACTTAGTGTATCTTATGAAACATGTTTAAGATTGCAAGATGCATATTGCAACATATTGAGAGCGGTATCATTTTAGCTATATTTTAGTAATATTTTAGCCATATGTACATGCAGAATGCTTGATGCCGCCCTTGCGCGGTCTGTACAGTGCTGCACAGCATGTTATGGAACTAGTTTACCAAGTAACTTCCGATATGAATCAAAATACAGGCAAGCAACCTAATAAAGTAACCTTATATGTGAATGAGGCACCACTGAGGTCCTCATTCGAGTCGGTCTCGGAAGAGGCGGTCGCTGCGTATGACTGGCCAATCAGTGTATACACTGTATACATATAACTGTTACACCCAGTAATTAAAGTAAAGGGAGTTTTTTGTTGTTTTCATGGAGTAATATTGCTTTGGTTAACTTATTTTGTACTTGTAAAGCACGTATATAAATGATCTGTGTGCAGTTAATACCTAGGTTTGGTGGGAACACTAGAACTTTATTCAACTCACTCCACCTCCGACTTGAAGAATTGCATGGAGCAACACAGATAATTAGCCTTCTATATGTAATAAATGTATTGAAAAGTGCAAAAAAAAAAAAAAAAGCTGTCTCACCAGAAAAGGCGCCAACTAATGTGTAAGAGATGATGACACAAGCATTGTTTTTGCTTTATTTGGAGTATCAGCATCTTATATGTGGTGCAATTTGAGCTTTTTGTGGTTGAGCTTTTTTGTTGTTTGCTAGAGTGTTGGACTTTGTGTGTGTGTGTGTGAGATTCAAAGTGTTGTCAGAAGTGATCCCATTTTCATTACTCACTGGCTCAAAGGAGGAGGTGAGGCCCTGGCTGGCTCGCTGCAGTGATAAATGCATTACCCCAATAAACCCTGTCGCCACTGAGGTGCTGAATGCTGACACACACACACACACACACACACACACACGAGAAAAGAAGAAAGAGGCTGCCAATGGCGAGAGCGATGGATAGATAAAGGGAGCAAAGAGACAACCAAATGGGAAGAGAAAGACAGTGACAGCTAAGAGGAGATGAGAAAAGAGGAGATGGAGGACGAGGAAGAAAATAAACAAGAGAAAGGGAGGGTGGCGGGAATGGGGGGGAAGGAAAAGTGACAGGTGCTGAAGAGAGAAGAGTGCAGATGAAGGAGAAGCAGCAGACAGGAAGTGGGAGGGTGGAGACAGGGAGCTAATGGGTAGCGGCGTGCTAATGGTTGCATTCAGAGCTGGACTGAGGATGCTGTGGATGGAGGTAAAGGGAGAGTGAAGGATGAGCAGTGTCCAGCTGACCTCTTTTTTTTCTACTCCGCTCTTCGTTAGAGAAGCACAGGTCTGTTGCCAGTCGTAATGCCGGAAGACGGCAGGTGGAAGAAGCTCACAATGTGGCCAACTTCCCACAACTCTACTCTTTACAAACTGTGTAAAAAGGCCAAGAGTAAAATTTGTTGTTTATAAGTTTTATACTGTATATTGTGATTGTTTGATATGATTGTAGAACTTTCATGGTCCATATGAGGTTTTGTAAACGGTTGGTGGGATGCAAGGAAGGATACCACACATTTTCTGTTGTTTTTTTGACAAATACTATTAAGTTACTTGTGTATACCATAAATAGGGCTGTCCCGTTTTTCACTTTTCGAATACAATACCGATATTGCAGTATTAACTATTGTCTGGTACCATTATCAAGTCATACTTTAGAACAGGGGTCTCAAACTCAATTTACCTGAGGGCCACCGGAGCTAGTAGGTTCTGGGTGAAGCAAAGTACTGAAAAAGTGTAGGGTATAGCAGAAGCAAAAGCACTGAAGATAGTTTTTTTTTTTTAATTGATATTTTTTCCAGTTTTTAATCAATGCGTTTTGTTTTTTTTTTCTTTTTTTAATTGATATTTTTCCAGTTTTTAATAAAAAAACAAAACGCATTGATTAAAAACTGGAAAAAATATCAATAAAAAAAAAACTATCTTCAATGCTTTTGCTTCTGCTATACCCTACACTTTTTCAGTACTTTGGTTCCGGTTTTCCACACCAAAATATCCGATAAAACATTCCACTGTTCTCAAGTATCTTAATTTTTATTTTTCTATACACAAAATTAAGATAAAAAAAATAAACAAATTAAGAATAAAGACAATAAATCAATCAATCAGTAATAAATAAGTAAAATAATAACAAAACAGCAAATAAGAAACGTAAGAAACCACATACAGTTGGTAGAGACATATTTTTTTTCAGATTCAAATGTACAGTATTAACAGTTATTTAACCTTTAACATGAACATGAATGAAACTTAATAGTTTGACCCAATTAGCAAGTTGGCATCTTACTCAGTTCCATCTGGGAGCAGCATCATAACTTTAACATGTTTGATGAGATGCTTTATGATGACGTGTATTTTCCCTTTTATTCCAAGTCATTTCCTGCATTTTATTTGTACCCAGCGTCATAAGCCTTCATTGCCTTTAGCTTCATTGCTATAATCCAAAGCAAAACAGGGTAGGGTAACAGTACGGGCGGGGCAAAATCATGTTAATTGTGTCCGGTGTGCACATAGCTTTAAGCTGTCGTTTCAACATTAAACTTTCAACATCAAACTCGCGTCTCGCGGGCCGCGAGTTTGAGACCCTTGCTTTCGAACCTATTCTATTCTAACCTAAGTGATATTACTCAAACAGACAACAGTAGTCGGCAATAGGCACGGAGGAAAAACCCACCCATTGTTTATGCATCTGGTGTGTAGTGTTGTTGACAATGTAGTGGTATGGATCTAGGCAAAATACAGCCAGGTTCGAGGTGCTCAATTAAGCGTTTAAACTCCACATTACTCACCATTGACAGGGGCTGGTTCTTTGGTTCTGTAATTGCTAATGACTTTTTGCCCGCCCGCAGGAGTTTCTCATGCGTTCCTGCTTCAGATGTGCGATGAAACTGCTTGTAGAAAACTTCCCTGGTTGTGTGGCTCCATGGGAAACGTCTGTGTATTTTGTGTTTTTTTTAACTTGAATGAAACATACTGGGCGGCACGGCAATCGAATGGTTATCGCGTAGACCTCACAGTTAGGAGACCCAGGTTCAATTCCACCCTCGGCCATCTCTGTGTGGAGTTTGCATGTTCTCCCCGTGCATGCGTGGGTTTTCTCCGGGGACTCCGGTTTCCTCCCACATTCCAAAAACATGCTAGGTTAATTGGTGACTCCAAATTGTCCATAGGTATGAATGTGAGTGTGAATGGTTGTTTGTCTATATGTGCCCTGTGATTGGCTGGCGACCAGTCCAGGGTGTACCCCGCCTCTTGCCCAAAGACAGCTGGGATAGGCTCCAGCACCCCCGCGACACTCGTGAGGAAAAAGCGGTAGAAAATGAATGAATGAATGAATGAATGAAACATACTGCCGCACGGTCGACATTACTCAGAGAGTCTACTGATGTAAATTTTTTAACTGCACAAACGACAGTAGCGACATTTGTGGTCCCCATCCAGCAGCTTTACACACCTCTGCATGCGCTTTAAAATGTTGCTTTTTTTAAAACTCATGCATGTCACATTTGCTATAATTCTGTTTACAATGAACTCGGCAGTGCTGTTATAGTGTCTAAACCCCAACAAATCAAAGGCCTCCTTAATTTTTGTACCCTTGAGGAAATGTCTGTATACATATATGTATACTATATAAAATATATAATATATATATATATATATATATATATATATATATATATATCATGTGAATGGATGGCTGTATTTCTTCAAGCATAGTACCCAAGTCAAATTTGTATGAGCATGCATACTGCGTGATATTTTGTGTGTGTGTGTGTGTGTGTGTGTGTGGGGGGGCACAAGCGCAACCCAAGTGCCCCCACTCCTAATCACCAACCCTCTCACCTTCGCCCCTTGGTCTCCCTGCATCTCTCTCTCACCCCTCTACCGCCCAGCTCACCACCTCTGGTAATGAGGTGAAGGTGGATCAGAACCCTTAGTGCAGGCGAGGGCCGCGGGTATCTCGACTACACGCGGGTCAGGCCTCCCTCATTAGCTGCCATCACAGGCTGAACGCGCAGGTGTGCAAATTGTAATAAAAAAAAAACCCTCAAAAAAACACCATGACTTGTATCATCAAAAAAGGAAAAGATGGAGGATAAAAATGCCATGCGGACCTTTTTGGGCTGCTTGAAGAACTCTCAAAGTGGCGGTGGGGAGGGAATGTGGGATTTAGATGGGTAAAGTGAGAGGTTGAGCGGGGTGCAGGGCAGCATACAATTAAAAAGGACCGGGGAGGAAAGGGGGCTGACCTGCTGATATGAACTGAGTGGGTTTGGAAGGGGGGCGGGAAGAGAGGAGGTGTGTGGGGGTGGTGGTGGTGGGATGAACGTGCGCCACATAATGAAAGCTTGAACTTTTTGAGGCTGGGGCGGCATACCAAATGGAGTCACCTTCCAGGAGTGCGCAGAGAGGGAAAGGAAACAACAGGCGACCTGGACGATTCCAGGCAAAGCCGAGGACTTTAACGAGGGACAAGGGAGAGGGACTGAACATGGTGGGGACAGAGGGGAGGGAAGGTGGGTTAGGATGCAGCCCCACTTGCCTA
This sequence comes from Doryrhamphus excisus, assembly GCF_037039965.1. Taxonomy (NCBI): domain Eukaryota; kingdom Metazoa; phylum Chordata; class Actinopteri; order Syngnathiformes; family Syngnathidae; genus Doryrhamphus; species Doryrhamphus excisus. The sequence continues at coordinate 14,166,737 of NC_136361.1, forward strand.
GTAATAAGTAGCGAGGAGGAAGGAAGGAAGGTAGGGAGGGACGGACGGCTAGCGAGAGGGCCCCCGCCGCATGACTGCCACGGGGGCCTGAGTGACAGAAATTAATAATTAGTGACAATGATTGACAGCGCTCCCTCCATCTGCGGCTCCTCCGCCGCCTCGCAACGCTGGCCTCCGCCAGCGACCGCGGGCACAATGAGCTCCGGAGGGATTGTGGGAGACGCACATGATTGACATCTGCCTCCTGGAGAGACAAGGGGGAGGGAAGAGGAGAAAAGGAGGGGAGGGGCAGTGTACCAAAAGGGAGGGATGGGTGACGGCAGGGGGGCAAATGCGGCCTGGACAGTTTTTTTTTGTCAGGGGGTGGGGTTAGGATGAATGGTCAGAAGAGTGGAGGGCTTATCAGCTCCGCTGTGTCCTCCTACTCCACACCCCCCCCCCACCCCCCCGCCATCTCCATCATGCCTTGGACTGCTCATCTCACCATCCCATTTTCCAGCCCTCCACGCCATGGCGGCATTATGCAAAAGTGACAAATTGACCACAGGAGGGGGATAAATAAAGAGGAGAAAATGAGAAAGAGGGGGCCATTCCGTGGCGCCAGTGGGTGGAAATAGCCTGTAGATAGCCATCAACGGGGGATTTGTCACTTGTCTCTTCTCCTGTCCCATCTCGCCATCCTCCCTCAATCCCGTTGTCCGAGCTATCACTCCTCGCAGCCAATCTTATTTAGCTTTCTCACTGTCCTCGTGAGCTAAACTTTTCTTGTTTGTTGGCTGTTTGCTGACAGTGACCCACAGCGTCCATATTGACCATTAGCGCCGTCTCTATAACGCAGTGTGGATAAGTAGGCAAGGTTTACAGCAGGGGTCTCAAACTCAATTTACTTGGGGGGCCACTGGAGCTTGGGTCTGGGTGAGACTGGGCCGCATCAGGTTTTCAAAAAAAACAAACAAACAAAAAAACGCATTTATTAAAAACATTTTTTTTTTAAAAACTTCGCTTTGGTTCCAATTTTCTACAAGAAAAGCTCTGATAAAACATTCCACTGTTCTCAAATATCTTACTTTTTATTTTTCTACACAAAATAAGATGAGAAATAAATAAACAAATCAAGAATCAAGAAAATCAATCAATCAGTAATAAATAAATAAATATAATAATAATAATAATAATAATAATAAAAGGGCAAATAATAAAAACTTAAGAAACCACATATAGTTGGTGGGTAGACAAATAATTTTTTTCAGATTAAAATGAACAAAGCATTATTAGAGCCCTGTAGACATGACAAAACACGACTATAGTCACATTTATACTCTTTTTATTTACAACATATTGCGCAACTGCAGTGTCTTGAGACACATGCTAACTCGCAAACTAAAGAGCTAGCGACCTAAACGGTAGCCTTCAAGTTATTTCCTTTAAACTTAAATAGCCAAAAACTTACCACTTCCACACGGATAGGGAGGATAACTATTAACAGTTATTTAACCTTTAACATGAACATTAATCAAACGTAATAATTTTTTCTGGGTACGTGATACCATACAGCATCCATATCAAACTTGCGCGGGCCGCACTAACATTAAACTTTCATATCAAGGCAGGGGCCTCAAACTAGTGTCCTGCGGGCCGCGTGTGTGAGATCCGAATGGATGGGTGGAAGGATGAATTACAGACCTGTTCTATACAAGGGTCCCCGACATGACATGTTACCGGTATATATTGTTTAGAATTATGTTCTACATTGTTTGATTTTTGAAAGCGAATGATAAATGACCAAAAATTACATTTATAGTTCATGGTGCCAACCATGACAAACTAGCTCTGTAGTTCAGCCTCATTTCAGGAAGTGATGTCATCAGGGTGACAAAGCTAAGGCAGAGTAAATAAACGCTTCTCAAGGTAGTTCGCCGACTTGATTCTGTATATTTTCCATCAAAATAGTAGTCATGCCAAATTATTGTTGCTGCTGGATGTTCACAGTATATGAGTGATACGCTAAGTTTGTTTTCTTCTCAAAAGAGGAACAATGGATGAAGTACAGAGAACGAGAGACGGATGGACTCCCACCTTTGCAGTGATCATTTCACTGACGACCTTTACAAGAAACATTTGGCTTGAAAGTACAATATTAATGCATTTTAAAAAGGATGCTATTCCGCCAGTACAAAGGAAAAAAACAAGACAACAAATAATGACCACTACATTAAAGTTGGCACTAGAAAGAAAGTCTTGTTTACATGATGTCTTCTAAACTCTTCTAAAATGAAAGTAAAGGTATACCCAGACATGATGTTTGGTCTGGAGACAGTCCCACCTATAAAAGTTATTTTTTTTCAACTTTGCAGTTTGTTTTCCATAATCTAACAAAGTATAATGTAATCCCAAATGATGAACACATTAAAGCAAAGTCATGTCAAAGACCCTTTAAATGACATCTATATTCTGGTGCCATATAGAAAATATAATTAATATCACCTTGTAACAGGACAGGGCGTAGAGGAAACAATAATGCCCCCCCCACCCCCCAACACAAGTACTGTTTCCGCCTTCCATGTTGTGACTTGAGCTAATCTGCTGCAGTACGGCTTAATCGCTGCACCGGGTCTCTAAGGCTTACTGCAGCACACAGGTCTGCTACAAAGTACACTATTTACCTCAGGGCCTCAAAAAGAATAGGCTTTCACAGAGCCCTGTGAAATCCAGTGGGGAATCAGTTTCACATCACAACACATTATTGATTTTCTCTCTTTTTTTTCCTTCCCAAAAGAGACAGGGTTTTTTTTTCCCCGTTGTTGCTGGAGTCTCAGCAGTGTCCACTACAAGGGTTTGGAAAGAAGCTCAGAATTCAGGTCATGCCCTTGAGCAATGGAAGGTGTCTTTGTCAACCACAATAATCAGTTCTATTGGTGACCTACACAGGTTTTAGTGTCAGTGTATCACAATGTAGTAAATGGACGCACCCGTACCCTACAACATTCATTCATTCATTTTCTACCGCTTATCCTCGCGAGTCGCGGTGGGTGCTGGAGCCTATCCCAGCTGTCTTCGGGCGAGAGGCAGGGTACACCCTGGACTGGTGGCCAGCCAATCACAGGGCACATATAGACAAACAACCATTCACACTCACATTCATACCTATGGATAATTTGGAGTCGCCAATTAACCGAGCATGTTTTTGGGAGGAAACCGGAGTACCCGGAGAAAACCCACACATTGTCGGTAAATAAACACTCCGCTACAATTATATAATTTATGGTAGTTTGATATTTTGACTTTGAAAAAAGTTGAATGCAGTTGGTGTTCTTGAATGTCCCTCTTCAGTTTCATCTGGCCTAACTGAAGTATGTAACTTTTGGCTTCTTTACCCCGCTATAGTACATACACACACATGGAACAGACGGCTCAGAGCACGTGGACTTGACAGTTGGTAACTGCAGGGCCCAGCAGGTGCAGGGTGTGTTTTTATGTGTGTGTGTGTTTTTATGTGTGTGTGTGTTTTTGTGTGTGTGTGTGAGTGATCCCGGAGGGCCCTGACTCATGGCCAGAGAGGCTAACAAGCAGAGCTACGTCATAGAGGCTGGACTAGCCTGGAGTCGAGTTCACTTCAGCTTTTGTGATTGATTAGAATTGGCCTGGACGTGGGACGATGTCTTGCCTTTGGTCACAAGCTTTGACTACCTACATTACATCAATACACCCCTCGCACGCCGCCACCCTACTCCTCTTTGTGTGGCCTCGTGTAAAACCGGGGGGGGGGATTATAAGCGTTTATGTTTTATGCTGGTGAATTGTTGGAATTCAGATGTTTTTTTTTGTTTCATTTTTGTTTCTAAAATGGCGGCACGGTGGTAAAGTGGTTAGCGCGCAGACCTCACAGCTAGGAGACCAGGGTTCAATTCCACCCTCGGCCATCTCTGTGTGGGTTTTCTCCGGGTACTCCGGTTTCCTCCCACATTCCAAAAACATGCTAGGTTAATTGCCGACTCCAAATTGTCCATAGGTATGAATGTGAGTGTGAATGGTTGTTTGTCTATATGTGCCCTGTGATTGGCTGGCCACCAGTCCAGGGTGTACGCTGCCTCTTGCCTGAAGACAGCTGGGATAGGCTCCAGCACCCCCCGCGATTGAGGATAAAACAGCAAAACAGTTCCAGACCATCACACTACCACCACCATATTTTACTGTTGGGATGATGTTCTTTTTCTCAAACTCTGCATTACTTTTAGGGCATCTGCCCTGTGATTGGCAGATTATCAAGACATGTGACTTGTCAATGTGAGCGCAAGCATGTAGCAGCATGTAATATCAAAAAATAACAATATTACAGAATAACTAATAAATAACAATGTATTATGGCATGTTTTTCACTGCCAATATGCAGATTTTGTTACAATGTGGTGGCCATGATGGCGGCCTTATGGAGACGAATAGTTTGTGATTGGCTGGCCACCAGTCCAGGATGTACCCCGCCTCTCGCCCGAAGACAGCTGGGATAGGCTCCAGCGCCCCCGAGCCCCTCGTGAGGAAAAAGCGTTGAATGATTTGAATGAATGTTTCTAAAATGAACTGCAGGCCACAAATGGCACCTTGGCTAAACTTTGGACCCACCTTACATAAGCGGTCCTAAACAGCACTCTCGCTTGGCCCAGTACTTGACGGACCTCCTCCCCTGCCCCCCCGACTGCAGTGTCATCTTGAAAGGCTCTGCAGCTCCCACACCTGGCCCGCCGGCTGCCTCTTTGGTCTGTCTCACCTTTTGTCAGCGCCATGTTAATGAAGGCGCTGTCAATGTCCACCTATCGCACACCGGGGGCGCGTTTTAATAAGTTGGCTATTTGATCACCGTACACGCACACACGCACACACAAACCTGCCTTCTGGATGATGCTCTTCTCACTTGAAGTGAAGGTTGGGGGGGGCTGGTCAGCTGATTAGGAGGTGGGTGGTTGTCTTAAAAAAAAAAAAAAAAAAAAGAAAAGATATTTATTTCTCCTCCTCCTCCTGCACCCGAGTGAGTCTCTCTTTTCAGGGCTTAGATGAAAGCGGGCCGAGCGCCGGGCTTCCAACAAAAAAAAGTGCCAAGCGATCACAAACAAACCTTCAGATGAATCACATCAAAGGCGCCGGCCCAATTGTTAGCCCCCCTCGTATCTGCGGAAAATTGGCTCATTAAGGGCAAAAAAAAAGAAAAAAATGACATTGTTTACATTAGCAGCGGCCCTGATTAGCGCCGGCCATGTTTGTTGTTGTGTTGCTCGGCGGCTGCTGTCCGCTTTACCGACAGGCCACTTGAGCCGCGGCGTACAATCGCTCCTTTGAAGGCTTTAGAACGACAGAGAGGGCGACAACAAAAAGAAAAAAAATACCAAACAATTTGTGTTCCCTACACAATTGGACATGATAGCGGCCTTTTCTCTCACCCGCTCTTTTACTCCTCGGTTCATCAGCTCTTTAGGACTAATTAGTGGAAATGTAAGGTGATAGGATGGGACTGTCGCGAGGCCCCGCCGCTGGCTCTGCTTGTGTCGTAATTGCGGCGATAAAGAGGTAGCACTGAGTAGGGGACGATACAAAAGGCTCCATCTTTTGTGGAGGAAGATGACACTTTCAAATTTAAGTACAATATGTTTTTTTTTGTGCTGCTTTGGTGTGCATTTCTTTCTCTGATCTAACACTTCAGGGTCCTTCCATGTTCTCCTCAAGCTCGTTGTTCTTGAAAGTCTGTAGCATCGCTAAAAGCACAACTGAGATGTAATGGGGTAATTTCATATTAATTTCAGGTGTATTATTGCACACATTTTCATACAGTAAAGGCACATTTCATATAGGAAAAAGTATAATAACTACCATGCATTAACTCGTGTATGTATGTTTTTTCAACCCAAATGTCATATTTGTCTTTTATACAGTGCATCCGGAAAGTATTCACAGCGCTTCACTTTTTCTACATTTTGTCATGTTACAGCCTCATTCCAAACTGAATTAAATTAATCTCTTACCTCAAAATTCTACACAAAATACTCCATTATGACAATGTGAAAAAAGGTTTTTTTGACATGTTTTGAATTGATTAAAAATAGAAAACAAAAAAATCACATTTACATAAGTATTCACAGCCTTTGCTTAATACTTTGTTGATCCACCTTTGGCAGCAATTACAGCCTCAAGTCTTTTTGAATATGATCCCACAAGTTTAGCACACCTATCTTTAGGCAGTTTTGCCCATTCTTCTTTGCAATAAGTCTCAAGCTCCATCAGGTTGGATGGGAGACGTCTGTGCACAGCCATTTTCAGATCTCTCCAGAGATGTTCGATCGGATTCAAGTCTGGACTCTGGCTGGGCCACTCCAGGACATTCACGGAGTGGTTCTGAAGCCAATCTTTTGAGATCTTGGCTGTGTGCTAATGTCTACTGTCTGTATGGTCAAGGTACATGACCAGTCTACTGAGGTCAAGAGCGCTCTGGATTAGGTTTTCATCCAGGATATCTCTATATATTGCTGCATTCATTTTTCCTTCTATCCTGACTAGTCTGCCAGTTCCTGCTGCTGAAAAACATCCCCACAGCATAATGCTGCCACCACCATGCTTCACTGTAGGGATGGTATTGGCCTGGTGATGAGCAGTGCCTGGTTTCCTCCAAACATGGCGCCTGGCATTCACACCAAAGAGTTCAATCTTTGTCTCATCAGACCAGAGAATTTTGTTTCTCATGGTCTGAGAGTCATTCAGGTGCTTTTTGGCAAATTCCAGACGGGCTGCCATGTTCCTTTTACTAAGGAGTGGCTTTCGTCTGGCCACTCTACCATACAGGCCTGATTGGTGGATTGCTGCAGAGATGGTTGTCCTTCTGGAAGGCTCTCCTCTCTCCACAGAGGAACGCTGGAGCTCTGACAGAGTGACCATTGGGGCCTTGGTCACCTCCCTGACTAAGGCCCTTCTTCCCCGATCGCTCAGTTTAGAAGGCCGGCCAGCTCTAGGAAGAGTCCTGGTGGTTCCAAACGTCTTCCATTTACGAATAATGGAGGCCACTGTGCTCATTGGGACCTTCAAAGCAGCAGAAATGTTTCTGTATCCTTCCCCAGATTTGTGCCTCAAGACAATCCTGTCTCGCAGGTCTACAGACAGTTCTTTTGACTTCATGCTTGGTGTTTGTGCTCTGACATGCACAGTCAACTGTGGGACCTTATATAGACAGTTATTATATTTCCAAATCATGTCCAATCAACTGAATTTACTGCAGGTGGACTCCAATTAAGCTGTAGAAAGATCTCAAGGATGATCAGTGGAAAAAAGATGCACCTGAGCTCAATTTTGAGCTTCATGGCAAAGGCTGTGAATACTTATGTAAATGTGATTTTTTTTGTTTTCTATTTTTAATAAATTCAAAACATGTCACAAAAAACCTTTTTTCACATTGTCATAATGGAGTATTTTGTGTAGAATTTTGAGGTAATGACCCTTGACCTGCATACATAATACCCTAACCCTTGCATCATGTCAGTTTTGTGTTGTGTAATTTTTCTGAAAATGTCTGTCAAACTTTAAATTGTTCAACCTCAACAACAATGTTTGGATCACTTGTGGGGACTTTGTAAGTATAATCATAAAATAAATCCTTTTATAACTCTCTTACAGAAAGCCACACTAAGTAAAATAGACAATCATGGTCAGAAAGTGAAATAAAAGACTACTATAAACACTGTATGTGACGACGTTGCTTTGCAAACACCTTCACTTTTGCGTGTCGTTTTGAGTACCTTTATTTTAGTTTTATTTAATTTTTTTGTCTTATAAATGCTTAAAAATCATCCGTAGCTAAAATTTAAGTGAGTATAAAATAGTGTTCTCTCGTTTATCAAGTAGCCAACTTAATTTTTTCACATTTAATTTTATGTTTTAAGGCTGCAAAACCCCTCACCCACGAGGTCGGCGACAAGAAATTATGAAGTAACTCACCCGTATTTCACTCCTGATGGTACGTTTTTGTCCTGGTGCCATTCCGCTGTGATGTAGCATTTTTGTATCTTTGTTAAAACATTGCTACAGTCCTCCTTTAAAATCGAAGATTCATTTATTCCCTAATGGCGCCCTACAACCACGTAACTTTGACATTCCTTCAGCACAACCTTTTCTGCAATTGTTAGCATCCTCTTCTCCATTTGGACGCAGAATGTTTTGTCATTTTGTCAGGGAGAAACTTGCAAACATATAAAGACTGTAAGCTAGCATGCCAGCAAGCTTGTTATGCCATAGGAGACACGGCAGGGTGGCATGAATGACATTAATTGACAATGGTCTACAGCCAATCAGGACGCAGAAGTCAATGAGCGATGCAGACAGATGAGAGAGGGACGAGAGAGATACTCAACTTCCCATAGTGCAATTCTCCTTAAAGGGCCAAGCTCGGCCTGTAACAGCATTCATACAATAGCACTAATACAAAACGTATTAAAAAGTCAAAAAAAATAAATGTAAATGCTAACTCACATCTTCAGTGGCTGAAAATGTCCTAAAAGTCAAAGTTTTTTTTCCAAACGTGTTACAAGTAGAAAGACAGTTTTTGTGCGTAAACAGCCTTCAGAACAGAACGGTCTTTACATTTGACTTATTAAAATTCAGGACGGTGTGTTTTTCTCCATCTCAGCTCAGTGTGGCGGCTGTGGCGAAGAAGTGAGTCCGTGCGGGATGGGAGGAAAAAAAAAAAAAAAAAACTTGAGAACTCCAAGTGACAGGTGAGCAGGTCACGGCGCATCGCTAACGACAGCCGACGACCCCGGCGGCCGCCCCGCATTACCCTTCACCTTCCACTGCTCCCCCAGGCCGCCTCACCTTTAGCCCAGCCAGCAAACTAGAATGTGTGCTAGCGGGGGGAGGGGTAATGATAATCGCTAAGATCTGGCCACCGTACACCTCCTCCTCATCCTCCCCGGCAATGTCCCCCGGACACTCAGCCCGGGCCGCCCCCAGGTCAGCTCTCCACATTATGAATCCTCTCTCCACCTGAACTCTGACTCTGCATTTACATATTTTTTTTCCCACTGTCTCTTTTCTTTTTTTATTCTTGCCTGATTCACTTTTTTCTCACTACACTTCATCACATTGATTTCTCTCTGCTTTGTCTTATGCATGTATTCCATCCTGCAGTGTGTGTATTCACGTCATAATTACCATTTAGAATACCAGCACATCTCCAAGCGAGGGGGGGGGATCTAGGTTGGCCAGCAGCAAGGCATTGTGGGAGTTGTTTGGTTTGCGTTTAGCCGCCCTTGGTGTGCTGGATTCATAGTTTTTTCCCCCTCGACTTTTGGCAACCTTTTATTTCCTGGGGAGAAGGGACAGGCTGACTTCCATTTGTCTTTAAAGGCTCCATATGGAAAATATAAATTGGTAGCAGCGGGAAAGGGTGAAGCCAGCGACATTCCCAGCGCCATTTGAATTCATGAGGTGATGTTTTGCGCTGTTCTTGCCTGGAATCTGAAAGAATTGTCACAGGAGGAGATACAAAAACAGACCTCCATCGGACTTGTCCTGTCATCCATTTCTTAATATAGACAAAGTTAGTTTTTAGGATGAGTTGATATCAAGCTGTATTGACTCAGGACAACGTGCATCAATATGTTATGATATATATTTTTCCACCCCAAGAGTGATACAACCCAAATTCCCTGGATAAATACACCCTAAACATACATTTCAAACCATGATCAGGAAATGGGAAATGGTTTATTTTGCTTTTTTGTAAAGAAGGAAAGTGTAATGATAACCATAGCACTCCAAACTGCACAGGAAGGGATCTGGCTATTTGGTACAATCAAGTACACAACATACCATTTGGAGCTGGAGCCAATCCCAGATAACGAGAAGCGGCGGAGGGGATGGATTTATTAGTTGGATAATACCTATAAAAGTCCCTAGCTATTATGTATTTTCATTCAAAGTAGGAGTAGTTTGACTTTATTTTACTTTTATTGTACAATGCTAAAGTGCTCTTTACAATTGTATGGCTGTTTTAAAAATATTAAAATGTTGGTTGCGGGCATGCTGGAGCCTATCCCAGCTGTCTTCAGGCGAGAAGCGGGGTACACTCTGGACTCGTCGCCAGCCAATCACAAGGCAGAGTAGTAGAATAGTTTTAACTTATTTGGCTTTTATTGTACATTGCTAATCGGCTCTTTAAAATAAAAATGTACAGAAAACTCTGCCTGTACAGTTAATGCCAGTTTTATGATGGCTGTAGCTTGACCTCGGAACAGATTTCTAAGTTTTTTTGAACTTTTTGAAATCAGAACAACTTTCAAACCAACCAGCAGCGCATTTTTTTTTTCAATAAAGACTAAAACCCCGCCTGTATGGCAATAACAAGTTGAATGATGGAACACATTCATTCATATTTTGTATTATTTTGAAATCAGAACAACTTGGAAGCCAACCAGCAGCACAAAGTCTTCAATAAGAAACCCTAAAACCCTGCCTATATGGTAAAAGCACATTTAATGATGGCCACAGTTTTACCCTGGAACAGATTAATTCACATATGTTAAACTATTTAGAAATCAGAACAACTTAGAAGCCAAGCAGCAGCACATAGTCTTCAAAAAGAAACCCTAAAACCCTGCCTGTATTGTAAAAACACATTTAATGATGGCCACAGCTTTACCCTGGAACAGATTAATTCTCATATGTTAAATTATTTAGAAATCAGAACAACTTATAAGCCAAGCAGCAGCACAGCCTAAAACTCTGAACTGAAGGTAGCGGCGTGCTTATGAGTTACATAATTCATCTATTTTCCAATTAATTTCCTGTCTGCTGACTTTTTAACAATTTAAATGATAATTTCATCCCTCGTTAGCGGTTTGAGTGTGCGGAAGTGTGCACTTTCAGCCCCGTTCCCCTCGGAAACCGTCCCTAAACACTCGGTAAATTTAAACAGCACTTTGTCACACGTGGAAAATGTCTTCCATTGTGTCAATCCGAGGAGTCGTCGTGGGGGGCTTCGGGGGGGGGGGATATTTGGCTTCACGGGGGCCGCATTAGGAAGAGGTCGTGTCTGGCTCAGGGGACCTGGGACCGACTGCGACCTTGTGGATAATAACTGCCACCAGGGGTCACCGCTAGCCTCGGAGGCGTAGAGAGACACTGATAAAAATAAGAGAGAGAGGACAAAGCTTCGTCTTTTTCCCCGCTTCTCGCTTTCCGACTGCCTTGCCGTGTCACCCCTATCAGGTTAAATGGAGCATTATGCAAAGCGGAGATGATTTTTTGGCTTCGGGGGGTACGATAGGGAAGAATTGCGGGTTAATGTGAGGGGAGAAAAGAAAAGATGAGGAGGTGGTTGATGCGAGGCACACATGGGGCGACCGAGGGGAGGGGGGGAAGAGTGGAGTGTAAGAGGGTTAATAAAAGTGACAAGTGAGTGTTTTATTCTATCCTGGCCACCTTTTCTAGACCGGTAACTCACTTAGAGGGATTTGCTGAGTGGGAGAGTCCGGCTATCCAGTTGTGTCTGTCTCAATATAAGCTGGATGCGACACAGGACCCTCAGGTCTGGCCTCCCCTTCTTTGATAACATCCCACCTGAGGGACAGTGCAATCAAATCCCAATGCAATATAAGTGCAAAGAGAATTTTCAGGGCGAAAAAACTTGATTTTAAGTGGGAAAAGAAATTGGAGGCTATTTGCAAACAGTAATTCCCTAAAATCACGTAGCACAGGTCGACTTAGGAGAGTCGTTCATATGAGAGCGACAAGCTAAATGGATTTAGTTTTGCTCGACTCAATAGAAAAAGTTATTGGAAAACGCTTTTACCCAGTCTCCCTGGCTGTGGACTGTGCGGGGCTGCATACTGTGGCACTTTTATTGCTTCTGCTTAAAGAAATCAAAGTTTTGAACCTTTTTTTAAAAGCATTTTACCGTCGTACAATTTCTTTATGCTTATGAAGTCATGTCATAATGGAGCTTTTTCTCAGACTACAGTGAAGAACTGTCACAAAAGTGGAAAAAGAAGTGAACTACAATCACTATTATCATCATCACATCGACTTGGCCGGGATTAAAAGGATAGTTTTTCTATTTTCTTATCCCTCGTATCACTCACTGCTACCAGGTGGATGAGTGGTTAGCGCGCAGGCCTCACAGCTAGGAGACCCGAGTTCAATTCCACCCTCGGCCATCTGTGTGTGGAGTTTGGATGTTTTCTCTGGGTACTCCGGTTTCCTCCCACATTCCAAAAACATGCTAGGTTAATTGGCGACTCCAAATTGTCCATAGGTATGAATGTGAGTGTGAATGGTTGTTTGTCTATATGTGCCCTGTGATTGGCTGGCGACCAGTCCAGGGTGTACCCCGCCTCTCGCCCGAAGACAGCTGGGATAGGCTCCAGCACCCCTGCTACCCCCGTGAGGATAAACGGTAGAAAATGAATGAATGAATGACTTGCATGTAGTCAGTCATTCTGATGCAACCTCTTGATGGTTGAAGTTGCTTTTCAAATGCAGCAACTACCTCACCCATGGTGATGTTTATTGACACATGTCAATAAATATGTGACTTAACCAACTTAACCTACCCACTGCACTTTCTGGGAAGTAAAAAAGTGCTCCCACACTTTTGAAGAAAGTGAAAGTGAAACTGAAAATACCGCCTCCGCTCTGACTCCGCCTCTTGTTCAACTACAGAGGTAGGGAACCTATGGCTCGGGAGCCAGGTAGGGCTCTTTTGATGACTGTATCTGGCTCTCAAGCATTTCTTACCACAATAAAAATGTATTTTTGCTAACATTTTAAAGTAAACCATCACAGAAATGACTGTTAAAAATATTCAAAATCAACAACTTTTTTATGCATTTTAATTCGTCCATCTATTTTCTACTGCAATACGGCCGACCATATCCATCTTTCCTGATATTTTCCAGGTCAAACACCAAAACTCGATTATTACTGCGTAATGCGGTAGTCTACCTTGGTCATTGAGATGTCAACATGTAAATATAAACTTTCCTCCTTTAGTCAAATAGTCACCTAGCTAAAGCTGCAGAACCAAGCCTTCTGGCAAAGATGGCCAAAAGAATGAAATATACTGAGTATGGTGCAAAATTATGCAGCAGCAGAAGTTGTATTAATGGCAACAAGTATTTGATTTATTGTTGGACACTGCACTGCTCACGAAAGTGTGCTGGCCACACCCGATTGGCGTGGGGTAGTGTGCCTGGTCTACGTAATTAGAGCCCATTATATCTAAAACTGTTGGTCTTACATAAAAATGCACACATTTTATTGCATTCAATGTTTAAAAAAATGTATATGGCTCTCACAGATACACATTTTAAAATATCTGGCCTTCATGGCTCTTAGCCAAAAAGGTTCCCGACCCCTGTTCAACTACCTCTGCGGGTGGCGGTTGCATTGACAAAGCTCTGTAACGTGTTGAGACGCGCATGAATCGTGCAACAGAATCAATCGATAATTAAATTTGTTGCTCACACTTTTATAGAATTTTATTGATTATTGCCCTATTTTGTATTGCTAGCAGATGTTGTTTTCGTCTAAGAAATGAGGGTGCGCTGATCTTAATATTCGGGGACATAATACCCCTAATAGGATGATAATTGGCCCTCCACCCCCCTAAAATGACATAATTGTTATAGATTACTTCTGTGTTTGTTAGTTTTATATTGAAAATAGGATTGTGTGTGTGTGTGTGTCGGTGATCAATGATGAAAAAAACCCCCCTCCAATTACTTACTCCTTCTCTTGACACATCACACTTTATGTGCGTGCTCCACTGATGACTGTCATAATTGCATGTTTGTGGACTCGATTTCCCCCGAGGGGTTCCCTAAATTAAAAGAAGTCCCCCCCCATCCCGCACACCCCCCTAGCGGCAAACACGCACACATTTTATGTCATTGCATTTGTGTTGCGCTCTAGGGATGCTCTGCTTATTTGAATGGAACTTTCTTGTCTTTTTTTTTTTGCGCCCCTCTTCTTCCTTCTTCAAGTCGTGTGTCACTAATGAATAAATAAAACACACACAAGCAGTGGATTGACTTTCATGCATGGCTGCACCTGCTTTGATGAGAACCCTCCTACCCTGTAACACACACATGTACACACACACACACACACACAGACATCTTCTACACGAGCTGTTGAGTCACTTCCAAGCATGCACGGTGAATGCTGATGACACACTTCTTAAGTTTAACAAGGCTTCTGCGAAGGATCAACTAACACTAAAGACCAAGCATTTTGGTGCAAGTGTGTGAGAAATTGACATACCCTCCTTTTTATAGGGCTTGTATTACTCCCACCATGGCTGTATGTTAGTCAACAGCGTGAATATTTCTTTACAGGTTCAAGAAAAAAAAACTCCAAACTGTCCCTTTTATTACAGTGAGAACATTGTTTGCATAATGTGTCCCGCAAGCCTCTTTATGAACAATAATCTCCATTCTGCAACACAACTCTTTAGCATTAAAGCTACAGACACACACAACAGCAAGTTCCCAGTAGGACATACTAGGAGTATTTTAAAGCACCTCAGTAGCTCTGAGCTGGAAAAAAAAAAAAAAAAACAATATGCAGGTGCATGTCTTGCTAGATCCAATAGGGTGTGCCCTCCTTTTTAAGACCCTGGCATGTCGAGCACAGCAGTGCCACGCTGGCACTAATTGGCCTCTAATGGCGTCATAAATTATGGCTGAATCAAGACCGTTTATCGGGCAGACGTTTTAATGAAAAGTCGTAACGGGTCAACCCCCTCCCCCTCGGAGGCCCATTTGAGGTCCACTACAGCCTGACTGGGTTATCCATCACCTCACAGCCAAGCACAGAGTGATACCGAGGCATAAATGGTCAGCGTAGTACCCCCTTTTTTCATGAGGTTTTGTGGGAAAGCATCAAAAATGCTCTTAAGTTCGGATTTTTGTCAACAGCGACTCACTCCCCACTTTGTATCCTGAGTTCTGGTCGGATTTCGGTGCTGGCGCTAGTTGCTGAACACAGTTAAGAGTTTGGCTTCTTAAAACAATATGCATTCAAAAGCATAATACATTTGCATCACAAAAATAACTACTAGAAAAAAAATCAGACCTCACAAATCACTCTGCAATATTTCCTCTCCCATCACGCCCAAAGTCAGCTGGGATAGGCTCCAGCGTATGCCACAATAAGGGGATAAGAACATGAATGGATAGGTTTTCGGAGCATAATAGAATGGTTGCCAGTTAAACTAGTCCAACAAATGAAAAGATATTCAATTGATTAGAAACACAGATTTGTAATTTTTATCATTTTTAACTAAAGAAACAGTGAATAGGCTTTGGTTGTGCACTTGTCAGTTGTGCAGGTATTTAAAATGCCACAACAGTACACATTTAATGTCAAATTTAAGGCAGGGCTCTACATTAAAAACAAAAATGACTTGCCCATGGGGAATCCTTAAGGTGAGAACTACTTACCCCAACTTGCCCCATGTAAAATGAAAAGACTGCCATAATGATATCTAATTTTTGTGGCATCACATGAGAATCTCAAATAAAGATGAAATGATTATCATTTCTTGTGGTTGTTTTCCTACATAGATCATGACGTTGCATGGAAATCTGGATTGTCAAGAGACTTCTAGGCACTTTGCCTTTTATAAGTTGTGCACCACAATGAAACATTATTGAATAGACACATTTGTGTACTAGTAAAGTGTTTTGAATCCAGAAAAAAATGCTCAATGGTCAAACAATAATTTGTGAAGCAAAGGTGAGAAAAATACACAGAGAAATGGAAGCGCTAGATTTTGTAGCTTGTGCAAAATCAGCACTTGGTATTGGATCTAATCGGTGGTGTTTTCATTGTGACCACTTCAAATTCACTCACCTGTGCCATCATTTGATTTGCTGCCGCTAATAAAATACTTGTTTAGGAGGCACTGGTTCATCACTTTTTGGTGTTTTCCTTCACAAGTTGTTGAGAAATTAGACCATGTTGGCAGATGTTTTCATAGTCAAATGATTGCTGATTGGTTGATCGCGAACAAGAACGGGTGTGGGTAAAACGCGGACTGTGGACTGCGGACCGCAGTCTAAATAAACAATTCTGATTGGTCTATTTCAAGATTTGCAAGATTGGTTTGCAAAATACCACCGGAATTACACAGTCCGTGTTTTACCAACACCCAACAAGAACCGCTTTTAAAAAAAACTCTTGGCAGTATGGCATGCCAAAGTGCACTTGCCCGACGGGAATATCACTGATTGGATTTACTTGCCCCAATTTTTATTTTAACTTGCCCCGGGCCATCGGTACATCGTTACTGTTGAGCCCTGTAAGGTTTTAAATCGTTAGATTGGAGTGTAAGGTGCTGGACACCAAATAATGAAAAAAATAGGATTTTTAAAAGTACGCCAGTCACCTAAAATGATATTCCAGCCAAAATATTTCTGACTCATGGTGGAATTTTAACTGATCCAGTTAAAATGAATTTAGTCCCATCCCGAGACCAAACATCCCAAAGTATTGTGAGTTTTTGTTTGTTTGTACACTGTTCTACGTGTTGTATCAAGTGGGAGTCTGTGTTGCAAAGGAAAAGTGGTGTTTCCTTTTGAGGATTTGTGATTGACGGCCAACTACCCCAAGAGTGTGCTGTTCCTGGCTGGAATCCACGAGGCCTTGTTGGCTTCCAGAGAGTTGGCACAATTGTGCGCGGTTCACGTGCCAGCGCCCTGTTGCATCAGCAATAATCTCTCAAAGCAAAATCAGAGTCGGGTGGGGGGGGGCTTTATCCAATCCCCCTCCCATCCCATCCATCTCTACGCCAAAACACCATGCCACTTGTATTAGAGGAACACGCATGCTCAAATATCTCCCTGTGATATGCTAATGAAACACTAATCCTTTACAGTGTACGTTTATTTGCACTCTTATACCATTGAGAAAACTGATTCAATTGAATTCAGGTCAAATTATTATCGAAAAGTCTATTCCTGACCTAAATATAGCCCGTTTTCACTCATACG
Source organism: Doryrhamphus excisus (assembly GCF_037039965.1). Lineage (NCBI taxonomy): Eukaryota > Metazoa > Chordata > Actinopteri > Syngnathiformes > Syngnathidae > Doryrhamphus > Doryrhamphus excisus. The sequence continues at coordinate 14,183,761 of NC_136361.1, forward strand.
CCACAGCAATAATGAGCATGCTCAGACACGAACCTACATAGATGCTGTGGATTATTCAATAATGTCACAATGTACTGTAAATGTGTTGTGTGTGCAGGAGAGGAAGACCAAATTAGCCAAGTTGTATAAGCAATTATTGGGGCACACGATGTACCCGAGCCCCCTAATAGGTATGTAGAGGAGGCATTATTCAATTACAGCGGCGCTTTGCAGCGGCAAGAGGTAAGCGCCACGGCGACAGTGCCAGTGTCTTCTCCTTTATGAAACAACCTATTTAAGCTAAATCAACTCCCACTTAAGAGCCGCGGTAATAAGCGCGGCAGCGACACTTGCCGGCCCGCAGGGCCCCATCCGTCATGCTGTAATACGGAATCAGAATGAGTGATAATACCGGGTCCTGCTACAGCGACTTACCTGCCGCAGGAGTGGAGATAATACACGGTATCGAATACTTGTTGGTCTGTTTACATGTACGTGTGTATGTACCTGTGTTTTTTGGTATTGGTGTGGTCTCTGGTAAAGATACACCCATACAGAAAATCCACTGTAATGAGCCAGTAGGGGCACAATATATAAACAACATTCATGATTGTGCTAAAAATGCTTTGGAAGAATTGCGAGCATACATGTAATCCAAATAGCTATATTGCTTTATAATCATTAGACAATTTATGGGCAATTGTTTTGCTAAGACCGGCCCATTCTTCTGCAAATATGTTTTTTGTTGACTGTTTCCCAAATCTGTCTATATGTGCCCTGTGATTGGCTGGCGACCAGTCCAGGGTGTACCCCGCCTCTCGCCTGAAGACAGCTGGGATAGGCTCCAGCACCCCGCGCGACCCTTGTGAGGAAAAAGCGGTAGAAAATGAATGAATTGTTTCCCAAACCTTGCACAGATTTCACACACATGTGCTTATGAGATATGTATACCAAATATGTATACCAGATATTGTGATGATTTGGCTAAATATGGGACTAAACGCGCTCAAGTTGCAATATTTTTTTTGTATTTAAATTTTGGGGTTTTAAGATATGCCTTGATTCGTCCCTCAGTGGGGAAATTTGCATTTTTGGGGGGTATATATGTCAGAAATATAATAGCACAGCCCACACAAAAGGGGGGGTACATCTTTTGGCACATTTTCATCCTTTTGTGTGCAAAATGTGTGAAGTCTTCATACTGTTAGCTAGTCAAAGTTACACAAAAACTACACAAAATATTTTCATGTTGTGTTGGGGTGGTACTTCTTAGAAAAACCTCAAATTTTTGTTAAGGAAAGGTGTGGCTTCAAGGATTTAGTTTCACTTTCCATTTGCATTGAACCAAGTGGTGCTGGGCCGGGATTGGGTGAACCCAAATCAGACCTATAGACAGTTAATGAGAAGTTTCATGATCATTGGAACTGCAGAGGATCTCAGTTTCACTTTAGAGCCTGCTCGGATTTTGCTCGACTCCTGGTTGGGTGGCTGACCTCTCTCTCCAGAGCTGGCATTGCAATTGCTTGTATTCACTACAAATGAAAGAAAATGGTAAACTTACTCCCTTTTACCCAGGTGCTTGCCGCTATGGTAAAAGGGCTGGACCAAATAGGCCGATGGAGCAGTACGCCTTTAGTGTCAACATTTGCTAATTTGATTCACGTACCGGTTAATGGACAGATGAAAACAATATTTTTGGGGTATCCTTTTTTTAAATCATCATTTTTGTTATCTCCTCTTTCTTCTCGCTCTCCTCCACGTAGCTCATCAGTGTGACTGTTCATGGGTAATGACTCCCACTGTGGCAGGGCCCCCCCTATAAGGTTTAGGTACCCAATCTCTCCAAACCCCCTTCGCCCCCGCCCCCCGTTTCCGTCCCGTCCGCCATGCATTATTCATGGCTTCACAATCAAAATGAGGCAACAACGGTTGGTAGCACGAGACATGGAGCATGGCTCTTCGTCTTCCAAAAAGTCCCCCGAGGTGCCCCAGTCTGGTACCCAGCACCATAAGCCCGCCCCCACCAGCCCCAACCCAACCCCCTTCATTTCATCCTGGCACGGGCCTGCCACCTACCTTACTCCAACCCCTGTGACATTTTATTAGGCAGGGTGGGGTCCAGACATATTGACTCCGTCCCAGTCTTCCATGCTGCGAGTCACGCTGTCCAGTAGTGACCTCTTTTACCCTTTTGGGGTATTCATTGCATCCGGTTCATCCCCACAGGAGACCCTCAAATTGTCTGGCACCTTCAGTTGCCAAGGAGAGGGAGTTTGATGTTTCCTGTAATAGTTACCACAAGGGCTTGTGTACTCACCTATGAAGATGACTACCCGTCCAAACATTGTCTCCACCATGCCTTTTTAGTTACCTTATATCACTCCACAGCTTTAGACACATTACCTAAAAATGGAGGACAATTATTGCGCAACTGCAGGGTCTTGAGACACATGCTAACTCGCAAACTAGAGAGCTAGCAACCTAAACGGTAGCCTTCAAGTTATTTCCTTTAAACTTAAATAGCCAAAAACTTACCACTTCCACACGGATAGGGAGGATAACTATTAACAGTTATTTAACCTTTAGCATGAACATTAATCAAACGTAATAATTTTTTCGGGGTACATGATACCATACAGCATCTATATCAAACTTGCGCGGGCCGCAACATTAAACTTTCATATCAAGGCGGGGGCCTCAAATTAGTGTCCTGCGGGCGACATTTGGCCCGCGGGCCGCATGTTTGAGACCCCTGATTTAGAAAGATTTTAGCCTGTATTGTCCATCCCAACTCCTTGTGTAATAGTAGATTGCTTATTCAGTAAATATTACAGGAAGAAATTTAAAGGGAATACATAAATACAGAACATGTTTACTACATGTAGTACCTTGTATCCTATTCATAGTTTTATTCATCACTCTGTATTGATATGCAAAATGTTTTTAGCGTTGTGCAGGCACACAGAAACACATTTGTATATTATGCCGACTGTATTGGAATAGTTTGCCTTTCATACGGGAACAATTTCATTCAGCTCATTCCGCGTTAATTCGTGTGATGCGTCTTTTTATTACAGTCTGAATTGTGAAGGATTAAGTCCTCTAATCATGCCTGTAATTGAAATAGACCACTTTTGTTATCGTGCATTGCTCCAAGCCACATTCTCTCTCTGCCAGTCTGAAGAACAGCCTGTCTTCCCCTTTCCCCACCCCAGAAATATGCCATTATGCCTCTCTTATTATCCTCATTATTGTGGGGGCTGGCATTGCGCCTGCGTCCATCACGGCCCTCTAATGTAGGTCTAATGGTTCTGACCTGTGCAGGACACAGGTGGTCCCCAGAAGCCCCTTGATTGGGTCCATTTATTAAGCCACTCTGGCGCCAGAGACAGTTTAGTTGTGGTTTGTGTGTGTGGAGCGGGATCCATTCCCAAGGAAAGGGAATCTTGGCCCATTACTGCAGCTTTGTTGTGTCCTAATGCCTCAATTAGACAGGTTAATACTGAGTGGGACCCTTTTCAAATGTGTTATTAGCACCTCACGCCCTACACAAAGGGTTGGGAATGACAGATTAACTCTGATGTCACAATACATACTACATTTGCGTGAAAATATATTCCTTCAGTTATGAAGTTTATATTTTTTACACTAATCATACCTCACAAATAGTGATAGATTGTGAATAAAGCAATGCGCTTTTCTTTCAACATATTGCCATTAAAATATAGTCTGTGTGATAACAAACTGATTTTTTAAAACCTTAAAATAACACAAATTTTAAAAGTTAAAGGAACATCATAACTCTTATATGTATGCTACGATTATAAAATGTATGCTACTATAGCAGTAGTTTAGTAGTAGTATGCTACTATATATAAAAAAGGTCAGTAAGGATAATTCATAATGCCGCCTACAGAGAACATACTAACTCCTTATTTCTAAAATCACAAATACAACGCCTCGTCAACACCGTCTGTTGTTAGCCAGTTAGCTTGCTTTTACGACTGTCTTCGATATTTAGTGTTCATTGTTATAGCGAATGTAGTTTCTCACAGCCCGGAATGTCCCCATGAAGATTCCGAGATGTTATGGAGGCTAAAAGCAGCCGCCAGCTAGCTAGCTAGCTAGCTAGCTAGCCTTGGAGTCGACTCCTTACAGTTCCTTAGAGTTCGTTGATGTGGTGAGTTCAGACCTCGCTTGTCCTGAATTAAGACAGAGTTGCCAGGGTTCTCAGTGGAGTAATTTGAGGTGCTGACACGAATAATGGTCGGGGATGTTCCCAACAAAAACTTAAAAAAACTTAACTCCGCCAGTAAAGCCATGTCCGTCCTTGCATATTATATATGCACATGTTTAGCACCGGTAGTTACATATTTTGCCTGGCTCTCGCTGCCTTTCTGGCAGCATCGAGGTCATTCATTATTGGGTTGCTATCATGTTCATTGGTTACATGCTAGCTAACTTTTTTTTTTTAAAGTGTTACTTCATAATCTTGCTTTGTTATCATTATAATATACTGTCAATAGAACTATGCGGTAGAAATGTTTGCATACAGTATTTGTACTTGTAGGAGGGTTGTAATTATAGCTTGTGGATTTGTTGTTGACTTAGTGCTCTGGTAGTTGAGATAATGAGTTGTCCTGTCACAGGTCATTGCACAGGGGCTGGTCTCAAATTTCATGGCGTAAGGTGGTGCAGGGTGGCGGAGCGTGGCACAGCCCACGCAGTGGTAAATGTGGTCCAGTGCACCACTGTGCGCTGCCAATTTGGTAGACTGGACTGCGCCAAGATGGGCGTGGCGGTACACCAGGGGAGGAGTCGACATTTTCAGCTTGGCGCAGTGATAATTTCATGCCAAAACAGCACGGCAAATATGCGGAGAAAGCTCGCCAGCTATAACCAGGTCCAGTTGGGGCGCAGCCTGCATAATGGTACAGTACAGAGAACTCACCAAAACATCACAGGCAGATTTTTCAGTGTCGCGCACATTTCCGTGGGAAAAACAATGACAGCAAGCACTATTTAATGTAAGCATCAGGAACAGATGGACATTGCTCCCACATGCTATCGTGGTTTAAAAAAAAAAAATAAATAAATGATGTCTATGTTGTGGTTGACTACAGCCTATAAGTTGGAAATAAATACATATTTGAGCAAATGTTATATATTCCTGGCCTAAATAAACCATTTTCAATCGTAACAATGTTCTAAATCTGCGGTCGCAAACACGCGGCCAGTGGGCTAAATGTGGCCCGCAGGACGCTAGTTTAGGCCCCCACCTTGATATGAAAGTTTAATGTTATTTAAGGTTAAATAACTGTTAATAGTTATCCTCCCTATCCGTGTGGAAGTGGTAAGTTTTTGGCTTTTTAAGTTTAAAGGAAATAACTTGGAGGCTACCGTTTAGGTCACTAGCTCTGTAGTTTGCGAGTTAGCATGTCTCAAGACCCTGCAGTTGCGCAATATGTTGTAAATAAAAAGAGTATGAATGTGACTATAGTCGTGTTTTGTCATGTCTACAGGGCTCTAATAATGTTTTGTTAATTTTAATCTGGAAAAAATAATTTGTCTACCCACCAACTATAAGTTTTTATCATTTGCCGTTTTTTTTTAATTATTATTATTATATTTATTTATTACTGTGATTGATTTTCTTGATTTGTTGATTTATTTTTCATCTTATTTTGTGCAGAAAAATAATAATTAAGATATTTCAGAACAGTGGAATGTTTTATCAGAGCTTTTATTGTCGAAAATCGGAACCAAAGCACTGAAAAAGTTTGTATATTTTTCTGTTTTTAATAAATTTGTTTTTTTTTTTTTTTTGGAAAACCTGATACGGCCCAGCCTTGCCCAGACCCGAGCTCCAGTGGCCCCCAGGTAAATTGAGTTTGAGACCCCTGTTCTAAATAAACTACATTTATAAACTAAAAACACAACAGGCAAAATAGCAACATAATCGCAGTCATCATCATCATCGAGGCTATACACCAGCTAAAACTCAACTCTGAATCCCTGACGTCACTTCCTGTCCACAAGTCCGGAAGTCATTTAATGGAACACACATGGGCATGAGTCTTGGGTCTTATTTTTTCTGATTACATATATCTACTATATTGTGTAATGTGTGTAAAATACCAGCCGAATGGATATAATAGGGGGTTAAGATAGTATATATAAGATTGGTCATTATATATTATTGTATTATCTAAATAGCTGGCACTTGCCTGCAGTCAAGCACGGTGGTGGCAGTGGAATGATCTTGGGGGGTGCACGAGTGCTGCCGGCAATGAGGGGAGCTGTGGTTCTTTGAGGACACGCATGAGTTCCATCATGTACTGTGACATTTTGAGGCAGAAAACTGCAAGTTATAACCATGTTTCATTCCTACAGAATATGTAATAAAATGGTCGGGGTGTACTCACTTTTGCGAGATACGGTGTCAATTTTCTCCCTAGTATAAACGTTGTTTCGACCCACACGTGTTGCATGTACACAAACACACACACACACACACACACACACCTACAGGCTGTTGCTTCTTCCCATCAGCATCTCTCCACACACATTTATTATTCATGGCAATCAAATAAGTCAGGTGGTCGAAGAAAGTTGCGCTCTCGCTTCATACTTTGCTGCTTAGCTTCCACCTCCTCGTCTCCTCTGCAACGAATTACTTTCATTGCCACAAACACTCCTTGCAGCCGTCGGCAGCTTCAGCCAGCCACTGATGCACGCAGGCGGTCCGCGCAAGCCCTCCCCATTTTGGGAAAATGAGCAATTCTCTCATTGTAATAATGCGCCTCTGTCATCTCCCCATTATCGGCATGATAAAAGATGAAATATTCAGGGAGGCTGGCCTCCTAACCTGATCTGGGCGCGATATTGGGCCTGTGGAAAATGAGTTTTATCAGCTTTAATATACTCCTTGGCAGACTGACCCTTGAAATTAAACATTATTACAGAGCGGATATTTAAAAAACCGGGGCCACAAATTACATCAAAATGAAAATATTAAGGGACATTACGGCTATATCAAGTAGCGCTTCTCCTCTCTCTCTTCTCACACCAGCTTTCCTCGTCCTGACACCCCGTCTCTCTCATCCTCCATTGCATCGCCACCACCCCCCCACTTTCAAGCGACCCTGATAGTTGGGCTGCAGCCTGCGAAGCTGTAGGTGTCACTGGTGTGTGTGTGTGTGTGTCTGCAATGGGCTGGCAGGAAAATAATAACAAATTCCGCCTGTCCCACCCAGCTTCATACGTCTGAATAAACAAATTATACCTCCTCGCTCTCATCACCTGCTTTATTGAGAGTGGAGGGCAGAGGAAATGTGTAGGCGTCTCACGCGGGGGGAAAAAAAAATAGTGCACAATCATACTGTATCGGTGTTTGATGTGTGTATAGGGCACACTAATAGTGTGTGTTCTGCTTTGATAGTCTCAGCTGTCAGTACTGTATGTCGTATGGAGCTGCTTCTAATAATTATTTGTTGTGAAAACTATAATTAATGCTTTTTATTTACCAGTTGGTGTCCACACAATCAAATGATGCTCATTCCTCCAATAGTGGCCTCCGCTCTAGTCGGCGCCATGCCCCAATTAGGTGTCAGGTGCCTTGTCATGAGCCAATAAAACAATACCATTGTATTATTATTATCGTACATGTTGTATGTTGTTTTTGGAAACATTGTAATTTATTATAAGCATATTTAAATATTATAAAAATACATTTGTTCCCGTTTCGCAAATAGATGCCACATTCCATTATATAAGGAAATGTTATTTCTTTAGTGATGAGGTCATGCTGTGTTTTTTTTTTTCAAATCTAGTTTTAGACATTCAGTCAATATATGATGCTCTAGCAAAATAATACTCCAAAGTGAGTTTCTATAATCACTTTCAACATAAAAAAAATCTGTCCTTAGCCATCAAATAAGGGATAAAGCGACATTAGTTCTATGAAGTGTGTGGTGATTTGTCACTTTGTGTGTGTGTGTGTGTGTGTGTGTGTGTGTGTGTGTGTGTGTGTGTGGTGGTGGGGTGTTTGAGAAATGCAATAAAAGGCGGAGGAGAGATGTGATTTGAATAGATTTCAGAGGAAGTCAGTCCTCCGGAGGGGGAGGAGGGTGGGAGGGGGTAGTTGGATGAGTAAGCAACGTCCCCGAGGACCGAATTAAAACTTTACTTTTGGTCACAGCAAACCTGCACCCCCCCCCACAGCCAACCCCCTCATCATAGTGCTCCTTGGCTTATCTTCTGCATGTGTTTGTCTATTTCGGTGTGTGTGTGTGTCTCGCACCACGCAAATACAGCGGCCTCCCCTCGCCCTGAGGTTATGGGGGTGCGCACACACACACACAGATGAGTATTCACAGCAGCATGTCCCTCTTCCTTCCTTAAGCCAGCACTGGGGAGCTTTGCACATTACCGCTGTGTATATCCATCTAAATAGTTGTGTTTTTACAAAAAAATATTTGAAATTTGACTGAATAACAACAGTAAACGAAAGTAAGGATGTGTACCGACTGAATTCACATAAAATCAAACGGGACTGGGGTTTGTGACTATGACGGAATGGAAGAGGAGGTGATAGCTGGGTTGCAGTCACCAAACAAACATACTGTATTTGTATCGAGTGAAGTCAGAGTACAAAGGCTGCATTACATGCACTCTTTGCACATGTGGAAATTGGTCATTTCGGATAAGGTTATGATGAAGATAAGCCATTGTGATGGGAGAAAAAGTTCAAGAAACAAGCAAAAGACGTAGAGAAAGATGGCTGCTGAACCCCTTGCTCTCAGCGAGTCTGCTTTTAATTTAATGTGTGCACTATTAAAGCATATTGAGTCAAGGATTAGGAGTAGGATTGAATGTTTTCGTAGCTAGAGCATAGAGAACCTGTTTGACTTTACAAATAGTTTTAACATTATGAGAGCCCTGTAGACATGAAATAACACCCTGATAGTCACTCCTGTTATTTTGTTTACATCACATGGTGCATGTGAGCTAACTAGATATCCTCTGTAGTTTTTTTTATTATTCTAAACTTAAATGTTTCAAACTGAGTGGGGAAGGACAAAGAAGCCAAAAATTTACCACTTCCACATGGAATGAGAGGAGAACCTTCAGGGTTTCCCCTAAGATTTTTTGAAGCTGTTATGGTGGGTTGCATGGGAGACGTACTGCTGTGTCATGCCGCTTTATATTTAAAAAATTAATAGAATTTACTGTCAGTAATAATGTCAACATCAGGGTTGTGCATTCATTTAACTTTAAATGCCTTTCTCTCTGCCTTTTTATTTTTCCTGTCCTTATGAGATATATCCTACTATAAACATAGAGAAGATACCTATGGCCCCATAATTTCCATTTTAACAGAATCACAGACGTAATCACGGAATTGGCCAATAAAACCACAATTCACTGTTAAACGCGTAATCTCGATACGCGATATTGACCGTGTGAGTTTTGAGACGACAACCGGAAGCATCTGCTCAACAGTCAGCAAAAAACGTTCAAACTATTGTCACTGAGCTTGAGCACTCTTGAGCACTCACACAGTCTGAGTGTGGATTGTAAGCTTGTAAACCCAATAAAAACGCAGGAGGATATCACTCAATACTCACAGTGTCATCTAAAATCATCAGTGAATGCTAAAATCATCACACAGCAACTTAACACTAAAAAGATTGGTAAGAGGAGGGTAGGCAGGGGATGACCTGGGCTGTGAAGACACTTTGAAGAAAAAGAGAAAGTGACCCGTCACCCTAATAATTGACAACAACTAAAAACAAAGGGTAGTATAATATCTATGATGATAAAATAGCTATTCAGTCTACTGTGGGAATAGTTAATACTGTAAATAGCTGTTTTTTCCCCCCGTGGGAGCTTTTCTCCCGGTAGGAAGACTCTATGTAAAAGACTACCAGGAGTTGAGTCTTTAGGTGGGACATCCAAGTTGGCTCGGTCTCAAGCCTGACAACGTGCAATCCACTTCTCCAGGTTGAGGGCTGTTCTCAGAACAACACAAAAAGTGTTGTCTCATGTGTCTCTATAATGCCCAATTCCCATTTCCGACTGCCTCCTTATAAGTTCATGCCTAGAACAGGCCCTGGTAGAAGATAGCAACAGTAGTCTCTTCAATGTTACCACAACATTTTAATCACATTTTCACTGTGTTATTACGAGCCATGAAGAGCCTCTTTCAAAGACATTGTGTTGACTCGTGGACTCCTATAGAGCAGCGACGCGCAATAACCAGCACAGAAAGCTTTCTAGATCTTCCAGAATGTTTCTGCACCTATTCAGCTATATTTTGTTTTTATTCTACCCACTGCCCACCTCCAGGTATGCCCACTCTGCTGTGGTTGGTGACACTCCCGAGTGCTTAAAAGGACTTCCAGTTTGTGCCGCTAGCTTTATCGGAGTTGATAAACGGTATACTGCACATAAACCATTCACACTTTGCCATTTTGCACTGATGTCCAACATGCAGTTCCTGAGCATAAAGTGAGGACACAGCAATCTGATCAGGCCATGCAAAGGGGGTGTGGGAAACAGGGAGAAAAGAGAGGGAAAAATGTGAATAGGAAAATGTGGAATCAACACCACAGGGGTTGCTTGCCAGGAGGGAGGAAAACAGCATCGGGATAATGGTTTTCTCTATCCCTTCTACACTCTCTCTATCTCTCTTTTCCCTGCCACTTGATTCATTATGCTGATATACACAGTATTTGCTTCCAGACCGAGCCCCCTCCCCTCATGGAGCACACACTGGCAAACGTATAGAGACACGCACACACATACACACAGCAAGGTGATGGTGCCGCTGCCATAAATATAGCAAACGACACAGCCCGGCAGCTGAGCAAGGTCAGCCTGGGCCCGGCATGACAGTGCCGTGGGCGCTGCAGCGAGCTCCTATTAGGAATGCACACGGATAGCTCATTAGGACAGGCCCCTGAGGCCCCCCCTCCCCACCGCTACCACCACCTTCACTACCCGCCCCAAACACACACACACACACACAAGCACATACAAACAACATTGATCCATTTACTGTTTAATTGCAAAGTTACCATGCAACGGAACACGAGATGCTCTCTGACCACGTTCATGCTGCTTCTAACTTCATTCCACATGGGAGGAGCTTGTTGTTGATTTGTGTGTGTGTGTGTGTTGGGGGGGAAAAGTGTTGAAATTGTGTGTTGCGCTTCGAAAGACAGCCAAGTTAGGTTGACCACAGATTTATGTAAATGTGTGAGCAACTTTTCCCATAGAAAAGAACTGAATGCTTTCCAGAGTAAAACTGTTGGAACATTTTCTCAAGTGTAAAAATAAGTCAAGCACAGTATGAAATGTAAAAATAAACAATGTGACAAAGGTGTAGTCTAAATTTGACATATTTGCCTGCTGGAATGTATCCATGTTGCCGGAATCAAAGATGTTTTTTCAATCAAAGATTATTTTTTGGAATAGGTGCAACAAAAAAAGCTCCAAAAACTAAAACCCAGGAAAAGTCAAATGAGAACGAATCCTTTGACAACCTAGTCTAACATTTTTCGTCCCTTTTGTATTGAGTTGTGGACTCGAGCAGCTCAATTCCATAACCAGCACAGAAAGCGTTCTAGATCTTCCAGAATCTGCACCTATTTCAGTTTTATTTTACGGTTCCCTTGAAAACTGTCTGTTTTAATGTATTCTATCGACGTCCTGCCAAAGGTACGCCCACTCCACTGTGGTTGGTCACACTCCCAAGGGCTTAGGAGGACTTCCGGTGTTGTGCTGCAAGCTGCCAAACCCAACTTTATATGTATAGGAGTTGATAATTAATGCTGATTTATCTTCTTAAAATGTCCGCTTTTAACACACAGGATTGGATCCCTAATCCGATCCGGAAGTAGAGACTGGGCAGTCCGAAGTTTCTCAAGAAAGGAGAGTAGGTCCTGTGTGTATACTTGTTGTTCTTAAACACTGAGGTCCTTTTTTCATGTTCATAAAAAAAGTCAAAGAAAAAGCAAAACGTGGCCGTGAGGGAAGACATCACTTAATTTTGGTACATCATTCCCAATCCTTATATGAGACATGAACACACATCTTTCTCTTTTCTGTGCGTTCTAAAGATATAAAACGGCTACAAAGACGCACGTAATGGGAACACTTATTCAGCCGATAAAGTCTTCTGAACAAAACTTGAAGATATTTGAAGATGTAGATGTAATGTGATGATTGATCCAAGTGTAAAAAGACGTTAAGCCCCATGTTAAAATAACCACAAAGCATGGTATGTATGTTGACACTTAGAATTCATGCCAATTTCCCCTGAAAGTATTTGTCGTATTAAAAAAAATTGTACAACTTCAGGGGGTGTTCAACAGCGTGAGCAAAAACCTGATACAGTGACGGGATTAGCGGTCCTGTTGGTGCAAAGGTGCCTTGTTTATACAAGCTTCCTGCTGTTGGTTTCTCATCTATGGAAATGACACATCATTTAAAAAATGGGACTTTTGCTTTAGGACAAATAAAAGGGGCCACACCTGTACATTTGGTACAGAAAATCTCCTAAAAGTAGTCCGGTGTAGGTCTATATATATATATGTATATATGTGACTCATCAGATTAGTGTAATACGGTATCTAATAATATATTACATTAATAATAAATTCATTATCAGAAACTCTATTTGCCTCTTTAATAGTGCAGAACATTTGAGTCACACTGTTATATGAGTGATGTTAAGTCACATGTTTTGAGTCAATTTTTTGTGATTTCAGAGCCTACTTCAATGCAGCTGTAAACTGCATGTCCGCATGAAAAAGTTGCGTAGTGCGAGTGAACGTACCAATAAGGAGACAATTACTAATGTGTTCATCATTTGTTTGTGTTATGTGAAACAGGAAGTAAGTTTCACAAACTATATTTAGAATTTTATGGAAAGGATAATATATATAAAAAGGACACCTCTTATAATGTTGGCAATTAAGTGGGCATCACTGTATGTGTGTGTGTGTGTGGTGTTGGGGGTGGGGGGGGTTGTCGAAGGGGGAGATCGCAGGTAAAAATGTGTGTGCGCGCGTTGGTGAACACAGTCCAAGTGCTTGGCTCATGCTCCGGACACGCTTCAGAGACTCTGTGAATGTTGCCCCCCCCCCCCCCCCCCCCCCATGCACACCCGTCCTCAGACACATGCTGACACAAGCACACACAGACACACACACACACACTCTTATTTACAGCGCCATCCCATTCCTCCATTTAATCAGCAAGATCCAATCCTATTGTAGCGGAATAATTTTGCCATCCATCGATGATGTGATGGTTTTCCTCAGTCCTCTTCTGGGTCAGTTACTGTATTGATCCCCAAGGAAATGTAGGAAAGTTGTATGTGTGTGTGTGTGTGTGTGTGTGTGTGTGTGTATAACCTGAAAAGACCTCCTCCGTGTGTCCAATGACCGTCCACTCCATGCCACTCTTCAGATAGAAAATGCATTGGATACTGATTGTCCCCCAACCTTCCCATGCCAACCTCCTCCCCCTGCGCTGCCGGGGGTGGTGTCAGTCTGGCAGGACTCGGGGGCCCGTCAGGCGACTAGTGGGCCGTGACGGGCAGCAGCTCCGCGGCCCCTCTCCGCTCGCAGTCTGGCGCCCGCTGAGGTCTTTTCGTCCGGGGAGCCCAGCTTGCCAAAGTGACCTCGCTCAAACTGCTTGAGCGTGTGTTAACAAAAAAAAAATATATATATATATATACAAACCACATCAGGTATAAGTGGATAATCTGACAAGCAAATCAGCCAACATTGTGTTTATATAATAACACGCATTGTCACACTTATCCGTTCATAAATCGTGAATGCAAAAAATCATATCACAAGTCGGGTATCTATGAAGGTGTAGATCATTTTATTGATTTCATTGTGTTTTTATTGCTTGCTGTCATTTTGGACTGTTGGTGATATTTTATTGGTTTATTATAACTCACAAGACAAGATGATGCATGAGATTTGGTCCATGAGAATGAGACGAAACGAGATGAGACGGTAACATTAATTTTAAGAAAAGTAGAATGAAAGAAAACGACTGGACAAACTTGTTTTGCAGCCACATTTTGAAATTGACGCTCAAAGATATTGTCATTTTTTAAATTATTATTTACAGGGCAGTATGAGGTGTGTTATGAAATGGAACCAATGATGATGGGTGCTTCAAAATTAGCGCCAAGGCAAATGTAATGAGCGTCAATAGAACCACTCAGTTGTTAAGATTGCAGACAAGTCCGAACATCTTTTTGGGTTGATCTTACAATGGAACAAAAAATGGCGAAACAAGACTTGCTGACACTGTGAACACTCAGGTTGGTTGGCTTGCCAGGGAGTGCAGGTGGACGGTTGGTCAGCAAACGCATCAGCACAGTCAGACAGGGAAGAAGATGAATCCCACCTCCAAAAGTGGTCAAAAATGTCAAAAACAATCTTACTTAAACATTGAAGAAAGCCAGTGTTGCCACTAGAGAATCGTTAACAAGCTGATGACGTTTCCTCCTCTGGGGGGCTTTAAGGGATGCCATCAAGGATGATGCAGCGATGATTCTACATCAGAGCCATCAAAGATGTTGCCATAAAAGAATGAAAAGTAGGAAAGAGGAGGAGGGGAACGATGGATCCACGGGGGACCAGTGACTGGCAGTGTTTATATTTTACAGTACTTTATTTACCAAGCAGATTTCCACTCAAACAGTATGGCCGTTGCATTTATGCTATTTTGTGGTCACTTGTCTGAATAGTGTTTTGTGGAAAAGAAAAATTGTTCAGTGACACTTGAAAAAGTTAGTACGTACTCAATGAACTTGATGTCCACTTCCTTGTGGGGCCAAAACAAGCTCCAAACTAAAAAACAACAACAAAAACTCACAAAATGCCACTGTGGTAAAAAGTCACATTTGGAGTCCGAAGATGAGACGTTAGGTAGCTAGCTAGGCCTTTAAGTGTATATGTTCTTCTTTCTTTGCATGTTATTAGAGTTAGGGATCAGGGAACAGCAACCTCCTCAGAGCCTCCTCATTCATTCATTCATTTTCTACCAAAGCTTTTCATTTAGCCTGCCTGTTGAGGTCCACTGGCGTAGATGTCTTTGGTATCGAACATGTACAGCATGTGTGTAAATAAATCAATTCATTCATTCATTCATTTTCTACCGCTTTTTCCTCCGAGGGTCGCGGGGGTGCTGGAGCCTATCCCAGCTGTCTTTGGGTGAGAGGCAGGGTACACCCTGGACTGGTCGCCAGCCAATCAAAGGGCACATATAGACAAACAACCATTCACACTCACATTCATACCTATGGACAATTTGGAGTCACCAATTAACCTAGCATGTTTTTGGAATGTGGGAGGAAACCGGAGTACCCGGAGAAAACCCACGCATGCACGGGGGAGAACATGCAAACTCCACACAGAGATGGCCGAGGGTGGAATTGAACCCTGGTCTCCTAGCTGTGAGGTCTGCGCGCTAACCACTTGACTGCCGTCACCCCCCCTCCTCATAAAAACAAAAATAGTCTGGAGCCGCACAACATTACACAGCATATCAACATTTTGAGTTGAGTTGTGGACTCCTATAGAGCAGCTACACACAATAACCTGTGCAGAAAACGTATTAGATTTTGCAGAATTAGCATCTAATCCACTAATCCAGCTGCATTTCTTTGCATTTTTGCTTTCAAACACTGAATTCAGTAAGCCTTTTTGAGTGGTTCCCATGTTTGTGTAAAATCAAAACAAGTTTTTTTTAAACTTTAAAATGAAAAAGCCCATAATTTCGGCATACCAGTGTTTGTTCACTGACTTTCTTTGCAGAGAGGCATTCTTTCATTCTCTGACTCATTTTATTTTTTCTGAACCGTTTATTTTTTTAATTCGGAGAATAGATGCTCTGATGTTTTTCTGAACAATTCTTTCATGTATTCTCCATCTGTGCAACAAAAGCTTCCCCCTCCTTCCAAACTCATGTGCAGCCCAATGTTGCCAACTTGGATTTGATGACTCGTGATGACTTTATTTGATGAAAAGTGACTAGCGACAAATGTAAGGATTTTTTCCTGCCGTTGTTGTGAGATATTTCTGGTATTTGGAGACGTGACACATACTGTTCTGCGGTCGCTGCCGAGAGGTCCTCCCTCCTCACAGCAGTCACAAGCAGTGATTGCACAATCAGCTCCCACAACACACTATTTGACTCTCCTGGAGTCACCACCTTGGCGATTAGCGTGTCGCGGAGCTGCCAGCACTTAGCTGCAGCCGCTTCTCGTTATAAAATACTATATTGCGATGTTTCTTTTCCAAAATGTCCACTACTTCGGTGTTAAAAAATTACAGTCCTCGACGAAAGGAGATGCAGGATGTTCTGAAGATCCACGGGTTCCCGACCCCTCATTCAGGTCAATGCACTTCTTTTTTGTAAAAACAAATAACTTCTGGTTTGATAGTATTTTTAATAGCTTTCCTGAAAGTCATCTTTTTAATCAGGCAATTTTGCCTTCGACCCCTTGAAGTAGCGCTCTGTCACCTCCGCTTCCAAGTGCCTCACCGTTCTTGAAGAGCTGGGAGACGGCACTCCTCTTTCTCTTACTGCACACGAGGAGGAGAGTAATAATAATAATAATAATGATGATATTAATAATTTCATGCGCCAGGAAGCAACCAGGTGCGCTACACAAACAATTTCTATCTCTGGTGGCAAAAACACAACATCACCACCTTCAGTGCCTCTACCGCCGTTGTCGTGTCTCTCCTGTGACCAAACTGTGAGCTGAGGCGAAGCCCCCCCCCCCCTTCCATCCCTGAGAGGGTGATGCAGTGAGGTGACAGCGTTGGGGAGGAGAGCTTAGTGTGTGTAGTTTGTTTGTGCTGCTTCCTTTTCCCCTTTTTTCTGTCTTGTGACTTCACATCCAGTTCAAGTACTCTTTGCAGCAAGTACATGATAATCCAAAAGTGTGTGTGTGTGTTTGCGTGCTTACTTTGCACACCCCCTCTTCCCCCCGTTGCCCCGCCCTACCTCAGCCCCGTGGAGATGCGTCGGGGTCAGGGAATATGGGGAAGAGGAACAGAGGGAGGCCGCACTCGACGACTTGAAAGGAATTCTAATGAGGCGGCAGCACAGTCGCACTGCCTATTCCCACGACAACAGGCCCCAAACAAATAGCTGCATTTGAAGTCCCCTCGTTTTATGACTTTGAAAACGCTGCTAGAGTGTGCTGCTTCTTGTTGTTGTTTTTGTGTTGTGTGTGTTTGTCTACCTCTAGTGTTTTTTTTTTCTTAGAAGAAAGTGTCCAGGGAGATGATTGGCTTTAATGTCTACACTGAAGGATGTAATTATTGTCAGCTATGACCAAATAAACTATTTTTTTCATATTTATTTCGATGTGTAATTACCACAGCCATTGGCTGTGCCTCCTCCCCAATAAACACTTCAATCAAGAGACTCCGAAGCTGCCAGGAGATCATTAAAAGATGCTTACTGAACCCAAGAAGCAGGTAATCATCAACATTTTTTCCGCTTTTCTGACAGCAATCACATTTTCTACTGCTTTCTTTTGTTTTCCGCTGTAGAGGCCCAAATTATGTAGGCATACGCTAGCGCAGGGGTGTCTAAACTTTTTCCACCAAGGTCGCATGCAGAAAACCTGAAGGATTCTTGGGGGGGCTGCTTTGATGTACAGTTGCATTTGCATTAAAGATGCTAAAAGCAGCTATCTGAACAAAACATTGACATTAGTGATGCTTCGATCAGGGTTTTATGGTAACGATTCCGATACTGATCACCCAAGGCTGATACTGATCACATGGATTAATTGTACATTGTGTCGTTTATTTATGATGAATAAACATATAAAGAGGTCGAGTGGTTAGCGCGCAGACCTCACAGCTAGGAGACCAGGGTTCAATTCCACCCTCGGCCATCTCTGTGTGGAGTTTGCATGTTCTCCCCGTGCATGCGTGGGTTTTCTCCGGGTACTCCGTTTTCCTCCCACATTCCAAAAACATGCTAGGTTAATTGGTGACTCCAAATTGTCCATAGGTATGAATGTGAGTGTGAATGGTTGTTTGTCTATATGTGCCCTGTGATTGGCTGGCAAACAGTCCAGGGTGTACCCCGCCTCTCGCCCGAAGACCGCTGGTATAGGCTCCAGCAACCCCCGCGATCCTCGTAAGGAAAAGCGGTAGAAAATGAATGAATGAATGAAACGTATGAAGATTGGAAAGGTAGGACAACTCCAAGGTTCCCGGACTGCCAGGAGGGCCAGAAATAGGTCATTACGTCAATAAGTGCTTTAATGCTTGACTTTCCTAAAGTTTCATCGCTAGAGTTTTTGCTAGTTGCGAGGATCTCCAGCAGGGGTTCTCAAATGGTCTCAACCTGGGACCCATGTTTTCAAGTGGTCACTAAGGTGCTATCCACTTTTATTTACGTCAAACCAAGGAAATACAGTACGTCATCTTTTTAAACATTCATGCACATGCACATTACTGCATGTCCACAGTGTATCTTAAATGACTTTATTAAGGTCATTCATTAAGAAAATGAGGAATAAATAACATGACCGGATTCAAATCTCTGCTTGGACATCTCCGTGTGGAGTTTGCATGTTCTCTGCTCATGTATGTGTGCGTTTTTTCCCGTTTCCTCCCACATTCCAAAAACATGCTAGGTTAATTGGCGACTCCAAATTGTCCATAGGTATGAATGTGAGTGTGAATGGTTGTTTGTCTATATGTACCCTGTGATTGGCTGGCCACCAGTCCAGGGTGTACCCCGCCTCTTGCCCGAAAACAGCTGGTATAGGCTCCAGCATATCCCTGTGACCCTCGTGAGGATAAGCGGTATAGAAAAAAAATCAATGGATGATACCTGTATATATGTAAATAATGCAAAAATTCACAAAATAAGTCACAAATTTGCAATGAGTACACAAGGAGGAGGAGAATATTGCTGAATTTTACTTTGAAATAATAAAATAATAATAAAATTCTGACATTGGTTGTTGAAATTGAAATATTTATTTAATATGTAATATTTATAATATTACATATTATATTAAATATTCATTCATTCATTCATTCATTTTCTACTGCTTATCCTCACAAGGGTGGTGGGGGTGCTGGAGCCTATCCCAGCTGTCTTTGGGCGAGTGGCGGGGTACACCTTGGACTGGTCACCAGCCAATCACAGGGCACATATAGACAAACAACCATTCACACTCACATTCATACCTATGGACAATTTGGAGTCGCCAATTAACCTAGCATGTTTTTGGAATGTGGGAGGAAACCGGAGTACCCGGAGAAAACCCACGCATGCACGGGGAGAACATGCAAACTCCACATAGAGATGGCAGAGGGTGGAATTGAACCCTGGGCTCCTAGCTGTGAGGTCTATCAATATTTATATTAAAGAAAATATAAATAAAATATTTCGTATAATTTCTGACTAGTTATCTGCAGGCTTTTGTGTCCCCACCCACCAGTTGAGAATCACAGATCTCGACCAGGGGTGTCCACAGTGTGGCCCGTCGTTTATTTTTTTTTAATCACATTAAGTAAATGTTAAGAGAAAAAATGTTTAAATGTTAAATATCACAATTATAATAAACTATTTGCTTTACCGAACAACTACACAAAGCTGAAGTGTTGGTTTTTTTCTTATTATACTTAATTGCTTAGCATATATTGACATGCATTGGACTGAGTAAATGATTAAAGATCCTATTTAAAGAAATGTGGTCAGATTTTAACAAATAGAACATAAACTTGTCACAGTTATTAACTGCCCATATTTAGACGAGACAATGAAAGTGGCTGATTCAAGGATAAGACGCTTACTAGTTGTATGCATTAATATTAATACCCCTGCCCCCTTTTGCAGTGCATGTGCTTGCTTTTCTGACAAGCTCAGAATGCATGTACAACAGAGCCCCTATGAACCCAAGCCTCATTTTATGTCTCAGTCCAGTGGCCGCCCCGGCTCGGATTGACTGACGGCGGTGGCCTAACTCCTCCATCTGTGCAGACGTTGGCTGAGCTCGTCAAAGTTGTCCTCCCCGGTCCCCGGTCCCTGCTGTTGCTGCAGCGCGACGAGTCGAGCCGTGTAAACAGTAAATAATAAACAAGTGCGCTAATGTATTATTAAGGGAATCACTTTCAGCAAGTGGGACAGGATGAAACATATACACCGCCCCGCCGCCCCCCGCCCTCTCCTTTGAAACTTACATTTGTTATGGATTGGTGATGTTGTGTGTTGATTGTGAATTTTTTTGAGATGACCATCATGTATCCCGCTGGGCAGCTTTTCTTCAGCATTTAAGTACTGTTAATTGTTTTAGTGTGTCATACAAGACCAGGCTTTACAAAGTTAAACTGAAGTTTGCACAATTTGTGTAAAATAAGGAGTAGGAAGAAGCAGAGCTTAGTTAATAGGTGAATATTACTGCTATGGAATTGATTTAAGTGGTTAATTTATTAATGTAAGTAATTCGACCATCAATGGGTACTTTATGATCGCCCCAAGGGAGAAATTGTAACACAGCAAGAAGTACATAAGACAACAAGGAACCATAAATTAAGTCAATAATACAAGTCATGCTGTGCAAATAAATATAAAATTGACTGAAGCAGAAAAAAAAATCAATGGATGATACCGTATATATGTAAATAATGCATAAATTCAGAAAATAAGTCACAAATTTGCAATGAATACACAACGAGGAGGAGAATATTGCTTAAATTTACTTTAATTTTACAGAAAAAAATAGTGAGCAACAGGATTATTACCATAAACAAATTACAGCTTGTATAGTAATAAGCCCTTCAAGGGTGGGGAAAAAAAATCGTATTTTCATTGATACTCGCCAAAAAGAATCAAAATCCTGAAAAGTGTCACCCCCCCTTAATACCTTCCAACTTGTCTTGTCCCGAGCTATCATCAAAGCTGTTTAAAAACAATCAAATATGCCAGCAGCGTGTTGACTGTTATTGTACAGCAGTAGCAGCTCCAAAAAGCTGCTTGTGGAGCGTGTAAATGGAATATCCTCCTCCAGTGGCTTATTGAGCAGCATAATTACGTCGCACATATTGAATTCCACTAATGCTCCAAAGGTAGGTCTTATTTAATAGCACAAACTCCCCCTCCCTCCAGCCCCAAGGGGAGGTCTATTGCTATGATTTGGATCCTTTTTCCTCCTCCGCTACATGTTTCGAAATGTGGCCCCCACGTTAGACTGGAAAGTACCTGGTACCTCCAGAGTCATAATTCTGTGCTAGTCAGCAGCGTATGTGATTATTTAGCCTTCAGCGTGCCATATATTTACATGGTGACTCATTTATTTCCAGGCATAAACCTTTTTTACTGGCTTTTGAGGGGAAATTGATAACAAGCCGATGATGATGAGCAGATGCCACACACTCGCTGATTGCAAGGACACCCGAGTCTTAGGGTTACGGCTTTTTCTCCAAATCCTTGAATGAAATTAGAAGAGATTAGAGGAGGGTATGTCTAATTTTCACAGAGAAACAATCACTGTGTTTTAGCCCCAGGGCTTGTACTGTATATCACTTGGTAGTACCCTCCTCGGCCTGAAGATGGCAGCCAAAACCTAGTTAGTGGTGTCCATCTGAAGACATGGACTCCGTAGGTCAAATGAATTTTATTGTAGGAGCAGACTTCAAACCTGACTGTGTTTGTTTTACTTAAAGCCCAGCAGTCAAAGTAGTAAAGCAGACATTTAAGCCTTGTCATATTTAAGTTGGATGCATTTGTCAGGGTGGTGCAATCAAGAGAGGAGGTAAAGCAGGATGGATGAGAGTGGAATGGTTGGACTATTTATTATTTCTATTTTTTACGCTCTTTTTAGACTGTCACAACCACAAATGTAACAGTTGTGTGTAAATTAAAGAGCAGTTGATCAACTAGACAATGGAATTCTGGAGAAAGTGCTGACACTGAGGTGAAATGTTGTGCGGAAAACGTAGGATTATGGGGAGAGTGGGGATTTTGTGGAAAAGTAAACTTCCCGAATGGGTTGAAAAATATGGAACTTGGAAAAATGTGGGAATTTGTGGGCCAGACAATATGGAATTATTATTATTTTGGGAATACAAATTGTATATCAACATGTTTTAAATGAGCAGAATCAGAATGTTTTGATATGGAAATGTTGACAAATGTGGATGTAGTATGTCAGTACGTCAACACTAAAGGGGATTTGCATGGGAAAAATGTGGAATTTTTGGAAAAAGTTGAAAAATAGCCAGTATGTCTTGAAATATTTTGAATGTGGAAAATGGAACTTAATTCTGTGTGTCATTCATGTGTCAGAAATGACACAGGGATGGTTAGAATGAAGTAGTAACAATTAGATCAATTTAGATTGTGTTGGAAAATGCGGAATTAGGAGAAAAACAGGAATTTTGTTAGAGCATGACAAATAAGTACCCCCAACATTTTGACATTGGATTGGTTTCAAAATCAAATCTCCATTAATTTCAATGGTCTGGAAAATGTGGAATTGTGTGAAAAACAAGAAAAATTTGGATTTTTTTGGCGGTGCAGCATTCACACAATAAAATAAAAATGCAGTGTCACTTTTCTGAGTTGGAAATAAACACATACTAACGTATGAACGCATCGTCATTGCATCAGCTGCTTATCCCTTCCTCATCCTCAGCTGAGACAAAGGATGAGACAATAGGGAGCTTTGCATGGAGGGGCGGGGGGCACAAACAGATGAGGGGTGGTGAAGGCGGAAAGGTCATACAGGTCAGGGATCTGCTGGCGTATTTTTTTTTTTTTTTTTATCCGACTACCACCACGGGTAGGCTGGGTCATGTCTGGCCCGTCACAGTCCACTGCACCATTACTGACGGCTCATATTGATACCCCAACAAAGAGTGTGTGCACCTCATATGCTGTGGGACTCCTAGGGGTGTGTGTGTGTGTGTGTGTGTGTGTGAGGACCATTATTTGTTATCGTTCTGCTCTGCAGGCCTGGCAGTTCAAGTGAACAAAGTGGTGCTGGTATGATTTTTCCAAAAGCAGCCTCGGACACAATAGGGTGGGCAGTCAAAAAGCGGGGACACCCCCTTTTGTGAAGAGGGGGGAGGAGTGGTAGGGGCCTCTTCCTGGTCAAAATCAATAAAGGAGAAGCCATGCAAGTATAACAGAATCATTACTGTCTTCAGAGCTTGAGGGGGATTGATACACAATGTGTGCTTTGACACCTGTTGTTTCCATCCTCATGGTGTCCTTCATCCAAAGATGACTTCATGCTAGTCAGTGGAACCTCCAAGGTCAAACGCAGTCCCCTTGCAGGACCATGGTTCAGCTTTTGAAAGCTAAAGTTGAAGCAATTACCCCATAAAAAAACAATCAAGTACCATAATCCCTCTCCACTTTGCTGTTTGAATTTCCCAGCTTCACTCTGTCATGGTTTTTAAAAATATATATTAGTTAATAAATCATGCTGTGATGTGGCTGAATATGGCCCGTTATTATTAAAATGGTTTGTTTTTTGGCCTAAATGAAACATGTTCAAGCTTAAAAATGGCTAAATGAGCTAAAATACAGATGAGACAGTCAGAAGATGCATTCAAAGACGCTGATGATATGTAGTATTGCATACTGGTCACTAGGTGTCAGTACCAGACTTCATTGCCATGAAAACAGCAGCCTTTTGTTGCAGTACTATTCGTTATATTCTGTTATGATGTCTCCTATATTTGCCTATGCACGTGTAAAGATTACTTTAGGGGTATTATTCCATTTCTAGAAGTTGAAAACCGGTGGAACGAATTAACCTTAATCACATTACTGTAATCTTGTAATCTCTCACTACTGTAATTTGTGTAAGTTGTGGTGCGTCTTGCATCAAGCCAGTGGACCAGCCCACTGGTGGTCGACCTGAGGCTCACCGTCACATGGCACTAAAATACTTGTGTATAATACTCCGTGTATAACTGGAAATTACATATGTGGGTTATTGTGAAAATGAATGCTGCATGCATGCAGTGCAGATATCCGATTATTTTGTAATTGTTCGACAAATGAACTTAGTGAAACCAATTAAACATTTTGCTGGATGGCAGCCATGTTTTTCAACCAAATTTGCTCAAATGATACACACACATGCTTGTCAGTACATTAAAGATGTGTACCAAATTTGACACGAACACCCTAAAGTTGAGCATGAGTTGACATTTTCCTAGTCAACTCGTATTATGGTGTCAAACATTAGCCACGTTTACATGGACCCAAATATTCCAATTCCATTCGGGTTATTTGCTCAAACGAAAAGAATCTACACCTCATTCCGAAAAAAAAGTGCCAATCCGAATGAATATATAAAGGGATTCACAGGGGTGGAATATTCCTTTCCCCAATCCGATTGAGGTATCTTGTACCCGCTCAAACGGAAAGTTGTCAGACTGCGTTCTTCTTCGTGGTGTTTTTCTTCTTCTGTTGTTTATTGGCGGTTGGCAAGCAGCTTTCGTGTGCATTACCGCCATCTGTGGAACAGAATCTAAACCCTTCTATACGCCATTCACAAGTCCAGTTTTATTAAAAAAGAAAATACATATCTATATAAAACATGTGCCGAGCTTAATTATAAAATATTAGCAAGATTGAACTTTATCTTTTCCTGTTCCCGGGTGCGTTCTTTCAGCGAATGCTGAGATATGACGTAACACGCAGCTCCAGACGTTCTTAGATTTAAAAAAAAATGGAGGCGAGCAATCGGCACTGGACTGCTGCGGAATCAAAAACAATTTGATTCAAACTAAATTTCAAGACTCGACGAGCGAAAAACTGGCAATACAGATTTTTTTTTTACATTTTATTTTATTTGGGCAAATATATGAAACATTATAGTGCATTTCTTACATCAATCAAAATATAACTTTCCATTATTTACATTTATATAAAAGGAGTAGGCTGAAGCAAAAGCTTATAAATGCCTACCCCTTTTTGCAAGATATAATCATGTTCATACCACAGTCTTGTTTTCCCCAGTTATCATTGTAATATTATTATCATTATCATTATTGTTGTTATTATCACCACTATTATAATCATCATTAATACTACCATTTTCATCATTATAGTTGTAACAATTTTTGGATTTTTTTTTTTTTTTGGTTGGTTATTCCAACAAGTGAAAGAAAAGCTCAAGCAAGTCGGTATCACATGATGTTCGTGTTTACGTTTTACTGCGTATGCCCCATTGACTATTGTGGTTGATTATAGCGGCGCATGTAGACAAGAGATTGGAATATTCCTTTCCATGTATACCATTGCTTTCGGAAAAGTCATTCGGAAAGAGAAAAACTCCTCATGTAAACATGGCTATTGAGAGTTTAATAGCAGCACCACCATGTGGTGATTTTGTCTGAAAAATAGTATCACAGCCAACACAGTCGGGGTGCATGACAAATTTTCCCCATTTTGAGTGCAGGGGTTCATAAGTTAAAGGTAGCTAATACCAATAGAGTCACATGACTATATGTTGTTGGACATGGACTTGTAGAAGCACACCTTGTTGACTGGTAAAAAGCATAAGGTGCAATTCATCATTGATACCAATGCTTGTCCAAGCTGACATGATGTAACTATTTTTGTAAGAAATTGGTGTTTACACTGTGCTGTTTTTTTGTTTTTTAATCATATTTTGGACTTGTGCAACCTATTCAGGGTATCCGTGCACGTCTTCCACGCCGTTTTCACATCTACAGCACTCATTCTTCTTCAAACATGCGCCATTGTCAAACAGCGTGTTCAGTCTTTCTTAAACAAGAACCAATCACCATTACGCCCCCCCCCACCCCACCCCAAACCCACCTCTGTGTTCTCCCCCACGTCCTTTTCATCTGCCTACGTGCAACCACCGCCATATTGGCAATGTATTTACTGCCTTGAGATGAACACATCAAATATTATTATCAGTCATGCTAATTCTTCAGATGATGATCAAAAGTCGCAGGCGTGCTCTCGTTTCTGTATTCGTTGTCCGCTCTGGGGAGAACAACAGCGGCGACAAAGCTCCCCTTTTATTATTATTGTTGTTGTTATTATTTCACGGCCTGTTTAAAGATGTAACACTGCCCACAAACCGCTGCTTTTAATGACCAATTAACAGGAGCTCCTCGGAGCGGCGTGGCCTCGTGGAGGATTTGCTAGAGTAAACATGGGGTGCCGTGATGGTAGCTGGGGAGCGGGTGGGGTTTATGTTGTTACGGGCTCATCGTTGGAAAAAGCGGCACAGCTTATTAAAACTGAGAAGGAGTAGCGCTGTTTACCGAAACCTTGAGAGAATCAGTCAAAAACTTACAGAAATCTGATGGCGAGGGCTGACGAAATGCCGCTTGAAGAGCGAGTAAATGAAGTGGAGGCCGCATCATTAGCATGGCTCAATAATGTAGCTGGGGGGTAGGACGGCAGCACTCAAGGCCATGGGGCTTTCTCGCCGGCTAATTTGGACTTTGGTCTTGTTTACCATTCGAGAGAACGCCGCAAACCCCCCACCCTCCGCTCTACGAAGACCCTGTCGAGCCCAGAGCTCCACAAACTAAAACACAAATGAGGCTGAAGCGTTTCTGGTGAAAATCAAGAGTATCCACCAAGACGCACGTCCCAAATGTTATGCTAGGTCAGTTCTATTCAATTGGCGGCACGTTAGCCTGAACATTGAACATTTTAGAGCTTCCTACAAACAGCGAATCACTCCTGTCATACACAGTTATTGTTTGTTTGTTGTTATTGTTCACAACTTAACAATATTGTTATTGGGTTATTGACTCTTGTTTTTGCAGTATTTTATCAGATCTTTGCAGTAGAGTGGTTCAGCCGCTGTTTTTGCTAGTGTGGAGTGGTCAGCTAGCTCAATAGTATAGCATAGCATTAGTCACATCACGTTACCATCAAAACGTCTTACTGCGTTTTATTCAATAAAGACTGCGCATAAGTGAGGAAAATGCGCGGTAAAGTGAGTGTGTCGGGTGTTAGCTTGAATTTAGCTTGTATTCCTTCACGCCTTCATCGCCTTTTGTTTACGTTCTCGACACCGCATTGGAGTACTTTGGCTCCAAGTGGGTTGTGTGTGAATTTTCTGGTACTCTGGAGATCTCAGGAGTAATTTGATGGCACTGTGAAATCCAATATCTAAGAGCTCTTGTCGGGTGGAAGATGTTAAACCAGAACTGATGTGAGCAAAATAATAACTATTGGGCTTCGCTTTGGGTACATGTCGCCATCTTGCATAAGCAACAAGTCATTTCATGTGGAAATTGTATCACTATAGGCTATTTACAGTATATTTTATGTAAAAAAAAAACTAAACAAAAGTGACCTGTAAGCACTTCTGTTCAAACGTTGAATAGTCCAATATTATAAGACACCGGATCTATTAGTGTTTTTTGCAGTAAGTCCTAAACAACAATTCCTTCATAGGGGCTCTTTGACTGATATTTTTTGTAGTACGTTTTTAAAAATGTATGAGGTATAATGTATAATGTTTCAAAATCATATGAGGATTTTTGACTGTTGTTTCTGTCATAGAGCGCTCCTGTCATATATATAACAGCTACGTAAATTGATGAAACTACAGATGCCTCTTTGATTCATTCATTCACTTTCTACCGCTTATCCTTGTTTAGGGTCATGGGGCTATGCTGGAGCCTGTCCCAGCTGTCTTAGGGCGAGAGGCGGGGTACACCCTGGACTGGTCGCCAGCCAATCACAGGGCACATAGAGACAAACAACCATTCACACTCACATTTATACCTATGGACAATTTGGAGTCGCCAATTAACCGAGCATGTTTTTGGAATGTGGGAGGAAACCGGAGTACCCGGAGAAAAACCACACATGCACGGGGAGAACATGCAAATTCCACACAGAGATGGCCGAGAGTGGAATTGAACTTGGGTCTCCTAGCTGTGAGGCCTGCATGCTTACTACTCGTCTTGACTCCTTGATGATCAATAAAATAGCTGATCTCGGAACAATTTTTGGTGCTGAAATTGAAGTAAAATGTGTGATTGATTAAATAGAATTAATTGATATAATGCACCTTGTTGCCCTGTACAGAACAGTGAACATATCCAGCGCACCTAATAGCGCCATACTTCCTATATTCTTTTATCTTTTGCTAATTACTAACCAGACTTGTTTTGTGTGCATATGCAAACTAGTGTTTACATTGCCGTTACAGACGCTCAATCAGCACTTGGGTGTACACACGGCACCAACACAGGCGTTCACTCACACGCCATATTATCTTTGTGTGGAGGTGTTGGGGGATCAGACACCCTACTTAATAAGACAGTGCGTTGATTGTATTTGTTTTCCATTTGTCTCTTGTCTTTTTTTTGAAGACGCTCGACGGTAATTACGCCGCTAAGTGAAAGCGAAACGTGGGGCCGAGTCGCAGGTTCCGAGCGTCGCGATTCGCGAACAACAGATCGAGGATGACGAGTTCACTAAGAACAAAGCAGAGAAATGGTAATCCCCCCCCCCACCCCCACCACCACCACGACTTCCCTTCACACACCCATTAGGAATATCCCATTGTAACAGAAAGACAAAACTAGAATGGGAGGAAATAATACATGCAAGCCTGACTCATGCCAACGTATTTAGCATAATGAAAGCATGACTTCTGCTGTGTTGTGTGCGTGGATATTGTCAAACAAATAAAGGGGAGCTTTAAAGCTCCTTGGGAGGTTGCTAAGTGGTAGTGAGAGGTAGATAAAGCACGGAAAATGACGTGAAGTAACCTGTTCATGTCATTGCATTTATTAGACACCCTACTTAATTTCTGACGCATAGTGGTGTGTATTTATTACTCCTGAACCAACACACACAAAAGGCTGAAAATTGGTCAAAACTTGCACCCCCTTATGGGAATGCTGGTGCTATTATTTGTCTGGAAAATGCACCAAATGTCGGCGCACTCATTAAACACCATAAGTTGGACTGACTTGAATTTTCATACACACAAAGTGTGTATCTGGAGGACTGACAAGAATGTACGTAAATTCTTACCAAATTGCAAAATGTCTTCACAGGGACATGGGCGGGACTTACCACTTGATTGTCCATAAGTCATTGACTATTTGTCCAGTGATTATAAACCTTTGAGGATATCTGTATTACATTTTTGCTAGTATATACTCCATAGCATTTTGACCACGACCCATAGGAGAAGCCACAAGTGTAATTTACACTCGTTATTGATAAATGGCCAGGCCGATATATGATGCCGATATTATTGGCTGATATTCTGCATTTTGACTGTCGGCATCCGATGTTTATTCTTGCACCCGGTTGTGTGGATTGGTTCCACAGTGGGATGAACGGAGAGAGTGAGCCCTCGTCTTATTCAGCCTCTTTGTGCAGGTGCGGCGACCAGTGGATGCAGAGTATTGGCAGTTAGCCCTATGACATGAATGAAGAGATGGTTCCTCAAGCAAATGTAACCGACGGCAAAGCTATGTGAAAATATTGCGGAAATATTTTGGTTTTAAACAGAATGAACAAGGTGAGCGCATGAACACGGACAAGTGACACTGTTTTCTCTATTTTTTTTTGGGGGGGGGGCCTACCGATGTAGGTGCCTCATGCAACAAAGCCGACAGTCAGCGTTACACTGAGGCGTTTGGTTAGCAAAGTAAATTTAAACAAAACAATGCAGCATGGTGCGCGCTCACAGACAGTGTTGCTCACTGCATTGCAAAATACGGTTATGTGGCATAAATAATATGCCATATAATTGTGATGTTTCCGTGAAACATTAAGAACAACAACAACGTGGTTGATTTCGAATGTTTTTTACTGTCATCAGTTTACAACTCAGCCTACATACAGCGGCATATGAAGGCAACTTCTTTGTGAAGCTAATGTGGCTACACATAGCTACACTATACTTGAGTACCATCTCGTGGTTCAAATGTGAATTATACCTCACATGACTCAAAAAATGTTGTCGATAACATTGAGCACAATTATTCATTCATTCATTAATTTTCTACCGCTTTTCCTCACGAGGATCGCGGGGGATGCTGAAGCCTATCCCAGCTGTCTTCGTGCGAGAGGCAAGGTACACCCTGGACTGGTCGCCAACCAATCACAGGGCACATATAGACAAACAACCATTCACACTCACATTCATACCTATGGACAATTTGGAGTCGCCAATTAACCTAGCATGTTTTAACCAGCAAAATTTATTGTCAAATATGACCCCCTACATTAGTTTACTATACACTACATAACTGTGTGTCTGTTTTGTTTTAACAGACACAGGGTCTGTTTTTTATTGTTTTTGGTTATGCTTGTGATTTTTTTAAATGCAATTTTTGTGCAATTTTTGTGCAGTCCATTTTGTTTTCATTAAGGTTTTTCATTCATTCATTCATTTTCTCCCGCTTTCCTCACAAGGGTCGCGGGGAGTGCTGGAGCCTATCCCAGCTGTCTTCGGGCGAGAGGCGGGGTACACCCTGGACTGGTCGCCAGCCAATCACAGGGCACATATAGACAAACATGCAAACATGCAAACTCCACACAGAGATGGCCGAGGGTGGAATTGAACCCTGGTCTCCTAGCTGTGAGGTCTGTGCGCTAAACACTAGACCGCCGTGCCGCCTTCATTGAGTTTTTGTTTGTTTAATTTTATACTCAATGTGCTCTCATTATAATTACATATAATTAATG
Organism: Doryrhamphus excisus; assembly: GCF_037039965.1. Classification (NCBI taxonomy): domain Eukaryota; kingdom Metazoa; phylum Chordata; class Actinopteri; order Syngnathiformes; family Syngnathidae; genus Doryrhamphus; species Doryrhamphus excisus. The sequence goes on from NC_136361.1 coordinate 14,214,493, forward strand.
GCAAAAATTGTCTCAAAAATGTTGTCAATTATATTGATTATCAGCTATTTTGTTGGCCAATCATTGTCCAACAAAATGTGTTATTGTGACAGGCGTAGATTTCTTGAACATTCTCCAAAATGTTTGGGAATGAGGTCGGAACAAGCTGCTAACAGTCAAATATGTGATCTGCTGGAACCAACACAAGTAATGATAAACCATTCATCTCATCGACTAGCCTCAGTAAGCCAGGATTGTCTGTGTAAGCACAGCTGGAACATGTCTTTTTAATTACCAAAGTAGTCAATGTATTGTTTGCCAAAGACAGAGGGACTATTGACGGGACCACGAGAGGTTTTGATGAATTACTTGCCTAATTAATGAACATGTGTACGTCTTTAGAGGACATTCATGCTTTGTGTACTTGCAGAGTTCAATGTCGGTATTGATCAAAAGCTAGTTCATTTATCCTGTGTTACAGTCACCAGCCAAACGTAATGGCTGGTGATATTTCACCTGGAATTAGCATTTTAGGAGGAGGTCCTTACTAACGGCAGAGTGCTCCTGTCATATGTATAGGGGATCTTGGATTACTGGTTTTATGCTGCATGTCAACTGGTGGTAGCCGATGTCAGTTTTTGCCTGGGTTCAAATCTGCAGCCAAACCATCTGAGAACCACTGATAGGATATTTGACTTGAGAGATCTCTGCCCTTCCTAATGACTGACAACAAAAACGCCTGTCATATACGTAGATGGTTTTTGACCAGGGCTCTTTTCGGGGAACTCAGGTCTTCTTTATAAGACCCAGACTCAATCTCTGTCTGTCTTCCTGGTCATGCTAATTGCTCCCAAGGTCAGACTCCACTCTACTTCTTCCCTTCCACCCCCAACACCTTCTATCCCTGTCCTGGCTTTGAATGGCATGTTTAGATCAGGCCTAATTTGATTGGTGGATGCCGTCTTGGGTGGATTGGAACGGCGCTTTACAGCCCATTGCTTTTGATGTGCGTGTGCATGTGTGTGTGTGTGTGTGTGTGTGTCAGGGCGATGCATGTCAGGTTATGAAGTGTCTGCAGAGGAGAGTGTTACATGTCAGCAGGGAAGTGTTTTTGAGCAGTGTCAGAGTATGTAAAGAGGTGTGTGTGTGTGTTTGATATAAAGGGTGTTTGTATACGCAAGTGTCAAGGGTTGTGCTGTTTTGAAAGGCGACATAAGGCCGTCGTGAGACTAAAATGTGATCGGACATGAGTCGAAGGGCCACTTCACAAACGTTAGTCGTCATCGGCCAATCATGCTTGAATGAACATCCCGAAGTAGGATATGTTCTGAAAAGGCCATGTTATGAGTATTGTTGACTATTTTGAAGTGTCAGAGGTTCTATTGTTTTGTGTCTACAGCTTTAATGCTAATGGGATGTTGCCACTGATTGGGCTGTGGTCTCTGATTGCAGTTTTACTTTAATTTTGGTGTGATCGGATTCTTGTTTTATTCTAGTCTACATTAATATACTGTAAGTTGTTACATATTGCTTGCTTTTTGTATGGAGAGTTATCATTTATATTTTGATGGGAATAAATTGTACTATAAAATGCCCAAAAGTAAGTGTCATTAGCGATTTAGCCTGATATAATAAGTTCTGTATTTTCTTGATTTGACAGCTTAAAAAACAAACTATTTACATCTCAATGGGATGGAAAAAAAACATCTATTTGGGATGACTGATTTTTTTTTTTTTGCCCAACAATTATTTTAATGTGGCTTTTAGAATGTCTAAAATAGAATACTGACTGTCAAGTTTGGGGATGCAGCAACTCTCTCCATTCTGATTTACATTTTTTTGTCCTGTTGACAACTGTCTTTTCTGTTCTTTCTTTCTTAAATGATAGCTTTGAAATAATCATTTTGTAGTGCACCTCGCTGCGAGGGACATAATTGTGCCTCAAAATGAAATAATAATTTATGTGTGTATATGTAATACATATACACTTAATAAAAGTATTCAAAATATATACAAAATATACAGTATATGTAACTATAATATATAACATATATTACAATCTAAAAATAAAATTGACAAAATATATTTCAATGTGAAAATAAAATGTATAATTGTAGAAATATAAATGTAGAAATATAAATAGAAATATAAAAATATAATATAAAAATGTACTACAATCTAAAAATAAAAAATACATAAAAATATATATGTTAAAAATGAAAAAAAATGAAAAAAAGAGATAATAATAAAAAAAAACTAAATATATTGCACATTTCATGCCAATGGTAAAATTTGAAATTGGGTCCTTTGGGTATATTGCTTTGCTAGGGTAGGGCCACGCTTTTGACAAGCACAGCAGCACGGTGTCCCCCTCTGCTTCCGCTCCCCATCCTGCCCACCCCCTGAGAGAAAGTGAACTCGGGTACTGTAGGAAGTCGTCTACATGAGGCAAACGGGCCAATGCGTTTGTGGCGTGTGACAACAGCGCTGATCCTGCCCCCTATGAGTGAGATTGATAGGCTCTGTGATCAGGGACGCAGCGCTCCCCCCGTCGCCAGTGAGATGGATCACATCACACTGCCGTGTCCTCCGCTTCCAGGATAAATGAACAGGGGGGGAATCTATCACTCCCCAAGTGGGGGACTTAGGAAAGAAGGTGTGGGTGGGTGGTTGGCGGGCGGGGGGTGACAGGAGGAGGGACAGAAGACTTTTGTGATGAGGGAAGTCGGAAATGTGAGATATGTGATGGAGGAATGATGAAAGTAGGCCTGTCACGATAACAGATTTTGTTGGGTGATAATTTGTCCTACATGTTATTGCAGATAAATATTAGTTTCATTGTTTTGAGACATTTTTATTAATGTGATGATCATATTTGGTATAATAATGCAAGTACACTGTATCAAAATCTTAATTTGTCGGGAGTATTTAACATTGCAATTGGAATTTCAAGAAAAATAAAATAAATAAATAAATAAATAATAAATAAAATAAATAATAATACATAAAAAATACTCAGTCTTTTTTAGCAAAAATGGCAAAAATCATAAACAAAATCAATAAAAAAAGACCGTTTCTGTAGAGAAACAAAAAACACTCCATGAAAAAAAGAAAACACAACAATAAAAACAAATAAAATGGAGTATCAAGTTTCTGTAAACAAAATGGCACTTGAATAAATAATGAACATTGAAGGCTGAACATCTGGCAAACGACACTGTGTGTGAGCGTGCACCATTTTGCACTGTTTTCAGTAAACACTAGTAATTCTATTTAAAACCCAAATATTCTCACACTAGCCACGTTTCCACGGACCCAAATATTCCAATTATAAAATATTAGCAAGATTGAACTTTATCTTTTCCTGTTCCCGGGTGCGTTCTTTCAGCCAATGCTGAGATATGACGTAACACGCAGCTTGGGACGTTATTCGATTTAATAAAAAATGGAGGCGAGCAATCAGCACTGGACTGCTGCGGAAAGTTTGTTTTAGATTCAAACTAAATTTCAAGACTGGACGAAGGAAAAACTGGCAATATGAGTTATTCAAACAAGTGAAAGAAAAACTCGAGGAAGTCGGTATCACGTGATGTTGGTGTTTACGCTTTACTGCGCATGCATGGATTATTCCTTTCCATGTATACCATTGCTTTCGGAAAGGTCATTCGGAAAGATTCCATTCGGAAAGAGAAAAACTCATGTAAACGTGGCTATTGAGGCTGAAGGATTTGCCTTAGAAACCATCACTTTTGTGCCTTCAGTTATATTTGCGTTTTCTCACTTGCTGGCTACACTCACTAGCAGCCCAGACTCCACCCACTGGCACAAAGAGACTGAATGACTGACAGGAGGGTTCACTCAATGCATTCATTCCAGTATGGACCAGAGGCACAGAGGGAACCCTCTCGTCATCCAGCCTGAGACGAGGAAAACAAACACTCATGCACACATCATTGAAGTTTGTTTTAAAATGTTGGTCGATTAATTGATTTATTGATTATCATGGCAGGCCTAGATGACACAACACCCCCCCCCACCTTCCCTCACAGGTTAGCTTGGGTGTGGGCTTTTTCTGTGTCGGGCTGTCAGCCAGCTATTTGTCACCCTGAGCGACCAGACGTGCCGCCGAATCAATCACTCAACGCCTCTTTGGCTTGTGTGTACTGTAGTCATCCAAACTGTATGTCTGTACAACACGCTCCATTGTTGAATACACTCTACAGTATGCTTGCTGGACACATGATTTGCCACATTTTCATCTTTGACTCATGTTTTTTTTTGCTGAGAGTCCTGAAAACCACCAAAGCCCTAATGTCATACAAGAAATTTGACTTGTTTTTGCAGCAAGTTTGAATAAACTGCGGAGCGTTGATGTCATATTGAGGTTCCTTGACTTGCAGTCTGGCCTCAGGCCTTAAACAGCAGGGCACTCCTGTCATATACTCTATTGATTATCTTTGACTCATGCTTTTGCTGTAGGTCCTATAAAAATAGCAAAACACACCTGTCATAAAGGGGATCTGTCATTTGTGTTTTGTAGTAGGTACTTAAAAACACTACAGCACACGTATGATGATGATTGACTGTTTTTGCAGTAGGTCGCAGTATATTTGACTAGTTTTTTACAGTACATCCTGAACAGCAGAACTCTCCTGCCATAGTGGATCTTTGGCAACTGGTTTTGCAGTAGGTCCAGCAGTACTCCCTGTCAAATATACGACTATTGACTACTGTTTTTTTCAAAAGGTACTGATTAGTGTTTCGAATCAGTCCCTTGCTACATCGCGGTACACCGCGGTTTTTCAAGCATGAATTAATAAATGATTTCTGTTTTGTAGTTGACGATTAGTCAGAAAATATGATTATATATAATTGAATATATATAATTGTTTGCCAAATTCAGCATTTTCTGAGGGAGGACAACACCCCCCTAAATAAATGGCTTGACCATACATTACATTTAACATTTTAGAAGTGAAAATTCTCCACAGCTCCACACATCACTTATTTTCATGTTTTTTTCCAGACAACCAAGTAACGTTGGAAAGGCGTAGGGCTTCAGTAAGTTTGTCGGCTAGTCCAGCTGCATAGTGGCCCATGTTCACAAAACAGTCCAGTGTCAAATGTTGACAGATTAAAATGCATTTCTTTTGCTGGTAGGGAATCAGGAACTGCAACCACTTGTGCCTGATGGTGGCGTCTTTATGTGGCATATGTGGCCCCAATGATAGTAACGTAAAACAGAGCAGCAGAGTTTGGGGGAGAGCAGAGAGTGTATTGCTCCTACAGGCATGCCCATATAAGGAAGGCCGCTCCTCTGTGACATCACAAAGGAACAGTTTTGCAACGCCCTCTGAAACAAAGCGTTTTGAGCCATCCTAAACTTCTTTTAGGGCTCACTTCCAAATGCACAAACCTCATTATCTGAAACTTTGGCATTGTTTAACACGAGAATACAACATTCTAACTATATTTATAGGGCAGAAAAGGGTAAATCACTGCAGCATTCTAGGTGTGTTCCTTGTTAAAGTCAGGAAATGTAACGTTAGTCTCTCTGGTAACTCGCCGGATGCTAGCACTGGTACTTCAAACCCATCCGAGTGTCTGTTCTCAGCATCAGGAAACATAACCTCCAAAAAAGTGCATTTTTGCACTATAATGCAAAATCCTTGAAGAAAGAATGAGTACATGTGATTATTTACTTGTTCTCCACATTTACAGTAATAAACAAATCCCAAGGTTTTCTGATATTCATTCATTCATTTTCTACCGCTTTTTCCTCACGAGGGTCGCGGGGGTGCTGGAGCCTATCCCAGCTGTCTTCGGGCGAGAGGCGTGGTACACCCTGGACTGGTGGCCAGCCAATCACAGGGCACATATAGACAAACAACCATTCACACTCACATTCATACCTATGGACAATTTGGAGTCACCAATTAAGAAGAGAACATACAAACTCCACACAGAGATGGCCGAGGGTGGAATTGAACCCTGGTCTCCTAGCTGTGAGGTCTGCACGCTAACCACTCGACCGCCGTGCCGGTTTTCTGATATGCTTTTCTTTATTTGTTTATTGTTCCAACAGCTCAGGTCTCTTAAACAACACTTTATAATAACTAATCCGCTACCAAAGGCGTATTTATATGATGATTATTTTTTCTTTGCATGAGAGGCACAAAGAGGTGATGATGCAACTCCACAATAGAAGAGAGAATGTTTGCAATTTTATGCCAAAAAAAAACAACCATAAGGTGGCAGAAGTGCATTTTATAAGAACTCGGCCTGCATCTCTCAGGCTAAATTTGTGTCAAAGTGAAGCTTCTCTGTAATTTGTTTGAAATCCTTGATGGCAAAAGTGGCGTAATCACTCTTCCAGGCTGAACACGGGGGATTTGAATGGGACTTAATATGTTGATACTTGCAGCTTATTGATACTTTCCTTGGAAACAAAATATCAACGTCTATTGCGAGATTAAAATCAGCCAGCCCTACTCCCAGTATGATGCTGTGGATTTTGCTCTGTGTATGCTCACTATGACGCTAACCTGAAGCCAACATCTTTATAATTTTTTTTTTTTAGATCACACATCCCAGTGGTCGCAATCAGTGAATACCGCCATCTCCTCTTCCTCCTCATTTGGCCTGGTGTAGATTAGACTTAGTCATGGCTGACTGGCAATAGGCACCTTATTGCATTAGGCCATGGCTTATTAAGCCAATGCTCTTAAGATGTGCTTTGCTTAACTGGGTGACAGCTTCTCAATGAGCTTGTCTGTGGGATATGTCCAAGATAATTGCCCCCAAACACCAAGAGAGAGGGAGATGGACGTGTTTTGGTCTAAGTTGACACTTGTCATGGAGCGCTGCGCGCACTAGTGAGCACTGTTATGGATATGATTTTTTGCATTTCTAAAGCTGACTAATGTTGTTCTTCTTTTCAACAGACTTGTTTGTTCGCATCCTCTCCAAAGAAGAGTGACAGCTTCAAAAAGCCTGCCTGAGATGAGAATCGACTGATTGGTGAGTTCTTAACATCCTCCGCCTCCTCCAGTAATCCGAACATGGCTCTCGAGTGGCTCTAGGCCGCCTTCACAAGTGCCTTGCCCGCCTCCAGCGTTATGATTGCCTGTGAAAATGGCAAACGCCGCTACGACGGGAGTAATTTGTCGGAAACCCAACAAAGGAATGTTGTAACAATTAATCACGGGGCGAGCGCAGAGGAACGCGGTAATTATGTTCATTAAGTGGCGAGCGGCGGGACAATTAACTTGCGTCTGCGTGGCTTGTCACAGCTGACGTCAAGGCCACACGCCGTAATAACTCACCGCCTCTTCGCCGTTTGGCACGGTCTAATGAGTGAGGGGTAGGACGCTATGATACTGAAGCTTTGCCTTGGATATCCTTCATTTCCTGGTTGAAGTCTGGCAGGCGTCATTTCCTCGAGAGATGCACAGATTTAAGTCATAAAAGAATTACGTAACATTGTGATGACTTCTTTTATCTCTTTTGTGTCCAATAATTGAGACTGATTTATGTTTTTTTATATATTTTTTGCATGGTTATAATGCAGTTTTTTGGCTTCTATATAAATATATTATAACTATAAACTCTGATGAGTCTCATCGGTTTTTATGGCGGAAGATACCGGCAAGCCCCAGTGAGCCCTTAAACAAGAATCTGAAACTTGAACTCCATCCTAAATCCCACCCTTACGAAAAGAAAATATTTATCAATATATTACTTTAAATATATTGTATTATATTATAATATATTATTTTTCCATTATATTTTCCAATACATTATATATTATAAATACATGGAATAATATATTTTTGTACATATATTATACAATATATTATATATTCATGTAATATATGGCAATATATTGCAGAATATACAAATGATTGCCGCTTTCAATATATTGAAATATATTTAATCCAAATATATAATATGAGTTTATATATCCCAAATTATATGCAATTTTATATATGTAAAAATATAGTCCTTTTTTGGTCTTGATTGCAAGATATTTTTTATTTGTATCAATATACACACATATATGATCTATGCATATATCGCAATATATTGGAAAATATAAACATAAGATCCCATATATGGAAATATATTTCCTAATACATTACATTATATTTGCCAATATACTGCAATATATATTTTTTCCATAAGGGTGCAGCCAGTCTTGTAGATACAAAACCGCCCACAAAATACCATCCAGCTAATTAAGCTGATTGGCTGACTGCGTCCTGTTTGGGAGGTCGGCCTGCCAGTCAAACGGCGACGTAACAAAGTCCTTTTTTTTTCCCTCCCAATTTCTACTGGAAGCGGACACGAAGACTCCACTTGACAGCGAGATAGCGTGTGATTGGACAGGACTCCACAGCATGTAGCTGTCAATCAATCAGTGAGGAGTTGAGTATTTCTGACCGATGCTGTGCACACGCTTGAAGCTGCCAGGCGTGAAAATAATACACGCTTAGGACTTCTCAGTGGTTTATTTATTTTTACAAAGTCCAGGATCCTCTCCTGTCATTATTTATTAAAGGTAATTGATCATAATTGGTTTATTCTTTTATTGATTAGTCTTTATCATGGATTGGGTCAACAAAGTTGTCTTTCTTGTTCTTGTTGTCTTTCTTGATGGTGTGATCTTTTTTGTTTTACCATAAAAAAAACAGTATTGTGTATAGTGAATATGCATTAATTTGAATGATTAATACATTTAGCGTTTGCACAATTATTATGTAGTGCTCTAAAATATTATTTTAGTAATAATGTTATTATTATTATTATTTTTTGCCATTAATTAAAAAAAAGGCATTCCTCTTCTTTCTCTTTGGGCTTTTCCCTTCAGGGATGGCCACGGCAAATCAATCGCCTCCATCCAACCCTGTCTTCTGCATCTGTCTCTCGCCATGTCCTCCTTCACTACATCCATAAACCTCCTCTTTGGTCTTCCTCTACGCCTCCTACCTGGCAGCTCTAAACACAGCATCCTTCCACTAATATATTCACTATCTCTCCTCTGGACATGTCCCAACCATCTCAGTCTGGCCTCTCTGAGTTAGAGCATAGAAAACCTGTTTACAACCTTCTGAATATGGTCTGTACCATGATCAGAGCCCTCTTGACATGAACTGAATGTATTGTATTTTCTACCGCTTTTTCTTCACGAGGGTCGCGGGGGGTGCTGGAGCCTATCCCAGCTGTCTTCGGGCGAGAGGCGGGGTACAGCCAATCACAGGGCACATACGTATAGACAAACAACCATTCACACTATGGACAATTTGGAGTCACCAATTAACCTAGCATGTTTTTGGAATGTGGGAGAAAACCCACACATGCACAGGATGAAGGAGAATGTGCAAACTTCACACAGAGATGCCCGTGGGTGGAATTGAACCCTGGTCTCCTAGCTGTGAGGTCTGCGCGCTAACCACTGGACCGCCGTGCCGCCCCAACATAAACCAATTTAATACATAAATATGATCTATACTGCTTATCCTCACGAGGGTCGCGGGTATGCTGGAGCCTATCCCAGCTGTTTTCAGGCGAGAGGCGGGGTACACCCTGGACAACCATTCACACTCACATTCATACCTATGGACAATTTGGAGTGGCCAATTAACCTAGCATGTTTTTGGAATGTGGGAGGAAACCAGAGTACCTGGAGAACACCCACACGCGCACAGAGAGGAGATGCAAACTCCACAGAGATATGCCCGAGCGGGCAATCGAACCCAGGTCTCCTAGCTGTGTGACTTGTGCACAAGGGTAAATGTCAGGTCTATATACACGATATACAGTTCTATACATGTTGAACAAGTCACAGATTATTGCACAGTTAATCGTACAGACTTTTTGGAGTAGTTTTTATTATAGAGTCTCAGCTACAGGAAGTAAGGACCTTCGGTATCTCTCCTTCACACACTTTGGATGTAACATCCTGTCACTAATGGAGCTCCTTGGTGCAGTGAGTGTGTGTTGGAGGGGGTGGGAGTCTTTGTTCATCATGGAGGACAGCTTGTCTGTCATCCTCCTTTTGCCCACCACCCACTCCACCTGTTCTAGAGGACATCCCAGGACGGAAGTGGGCTTCTTTATCAGTTTGGCCCGCCTCTTCCTGTCAGCTGCTGTGACCACACCATAGAAGAGGCCATCACAGAATGGGGAGATAATTCAAACCTGCAATAAAAGCCGGTTGTTCTACCGAATGTTACAGTAGCAATTGCTAGTGACCAGAGTAGAATACTACATTTAATCAACCTTATTATGTGATGTATTTTCAATGCGTTATATTCTGTATTTGTTTGTTTAGCCATTTTTATGCTTGAAGGGCTTAATTTAGGCACAAACCATGAAATTTCCATTGATATTTCAAAGACATATTCAAGTATTAATATATTTTTAAAAAATAAATACAAAATTGAAGATTTTTTCTTGTATAAATATATATTTTTATATTATTTTTAAAGTTATTTTATTTTTTGTTGATTTACTATTTTATTTGATTTTGATGACACATTTCCCTGCACATAACAAGTTAGTCCAATTCAATTTTATTTTAACACAAAGCAAGTAAATAATAAACACAAGCAGATAATGGTCAGTAAAAGTTTAAAAAATATATACATATAGAATAAAAATATGAAAAAAAAACATCTCAAGGCATCTCTGCTCTCGAGGAGGGTAAAGGAAGAGTTGAGACAAATAGCGCGGGCTTTTTTTTTTATCAGCAAAGGCCCCCTGGAAACAGACAATAGCCACACAGGTCTTATTTTAGTCGCTGCCTTTTGTAGCTGCCAACCTTCTCAAGCTTTTTTTTATTTCCTGATGTTTTTCCGTGGGCATCGTTCATTCTTTCTGCTCTTTCTTCCCTTTTCCCTCTCAATTGCAAGCCTATTTGGAGCATGTTTGTTTTCACGCTTTTCTCCCCTTTTTTTCTCATTTGCTCCCTCCTCACACACTCTTCACTATATATATACACGTGTGTGTGTATCCCGGGATGGATGCGAGGCGTGTATAACCTCAGGTAAGCTCAAGTGAAAGCAGGCCGACTAGCCAGTGTGTGTGTGACTGTGGGAGGCTCTGGCTCATCTCTGCCTGCATCCCTGTAGCCTTAATCTGTGACAGACCATTTCATAATCACAGCCGAGGGGCCTTCTCTCTCCTCACTCCTCTTCCTGCTGTTTCGTCCACCCCCCCACTTCACTCCATCTTCCTTTTTTTTTTTTTTTTTTTTTTACCTCTCCCAAAGTGCAATAATTCACAGGCATGCATGCACCCTCCCACAGGCGGATTAGCAGGCGTCGTGCTCGTCCTACATAATCTCAGCACAATGAGGCCTATACGTGCTGTCGCCACAGTCACGCCATAGGGCACAATGCATCTGGATTGCCTTCGCCAACCCCCCATCTTCTCCCCGTGTCAAACAGCAGACAACATGGACTCCGACTAACACCTTAAGTTCAGACCTGACAAGGGAAGGAACAGGAAGTAAAAAAAAAAATGCCAAAAAATGATGTTGTTTTGGTCGACATTTGCATTTTGGGACTTAAACTGCAACCTTTTTTAAAGAAACGTCCCTTAAAGTCAGCCATTCCTGTCTCAAAACTCATTCATTCATTTTCTTATTTTCACAAGGGTCGTGGGGGCGTGCTGGAGCCTATCCCAGTTGTCTTCAGGCAAGAAGCGGGGTACACCCTGGGCTGGTAGCCAGCCAATCACAGGGCACATATAGACAAACAACCATTCACACTCACATTCATACCGATGGACAATTTCACAGAGATGGCCAAGGGTGGAATTGGACTCGGGTCTCCGAGCTGTGTGGCCTTCACGCTAACCACTCGACCGTCTAAAAACGTCAAGTTTTCGGAAAAAAAAAAAACAAACTTGCTCAAGCGTCATAGCACTAAACTAGCGATGTTGTATCAGTGGATACACAATACTACTAGAACTTATACAACGTTTCTAAAACAGAGGATGTGCGTGTGTTGGAATTGGGGTACCTTTCACATTTGAATAGAAACTGTTCCGATGTCTGGTACCTGGGAATCGTACCAGAATGCCACGGAACCAATTTTCAACACTTTTATTTGTGCTTATGTGGTAATATGGGAGAGCAGCTGTGGGAGGGGAGTTCGGTATCTTGCCCTTGGATATAGATGGAGGATTGAACCAGCAAATTTCAGGTTGGGAAATGACCACTCTACCACTTCAGACATGCCACCCCACAAACCTGTTTATGATCTTGTAAATATAGTTTTTTAACACTAGCAGAGACATGCAGATGTTCAATAACACCCTGACAAATGAAGCATGATGTTGCTGGGAACGACCGTAGATGTAAAAACACTGTCATCGAAAATGCAAACAAGCAGAAATTATGGATTTAGCCCCATCGTCCTTGTGTGAAGAGGCCCAAAGGCCCGCTGTGAAAAAGAAATGTGTACAATGTGAACACATTGTTGAGCAAAAAAAGAGAACGCAAACGTCTTGTGATCCATATTTGTTGTCAGAAGAACAGCTGAGCCGATTAGCAGCATTGTTGCCGTTGCAGAGGCAAGACATCATTACACTCCTCAATTTGAGAAATTAAACCGTTTTGGGAGAATCGGCTCATGTGCTCGCTGTTTCTTTCAAAGGGTTAGCAAAAAAATAAAAAATAAAAAAAATAATACCACTGTTGAGCGCTCCCGCTATATGTAATATTACATTTATGTATTAGCTTCAGAGGGCTTAAGTGTGAAGCTGTGCACAACTGCTCTGGTAACGGAATGTCAAATAGGATCCCGTCGCTCCATTCCAGTGCATTTCATATAATGCTGTAATGAAAGGCGAGGATTTATGCCGCATTAGCAACAAGCTCCATCAGATTTACCGCCATAAATCCATTCTGTATCGGCCAAGTTTCTCCCCCTGCCTCTTTAACGTTTTCCTGGGCGCTTAATTTAATTTCCTCCCAAAGTGCCAGGCTGTTCTTTGGTGTCAGGTGAATGAAATCATTTGCACATACTTTGCGCCTAAACTGTGGAAATTGCACGCTTGCTTGTAATCGCCATGTTTTTTTTTTCTTAGCCTGTTTAATTCTGTTATTGGAAACATGCATGTACCATTAGGTCTACTAAGCTGCTGGATGCTGGATGGATTACCTTTTGACTATCCTATTATATTTTATCAAGCTTTTACCTAAACCTTAGCTACCTTTTTTACCTCCATTACACCCAAACTTGTGCTACGTTTAGAGGTCTTGGTACGTACGCAGTCCAGGGTGTACCTCGGCTCTCGCCCAAAGACAGCTGGGATAGGCTCCAGCATACCCGTGACCCTAGTGAGGATGACCGGCAAAGACAATGGATGGATATTTGTGATTGATGATGGCCTCTTAATGAAAAATGTTGAAAGACAACTTATATGTAATATTCTGGTCACTCGGGGCTCATAATTTTAAACTGATGAGTTATAGCATTAAATTAGATTACCTTAATAGTTGCATCAAGTCCAACATGATAAAGTGAAACAAGTTCTCCTCTCATTCCCTGTGGAAGTGGTACGTTTTTGGCATCTTTCATTGTTTTTTTTCCATAGAATAAATACATTGGAGGCTAACTCGTTAGCATGCTGTGTTTAAAGGCTCTGTTGAATTAACCCTTAGATGCATGACCCACTCTTCCATAAGTGGATCAAAAATGACCCATACTAGAATCAATGCGTTTTTATGTAAATTTTGCCATTTTGGTTAGGAATAATCACTTGTATGATATTTAGTATTATATTTAGGACCACACAAGAATGATTTCATGTTAGAAATATCTTAATTTTTCACTTTTTTACATCTTTTGAAAAAGAAAATACCCCGTACAACAGTAGAATATGTGAGGATCCATTGTGTGTTGCATCACACACCCAGAAGATCTTTAGGCCATAGTCTGGGTCATCAGACATTTCTGACTCAGAGTCCAACCCCGTTACTGCCTCTCCATCACCCAGCATCTGTAGGACCATTTCAGCTGTGTATCTAGCAGCCAAGGCATGGATGAGGAAACAAAAGAGTATTGCTCCACAATACATATAGTAATGTTAGCCAGCTAGTATCAGCTAGTTATAAAGTAGGCTAATTTGTTGATAATACTAACAGTCATGAAAGACACATACACAATATTATATGAAGATAATACTTGTATTAGCACTTTATGTGTAAAATAATATTCCTGAGGGGGGACACTTCTGATATAGTCTGTGTGGTTTACAGTTAATTTATTCCTGACAGCCAAAGTTGATAAGAATCAAAGGTTCCTATTGGATTCCATAGAAAATGCATGCAGGTCATTTTTGACCCACTTATGGAAGGTTGGGGTAGTAACACAAAAATGTCTTAAAATGTATAAAAGGTAAGTTAAAAATGTGAATGGCATGATATCAAAGTATGTTTTTTGGGGAATACCTGGAATATGAAATCATTTTTCATTACGAAGATATTTCATGAAAACAACCTGACCAGATCATTTTTGACCCACTTATGCATCTAAGGGTTAAAGAATAACCCATAGCTAAAGATGACGGGCGGGTGTGTGTGTTGCTCTCTGCTCACTGTGCCTAATAGCCGTATTATTTATATGCATTTCGAATTGTTTCCTACATGTAACGTTTGTGTGTCCAGAACAGATTAATGATTTCTTATGGGAAAATTTGGATAGTGAATGTTTCAGTTTGAGTCGGACCTCCTGGAGCAGATGAATGACATGCTTCATGATTCTTTCATGTATTCTCCATCTCATGTGCAGCCCTGTTTTCCTAACTTGGACATTTTCCTGCTAACTCTGTCAACTTCCCAAACCCTCTTAGTGACTTATTTTCTCAAACGTGACTAGCAACAAATGTAAAGACTTTTCTTAATATCGCTGGGAGATTTTTGCTGGCATTTGAGATTTGAACGTGAAAGCACATATTGTTTTGAGAGGTGAGTGTACAGTCAGCTGCCGCTTCAGTGACCCCACACCATCTGCCTTTCCTGGAGTCACCGTTTCGGGCTCCGTGCATTAAAACATATTACTATGCTCCCGTTAATAACATTGTACTATTGTAGTCAAGTCAAGTCAAGTCAAGTTTATTTATATAGCCCTTAATCACAAAAGAGCCTCAAAGGGCTTAACAAGCAGGCAACAGTAGAAGACAGACAATAGACGACAGACGACATCCCCTGATCTGAACCCCCATCAGGGCAAGGAAAAACTCAAAAACCCATTAGGGAAAAAGAAACCTTGAGAAGGGACCGCAGATGGGGGAATCCCCCTTCTAGGATGACCAGGCTGCAATGGATGTGGAGAGGTTTACATGTGACAGTTAAATAAAAACATAGAGTATAGTAGTCCAGGTCCAAGATGTGATGCCATTAGGACAGTTGGGCAGCCGTGGGTCTTGAGATGATCACTATCCCTCTGCTGCAGCGCCTCCAAGGTAGGCCACGTCCGATGTCCAATTTCGTCAAGGCAAACTTCCAAAACAGCCTCTCCTGGACCCGCCCCCTCAGCCGGAGGGGCGGTATGGGAGAGAGAAGGAGCGGCAGTCAAAGCAGGCGGGGAATATTTTTAACAAAACGCTAAAGTATAGAAATGAGTCTTAAGTCGGGACTTGAACATTTCTACTGAGGTAGCAGCTCTAATATTAACAGGTAGATCATTCCACAACGTTGGGGCCCGAATGGAAAAGGCTCTAGAGCCTGCATACTTCTTTCTGGCTCTCGGGATAGTCAAAAGACCGGCGTGTTGTGAGCGTAGGTTTCTAGACGGAGCATAGGGTACAATTAGGTCCACCAGATAAAAAGGTGCCAACCCGTGTAATATTTTGTAAACCAGAAGCAGTACCTTAAAGTCACATCTTAAGTGAACTGGGAGCCAGTGCAGGTTGGCTAGTATTGGTGAAATATGGTCACACTTACGTGTCCTTGTAAGAAGTCGCGCTGCAGCATTTTGTACTAACTGTAAGCTTTTGAGACTCGCCATTGGAAGACCAGAAAGCAGTACATTACAGTAGTCAAGGCGAGACGTGACAAATGCATGGACTAGGGTCTCTGCATCAGAAGTTGATAGAATAGGTCGTATCTTTGCAATATTGCGAAGATGAAAAAATGCTGTTTTAGTAACATTCTTAATGTGTTTATGAAAGGATAAAGTCGGGTCCAATATCACACCCAGATTTTTTACAGAGTCACTTTGGGAAATTATACTATTATCAAAACTCAGAGTGGTATTGTACTGTACAATAACTTGCTTCAGACTCAACTCAGATCTATATCACCTTTTTTTTCTCTCCTGCATAGTGTACCACCCCCTTCCTTGCTCATCCAATCGGCAGCCAGAACACAGTCTAGATGCATTCACAGACTTGCGATAATTGGGATATTTTACATTCATTTCAAAACTGTCTATTCCCCCTACTTTGGTGCACTTGGTGAATGGAGCCTCAACAAGCAGGCTGAAAAGCTACGGGTTGCCGACCCCCTGGGCTGCATTGTATTAGCTTACAGGGCAGACACGTGATCCAACGGATACATGTGCCATTACACGCTTGCTTCCCGTCTTCCATTTCTGTCTGGCTACAAGTTTAACCACCATACGTGACATGGAACGACGTCAGAGGGATCTGGTTCAAATGCTTGCAGCGCTCCTCCTGTATGTGAAACATTCCTCCTGCTATTGCTTCCCCCTACCTTCCCATCTCATCTCATCCCTCTCTCTTGTTTTGCCGCCTCAGCACAAGCCCACACTGTGGTAATCCCTCAGAAGTCAGGGCAAAAATGAGCGACACCGGATGGGTCGCAGCTGGAGGAAAGGGAAAAAAAAAAAGTGTAGACCCGCATAAGATACCCCCCCCTCAGACCTATATTTCGCTACCTGCAGCTTTCACACACACCGGACTTCATTAAACGCATCATGCGTAAGATGAGGCTTGCGTGTAATCCAAGCGCATCTTCTTCACCCCCCGCCCCTTCCACTTTGTAACTCCGAAGAGGCTTGTTAATCCTCGCTCGTGCTCTGTTGATGTTGCCATGTGTGAGTGTGCATGCATACTCCATTAAAACATGCACTTGTTAACTGCTGCTGTTTCCTCTATTAAATCTTTACTACCTACATGAGTAGTACCAATCAGAAGTTTAGACACACTTTCCCATGCTATTGAATCAGGCAATGTGTCCAAACCTTTGACTGACACTGTCACATAACAGATTTTTGATCATGATAACAGAAAGAGTAAACAGGTAATGACAACAAAAAATTATGGTAATGGTTTAATTTCATTTGAACATGCATCAGATTACAATTGAATGCATCACATAATCAGTTCACAGTTCCACATGTCCAAAAGGAGTAGGAAGAAGCAAAGCTTATTAAATCCTACCCCTCCATCTGGTACTTTTACAATCAGTAACTGTTACATTTGTTCACTTCCTGCTTTCCTAATATAGTTTAAGGTTTGTTTTTTTTAATTTTTTACGTTTTTGTCCCGTACTGAAGTACAAGTTGATATGACCATACAATGACATAATGGGTACTGGGTACTACATAATCATGACTCTTCATCCTTGTATTTAGCAAACATCAACTGCTTGTATTGTTTCTTGAATTGGCTCATCGTTGTGCATTGTTTGAGGGTCTTACTCAATCCATTCCATAGTTTGATTCCACATACTGAAATGCTATGGCTTTTTAACGTAGTCCTAGCATAGAAGTGTTTCAAATGTAGTTCTTCCCTGAGATCATATTTCTCCTCTCTTGTAGAGAAGTATTGGATGACATTTTTAGCTAATTGGTTATTTTTAGCCTTATGCATTATTTTAGCTGTTTGAAGACAAACTATATCAGCAAGTTTAAATATTTGTGATTTTAGAAATAAGGAGTTAGTATGTTCTCTGTAGGCGGCATTATAAATATATATATCATTATCATTGTACATGGGGTATGTTATAGTACATACTGTATATTATAGCCATACATTTAAATGTTTTTCAAATTTCAGGAAAAAAAACACATTTCTTGGAGTTCAACAACAAATGGTTTGAATGTGTTCTTTTTATTTGGCTTTTGCGTGCCACCGGAGTCTGTAATTAACGGCGGGTCAAGACATTGGGCCTGTATGGAAGTTAGGAATATAGGATGTTTTATAAACTCCACAACATGGCAGTAGTTGTATCAGAACTATCTGGTGTGGTTAGCATCCAGCAGCTTTATGTATCTCTACATGCAGTGGAAAACGTTAGTGGTGCCACCCACTCATCAGCTTTATATTTCTGGTATTATTAGTTATTATTCTAACTAATTAACACTAATTCTGTTGCTGCAGTGTTGTGTGATGCTTGCTAATGAGTGTCCATGTGGCCAAAAAGAGCTTAGTTGGACTTTTCACTTTTTCATGCACTCCAAATCATGATTAAGGTTACAAAATGAATTCAAACCGCCTCTAACCGCCATAGAATAATCCCTGGTTTATGGTGGTTAACTGGTTGCAGACATGGCTGTGATCAGTGAATTTCCATCAAGTTTATTCTTCAAATATTGTCATAGAGCAGGGGTCTCAAACTCAATTTACCTGGGGGCCACTGGAGCTAGGGTCTGGGCAAGGCTGGGCCGCATCAGGTTTTCAAACCCCCCCCCCCCAAAAACGCATTTATTAAAAACAGAAAAATATACAAACTTTTTCAGTGCTTCGGTTCCGATTTTCTACAATAAAAACTCTGATAAAACATTCCACTGTTCTCAAACATCTTAATTTTTATTTTTCTACACAAAATAAGATGAAAAATAAATAAACAAATCAAGAATAAAGAAAATCAATCAATCAGAAATAAATAAATATAATAATAATAAAGCGGCAAATAATAAAAACCACATATAGTTGGTGGGTAGACAAATTATTTTTTTCAGATTAAAATGAACAAAGCATTATTAGAGCCCTGTAGACATGACAAAACACGACTATAGTCACATTTATACTCTTTTTATTTACAACATATTGCGCAACTGCAGTGTCTTGAGACACATGCTAACTCGCAAACTAGAGAGCTAGCGACCTAAACGGTAGCCTTCAAGTTATTTCCTTTAAACTTAAATAGCCAAAAACTTACCACTTCCCCACGGATAGGGAGGATAACTATTAACAGTTATTTAACCTTTAACATGAACATTAATCAAACGTAATAATTTTTTCTGGGTACATGATACCATACTGCATCCATATCAAACTTGCACGGGCCGCACTAACATTAAACTTTCATGTCAAGGCGGGGGCCTCAAACGAGTGTCCTACGGGCCACATTTGGCCCGCGGGCCGTGTGTTTGAGACCCCTGTCGTAGAGCATTGCCAACCTGTTTATGACCTTTTAAATATGGTTTTTAACATTATTAGAGCTCTCTAAACAGGAAATAACGCCACATAGTCACCTTTAGAGTTGAGTTTCAGCTTGGTGTGGGTTGCAGCCACAACAGTACCCCCTGTCTTTATTCGGGGTTATTGCGAGAGAATTCAAATCTGCAGTAAAAGCCTGTTGTTACCGCAATCAAGACTAGGGTGTGTGTCTCTCTGAAAATGTCTTTGAATGCATCTTTTTAATGCTTTAAAAAGTATCTGAGGAAGGTTGTTGAGGCTAAACGCTGCACCCTCCATCCCCTTCTCCTCTCCTGCCTCCTCGCTCTTGCCGTGTCACCACGCTGATTTATGGCTCTGTTTAAGCGAAGGCCACACGTCTCTCCCGACGCCACTATTTGTTTCAGCCCTGCTTTAATTTTTTTTCCCCCCTTCTGCAGCCGCTCTGAAGGCGACCAACAAAAATGAACCCTTACCTTCTTTTATGCGCACAGCAATGTGTGATTTTAGCTCGCAAGACTTCGGCCGTGTGCTAACTTTTACTGCCGTTCTGACGAAGCGGCGAGCCGGCCCGCCGTCGCCCGAGCTCGTCGGTGATGTAGAAAAATGACAAGCTGCAAGGATGCCATTAATAACACTCACGGGCAAGGTTTTCCTGACATGGGGAGGAGGAGAAGGCAAAGAAAAAAAGTGCGACAAGCAGTTGTATCAGCCTAATTTCATAAGAGGATCTCATGTCTGAGCAAGCAAGAGTAGCCATTTTTTCTCTTCTTTTATCTTGTAAACAGCCATTACTTGGAAAAGGTATGTGGCAGTAAGTGAATATGAATTTCAAGAGCAAACCATCTTTTTATATCAGGCCTCCTTTGACATCACGGTGGCATCAAGCAGGCTTTCTCTTGGCTTTCTACTGTACCGCAATCCATTCGCATTGTCTTGATGAGACGTGCCTCTTTCTGTCTCTGACACTGGGGATTAGATCTCATAGATCTTTTTTGTAAACTTGATTGTTTGGCTAAATCAAAGAAGCCACATGAGCAACAATGACTTATTGTATCGCCATTGAATCTAAATATCTAAAGCACCTGGAGAAGAATGTGTCTCATTGTGGCAGCCTTTCTGCTCCCTGTGCTGTATTGTAATGTATGGACGATACAGCCTGGCATGGTGGAGTCTGTTGTTTACTCTGGTAAGCTGTACCCATTGTCTTTTCTGCATGGGGATTCCCTTGTGGGGGTTAGAGACGGGCTCAGCACGGTGCCAGAGACGAAGCGTGGACCTGCGTGGCGTAGCATTAACTTAGCACTTTACCATGCATCCACAGGGATCTGGTGCCAGGGGTATGAAGACCTTCCCCTGGGACAGGGAGAGATAGAACACTAGCAGGAAAGGAACAAGTTGGAGACAAACGTACGGTGGCACAGAGAGCTCAAAAATGCAAAAGCATGAATGAAAACTCTGAGGCGTGAGTGGAAATCGCCTATCCTTTGCATAACACACCTCTGATCAAAATGTTAAGACCAGTTGAAAAGTTTAGAATTTACATTTTGCATTTTTGGATGGAGGGTAGAGCTTCAAAATGCAAAAGAAGAAATTGGAGTGAAACAAAAACATGAGTCAGCAATTTATTGCAAACAAGCATTAAAGTGAATTTTCTATGATATATTAGTTGTCAGCTGCACGGCGGGCAAGTGGTTATTGCGCCGGCCTCATAGCTAGGAGACCAGAGTTCAATTCCACACTCTGCGATCTCTGTGTGGAGTTTCATTCCAAAAACATGCTAGGTTAATTGGTGACTCCAAATTGTCCATAGGTATGAATGTGAGTGTGAATGGTTGTTTGTCTATATGTGCCCTGTGATTGGCTGGCCACCAGTCCAGGGTGTACCCCGCCTCTCGTCCGAAGACAGACGATAAAAGAAGCACTCACCCATGACCCTCATGACCTCCATGATAAGCGGTAGAAAATTAATATTAGTTGTCAAAATCTCTTTATGGCAAAGACTAAAAAAAGCTTCCTCTGAATATGATTGTATTGTTGGAAAGGTCGTGAGACTTATGGAACAAAAAAGTCACGAAAGGTCCCCCCAAAAAATGTCACTGGCCCTGAGTGGCACAGTCCGATTGGCTCTACGTCAAGACACTGGATGATCCTCGGTGAGATATTTTTCACATGCCACAAAGGAGGGGGTGCTATCATGTTCCTTCAATGGAACGATGGCGCTTCAGGTTGTGCAGGGGCGTCAAACGGCTGTGTGGCGATGTTGCAGTGGGTATCCCTCATGACTGGGTTTTTCAACAGGACAACGCTGCAGTTTACAATGGCCACCTGACAAAGGACTTCTTCAAGAGGAATAAACTCAATGTTTTTGGTCGATGGGGATCGATGGCGAGGAAATTTACAAAAATTCCTACTAGCCTCCTCTTTTTTGTTGTTGTAATTTTGGCAATTTTTCAAATGTAAGCACAGAATCCACAAACGTGTTTGCAAGATCTGTGACTGGATCAGCTATCGAGCAACATCGTTTCCACTTACTTACTGTTCTCCCATCCCGTCAATCTTCTGTCTTCAAACTTTCAGGCCTGTTCGAAATCGATAGCTGCCATCACCCCTGGCACCCGAGGTCAAACCAAGCAAAAGTGTTTTTGGAGAAAGCCTATATATCATCTTTTTAAACAAAAATACTCCAAGTTACATAACAGGAACATGGCAGAAATGACTGCATGCAAACGAATAATGAATAAAATGAAATTGCACCACAAGATAGTGTATAGTATATACACTATATATATAGTGTGTATATAGTGTATATACACTATACACTATATATAGTAAGTGTAAATAGTATAAGTATAAATAAGCCAAAGTTATGTTGCGGTTGTCGTTTCACACTGCTTAGCAATAATGATGTGAACGATATGACAACACAATGTCCACAGAAATGGACCGATTAACTTATTTAAGCGAGTACTTTATAGTCACAAGAACACAGTGGACTCAAACTTGATTGGTGACATAAGCAGGTTCCACTGTACTAGCTATTCCATGCAGAAGTACTAAATAAAACCTTGCCAACCTCACTTCCAAAACAAGGCTGCGTGTTGTTAAATGACCTAACCCCCCTCCACTGACTGCACCCCTTGCACCAATCAGCTATAATTCCAGTCCGGGCTATGCTGGGGGGGGGTCGGATTACAAGGCGTGCCCAAGTTCAGGTGTTTTTGGTATAGTGGACGCGGGGCACTACTGACAACACAGGTTAGGCTCCCGGTCGGATGCGACTTGACAGCAGAGAAGCTCCGGGGTCCCGGTAGGCAGGTTGGGTCCTCGGGGCCTCACGGTGAACCCGAAGCACACAGGACTCAAACGGGAGCGAAGCAACACTGAGTCACAACTCAAGTCCACCAGGATGAGCTGGTGGTCAATCAGTGTCACTCCCGATTGCACTACTGCTGCACAATAATGACGGCACACGGCTATGTGCTCTTAGTTATTTTCAAGCTATTCCATGTGAAAAATCTGTCAATTTGTCATACTTGGTGGTTTAGTTGTCCAAATATTTCCTATTGAGGGTAGCGTGAAGAAAAATGGAAGGGCGTGGGGGCCACTTTGATTAAACACAATCAATCCAATATAGGTGAAGATATCACAGCATCATCTCAGCATTGTGGAAGAAGTCTTGAAAAATTATTTTTCATTCTTTACTATCATTATTCGGGCCAGTGCACCAAGTGATAGCAGTGGGGGGGCCCTGATTGGAACTCCTGTGTTATTATCAAATCTCGCATTTCCTCACATCTTGGGGGGTCTCAACATGCATGTAACTTTCCTAAGTATGTAACAATTTGACATTTGTGAGTTTACGCAAACAAAACCCTTAATCATGGGTCTCAAACATGCGGCCCGCGGGCCAAATGTGGCCCGCAGGACACTAGTTTGAGGCCCCCGCCTTGATATGAAAGTTTAATGTTAGTGCGGCCCGCACAAGTTTAATATGGATGCTGTAAAAATTATTACGTTTGATTAATGTTCATGTTAAAGGTTAATTAACTGTTAATAGTTATCCTCCCTATCCGTGGGGAAGTGGTAAGTTTTTGGCTATTTAAGTTTAAAGGAAATAACTTGAAGGCTACCGTTTAGGTCGCTAGCTCTCTAGTTTGCGAGTTAGCATGTGTCTCAAGACCCTGCAGTTGCGCAATATGTTGTAAATAAAAAGAGTATAAATGTGACTATAGTCGTGTTTTGTCATGTCTACAGGGCTCTAATAATGCTTTGTTAATTTTAATCTGAAAAAAATAATTAGTCTACCCACCAACTATATGTGGTTTCTTAAGTTTTTAATTATTTGCCGTTTTATTATTATTATTATATTTATTCATTACTGATTGATTGATTTTCTTTATTCTTGTGGGTTTCCTCCCACATTCCAAAAACATGCTAGGTTAATTGATGACTCCAAATTGTCCATAGGTATGAATGTGAGTGTGAATGGTTGTTTGTCTATATATGCTCTGTGATTGGCTGGCGACCAGTCCAGGGTGCACCCCGCCTCTCACCCGAAGACAGCTTGGATAGGCTCCAGCACCCCCCACGACCTCCGCCATAGAGTGATGGCAGGGCTTGTCGGCTTTGCTCCATAATGTCACCAAAGCTTATTTTGACGCTGAAATTGCCGTTTTAAGGCCTGTAACTGCCCTCTGCAGAGTGAGAAATAACGAAATAGTGAGTTTGATTGACATCTAATACACGTTCATCCACAACCAGTTGCAGTTGCTTGGCCCCAATGGCCCCCGCACCGCACTGTGGTCACCCATGAGCTGCACAATTTGAAGGCTACATGCAGTACATAGTTCTGTTCAGTCAAACTGCTCCTAAAGTGGACTAACAAGGTTGTCATACAGCAACGATACACACTTAAATGGCAGTTTCTTTTGTGGCTTTCCAATTATCTCTGGGATTCCGTACACGGCGGTGTCACAGCTTTTTTTTTTTTTTTTTTTTTGCATAGTGTTCCACTATTTAGCGGTCGAGGTTGAAATGCCAGCAGTTGCGTTTAATGGAGGAGAGGCATGTAAAGTTCAGTGGGAGAAGAGGGAGCCTAATGCCTTCTTAAGGTGAGCCATTTCACCACGCCAGCGCATTTGTATACGTCTGTGTATTTACCCGCGAGGGGAGGGGAGGGTGGGTGACCTTTCCACGAGGAGATGGCGTCTGCATGGAGACGCCGTTTGCTGCATCCTAATGGTCACCCAGGGCCACCTTGCCTCTGCGGCCGGCCTGATATTTGCCTGAATGCGTGGATGGTACTTTTTTTTTTTTTTTTTAACCCTGCTAAGAATTATTTGTGGTCAGCAAGAGAAAAGGACAATAAGTGAAATGTAGTTTGTGGCATACCTGGAAGCTCTGGTGTCAAGATACACATGAAGACGCATGCATGCAAAGGGAAGTTGTTGAAATGACTTGAAATACGAATGAAAAAAGACCAGAAAGCGAAAATTGGTGTGGTTCAAGAGGATTTTGACTGTTTCCAAACTCAATTTTTTTTTTTAAACATGCCCCCACATAAGTATATTAATAATGATAAAGAGGACCAAAGGTGATGACACATTGCACCACTACTTATTAGTGTAAACATGGAAAAGGGTAACATGGCCAACAATCACCAAGTGTTTTCAGCACGGGTGGGAACACCCACAGGTGCAGTTCATCGGACGAAAAAGTTCCCAGAATTGTCCGCTGGGAGAAAGAAAAGCCATCGCCTCCCGCTGCTGTTGTGTGGATCATTAGGAAAATGAATGATTGCAGGATTGTGTGTCTTTGTGTGTGTGTGTGATGTTTGTGCCACTGGGCGAGGGGCAGCATGATTACTCTGTTCTGTCTCCTACTTACCTGCCGGCCCCCTGACTTACCTTCAGCATACTAACTCCCCCTCGGTCCCACCTCCCTTGTTGTTTGGAGCCACATACACAAATAGATATGCAGGACGGGCTCACAAATACATTTATTTGTCGAGATTAATCGCTACAAAACTTCTGAATGCATCAAATCCCGACAGCTGATTCTAGGCCAGTAAACTATATTCCCTCGGGTGATCCTTTGGGGAGGGTGGGACAAAAAAAATAGCTTCAGCTCGCAACCCCCCCACCCCCTCATCTCCACTAGTTGTTTTCCCCCTCTGTGTTTTATATGCGCACCCATTTTAATACTCGCAGGCAAGTAGCACGCATTCATTTTAAAAGCACATCAACGACTGGGGCAAAACCCCGCGAAAGGTCGGAAAAAATTACAGGAGCATCGATTGATGTTGTGGGGGGGCTGGGGCTGGGGGGGCCACACATCTCTGCATGGGGCGGGAGATTTTTCACTTGTGCCGGGGCGTTAGTGGGAGCTGTCCCCATTAACAAGCAGAGGAGATAATGTGGGTGGGTGGACACATAGTGTGTGTGTGTGTGTGTGTGTGTGTGTGTGTGTGTGTGTGTGTGTGTGTGTGTGTGTGTTTGTGTGTGTTGCTGAGCATACGTGCAGAGCCTTACAAACCAATGATGCTAATGCTGCACACTCTAACCTGCTTTGCTTAACTTTGTCCTTGCAGTCATACATCAATGCTATGATGTAACCGTAGCACCTCAAATGTGCTGCATTTGTTTGGATTTTGAGAACTTTGTTCTCCATAGGAAGGAATGTAAAGCAAATTAATCCGTTCCAGTGTCAAATGGTGGCAATGCTTTTCAGTATCATTTTAACATTAATTGTCACTTAAGTGCCGCACTGTGGTTGAGTGGTTAGCATGTAGGCCACACAGTCAGGAGATTGGGAAGACCTGAGTTTGATTCTACAATTCTTCGCTCGCAAATTTCCTCCCACATTCCAAAAACATGCTAGGTTAATTGGTGACTCCAAATTGTCCATAGGTATGAATGTGAGTGTGAATGGTTGTTTGTCTATATGTGCCCTGTGATTGGCTGGGGACCAGTCCAGGGTGTACCCCGCCTCTTGCCTGAAGACAGCTGGGTTAGGCTCCAGCACCCCCGTGACTGAGAATAAAACAGCAAAACTGTTCCAGACCATCACACTACCACCACCATATTTTACTGTTGGTATGATGTTCTTTTTCTTAAACGTGATATTAACTTTAGGGCATGTGATTGGCAGATTATCAAGACATGTGACTTGTCAATGTGAACGCAAGCATGTAGCAGCATTTAATATAAAAAAATATTACAGAATAACTAATAAATAACAAGGTATTATGGCATGTTTTTCACTGCCAATATTCAGATTTTGTTACAGTGTGGTGGCCAAGATGGCGGCCATATGGAGACGAATAGTTTATAAAAACCTGAAAAACGATAATGGAATTTCCCTTCAAGGGAAAATGCTTGGTACTAAGTCATATTACAACATCACTAAACTAAAAAAAATATATACTGGATATATTCTGGATGATTAACTTGAAACAGAAAGTTGCAGAGAATTTTCCTCCATGCATTGTAACGTTGTGGAATTCATAACTATTTTAAGATGTAGGGATGCTCTTAGGGGAAAGATAAAGCAAACAACTCAACACTTACACTATAAAACATATTAAATTGCATCTTACCTTTTTGCAAACGTAGCTCTAAGTCCAAACTTTGTCCACATTTCCCCCTCTCTGTGACATATATTTGCAACTGGTAGGTTTGGAAGGATTTCATACTTTATTTTATGTCACTAATAGAGTGATGGCTACAAGAACATGTGAAACTCTTTCCATTAAAATGATCATTTTAATGATGGTAATCCATCCAGTTTCTAAAGCCAGCATGGCACACACACACACACACACACACCTATAGGGAAATCACACATTTAACGTGGCCATAGAATGCTTGGAATTGAATAGCATTTCCAATGGCTGACGTTGTCACGTTTTCACGCCACTTTGCGTAGACTACAGTACATGTAAATTGGTCGCCTATGGCAAGGCAGATTTATTTATACCATTTCACACATGCAATTCCATATGCTTAACACAAAGTAGTAAACAAGTAAAAATAAGACATAAAAAGAATAAAAGGAACATGAAGAATGGTAAAAAAAAAAAAAGATCAGTTTGCAAAGGGCATGGAATAATAGTTTTTATTTATTTATTGAGACATTTTTCATGTGGTTTTTGCCTAAACATGAACAAGCACTGTCACAGCAACCAAAAAACAACCAATGATAATGTTGTGTGGAGGTAAGAGCTGCACCCACAGGATGTTTCTATTGGTTGGTGTCCAACATTTAGGGAATGTTGGACATTATTGGTTTGCTACGTAACCAAGGGGTAACATTGTCTAAACATTTGTTCTTGGTTTGGTTCTTGCTAATCATGGGAGAACCATAAACTAACGTTATTTTCGTTATAAGTCAGTTGGGAGCATCACATATACGTATATAGCGTTTACAATATATCCACATACAAATGAGGCAGAAATTGATGTGAAAAAAATGGACGTGTGTGAACGTAGTCTATAGTAGTCTACGTAGCGGGGAGGCAGTGATGGTAACTCTAACTGAAATCTTGTGCAATGTGATGACACCTCACATTATAGTGGAATTTGGCACTTTCCCCCCAAATTGTAGCCAAAGTACAATTTGTATATCCATCCATTTTCTATACTGCTTATCCTCACGAGGGTCGCGGGCGTGCTGGAGCCTATCCCAGCTGTCTTCGGGCGAGAGGCGGGGTACACCCTGGACTGGTGGCCAGCCAATCACAGGGCACATATAGACAAACAACCATTCACACTCACATTCATACCCATGGCCAATTTGGAGTCGCCAATTAACCTAGCATGTTTTTGGAATGTGGGAAAACCTATGCACCACACAGATACCTAGTAATCGAACCTGGTTCTCCTAGCTGTGTGGCCTGCGCGCTTGTCACTCAACAAACTAACTAAACAAACTGAACTGAAATCTTTTGTGATGATGCCTTGCATGATAGATGAGGTTTTGTCCAATGTTAGTGGCATACTCAAAGTCCACATTTCTACATCCTGGAAAAAACACCAAAAAAAAAGTAGTCAAAGAAAATCAAACAAAAAACAGTAAATGTGTTGATTCTTGCTGAACTGAACTCCTGTGCGATGCGATGAAGCCATGCATGACAGTGAAAGGGTTGTCTGATTTTTAGTGCCATACTTTTTCCTGCAATTATGGTCAAATTTTGTAGGCTCTGAAATAAAAAATAGTGGAAAAAAGTCCTAAATATCCTTTCTGAGCTTAAATCCTGTACAATGAGGAGAAAGTTTTAACTCATTCATTCATCCTCATGAGGTTCGCGGGGGTGCTGGAGCCTATCCCAGCTGTCTTAGGGGCGAGACTGGTGGCCAGCCAATCACAGG
This sequence comes from Doryrhamphus excisus, assembly GCF_037039965.1. NCBI lineage: Eukaryota > Metazoa > Chordata > Actinopteri > Syngnathiformes > Syngnathidae > Doryrhamphus > Doryrhamphus excisus. The sequence continues at coordinate 14,243,220 of NC_136361.1, forward strand.
GCACATATAGACAAACAACCATTCACACTCACATTCATACCTATGGACAATTTGGAGTCACCAATTAACCTAGCATGTTTTTGGAATGTGGGAGGAAACCGGAGGGGAGAACATGCAAACTCCACACAGAGATGGCCGAGAGTGGAATTGAACTCAGGTCTTCTAGCTGTGAGGCTTGCGTGCTAACCACTCGTACGCCATGCAGCCAAAGTTTTAACTGATTTTGTAAAAAAAAAAAAAAAAGCCAAAAAATAAATCAATCTAAAGAAAATCTAATGCCTTTGATGCTTGCTTATTTGAAATCCCATTTCATAGGCGTACTTTTCTCCAAGATCGCCGTCAAAGTTCACTATGTACGTTCAGGAATCGCTCATGCAGTTCTTGTTGAATTTCAAGGATTGTGCGGATGCACCATATAAAATTTACACACCTTCCGCTGGTTGTGAGACGGCGTCTGTATTCTTTTTAAGCATTCCTTTATTTTACCACACAAACACATTCATTCCCGCTTTGCACTTCACACATTAATTATGCAGTTAGAGGAAGAAGCCGCAACAGTGGAGAGGCAAGAAGGTGAAAATGAGGAATTCACCATCTTGTGCTCGCTTGTTGAATATTCATATAAAATCAATTTTTGATGTTTTTTTTTTTTTTTTCCAGAGCTTGTTTGTTCACCGGTCGCTTCCTATTTGTGAGGCTGTTAGGTACCAGGAGGAGCATGCAAGGTTTTTTCCTGCAGAGAGTAGAATCCATTTAAAGCATTTCTACTGTAAAAGTGCTTCTACCTGTCCTTTGATTAAATTAGTTGAATATGTACGTCAGTGCCGATGCCGCCATGGTGAAGGGGGGTTGATTTCCAGTGACAGTAAATGTGCCGCAAACCTGACACTTTCCTCCCCCCCGCCCCCCATTACCTGTCATAATTTTAACCTGCTAGCTCTGTACAGTTTGTTTCAGCTCTTTGAGACGTTTGAGAGCACTTAAGATAATTATTGCAAAAGTGATGCTCTAATGAGGGAAACAACTGTCCCGCAGTTTTTTATGTGGAAGCCGGGCCTTTTTTTTTTAAGGCTTCATTTTGTTTGGCCGTTTGACAGTGTCAGCCTTTCTATACATGCTGCCTCAATCTGATGCATGCCATAATAATTGGCTGAGCGCAGGAGGATGCAAATTGCCGGAGGGGTTATTGAGGGGAAAAAAAAAAAAACACACACACACACACATAAAACACACACACACCTTAAAGGAGTGAGAAATGTCTGCCGGCAACTTGAATTACCATTTCTCCCTCCCTCGTCTTTATTTTTTTGTCAACCTCTCTTAAACTTCCTCTTGGAAGAGGTCAGACATGGGCCTTCATTTGTGGAGGAGGATTTTCGTCTTCTGTGGAAAATTGCAAGGCATTTAAAGCTATCGGAGAGGGTCAGGGACCTTTCCTTTAATTTCCCTTTATCTTCTCTACCATGCTGCACGACCTCACGCACATCACCGCGCTCATGTCTGGCCCGTCAATGCATGCTGTTTACTTGTGTACAACTCCCACCCTCCCCCCTGCCTCTCAATCAAAATGGGATTTAGTCTGCAGAACTTTGCTTGTTTCTTTGTATGGTACAGTTTTGTTGTTCCATTTTTTAATGCGCTCTTATTCCTGCTACCTGAAAGGTTCAATTCTTTTTTAACCATCTATACATTTTCTATGCTGCTTGGCCTCATTAGTGTCACATACAGGTATATGACAAAAAAAAAAAAAAATCACACCCTAGAGTCAACAAGCAGGAGTATCCAGGGGAAAAACACCTGGGAGAACATGGGAGATTCGTCTCCTGACTGTGAGGCCAACATGCTAACCACTAAACCACTGTGCAGTTACAGCATTCGTCAAAAGTTCCCACTGTGTTGGAAGTATGTTGTCCAAAATTTTGCCCTGATGCTACAAATTACAGTTTAAAATGTGTCTGTAGTTTTAATACTAATGAGCATGTGCGTCAATTTATGTGTGACTCAAAGACGTTCTGTTTTTCTGTCACACTTTATTCACTTTTTACATATACAGTCATCCCTTGCCACATTGCAGTTTGAATTTCACTCTTTTATCATGGTTTTTACTAAAATCACGCTCTTTCCTGGTTGAATATGGCTTATTATTAGTATAAAAAACAGACATGTTTAAGCAAATATGTATTTGTGACCTACATTAAGCATTTTCAAAGCATAAAAAAGTTCATTTGTTTAGCCTAATTTGGACCTGTCCTAAACGGTGTCACCTGAATTAGCTGTTGTTTGGTATTGCTATAATGTACAGTATTAAAAAAATTTTGTTGTAGGAGACAAGTGTGTGAGCGGAACTGTGTTCTGTGTAGGAATTGAGTATGCTCACTGCCGTTGAGGTTGGCAATAAAACTTTATAAGAATGTTGACTGTGTGATGTTGAGAATGCTACATTACATTAGCCACCTCAAGAAGTCAAAACAATGCTAACATGTGAGTCTACATCATTTCTTATTTTGTTATTATTATGTCTTCTACAGTATATTGGGTAATATGAGTATAAAGGTGACTATAGGGGGGTGTTCATGTCAAGAGTGCTCAAATTGTGTTTAAAAACTGTACTTATAAGTAGTTATAAGTAGGTTTTCTATGGTCTTAATATGAAAATATTCACTTTATAAACAAAAACGGGAGCATTAAACGCCTCTTTTCTCAAAAGTGGAACAACCAAGTGTTATGTTTGGTGGTCATGAACTGCTTTAAGGATATATTACTGCAGACATGTCATACTCACTTTTGCATAATTGGGAACCAAAACCCAGGACATTTTGAACAGTTACACCACCATTTACCAACATATGGATAGTTTGCACCCAATAGATAGGTCACGTTTATAGCTGGCGACTAAAAAAATCATGCATTGTGAGTGAATATAAATTTTTCATTTACAAATAGTATGTGATAAGTGTAGTCAATTGACGGTCGCTAACGTTTGACTTGCATTGAAGTTCAGCTATGCTATCGTCTTAGTTTACATGTTTTGCCTGGCTCTACTGTCATTTTATTGTTTTGTTTTTTACCATTGTGACATTTTTCATTCAAACAAGCAACCAATGTGGTTCATTCGGTGGTCATTATTGTCCCACAGGGAAACGCGTTCATGGTGTCTTGTCTTCAAAACCCCAGTTGTTCAACCTAAACATGTAGTGTCCAGCTTTAAAATAGTGATGCTCAGGCTTAGGCTCCTACAATTACAAGTTAAGGGCCCGCTATGCAGCTTGTAAAGCAAGTTATTCAGGAGACCTGAGACGTCAGGTGATGTTGCCATGATGTATACTGACAGAGTGTCATGTCATTGATGTCAGAAGACACATCATGCAAACATAGAAGAAGTAGTTTCTTTTTTTGTTCAAATGTTTCACGCCATCCCAAACAAGCATTGTCATTGTAGGAAATCATTAAGCCAAAGCTACAATGTCTATTTCTACTCTCCTGTGCAGCCTCCAACTCTCATCCTCCCCATGACATTTTTTCCCCCATCGAGTCCATGGCAGAGTCCGCGGGAGCCCCATTTGCCGTGACATATGGTGAACAAGGCAGTCACTGCGAGCGAGTGGCCCTGTCTGGAGCTGTGACTTAGTGTCGTCCCTCAGCGCCTCTGGCAGCACAGGGACGGAGGGATGAAGGCGACGCAGGGACGAGCGAGCCGCGGTAGATGCAAAGACAGTGCAAGGGTGTGGGGTGGTGGTGGTGATTTGGGGGGGGATTCACGCCGGGACTTTCGCCCTGGAGACACACTGGCAGTCCTAAGATTAGAGGGGTAATCAATCTCAGCATGGAGCCAGCCAATCCCAACACCCCCACAGCTGGGGAGCCTGGCCTCTGCAGGAGGGGGGCGGGGATGAGGGAGCAAGGTAACGCTGACAAGTAGGCAAAAATATGGACGGCGAAAAGGGGGGGTGGCTGGGTGATGCTGTATTAACAGTCATTTGTCCATGAACAAATCTTTGTGTTGGACAGGTGGTGAAGTATTGCAGCGTCAAACAATACTGATTACTACGATCAATACAAAAACCTTGACTATAAAGATGGGCTTTGTGGTTTTTGGAGCTGCACGGTCCAATATTCGTTCTGGGTTTTGGAAAGCTGCTGCGTTGCTTCTTAAGGTCTGTCAAGGCGCCCTAATAGCAGGCAAGTAGACTCAATTGTTGGCCTACTCCAGCATATAATACAAGAGCAAAGACTCTACTATAAAGATGGACAGCAGTTGCTCAGCGGATTCGGGACCGCATTGGTCAAAGGTTTGAGTACAAGCAATTGTATTGGATGTTGGAAAGATGATAGGCTCCTACCTCAGCACTGTTATGGTGCCAGAGGGCAGAGGTTGCTTAGTGGTTTGGTCAAAAACCACTGGTTTGTACTGGTTTTTTGTTTTCCTGCATAAACTCTGTGAAAGTTCATTCATTTTCAAGGGTCACAATGGTGCTGGAGTCTATCACAACTGTCTTCGAACAAGAGGCGGGGTGCACCCTGGACTGGTCGCCAGCCAATCACAGGGCACATATAGACAAACAACCATTCACACTCACATTCATACCTATGGACAATTTGGAGTCGCCAATTAACCTAGCATGTTTTTGGAATGTGGGAGGAAACCGGAGTACCCGGAGAAAATTGGGGACATATGGGGAGAACATGCAAACTCCACACAGAGATGGCCGAGGGTGGAATTGAACTGGGGTCTCCTAACTGTGAGGCCTGTGCACAAACCACTTTATCACTGTGCAGCCTCTGTCAAAGTTTTGTACTGTTTTTTTGCTGCTCAGGCTCAGGCTCTGTCAATCAACCCTAAGATCAGGGTGGATAAACAGGATGTGGCCCTGTTTCCCTGTTTCCCTGTTTCCCTGTTTCCCTGTTTCCCTGTTTCCCTGTTTCCCTGTTTCCCTGTTTCCCTGTTTCCCTGCTTCCCTGCTTCCCTGTTTCCCTGCTTCCCTGTTTCCCTGTTTCCCTGTTTCTGTACTTCAGGTGTAGCCTTGATTACAAAGATGTGTTGCAATAGTTTTTGGGACTGGAGTATCAAGAATTTGAGTTCAGCAAAGGAAAGTGGTACTGCTTGTTGGAAAAGTGGCCCTGTTGCTTGGTTTTAATACACATTGTCGACTTTATGTGGAGAAAGATATGTAACAGGGTAAATACTGATCAAGATATAACAAGACAAGAAGAATGACAAGATTAAATAAAACATCCTTTTACAGATAAATGAAATAATTAGGCATAACTCCCCTGTGGCCTTTTGCCATTTTGAGTAAAATTTTAAAGGGAAATAATTATATTTCTGTTGTAGAGCCCTCTCTATGCCTTTAATTAGCATGTCCCTCCCTCTGGGCATTAAAGGTGCTTTATGTGAACATGCAAGCAAAGCAAGCAAGCGTGGCGTATCAATTCAAACGCTACACTGCTGCACTGCTCTTCTTTACCAAATCAAGGTACTTATATCAGTAACAAAAGCAGGCTGAAACCAGGCGGGGATGCTGGTTTTAATTGGACAGAGGGAGTGCGAAACGAGTCCCATCTGAGGTTTGGTGGGGATTTAATTATACGCAAACATGGCTACCTATCGATACAAACAAAACCTCAACGAAGCAGAGGGTTAGGAATGATCTCGGCGCCCAGTGGGTCATTGTGCACTGTAAACAACTTGGATTTATCCGAAAACAAGCTAAGATAACAAGTCGTCTGAAATCAATACAAACCAATGCAGGAATCAAAGGGAACACAGAGACATTTTACTTTCTGTTGTTTATGGTTAAGTTTAGCTTTGTTTAACATGCGACGGTCAAAGGAAGGAAATATCTGCCACTCAGAGTCTATGAAGTGGGTATAGAGTGGAGACAAACATGGCTGCTGAGGCAGAGGGAATTGAGTAGACATTCTAGTTTAAGTGTGTTGTTTGCCCTCCAGTTGTGGTCCACAACATCTGAGGCTAGCTAGCTAGGCTGCATGGCTCATCTGTGATCTTTTGCTCCGGGCACTTGCATTAATTGAGCTGGTAATTGAATAGTTGTCTTCATTAGTTCCAGTCCCGTGCTTGCGAGTCTCGCTTGCTTGTGGATGACTGCGGGAAATGTTTGTGCCGAGGTCTTCGGGGGAAGCAGGGTGGGGGAAAAACATTCCTTACTTGATGTAGCTCATTGTTGCGTGTTCAAGTCATGGCTGACCAGTGACACAATCAGCGTTCCTGTAGCAACCACGGCCTTTTGAAGACACAAAGCAAAGAGATGCTAAGTAAACGAGGAAAGTGGCTCCAAACTTGAAGACCCCAAGATCCCTGATCTCGAACCTAGACAAGATCTACCAATATATGATATATATGTATTTTATTTATGTGAAATGTTCTGTTAAAAGGGCCGCATGATGGACGAGTGGTTAGCCTGTTGGCCACACAGTCAGGAGATCGGGAAGACCTGGGTTTGAATCGCCGCTTGGGCATCTCTATGTAGAGTTTGCATGTTCTCCCTGTGGGGGTCGGGGGGGGGGGGGTACTCTGGGTACTCTGGGTACTCTGGGTACTCTGGGTACTCTGGGTACTCTGGGTACTCTGGGTACTCTGGGTACTCTGGGTACTCTGGGTACTCCGGGTACTCCGGGTACTCCGGGTTCCTCTCACATTCCAAAAACATGCTAGGTTAAGGGAAGAGGGAAAGAGGGAAACACGGGCCAGGGCCACATCCTGTTTATCCACCCTGATCTTAGGGTTGATTGACAGAGCCTGAGCAGGAGACTAGCATCTTTCCAAAAAACAGTACAAAACTTTGACAAAGGCTGCACGGTGGAAAAATGTTAAGCGCGCGGGCCTCACAGTCAGGAGACCCCAGTTCAATTCCACCCTCGGCCATCTCTGTGTGGAGTTAACATGTTCTCCCCATGCATGCGTGGGTTTTCTCCGGGTACTCCGGTTTCCTCCCACATTCCAAAAACATGCTAGGTTAATTGGTTAATTATAATTATTTCCCTTTAAAATTTTACTCAAAATGGCAAAAGGCCACAGGGGAGTTATGCCTAATTATTTCATTTATCTGTAAAAGGATGTTTTATTTAATCTTGTCATTCTTCTTGTCTTGTTATATCTTGATCAGTATTTACCCTGTTACATATCTTTCTCCACATAAAGTCGACAATGTGTATTAAAACCAAGCAACAGGGCCACTTTTCCAACAAGCAGTACCACTTTCCTTTGCTGAAATCAAATTCTTGATACTCCAGTCCCAAAAACTATTGCAACACATCTTTGTAATCAAGGCTACACCTGAAGTACAGAAACGGGGAAACGGGGAAACGGGGAAACGGGGAAAACGGGAAAACGGGGCCACATCCTGTTTATCCACCCTGATCTTAGGGTTGATTGACAGAGCCTGAGCAGGAGACTAGCATCTTTCCAAAAAAACAGTACAAAACTTTGACAGAGGCTGCACAGTGATAAAGTGGTTTGTGCACAGGACTCACAGTTAGGAGACCCCAGTTCAATTCCACCCTCGGCCATCTCTGTGTGGAGTTTGCATGTTCTCCCCATATGTCCCCAATTTTCTCCGGGTACTCCGGTTTCCTCCCACATTCCAAAAACATGCTAGGTTAATTGGTGACTCCAAATTGTCCATAGGTATGAATGTGAGTGTGAATGGTTGTTTGTCTATATGTGCCCTGTGATTGGCTGGCCACCAGTCCAGAGTGTACCTCGTTTCTCACCCGAGATAGCTGGGATAGGCTCCAGCATACCTGCGACCCTAGTGAGGATAAGTGGCATAGAAAATGAATGGATTGTTTTAAAAGTGATACATATTTAAAGACACAATGTTTGGTGTCCGCTCTATTTGTAAGTGTGGGTTCTCTGGCTGGACTTTGGAGTTGAGTGCGTGCCTGGAAAGCGGTAAGGCATCGTGGCGTGTCCAGTGGTCAGAATCTGCATGTCTGTTGGTCATTCTCCGGGATTTATTTTTCTAAATATTTTACCATTGTAGCATAGAGCTACGACTGTAAGTCAATTAAGAAATTAAGAAAGTACCTCATCTACACAACCTCTCCTATCAGAGAGTCAGACCGAATGGAATGTTTGATGGGCTTTATTAATACACATTTCAGATTTTTACGTGGTATTAAAAAGCGTTATGTTGTAACACACACATGCTTCGCTTCACATCTTAAAGCTCTGCCAACTATCCATCAGTCAATTACAGACAAGGGAGCAGTCATATTAATCCTTTTGTTTCATGTGGTAGAACTATTAGAGACAGACGTGGACAAACACAGCTCATTAGCGTTAAGGCTTGTTCCAAGTCGTTCTTGGTAAAAGCTTAGATTGCAGCATTTAGGCTAGATATTGGAGGTCACAGTACCAATGAACATTAGACTTATTGGAATAAGTTCTACGTATTACATAGAACCTTGTAAGAAGAAGAAACAGAAGAGCTCTGGAATTCCTTTGCTGGTCATTTAACACAAACTTTTCTGCACACTGTTAAACCTTGGTTAGCGTACACCCTTGTTTGCATGTTTTTTGGTTTACATCATAAAATTTATGATGAAATTTTGCCTGCATGTTCCAGTTAAGGTACAATATGGCATGCGTCTTGTTGTCTTATTACGCTGCGTTACCCGTCTGTGACATCATCAGCAGTTGACTCTGTGGTTCTAAATATTGGGTGTCCGGAACGACCAAAAATTGATTCAGTTTGAGTCAGACCTTCTGGAACATCTTTCCATAATATACTGTAATATACCATCAACTTATACGAGGAAATCCTATACTTTACTGAATAACGTATGTCCAAGGATAAAATTCAGTGGTGTGATATTGTAATGAACTTTGTCATGAATATTGTACTTGAAAATAAAGTTTTGAGACTCAATAGTAGAAGTTGTTGAGGTATGTTGGAAAGGTCCAGACAACCATCTTTTCCCAAGTTCATGCCACCATGGGCCTACTTCTAAACATACTTGTTTGACTCTTTGAGGGCACTGTTTTCTAATTCACCTAGGCACCTATTTATACCTAACCCCCCTCCCCCCGATTCTTTTTCCGTGTTTGACTGAGTCCGAGTCATAGGGAAGAAAAAAAAAAAAAAAAAAAGAAAAAAGCGTGGGTGATTCTGAGCAGAGAAACATCCTCTGGGTCTTTTTCCTTTTTTAAAAAGAACTCCTCCAGATCTCATGTTTAATTCATGAAGGAGGGCTCAGGCGTGATACATCCTGGCATGACAAGCAGAGTCCATCTTTGTTTGGGGGGGAAACATTGGATTGGACCTTGGCCCGACTGAGGGGGTGATATGCCAGTCCTCCGCCCGTCCATCAGAGCGGTCAACAGCTGGGAGCCAAAGCAACCCTTTTCTTGGAAGCGGAGCGTGCTTAATTAAACAAGTTCCCCCTCGGTCAGAAAGCAGCTGGAGTGGGTTTTACTCCATGTTGCCAGTCAATGCCAGGTTGACTGGAAGGCACACTCCGCCACACAAAGGAGCTGTGACGGCGTTCCTCAGCGTAGGAATGTGACACGAAAACACACATGAGTGGATGTTCCTCTTTGGGAACATTTTGCATTTTAAAGATTCAGTCCGAGAAGACTGAGTGGGACGCGCTGGCTTCGGCTCACCGGCATTCGACTGGAAGCGTCAATCCGCACAAGCCCGACGCCACAGCTTAACGCAACAAATTCAATTTGTTTTAAGGCTGGTCACATCCTTGCAGTACACACTCACTTGCGGGCGGCATATCTTGTCGAGGCTGAGCAGCGAGTGAAGATTAGGCATCCATGTCCTCCTTCACAGACACCGTGGTCAAACCCGGGGCCATTTCACTGATAGTTGATGGAGACACTTGAGAGAAACAAGCTAAATTCTGAAGGAGGGTGGGTGGGGAGGCAGCCTACAAAATGGCCAATTTCATAGCATGCTTGTGGATTAAGAGTCCTCCTTTGAAAATGCTCCGGAATGCCCATGTTCCAATTACGCCCTGATGGTAAGAGCAGGAGCTGTGGGGCCATGTTTTTGGATGACTGTGCCAGATTGTCTGGAGGGGGCGGTGTTTGTGCCTGCTTTGATTCGGTGCCAGCGAGGCCTTGCAGGCTCTTGGCAACCCCGAATGCCTCCCCATCAATATGCTGGCACCGTGTGCAGGGGTATCAAAAATGACCCAATTAGAGGATGGCAATATGTTATGACAGGCAATACCTGCTTGGGTGCGTTTTGGGAAAAACGGACATTTTCAGTTTTGCACGATACCGTTTATCTTTTCTCCTCAATTTTGGCCTTTTAAAACCTTTTTTACTTCTCTAATTTTTACTTCTCACTTTACTAACTCACAAGGCAGTACATCCCTTACGTTCCTTGTCAAGTGACAATACTTTTGAAAGTTTTGTGAGGATATACTCTCTATAGATTTGATTTACTATCCACTGAAAATGAGTCAAAACAGCCATTATTGTCTAAAAATAAAAAAATAAAAAATAAATAAAAGCTTAAACTGTATTATAGAAAGCAGGAAGTGAACAAATGTAACAGTTACATTGTTATTGTAAAAGTACCAGATGGAGGGGTAGGATTTAATAAGCTTTGCTTCTTCCTACTCCTTTTGGACATGTGGAACTGTGAACTGAGTATGTGATGCATTCAATTGTAATCTGATGCATGTTCAAATGAAATAAAACCATTACCAAATAATCTTGCCAATACTCACGCATGACATAGTCTGAGGCTGCTTGTGTGCTGCCGGCACTGTGAAGCTGCAGTTTATCAAGGGAAACACGTATTCCAACATGTACTGTGACACTGTGAAAGCACAGCATGATCACCTTCTTTGGGAAACTGGATCACTTTGGCAGTTCTTTTACAGTTTGTCTTCTCAAGGGGCATTACTACAGACCACAGGTGTCAAATGAATGGCCCAGGGGCCAGATCTGGTGCGTCATACAATTTAATGTGGCTTGTGAAAGCCTGCAAATATGTGTCAATAAATCACTACATCTTGTGTGTGTGTGTTTATATATAAACTTTAGAGTTGTCAGTGTACAGCTTGAATAGCAGTATGGATTTACTGTCCACTGAAAACACAACACAACTGATATTGCCAACACAAGTACGCATCACAGTGAACATGTTGTGAATATTTAAGTTTTTAATATTTGAGTAAGCACCATTGTTATCCAATATTGCCTTAATCCTTTTGCACCCTTGAAATTAATCTGCAGCTTCGCAGTGCTGGCAGCACTCAAACACCCCAGACCATGACATTTTATTATACCAGGGGTCGGCAACCCTTCCCAACCCAACTCTTGTCTGTAGTCGCAAAACATTACTCAGCTTATAAATTTGTGACGGTTCTTTTTAAAATGTTACCTGTTACAGCAACAACATTCAACATAACATGCTGGGTGCATGTGTAGTACGACTGTAAAATCATTTTAAGACTGTAAGCCTTTTTAAGCGGTTTTCCATATTTGTGTAAAATGAAAACAAAATATAGCAAACTTGAACATAAATTTTCTCACTAAACATGGTGACTTTCCAAACCTTGTTTTGACTTATGACTTATTTTTTCAAAAGCAACTAGCTACAATTGTGTTGTCAATGGTAGATTTTTCTGTTTGGGGACGTAAAAGTGAAAGCACATATTGTTCTGTGATTGCTGCCGAAAGGTCCGCCTTTTCTCACAGTAGTCACAAGCAGTGAGTCCCGCGGTACACTCTCCTCCTCTCCTGGAGTCACCACCTCGGTGATGTGTTATGTTGTTGTGTTGTTTAAAAATGTTGTTTAATGATAAAACTTACAAATATGGCTGGTATAGATATAGATTGGACTTACTAAATATAAATATAGGCTATATCAAGTAGCATTTGGGCTCTTTTGTGTTATGTCACTGTGCGTTATTTTGACATATATATTGCAAATCAAATTAATTTCTTTCCTATTAGATTAAATGCCTCAGTGGCTCCCATCTGATGGGGGGGCGCCCATGACGCTTTGGCAGCTGATAGCCTGGGGCGCCGTACCGGTCACGGGTCTGGGCACTCACCGGTCTCGACTGGCATGTTTTAGAGCAAGCTGCCAACCTGGATGGGCAGTTGGCGCCGGGGTCCATTACCAGCTGGTGAAGTTCTGCGCCATTCTCAACGCCATTAGGCTCATCTGTCAGAACAGCTATGAGTTGTCGTCTGCTCCCCTGTGTATTTAACTAAAGTGACACTGGCAGTCGCGTAAAAGGAAGCTTGTTTTGGAAAATGCACACACATGCCACACTGTGTCTAACGCAATGTGACTCTAACTACATTCTTCTCATTTTGAAGTGTGAGAAATATAAAATATGCATTCTGAAACAATGTATTGACTAAAGCATATTTTGCTCCTACTGTGGAATGTCTAAAAGCCATAATGCGTCGTCATACATTCGTCATCAAAGTAAATTCTCCATGGGTTAACTTCTTTTTAACCGTATGACAATTACAAATCTTTCAAATCAATCCCCTCCACCCAACCCTGTCTTTGGTCTCTCTCACACCAACTACCCTCATGTCCTCCTTCACTACAACCATAAACCTCCTCTTTGGTCTTCCTCTAAAGGCAGCATCCTTTTACCAATATATTCGCTATCTCTCCTCTGGTCAAGTCCGAACCATCTCAGTCTGGCCTCTCTGACTTTGTCTTCAAGGCCTCTAACATGTAATGTCTCGCTGATGGATTTGTTCCTGATCCTATCCATCCTGGTCGCTCCCAACCTCAGCATCATCATCTCTGCTACCTCCAGTTCTGCGTCCTGTCTTTTTTTATGTGAGTAAATAGGTTGTTTGACCTTTCCAGGGTGCACCTCGGCTCTACATTGAATCAACTTTACTTAAAGATTTGTCAGATCAACCCACGTAGATGTTTGGACTTTTCTATTAACAATTGGCTCAGAAGGAAACTTTCAAGTATCAGCGATCATCTGCTTCAATTTAGTGACATGACATTGTTGATATATTTAGCAAGTATTGGTGAACATATAAGTGTTTCTTGCATCATGCATTTATTTAGTGATTAAATAGGAGCCATCAGGAAGAATTCTTAATCACCTAATAAGTGTCATTTTTTTATTGTACTTTTCCGAAAATGAATGTTATAATCTCACCTCGTCTTATTCTAGTGGACTCAGTCTCGTGCATCATCTTGTCTCTCGTGAGTTGGGTCTCTCGTGACACCCCTGACTGTATGATTAAAAGGGGCTTGTATTGAAAAATAAAGATTGATCTGAAGACAAACAGGCCTTTTTATGGATCATAGGACAACTTTACTTTCCGGTTGTTTGCCAGGAGAATCTGACAAGCTACTGTAAATGACTTTTTCTTGCCGCTTCGCCCTCAAGCTTCTCTGTCCTCGTTTCGTTTTATTGTACAACTTATACCTCAAGCGACCGCTGCTAATTTGTACCACGCACCACATCATCTTGCTGCGGACGGACGCGCTGGTGGAGAAAGAGCCATCCGACTTTGGCCATTATCTTTTGATAGATAAGGCCTCCGCAGGTGCTTGCCTTGGGGTGTGGTTTTGAAGATGGAGGACATGTTTTTGTCCACTGACACTGATGCAATACGAGCCAGAAGCAAAGGTGCTAATGTCTGTGTCGGGTCCACTCAATCCTTGTGTGGCTAGTGTGTGTCCCCCCCCCCCCCCCTCCTGTTTTTTCCTCGGACACAGCCTGCAAGGCGCTATTAACAAGCGGTGTGCCCACTGAGCATGAGTCATTAAAGCCCGTCTTAACACAGGTCTAGAGGAAGGTAATGGACAAGCAAAGACTTGCGTATCACAACCACACTAGCCCGGTGTTGGAGGAGATTAACATGAGTCAAAAAGTATGTTGTGCTCATAATTTGTGTTTGTAGCACTCCTTGAAATGTCAATATGGTCTACAATTGAAGAAGAGACATTATTGTGGACATAAACAACACCTGTTAGGGATGGGCTTAATAATCAGGGTTGTCCCTCCCTACATGCAAAACATGCACTGTGGCCCACAAGCCATGGGGGGGCCCATGTAGCACAAGGGGTGCTTTTCCAGAAAATACGCAAAGGATGTAGATCACTGCAGTGCGTCATAGAGTGCCAATACAGCCCAAGGCAAGAGAAGGAAAAAAATTGCAATTTGACACTGCGCTCGTTTTAATTGATTTACAGTATGCAGCAAGTGTAATGGTACAGCTGCTACCTTTCAAGGCAGAGGGTTTTTTTATTATTATGTTTAACATGTTTATGTTATGTTTATTTTGTTATGTTATGTTTATTCACGGCGGACGAATGGTTAGCGCGGAGGCCACACAGCTAGGAGATCCGAGTTCGATTCCACCCTCTGTCATCTCTGTGTGGAGTTTGCATGTTCTCCCTGTGTATGGGTTTTCTTCGGGTTCTCCGGTTTCCTCCCACATTCCAAAACATGCTAGGTTAATTGGTGACTCCAAATTGTCCATAGATATGAATGTGAGTGTGAATGGTTGTTTGTCTATATGTGCCCTGTGATTGGCTGGTGACCAGTCCACGGTGTACCCCGCCTCTCACCCGAAGACAGCTGTGATAGGCTCCAGCACGCCCGCGACCCTCGTGAAGATAAGCGGTAGAAATTGAATGAATGTTTATTTTGCACTAAAAATAATGTATTGACCCATTTGTTTCCCATGTATTCTTATTACTCTAAAACATGCATCAAACTAAATTCAGGTTGAAGCCATGTCTGTTGATGGCATGTAAGTTATTGTTTAAGCTCTTCTTGAAGCATCTGAGGTAAAATGGAGTGCACCACTTGTCTGAAACCACAAGAGGCACTCTTGACAATTGACAAATCATTCAAGAATCCACATGTGGACATTACCTGTACAAAGTCTGATGCTGCTGAAGTGTAGCGAGGCAGAGTTTAAGGGGATTTATTAATGTCATTGGAAAAATTGAATATTTGTTCATTTTATTTAATCCATTCCATTTCCATTTTCCGGTTTGTAGTGGGAGCAGTCTCGGTGAGGAAGTCCGGACCTCCTAGTCCCCCGGCCACCTCTTCTCAGCCCACGCCAGCTGTAAGCCTACTCCTGATTCGGGCATGCCCGGAACACCTCACCAGGGAGGCGTCCTGCAGGCATCCACACTAGATGACAACCTCAACTGGCTCTTCTCGAAGTGAAGCAGTAGCAGCTTTACTTTGAACTCCTTAGGTGAGTCCAGCCACCCTAAAAGCTCATTTCACCAGCACAATCTTGTTCTTTTGGTCATGTCCCAAGGCTCATAATCATAGGTGCGTGTGGGAACATAGATTTCCTAGAGAATTATTCACATTTATTTTTTAATTTCTATCTACATGTCTAAAAAATATACATAAAAAGACTACTACTAGTCTACTAGAACAACATACTGATATATATTTATATTTGTATTTTTATTTATAATTTTACAGACAGATGCACAGTGGGATGCATTGTGGTAGACTACACCATGCATTTTGACTTTGTTTTAAAATAGCATCTTACGTGGATGTGTTGACCAACCTTGATACAGAAAAACAAGTTTCCCCAAATTATCATATTAGTGTGTTTGCAGGCAAAGAAGGCTAAAACTGGCATTTGTCTTGTATAAGCAGAAGTAATTTCTGTATGCTTTTTAGGGAAAGGAGAAAGAAAAAAAAAACAGCACACTTTGCAATTAATTAGCGTAAATCCTTTTAGTGTGTTTTTTTTTTTTTTACTACATTTAAAAGCCTGAAACTTGACCATTAACCTCCAAATGGATGTGAAACTCTTCCCCTTTGCAAACACAATAGCACTGCAGAAAAAGACGGTAAAATGAAATGATGAGTTTTAAATGTTTTTTTTAGGCAAACTCAATTAGCAAAATGTTTTTTTTTTTGTTCCCCCCCAACCCTCCTCCTGGTTAGCAAAGAGCCCCACATTAGTACCAAGGCTGGTTATTATTTCCAATGTGTATGTTTTAACAAATAATTTCCCTATGCCTTTCTACCTCTGCTAACCTCCAAAGTGGGGCTCCAATTATAAAAGCATTAAAAGTGCTGGCGAGGGATTTAGGTACATTACACCACTCAGTGGCATTCTCTTTGCCATTATGTTATTAGCTGTAGCACTACGTGTTAAAAGGAGCTTTAATTGAGAAAATGTTGTTGAAAATACATTTAAAAGCAGCACTTTTAGCCCAAGCAGTCCACTTCCAAGCAGCTATGCTTGAAATCATGACTAGTCTGGTAACATATTCACGTATTATCATTTTTTATATGTATGCTCTAGGTTTATAGCATAGTCATCTCAGGGGATTGGAATGCTGTATTGTCATTTAAAAAGTGATTCCTTTTCTTGGCATAAGTAACAGATGGAGGTTATATGGTGGGTCTTGAGTGCCTCCACACAGCCTGTGTGTCATCTGTCATTACATTCAGGTCATTGTTGGGAGCTTTGTGGCAGCATGACCGAGTTGGCCATTACTTGACAACTGTTTTTGTGTGTGTGTGTTTAAACACCAAGGGCAGATATTCAAACTGACCACTGTCAGAGTAGTAACTGGGCATTGTGATGCCTAAACGATGGATTTTAGGTGGATGAAGTGTATGTTTATAGGTTCTTCAACAATTGGTATCATGTGCACAGACTTTGCTTACATTCCCCAGTACACACTGTTGCATGGTGAGCAAGCAAAATCGATTTATACCAACATATACAATCATACAGACTGGAAGTTTGGATCTGTTCATTCATCCATCCACAATGCCACGATGCCACAGTTTTGTCTTGCATTTAATGCATCTTTCTATTCTTCCATCCACCAACAATCCAACAAAACTATTTACTTTATTCACCTACCTATTCATCTACACATTTCTGTTCTCCTAGCTATCAAACCATTCCACTGTCACAAACATCCATTCGTCAAACCGGTCTCCCACAAATCCATTCACCTACAATTTCACCCACCCATCCAACCATCAATCTGTTCATTAATCATTCCACCCAGTTATCCAACTATCAAATTTTTATCCATCACATTTCAACCCATCAACCACCATTCTGCCCACCAATCTGTCCATCCCCAATTCTATTCTAATTCTAATTCTTCCCCTTGTCCATCCATCCATCCATTATTCCAGTCAGACACCCAACAAACCATATATCTCCAGTCAAAAATCCATCCATCCATCAGTTAACCAACCACCATCAGTCAGACCATCTATCCGTCCATCCATCCATCCGTCCATCCCTCAGTTAACCAACCAACCACGATCAGTCAGGCCATCTATCCGTCCATCCATCCATCCGTCTATCCCTCAGTTAACCAACCAACCACGATCAGTCAGGCCATCTATCCGTCCAGCCCTCATTCTTGGTAGATAGCCATCCATCAGTTAACCAACCAACCAACCAACCACGATCAGTCAGGCCATCCTTCCCCTGGTCCATCCATCCATCCGACTGTCCATTATTCTAGTCAGACATCCAACAAAACATGTATCTGCAGTCAAAAAATCCATCCATCTATCCATCCATCCCTCAGTTAACCAACCAACCAACATCAGTCAGACCATCTATCTGTCCATCCCTCATTCTAGCCAGATAGCCATCCATCCAACCATGAGTTAACCAATCAACCAACCATCCAACCAACCACCATCAGTCAGGCCATCTATCCGCCTATCCCTCATTCTATCCAGATAGCCATCCATCCATCCATCCTTCCATCCATCATTCTAATCAGGGACCCATACATCTATTTTTTGTCATCCAACCAAGCCTCCTTTCATCCATCATCCAACTTTCCATTCATCCGTCCAATAGCCAACCCCCCATCCATCAGTCCATTTCTCCTTCCATCTACATATATATAGCCATCTATCTGTACTTTGCCATGCTCTTATGGTGGCTGATGGGACATCTCATTATTGTGTTGCGCTTTCTCACATGCATCTCTGTTTGTTTGCGGCCTTGCTCTGCACTTGCAGGGTCATGGCTACCCAACACAGGCTGCTGATTATATATGTATGCATAAATCTCACTAGAAGCTGTGTGCTGCTCTTCATGTTTGTGTGATTGTGTGTGATGGAAGGAGAGCGAGAGAGAGAGAGAAACATTTGCGACACTTGCATAAAGGCTTTGTGGTAACGTGGAGAAAGGAAGATGGTAGCTAAGGGGTTAGAGATGTTCCTTTAATAGCTCTATGTCACTCATGATCATCATAGTATACTTTAGCAGCATGCTCCAACAGGATGCTTTACTTCCATTTAAATAAAATGAACCCTTTTGAAATATCCATGTATTAATAAGAACTATTGACCGGGAATATTGACTTAAGCTCAAAAACGCTTTTTAACCTTGCGCCCGCTTGGAGGTATGAAATCAAATCACCTCATTAGGAAAGCAGTGGGGAAACATCTGCTGAATGTGTGTGTAGATGTATTCAATGGAAAATTATCCTCCGATTTTAACACTTAAAGCCTTAATGACTGACCTCGCTACCACCTGACAAACTGATCCGTTCAGATTTCTAATCTGAAAAATACATTTGCTTAGGGGCTTTTTAATTTTCGATGCAAACCTGGATGGGGGTGGCATACATTTTTTGTGAGAAACATCTTGTTAGGCTGTTTATTTAAACATTTTGCACATGCCACACATAAGCGACAAACGACTGAGATGGCCAAATTCATTGCTATCACGTACGAAACCAGGCGGCCAGCCATTGTAAGCAACTACACGTGTGAGTGACACGTTTACATCCAAAAAGTGGCGGGAATTTTGGGGTATTAAACTAGTTCAGAGGAAAAAAGGCAGCCTGTGTTGAGGACTCTTGCTAGCACTAATATTGAAGATAAACTTACAAAGTTGTATAAATTCATGTAAACTTACCAGATATGTTCAGATATGTCACTGCTTTTTTCTTGAAATCTCTCTTAAATATCTTTAAAATCTTATATTCTTTCTTGTAAATGTCAAATAGCTCCGGGGAAATCTAGCATATGGCATTACCGATTAGCACCCTGTCCTCTCATTGGTCAATCAATGAAACTCCAGCTGATTGGTCCTCATCTGGGTGAACACAAACTTTCACACACACACATTTTGCGTGTCGCTTGGTCTGAGGGGGAAAAAATTGTTTTTGTGCATTAGAAATGCAAACCAAGGAAGTAAATACGGTTGGGTATTGTTACCTCCGCTAAGCGCAGGCTATGTTTTTGTCGGCGTATGCTTGTTTGTCTGTTTGTGTGAGGTCATAATAACGTGAAAAAATTTTAATGAATTTGGATGAAATTTTTCGAAATTGTCAGAACCGGGATATGGAAAACAGATTACATTTGGGGGGTGATCCAGATTACCGTATGGATAGAATTTTTGTTATTTGTGCATATCATTTCACCCAAAAAAAAAAGATAAAACCAATTGGAAAACAAAATACAGGACAAGTTTCCTGCGGGTTCTACAAAATATGAAAGATCAATCCAAAAAATGTAGGATTATTATTTTGGTGTTACTTTTAAAACAGTGCTGATGCTTAAAAGGTGGCCAAACCAGTTATTAAAAAAAATCCAATTAAAAAAAACAAGGGTTTTTGGGTCGCAGATGATCTTTGGGCTGAGTGTCCACTGATGATGTCAAAATGTATGTTTTTTTTTTTTTTTTTTTAGCAGTATTGCACATTTTTCTGTGACATTGCTAACTGTGTTATAGCATTTGTAATCTTTTTGCAATTTCATGTGAACTGTACATGAAAACACTTTCTCATTTGTAGGTGTTATCGTGCAAATGTACCTTCAGGGTGTGTTAGCAGCCCATCCTTTTACAGGTTTCTTTTTGGGGGGTTGGGGGGGGGGTTACGCCTCTTTCAGCTTCCCCCCCCCCACCCTCCCCTCTTCTTGCACACGCCAGATAGGCGCAAGTAGCAGCGTTTTGCTTTCTCCTCTCCCTTCCGGCCTTGCTCGCCTTTCCCCACTCATCTGTCAATGAAAGACACAGTTTTGCCACAAGGCATTGTGTGTTTAGCGCCGGTGCCAGCAACTGCCACGCGGGTGCCGGGGAGGGCAAGGGGGATCCCGCCCCCTTTGAACCGCTGCCAAGCCCAGCCAGCTTGCACCTTCTTTAATAACTTCCCCCTGAAGGCACTTCCTTCTTTTTCCTCTCTCCTTTTTCTTCAACTACACCCCCCCCCCCCCACCACCACCACCACTTTCTCCCATTCACTTTCCACCCTCCTGCTCCTTCTATGTGTGTGTCCCCCCCCCCCCCCCCCATAACTGCTGTTTTCATGGCTGAAAGCTGTGATGCTGATAAGAAAGGTAAGGCTGCTTTTAAGTACTGACAGCCTGAAATCATATCTTTGTGGAAAAACACACACACACACACACACACACGAGTCGACGGTTGAAGTGTGAGCTTTCAAGACAAAGATTTTGTTGATTTTTGTCAAGTGTGCTTAACATCAGCTTAACATGTCAGTGTGTCCTTTTGTTGTTGCAGTTTTTTTTTTCCATATGAATTTTCAGTACAAGTCTGGAAAAGTTGCTGTGCCCTTCTGAAGTATGCTAATTTCAATACTCAGCCGCCTTATTAGTCAGTCATATCCGAACAAAAGGAATATGTTGGGGAAGAATGTCTTTGACGTTAAAATTGTCATGTTATAGTATTTTCTATTAATTTCATATAAGGTGCGATAGTGTGTTGGAAGTGTGTTGTCCTGTATCTAGCTTTGTTGCTGGAGATGACTGTGATTAGAATCAGCACCTCCAAGTACGAGTTCATGGTTCTTGCCCGGAAAAGGGTGGAGTGCCATCACCGGGTCGGGGTCGGGGATTTTGTAAGTGAGGGAAGGATGAAACACGAGAGCTACAAGTGAATTGGTGTGGCATCTGTAGTGATGCTTATCCTGCATCAGTCCGTTGTGATGAAGATGAACTAAAGCTGGTCTTGTGCTTTGAGTAGTGACTGAAAGGACAAGGGTATGTGACTGAAATGAGTTTCCCCTGTAGGGTGTCTTGCCTTTCCTTTTAGAGATAAGGTGAGAAGCATTGGAAAACTCGGAGTAGAAGCACTGATGCTCCTCATTGAGAGGAGCCAGATAAGGTGGCTCGGACATGTGGTCATGTGGCTCCTGCGTAAGTGTTCAGGACGTGTCGCATCGGTATGAGATCTTGGGGAAGACCCTGGGCACGTTGGCCTGGGAACACCTCAGTACCCGCCATGAGGAACTTGAATGAAGTAGCCAGGGAGAGGAAAGTATGTACTTCCTTGCTTATATGCTGTGGCCTTACAGCAGCTCACATGTGTGTTGTGGACTGACGGGTACTTGATAGAGCTATGTGCTCTATTTTAAGATGTGTAGTGAAGCCATTTCCTTTATTTTTTTACAACATTATGTTCACGAGGAAGGACTTTCATACATGACGTCATGAAAAGCTTGGATTTTTCTTGTTTGGTACTCATAAGCAGGCTCTAGGCTCGAGGTAAACCTTTAAATTTAATTTATTTATTTTTAAGTGTTCAAACACACCAGACACCCTTATATTATACTTAGATTAGATTTATTTATCTACATTGCCACCCTTTTACACACACACACGACAAAGACTGTGTGCAAACTTCCACTCTCAGTTGGCCTGTACAACACCATGGCCTCGGGACAGGCAAGCTGGTGAGTAAAAAGGGGGCTGGGGAGGGCGGGGTGACTAAAAGCGCAGTGGGCAATAGAATAGGTGTCATACTAAAGGTGTGTAATACACCGTGTCACCGCAATGGCGAATGGTCCATTAAGGCTGTATAACCTCAGACGCTGGCATTTATTTTGTCACTAGGGATTACTTGCAACAAACGGGCTTTGCCCAGGAATGTGTTTGTGTACGCTCTATTCGTATTGTGTATTTACTGTACAGCACCGACATACTGTATCCATTTGCCCTCAGTATTTGTTTTATATATGTACACAGCGGTGCCGATGTAGTAAAGCACAGGAGGGGTGGTGTGGAGGGGTGGGGGGTTGGAAATGAGAATGTAAATACAGCCTCCTCGCACCATCATCGCAGCCTCCTCCCCTTTCCTCCAGCGTGAGGGGGTGACCTTGCCCAGTGTAATTAAAGTGAAACACCTTGACTTGTCACCATTGCCTGAGACAGCTTAAATCTCCCTAATGTAAATGGAGTCTGCTGACGTACTGCTGCTGTAGGCATGGCCGTGCGTGGACGAGATACATGCTGCCGGTGATCCATCTCCCCTAGTACACAAGCACACACAAACACTCTCATTTTCTTTTTTTTTCTTTCTTTTTTTTTTATAGCACTCTCACTCACTCCCTTTGTGACACACAACAACACACTCTTCCTTATACACATAGGGTTCTAATAGCACGGCACATCTTCTTTCATGTTTTGTTATGTCTGCGGTACTGGATTAGTTGAGGAATAACCGTTATTTGTAGGTGATTTTTGTGTTGTTGTAGTCTTTAGAATAAAAAATACCTACAGGGAGAAGCGGCATCGGTAAAGCTGCCATTGACATTGGAGTTTAAAGCGTAGGTCCTTTTGCTGGATGAAATTTTTACATACCGTGGTACCTTTTTGTTATTAATTTGCTCCAAAAAGTCAGATGACAACCAAAGTAATTTCTCGCATAGGAAATCATGTAAAATTAATTCATGCCAGATATCCAAAATATAAATATAAAATAGATTTTGTAGAGAGTAATAATATTATGGTGTTGGGTGTATGTGATCCCAGATGGTTGAATAAACAAGCAACACCTGAGTAGTTTGTCCTTATCTTTATTAATACATCCATAAACCTCCTCTTTGGTCTTCCTCTACGCCTCCTACCTGGCAACTCTAACCGCAGCATCCTTCTACCAATATATTCACTATCTCTCCTCTGGACATGTCTCAACCATCTCAGTCTGGCCTCTTTGACTTTATCTCCAAGGCCTCTAACATGTTATATCCCGCTGATGTACTCCTTCCTGATCCTATCCATCCTGGTCACTCCCAATGAGAACCTCAGCATCCTCATCTCTGCTACCTCCAGTTCTAATTCCTGTCTTTTTCTCAGTGGCACTGTCTGTAGCTGAAACTCTTCTATCACACATCATGCCTGACACTTATCTCCAACCGTTTCATCCTTCCTGCACACGCTGCTTCA
This sequence comes from Doryrhamphus excisus, assembly GCF_037039965.1. NCBI lineage: Eukaryota > Metazoa > Chordata > Actinopteri > Syngnathiformes > Syngnathidae > Doryrhamphus > Doryrhamphus excisus. Next base: position 14,266,374 of record NC_136361.1, read on the forward strand.
CCTTTGTTGTTCTGAACTGTTGACCCCAGGTACGGAAAATTCTCCACCTTCTGTATCTCTTCTCCCTGTAACCTCACTCTTTCACTTGGGTCCCTTTCATTCACACACATATACTCCGTTTTGCTGCGGCTAATATCCATTCCTTTCCAGGGCAAACCTCCACTCTTCTTGTGATTGTTAGAATTAAGTGTTTGAAGTGTAAAATAATGTGTATGTACCACGTCTACAGTCTGGCTACCGAGCCAATTTAGATGATTAAATATTAAAAGTCAAATGTTCAAAATGTTTGTCCGCCCCCGGCTTAGAGGAATCATACATTGAAGCCTCTGAAGAGTAAAACATTGAAGGTTAAGCTTGGGCATGGCAACACGTTGCTAATTCCAGGTCAGGGAACTGGGAGGGATGACATATAACAAAATCAGAGCCTTGGTGCTCATGCCAAGACCGATGGACTGACATGTGATGTCACCATGGCATGTGAAAGAACGCCGTCCTTTCCTTTCCTTTCTCTTTGCCAACTCGCCAACCGCTCGTGCCCTGTGTCAGGCCTCTTTTCCTGCCATGCCATGCCTCGCCAACGGGCAGCGTGACAGAAGCCAGACGGCGATCCAAGTGTTTGCAGCAGGCAGCCTGTCTGACCTGCTTGCCCCTCATCACTGTCTTGTATCCTTCACAGAATCATGCCAAGACCTTTGGGTGCTTTCCAGGCAGATGATGGTGCTCTGTGAAACCACCGCAGCTAACATGACAGGATTCACATATAGTTTTTTCCTTACCGGAATGCACTCAGTTTAGTGAGTCTATATTTGTCGTCCTTGCGTAGTATCTTTACCTGCATATCATAGAAAGCAAACAGGCATGCTGCTATTGTGATGGACAGCCTCCACTGTGATGTTTAGTGTGTCAATACGTTTCTCGTGTGATGCAGCAACTGCCTCAGCCGCAGGGGTCTCGAGGAATAAACGTGAGTGAGCAAGAACGAGACGCAGAGAAACAAGTGGGGGGGAAAAAAAGAATGAGCAATGAGCTCAGGTGGTTCCGACATCTGCGTTCACTTCCTGCTTTTTTTTTTTTTCTGATGGGAGAACGACAGCGAGGGGGACTGACAAAAGCAAGTGCAAGATGAAGGCCTTTCTGGAGGCTACAAAAGAGATGTACTCTGGGAAAAAGGCAGGAGTACTCAATGGGGCTGACAAAACTTGGGGAAGAAGGAAGAAGGCATGCCTTACAATGGTACCGGGCCTCCACGCTCGCTTCAAAGAGCCAGCCAGAAATACAGAAAGGCTGCGATGAGAGATGGACCTGCTGGGAAGTATAGCAGTCATGGCGGTAGGGGGAAGAGGGCCATTCATTTGAAAAGTAACTGTGTGCTGCAGCCAGGCGCCGTCTGAATGCATCACTGTGTGGAATGGACGCTGTACCGGCCTAGCGTGACTGCATGTGTGGTCTGATGCTGAACTTCATGCTGGTGAAAAGGGAGGGACTTGGCGGGAAAGAAAGGAAAGGAAGACTATTCCTTGATCCATGATGCAGACATTTAAAGATGTTGTTTTATTAGGGCTGTCAAAGTTAACATTGATAATGCGTTTATGGAAGTGGATGCATTTTTTTGGCCTCGTGTTTGACCTTCGACCCACAGTGTAGTTTGATTGAAGCACAGTAACTGCTATTTACGGGCTGTCAATGTGATGACCGTGGCTGAAGTCAAGTGAGTCAACATACGTATGCGATCTGATTTCTTATTATGTATTGTGTAAAACTATGAATACAGAGCCATCATCCAGCTTGGTGGACTTTATTTTTCAGAGAGGTTGTTTACCACTAATACTGTATACACATTAGCACTCAATAACATCATCAAATATTACCTTTATGTTTTCCCACATCCTGTAATATCAGCATTTGGGAGCAAATATGAGGTGAGAAGAAAATACATCTAAATACATCCATCCATCCATATTCTATGCCGCTTATCCTCATGGGTATGCTGAAGCCTATGCCAGCTGTCTTCGGGCAAGATGCGAGGTACACTCTGGACTGGTCGCCAGCCAATCACAGGGCACATATAGACAAACAACCATTCACACTCACATTCATACCTATGGACAATTTGCAGTCGCCAATTAACCTAGCATGTTTTTGGAATGTGGGAGGAAACCGGAGAAAACCCATGCATGCACAGGGAGAACATGCAAACTCCACACGGAGATGACCGAGGGTGGAATCGAACTCGGGTCTCCTAGCTGTGTGGCCTTTGCGCTAACCATTTGTCTGCCGTGAATAAACATAACATAACAAAATAAACATAACATAAACATGTTAAACATAACATAATTTAAAAAAACTGGGATCAAACCCAAACCCTCTGCCTTGAAAGGTAGCAGCTGTACCATTACACCTGCTGCATACTGTAAATCAATGGAAACAAGCGCAGTGTGAAATTGCAATTATTTTCCCTTTCTTTCCTTTGGCTGTATTGGCACTCTATGACGCACTGCAGCGATCTGCATCTTTTGCATATTAATTATTAATTATTAATTATTAATTATTATTAATTAAAGTACATTGAGTGTGCAATTTAGACTAAATGTGTGCTCCAAGATAAAATAAAAAAAAAAATGTTTAGGTCTTTTCAGACACGTCTTAGTTGGGTCACTCGAATGCCAAGGTAGCACTGTATAAATGACAATTAAAAAATACCTGCAGTACGGATGTCCTACACGAAAAAGTATTTTACAAGGCAATTTTTTTTTCAAATTTGATCTTTTATTGGACGAAGGACCTGACTCACAGATGTTTGTTACAAAAGCCAAACAATATTGTTGGTTATGATTCAGAGACAATATACCTGTACTTTAGTTTAGTTACAAACTAAAAGTAGTTTACTTTTAGTTTGTTCGTCTTTGGCATGTGTCTGTGTCGCTGTCTAGTGACGGGAGTGGAAAAAAAGGGGTTAGCTAAAGATGGGCTCGGCTTTAATAAAAGTTACCTCATCTCTGCCAATGCCACCCCACCCCACCCAGCCCTCCTGTCCTCCCCTTGTGACACCCCGGCGATGATATTCAAAAGAGCGGCGGCTGCGGAAATAACATTTAACTCCACCAATTTCTTATTGCCTGTCAGTCTCTCTAATTTGATCGTGTGTCGGACAGTTACCGCGTTGGACAGACCGAGTCACGGCACACATAATGGTGGGGGTGGGAGACTGGCAGCTAATAAAACCCCGCTTGGTATTTACTCCCCCGTTTTCCTTTTTATTTATAATATCTCTCAGTATTGTTATTATGAATATATATATGCATTTAGGACTCACCTATCACTCCGTGTGGCCCCACAGTTAATAATATGTTATTGATTTCCATACCGGACTGGCTATATATCTGTTTAATTTCCAAGCCTTATCTTTCCCTCTGTGATTTCACGTGAACTCTTGCTTCATTTCCTTATTTCTTTTCCTGCAGGCATTATTAAGTCTATGAGGGAGTGAAGGTAGCATGTTTTTCTACACTTTCACAGTGAAGCGATGCGATGGACACTCTTTGCATCTTTCCCACATCAGCCTTCCATCTTTCAAAAAGTCATGAATGAGGTGATGGAGACCATCATGATAGGATAGATTGGTGTAGAAAAAGTATAAAGCTGTTGTAATGTCATCCAATTGGTAGAATTGCCGTCAATCATGTAGCTTCACCACCGCAGCTGAGGCTCAGAGCTAAAATTCTTACGGAGTGTTATTAACCTGAAAACACCTACTCTGAAGAAACGAATAGAGAGGATGCAGATGTATTGATGCGCTAATTTTGCCAGCCGAGGGAACCTAACTCCATTCAATTCCCATCACTCTTTGTCACAAGTATGGATGGCATTGCTGTAGCTGCAGCAAACCTCAATGGGTTTTGAGTCGAAAATGTCAAGAAAGACGTTATAATAAGCAAATTATGATGCGCTGAGGCTCAGCGCTAAAATTATTTATTATTCTTATATTATTATTTTTATCACCTTAGCAGGGCTCCAGGCGGCGACTGAATGACTGCATTTTGAGACTAAAATATGAGAGATTGAGAGTAAATTCTGCCTGGTCTCTGGTCCACGGACTTCACTTTTTTTTGTCTTTCAAACACAAGCAATATTGGGAGCTTGTTTTTGTCCCACCGGGAAGCTATGATCAGCTAAGTAGGTGACCAAATAATATTTGCTCCAACTCTTAGTATTTATTATAACTGTTAATATAACTTAATATAACAATTCAGACATGATGCCTGTATCTATTGACAAATGAGCACTAAATAGCTTAAAGACAATGAGCATACTGAGTGGAAATGTGCCTTTTAATAAAGTACAGTTAAAATGTTGACAGTCACATAAAACACAATTACTTCACGTCTACTCTGTTGTGGTCAAAGTAATTATTAAAAACAGAAAAATGAATAAACTTTGCTTTGGTTTCGATTTTCTACAAGAAAAGCCCTGATAAAACATTCCACTGTTCTCAAATATCTTACTTTTTATTTTTCTACACAAAATAAGATGAAAAATAAATAAACAAATCAAGAATAAAGAAAATCAATCAATCAGTAATAAATATCATAATAATAATAATAAAACGGCAAATAATAAAAACTTAAGAAACCACATATAGTTGGTGGGTAGACAAATTATTTTTTTCAGATTTAAAATGAACAAAGCATTATTAGAGCCCTGTAGACATGACAAAACACGACTATAGTCACATTTATACTCTTTTTATTTACAACATATTGCGCAACTGCAGGGTATTGAGACACATGCTAACTCGCAAACTAGAGAGCTAGCGACCTAAATGGTAGCCTTCAAGTTATTTCCTTTAAACTTAAATAGCCAAAAACTTACCACTTCCACACGGATAGGGAGGACAACTATTAACAGTTATTTAACCTTTAACATGAACATTAATCAAACGTAATAATTTTTTCTGGGTACATGATACCATACAGCATCCATATCAAACTTGCGCGGGCCGCACTAACATTAAACTTTCAAATGAAGGCGGGGGCATCAAACTAGTGTCCTGCGGGCCACATTTGGCCCGCGGGTCGCGTGTTTGAGACCCCTGCTCTCTACTGTTTTATATTAGGTAGGACAGACATCTATATGAAATATGTTGAAATTATATATTTGTTTTAATTGTAAGTAAAAAAAAAAATTAACACAAACAGACATAGTGTTTTGCACAATTAAGGGCCTTCGTCTTCATAAAGTCAACAGTAGAAAAAGTAAAGCGAGTGGAATTGCTGTCATGCATGTAGCGTTTCCACGGTTGCTGACCTGGGTGTAATCTCAAAGTCATTAATAAGTCGTCCACATCCTGGACTTATTTTCATACGCTTCCTTCTCTAAAGAGGACATGAGGGACATGCTTTCCCGCTAACCGGCCGGCTAGCGAGACCTCAGAGGACGCCTTCTCAGCCTTCCATCCCCTTGGCCCTTCTCCACCACCCGGGAATGATAAAGGGATGGAGGACGGAGGCGGAGGAGCGTCGAGATGAGGCGGGACGAGGAATAAGCAGCTATAGCGCGTGTATGCGAAATATTATGCGCCATCAGCAGGAAAAAAAGGGGGAGCCTGAGTCAGCCGTTTGCCAGGGCCTCGCCGCATGCTAAAACACATAGAGGCAAAGCCCATTAAAAATGGATGCTACGCGATAATCACATTCACACTTAAAATTTAATGTTGGTACGTGGCGGCTGACAAAGGCGAGGCGGCGTAGGGCACTGTGATTATGACCATGTCGTCCGTACATCCTTTCCTGGAGGTGACTCGACAATGCGGCCTCTTGGGGGGGATTTGTGGCTCAGAAGGAGCCTGGGGGAGGTTCATGTAAACTAATTGTTGCATTCAATTTGCTCAACTAACATATCTATCCTAATCATGTACTTAAAACCAGGACCCCAATTTATTTTGTTTAATATCGTGTGATAGAAGAGGTTTAGCTAAAATGAAAGGAAAGGTATACAAAACTGTAGTGAGATCAGCCATGTTGTTTGGTCTAGAGACAGTGCCACTGAGGAAAAGACAGGAAGTAGAACTGGAGGTAGCAGATATGAGGATGCTAAGGTTCTCATTGGGAGTGACCAGGATGGATAGGATCAGGAACAAGTACATCAGAAGGACATTGCATGTTGGAGGCCTTGGAGATAATCAGACTGAGATGGTTGGGACATGTCCAGAGGAGACATAGTGAATATATTGGCAGAAGGTTGCTGCGTTTAGAGCTGCCAGGTAGGAGGCGTAAAGGAAGACCAAAGAGGAGGTTTATGGATGTAGTGAAGGAGGACATGAGGGTAGTTGGTGTGAGAGAGACAGAAACAGATGCAGAAGACAGGGTTGGATGGAGGAGATTGATTTGCTGTGGTGACCCCTGAAAGAAAAGCCCAAAGATAAAGAAGAATCGTAAGGTTCGTATTATCTCCTATGTTCTGTAAACACTGCGTAACTAATGGACTACTGGTCAACAATATTTTTAAACTGTAAAATTGACCTATTAAACCATTGTCGGATGGCGCATATGATCTTTAGCGTCTTTAGTGGGGAGTACCCGGAAAAAAACCCACAAATGCATGGAGAGAACATGCAAACTCCCCACAGAGATGGCCGAGGGTGGGATTGAACACGGGTCTCCGAGCAGTGACGTCTGTGCGCTAACCACTCGCCCGCTGCAGGCTAAAATGAAGTTCCTCTATATAAATTGTAAAGTTTTAACACTTAGAATGTAAACAAAACATAGACACAACAATAGTAAGTTTACACAGCCCCAGTGCTATTTCCATCACTTCCTAATTGAGGCCAAATGTAGGTTTGTTGCTGTGTTCAAACACATCCTTGAGTGCATACGGCCTTCAGTGGAGGCCCTTCCTAAATTGGGCAAGACACCTAGTAGATGTGGGGTGGGGGTGTGGGCTGCCACCACTTCAGTTCTCTCTCAAGTGTGCTGAAGATGGCCGAAAAGTGCACTTCGCTTTTTCAAAAAGGCCAGTGAATGTTCTTCTTGGCCAAACATTGTCAGAGACTTTCACAATAGCAGAGCCCTCAGTTGGTGCTTCCTTGTGATTATACTTTGTGCATTTACTGTATTATTTGTGTGTCTGTGTACATTTGTGACAGCGGTGGCTCCACTTGACCTCCCGTCCTTGGTTTCATTCAGGAGAAGCAACTAGCCTTGGTCTTCTGTTGAATATCTTCAAGTTGTGTCAGGTTCTTCAAAGGCACTCTAACAGTCGTTTGACTTCCTTATTTGGCTAAAGATATCTCTCTTTTGACCTTTTGCCCCTCGCACTTCATACTCCCTTCACATCCGAAAACCCTCTGCATCGTCTTTGGACAATGATGGGTCCTTGGAAGGAGAGGAGTAGATGAATAAGAGGATAGTAGTGCTTTGTTGGACCAACGCAGAATGAAAGCATTGCAGTCAAGGGCAACCAGAGGTATTCATTCCATCACAATGTAGGTCACTTTTTCAACTGCCCTCACAAAGTCCAAAATCCTTCATTCTTATGATGCTGTGTCTCAATAAATTAGGGCCCCATGGTTTCCACACTGGTTTCCAATTGCGGAATTGGCCAATGGAAACGGAATTTACGGTTGAACGCAGAATTTTGTGGAAAGTGACATAATATGATTGAACTGATGTCATCATGAGGAGAAGGAACCTACTTCTCTTACAGTCTGGCCCATCATCTAGAACCTGTTTGTCTTGGGAGGCCCTACCAGGAGCATATTCAGTAGTTTCTAGGATCAGTCAGGTATTCAAACCTCTCTTGGTGATTCATGGAGGAAAATCGATTTAGTCAACCGGGAAGGGCTCAGAGTAGATCCGTATTGAGAATATTTGACTCTAAAACAGCAGAAAGCTCCTACCATGTCGAAGATCTTTTGACTAAAGTTTTGAATTAGATTCCTAAAAACAGCAGAATTTCCCAGTCGTATAGATGATCTTTGACCAATGTTTTTGCAATAGGTTACAGTCCTGCCACATAGAGGATCTTTGGCTAATGTTTTTGCCTTAGGCCTCTAAAAACAACGGTGCATTTCTGTCCTATAGAATATCTTTGACTGTTTTGGAGTAGATTCCGAAACATCCCAGTCATGAAGAGGATTCTTTGAGAAGCGTTTTTGCAGTCGGTCCTTAAATACAGCAGACCCCTCCTGTCAAATAGAAAATCTTGGACTAGTGTTTATACAGTAAGTTCAGCGGAACGTTTCTTTCAGATAATAGATGATCTTCTGTTCCACTGTAGCTGAGGTTCAGAGCTAAAATTTCATATAGAAGACTGATTCTCTCTGCGGTTGAGTAAAAACATGCCATGGTGATTCATTTATATTTCATTTATTTCAAAATGATGATAAATTCATAAATCCCCCCCCCCCATTTCTGAGGCAACTAGAGCAATGAAATAAATAGACACGTGTCAAACTTAGATGAAGTCAGTGCTACCTGTGATTTTTTTTTTCTCCTTTATCCGTATCTGGGTCACAATATGTGGAGCAATTTCAACAGATGGGCTGCAGAGTACTCCCCAGGCGAACAGAAGTTACTTTCCCCTGTTTCTTTCTGATTGTCACCCCCACCCCTGCACTCGTCCTCTGCCGCAAAGCCGAACATTATTGCGACCGCTCAGTGCGGCAAGGCTGGTGTGCGTATCATAGATGTTTGTAGCAAAATGTACACATACAAAACTATTCTACTGTATATATACTATTCTGTTGATCGATTGTGGGGAGTATTTTTCAAAAATGAGTTATGATACATTGATGATGCATCGCCACAATATCGACATATACTGTACATCGAAAATAATGATAAAGATTACAAAATACATGAAGTTATAGCAGCAAATATCAATCAAAAGGCACTTAGTCAACACATTTTGTCCAAGATTGATGACTGAACTACAAGACAAGGATAGACAAAAGTTAATGACGTGAATCCTTTTATACAGTCATAGAAACACAAGGAAACAAGTCCACCAATCGGATGCATGTGCGTGTTAACAGCCTGACAGACAGAAGGAGGCGGGGTGCACCACCATAAAGGGTGGGGGGGGGGACCCATATAATGGAGAGGCTCAAACTGTTTACACTTCTTTGCCCCTAAAGCATTCTTGAGTGCGCCTCTTTTGGAGGACCCTCTTTACTTTCGGCCAGTTCACTGCTCTCGGGAAAACCTTGTCCACTGAAGGGGGGGGGGGTCCTGAATACGAGAGCATCTTTTGACAAACTGCCGAAATCCCTTCAATAAATAATAAAAGTAAATTATAACAGAAAAACTCATGTTAGTTACAGCTTTGGTTGTGGTAGTGGGTGCTCCTGTGTTATAGAGGATCTAGCATTGTTCAGGTTAAACTAGTGTTTTTGCAGTAGATTCCTAAAAACAGCAGTAGGCCCATATTGGAGAAGATGTTGTTTCATAGAGGACTTGTTGCGCAGTAGGTCCATAAACTCTTGCCAATCAAGGATCTTTGTCTGGTGTTTTTTAAGTGCACTTCTGTCCCAGCGATGAGCTTTGACTGTTTGACTGCAAACGTTCCTTAAAAATGTGGCAGCACTCTTGTTATGTAGAGGATCTATGACTCGAGTTATTGCGGTAGATTACTAAAAACAGTGTGCTTCTGTCATTGAGGATCTTTGTGTTTTTGCAGTCGATCCTTAAAAAAAACTGATCTCTCCCCTCTCATAGGGGATTTTGGTTTGTGTTTGTGCAGTATGTGCTTAAAAACAGAGACCTCTCATTATGTAGAGGATCTTTGGTTCATGTTTTTCTAGTCCATCCATGCATTCTTTACACCGCTTGTCCCCATTCGGGTTTGGCAGTTCGTCCTTCAAAAACTGCAAAGTGCTACTGTCATGTAGGGGATTTTTGACTACCAGTTTTGCTGTAGATTCCTAAAAACAGGAAAAGAAAACTATACATTTTCAATTTATTGGTCCGACAATGATTTTGGATGAGAAATAATATTAATTAATTCATTCATTTTCTACCGCTTATCCTCACGAGGGTCGCGGGGGGTGCTGGAGCCTATACCAGCTGTCTTCGGGGGAGAGGCGGTGTACACCCTGGACTGGTCGCCAGCCAATCACAGGGCACATATAGACAAACAACCATTCACACTCACATTCATACCTATGGACAATTTGGAGTCGCCAATTAACCTAGCATGTTTTTGGAATGTGGGAGGAAACCGGAGTACCCGGAGAAAACCCACGCATGCACGAGGAAAACATGCAAACTCCACACAGAACTCTGGTCTCCTAGCTGTGAGGCCTGCATGCTAACCACTCATCTGCCATGCAGCCCTAGAAATAATATCTTTGTTAATATATGTATGCTAACGAGGTATAGTGACAGGCAGAACAATTAAAATCTCTTACAGTAGATGACAGACGGTAATTAACCTGTGTCCACCTGTTGCCACTCATAACTTTTTTGATTGGCGGTGTGCTGTGAGATGTAAAAATATGTTTTTAATGTAAAACATGAGGAAATACTGATCTAGAGGATCTTTGGCTAATATTAACATAGTGCTTCTTAATATTGTGTTTTCTTAGCCCCATAAGTGTTCATCAGTGTGGCCCTCATTTCTTTTTGGCCAGTTAACCGCACTCGTCCACCTGGAAAAAAAAAAATCCCAAATGTGAGCGTGGCCCTGAGGAATAGGCAAGATAGAGAAGGAATAACAGCAATAAAACCGAAACTGAGAGATGGTGGAAAGAGTGTATCACCAGTGAAGCACTTCCAAACAAGCCTTTCTAATGAGGACCGCTGTGAAGAAAAGCAACACAAAAAAAGGGTAGGGTGACGGTGGTGGTGGTGGTGGTGGTGGTGGGGCAGCAAGCAGGAGGGTCTTGTGGCGTACCAGAAAAAAAGCCGAATGAACAAATGGCTTGAATGTGTGCACTGAATCACTTTGTTTTTTTCCATGGTTGAACAATGACCTGTGTTTGGAAGCGGGAGGAAGACAGTAGCAGGCAGAGGAAGGGGATGATGATGATGAAGAGGAGGAGGAGGGATGTTTGGGTAGTGGGAGGCCAACAGGCTAGACACCAGGCTTTTGTGTGCAAATTTCCCAGCAGCGCCTTACCAGTTAATTAAGAAGGTCAGGAAAAAAAAAAGATGTAGAAAGCGGGGAGGATGGGGGTGTGTTGTCCCTAACGAGCTGTCCACGGTGTATGAATGAGGGGTTTGTCCCCAAACTTAGCAGCGAGAGGCCAAACAATGTCGGCAGCAATTAGCAACCAGTGGTGGGCAACCAAAAGGCCTTTTGGAATGAGCAAGCGAAAGCACACAAAAAGTACATGCAAGCGAGGAACACATTGGCGGCAATAACAATGTAGAGATAAATAGAGAACGGGGGGGGGGGATTAAAGGTGGGATAGGTAGAGGCGGGTCATGTTGCCTTCACCTCCGCACTCGGTGTGGCCTTGACCCTGCTGGCTGCAGAAGTGCCTTGAATCAACGCCACAAAGCATAGATGGAAGCAATATCATCTCTGTGCTCAAGCTACAGTATAGGCTACAGTATAGACCAGGGGTCTCAAACACGCGGCCCGTGGGCCAAATGTGGCCCGCAGGACACTAGTTTGAGGCCCCCGCCTTGATATGAAAGTTTAATGTTAGTGCGGCCCGCACAAGTTTGATATGGATGCTGTATGGTATCATGTACCCAGAAAAAATTATTACGTTTGATTAATGTTCATGTTAAAGGTTAAATAACTGTTAATATTTATCCTCCCTATCCGTGTGGAAGTGGTAAGTTTTTGGCTATTTAAGTTTAGAGGAAATAACTTGAAGGTCGCTAGCTCTCTAGTTTGCGAGTTAGCATGTGTCTCGAGACCCTGCAGTTGCCCAATATGTTGTAAATAAAAAGAGTATAAATGTGACTATAGCCGTGTTTTGTCATGTCTACAGGGCTCTAATAATGCTTTGTTCATTTTAATCTGAAAAAAATAATTTATCTACCCACCAACTATATGTGGTTTCTTTTTTTTGCGTGGATTTTTTCCGGGTACTCCGGTTTCCTCCCACATTCCAAAAACATGCTAGGTTATTTGGTGACTCCAAATTGTCCATAGGTATGAATGTGAGTGTGAATGGTTGTTTGTCTATATGTGCCCTGTGATTGGCTGGCGACCAGTCCAGGGTGTACCCCGCCTTTTGCACAAAGACAGCTGGGGTAGGCTCCAGCACCCGAGTTCAATTCCACCCTGCAAGTTCTCCCCGTGCATGCGTGGGTTTTCTCCGGGTACTCCAGTTTCCTCCCACATTCCAAAAACATGCTAGGTTAATTGGCGACTCCAAATTGTCCATAGGTATGAATGTCAGTGTGAATAGGTGTTTTGTGCCCTGTGATTGGCTGGCAACCAGTGAGGGGTGTGCCCCGCCTCTCGCCCAAAGACAGCTGGGATAGGCTCCTTTTGTAAATTAAAAAAAAATGTTTTGAATGGCCCTTTGGTTAGTTAGCTTTGGTTCGTTTTTCCCCTCCCAACAAGTCACCTCCGTCAGCTCCCTGTTGGCTCCAGCGCTGTCTTTTCTGTCACCGTTCTTGGCACAATGCGAAGACTCCGGTGCTTTGTTTTGTTCCAATCTTGGAAGGTGAAGTGGCCCTCTTGTACCTCCAGCTCTAATCGCTGGCAGGGAGACGGTGTTCTCTAGTGCTTCTGGACGGTGACGAACATCCTTCCACCAAAACATAGAGAGGGGACAAAAAAAAAAGGCTTTTTGTGCAAATATAAAAGCCCACAAAAGCAGGAGCCTGAGATAGTGTCAAGTAATGAATGTTGTTGGCCTTCAGTTAGAGATATGGATTATATTTTTAATATAGGGGTTATTTGCAGGCCACTTGGTGGTCGTGGGACGTCTTTGACTGGGAGAAAACAAGGCCTTCAGACTGATCCTTTGAAGAGAGGTGATGGGGGTTCACTCGGCTGTTTGGGCAGATGGTCACTGAAGGGCATGAGAAATGAGAGAATGGTACTTTGTAATTAGCTGCAGTGCTTGTCCTTGTGAATTCAGTTTTTGCACAATACCTTTGGTCAAACCTGTACTGAAGATGCTGTAAAAATAGCAAAATAATACACAAGCTAGTGTCTACACCGTTTAGTTAACGTGTGAAACCATCATACTTTAAAAAAAATGTCAAGCTAACACATAGTATTTGAGTTTCATTTCTGATTCCGCTCAAGTCCTGTAGGTGTCAGTAGTGGCAGTTTCAGTTATTATGGACTGTCACAACAAATAAACGACGACAATGGTTCTACCGTCTTGTGACTCGGAACACTAATGCTAAAATTGATACGAACAACAGCGCTAGGTGCTTTGTGTGGCAGAAACTCAAAGAAAGATGCAGCTTAGTGCCTCTGACAATCTGACAAGTCCTTGGTGCCCTCAAAACGTTAACCACCACATTATAAAAAAAAAAAAACATGTTAAATGATTGGAGTGCCCGACCAGAGCAGGAGGGGATAGAGAAGAAGAGAAAAGAAGCCAGAGGTGCAGTGATCAGTGTTTAATCACTACCACATCATGAAAAAAAAAACAAAACATGTTAAATGATTGGAGTGCCCCGACCAGAGCAGGAGGGGATAGAGAAGAAGAGAAAAGAAGCCGGAAGTGCAGTGATCAGTGTTTAATCACTACCACATCATCAAAAAAAACATGTTAAATGATTGGAGTGCTCGACCAGAGCAGGAGGGGATAGAGAAGAAGAGAAAAGAAGCTGGAGGTTCAGTGTTTAATCACTACCACATCATAAAAAAAACTGTATGTTAAGTTCATGAAAAATTCTGGCAAAAAAAACGTTGCACTCACAACTTCATCAGGTGTTATTCACATGGAGCCTAGCTCGATAACGATAGCCTAGCTTGCTTTGCAGCTGGTGTGTGTGTGTTAGAAGCACAACTGAAAGCGTTCAAGACTAATTAAGCTAATTAATGTGCGTGATGCTAGCGGACACAAACGGTAACCATCGATTTTGAAAGTTTCGGTATTTGCAGAAATGTGTGTTACAGCTCATCAATAATGACTTCCAATGGAAATACAGTTTATATAAGAACACAACTATTGCAGATAGTAATGTCTATATTTGGTTTGATCGCTGTGGTGTTCCTCTAGGCCAGGGATTTTCATTGTCTGAGGTGGCAGAAGACTGGCGAGGACGCTCAGCAGCTTGAGAAAAATAAAGACAAATTTGTTAGGCTTTTTCTGTTATGTGAAAGGCAAAATTAATAGATTTTTTTAGTTCCTCTATTGAACCAGTAAACATTACAACACATAAATATTTTTTTTGATTGTATATTTTTGCCGTCATTCATAAAGCTTTCCAGTCAGTCTACATGGCCTGAAGAGAGCCAGGGTGGAACACCATACTGTCCACTAGTCTGGATGCATACTGTATACTGTATACTGTATACTGTACTCCATAAAGCTTATATACTCTACCATGCGTATACTTCCGTCTCCACTCCCTTTGTGCCTCCTTTGCTCCCTCATGCAGCTCCGCTAATTGGAGGCAGGTAGCCCCCCACTCCCCCCAGTGGAGGGGCCCAGGTTATGGTAACCTTGGTGCGGGGTTCGGCTGCTCCCCTTCATGTGGCCGGCTATTCATCAAAATGGAGGGAGGGCAGAGTGGGGGTTTGGCGGCTGAGGGGCAGAATATGCAGCGGAGGGAAATGAGCGTCCGAGACAGCTTCCCAAAAGGGTAACAAATCACCCTCCATGCCCTAATCCGCCACGGGGGTGGTGGGCGGCGGAGGACTCGACGGACCGGTGGCTGCAGAGGTGCTTGATAAATCAAATATTTCAGCTCATTTGGAATTGGAAAAAATATATATGCAGCATACATGCTGCGGTAGAGTTACAGCATCACAGGAACAATCTATGAACCTTTACACCACACCGCCGCTTTGTTTACGGATGTGACTGCAGCAAATGCATATTATTACCATGCACGGCTGTAGATAGGTCTTATCAGCAATATCCCCCGCTGATCGATTACTGCACACACATCATCAATCATCCATCATCGCATTGAAATCTCTGCGATACCCATAATCTAGCCAATCAAATGCATTGATCAGCATTGTGCCACCATTGAGCTCCTTGCAGCCGTCAGAGGGAAAGGAAGGGAAATGTACAAATTTTCACAAACAAAATCACACAAACTGTCACATGATATGAACTACAAATTTGCTATGTCTTGATTTAAAAACACAACAAAATAGTTATACATAATTTTGAATATAATAATACAATTAATATATTTATTCATTCATTCATTTCATTTTCTACCGCTTATCCTCAAGAGGGTCGCGGGGGTGCTGGAGCCTATCCCAGCTGTCTTCGGGCGAGAGGCGGGGTACACCCTGGACTGGTGGCCAGCCAATCACAGGGCACATATAGACAAACAACCATTCACACTCACATTCATACCTATGGACAATTTAGAGTCACCAATTAACCTAACATGGATATTTTTGGAATGTGGGAGGAAACCGGAGTACCCGGAAAAAAGCCACATATGAGGAGAACATGCAAACGCCACACAGAGATGGCCGAGGGTGGAATTGAACCCTGGTTTTCTAGCTGTGAGGTCTGCGCACTAACCACTCGTCCGCTGTACAGCCACAATTAATATTCATTCATTACCGCTTTTTCCTCACGAGGGTCGCGGGGGTGCTGGAGTCTATCCCAGCTGTCTTCGGGCGAGAGGCGGGGTACATCCTGGACTCGTCGCCAGCCAATCACAGGGCACATATAGACAAACAACCATTCACACTCACATTCATACCTATGGACAATTTGGAGTCACCAATTAACCTAGCATGTTTTGGAATGTGGGAGGAAACCGGAGTACCCGGAGAAAACCCACGCATGCACGGGGAGAACATGCAAACTCCACACAGAGATGGCCGAGGGTGGAATCGAACCCTGGTCCTCCTAGCTGTGAGGTCTACAATTAATATATATATTACAATAATTCTGTAGTTACATATGTTTTTGTTTTGCACATTTTGGTTACATTGGATAGAGTTTAGCAAATTGGTCCCCACATTCGATGGCAAATGTTTGGACACCCCTGATCGACACCATTTAAGGTGGCCCGCCACAAATAAATTTGGAACCCCACAAGTAGAGTTGACACTGCTCTCGCTCATGAATTATAATGGGACTGTTTGTGTAGCTTGTAATAAGAAGAGATTGTCGCAAAATGTAGCAAGTAATCAGAACCCTCGAGATACACTTTTTTGAAAAGGTGACGAGTGAAGACACTTTTGGAGACAAACGTAGACGTTCTCAAAAGGGTGAGATCGTGTCTCCTGGGATTGAACTGGTTTCGTTTTCTATTTGATGAATTGATTAAGATGTGGCAGAGTCATTGAAAGGTTTCACTTTTGCATCCAATAGCACGTAACCTTGGTGTGTTCAGAAGAAAGTGTGAAATCTTCATCCCATCGACAAACACATAAAAACTGTGGGCTTTCGAACAGAGACTCATGCAGCGGGTGCTGCTGTGGGCCCTTCCCCACAGAAATGCACTCACTTTTTTTAAAAACCAAAAAAGAAGCAACTGATGAAAGTTAACTTGAGGTTCTAAACATATTTCTTTGCTTAGTCAAAGCTAAGTGTACTGTAGATTGAGGTCAGATTCTGCTTAATAGTACTTAGTGTGTGTGTTTATTACAGTATTTTCTGTACTTCTGTCATATGGTGTTGGGGAAATAACAACCACCTGTAAAACATTTCCAAGGAATACATCCTTCAACGCTAAAAATATGAGCGGTAAAAAAATAAAAAAAAAAAAAAAAAAGCTGCCAAGCTATATGAAATATATTGACGCCCCTCCCAGCCCCTGCCTCCAATTTTGTGCTTTGGAAGCAAAGGGAAATCCCATTCGTGCTACAAAGAAATATTTCACGTGGCGTATTACAACGTAATTACCCCTGATCTCGCATTTGTGATGACGGGTTTCTTCCCCATCGGAGAATAGGGGAGCGAGTGGTGCGTATTCAGCGGGGAACAGAGGCGGGGCGCAGTAGCACGCCAGCACTCCCAATCTCCTCTGCATAGCACCTTAATCATCCCGTCCTAGCCGCCTTCCTGTGCATGTGCATATAGGGAGATTTGTGTTTGAGCTGCTTGTGATTGTGTGCACGACTGCTGTCGGTGTTCCCCCGTGCGCGCACGCTCGCACCTGTGTTGTCTATGTGCATGACCGAGAGAGAGAGACCGAGCAAAATCTCATCCCACCAATTCCCCCGTGAAGCCTCTCTACACCAATTTCCAGCCACGGGCAATCACTCACTCAGCACACACATCTACATAGAGGCTGATGAGATCCTCTGTGGGCTCTACCATGTGACTGGCGCTCGTCATCTACTGTACGTGCCGCTACTATTTGAATATCACAGTCACTAGAGGGGGCCGAGGGGATGTTGGCGGAGGTTCTTGTGATCTACATACACTTATGATACATAGGTGATCTCTTCGGAGCAAATCAGAGCTACTCCCTGCTATGTTTCCCTTTGAATTTGAGAGGAATCTGTCATTTGTGCACGCCATTATGTGCAGAGGTGATATGTCATCCACTTCCCTTGCACCCGGATTGGGGCACTTACAGCTGACTGCTATGGATGCTCTTATAGTAGACTTTGGGTGAGCAACTTAAAGAGTGCCGTAATACTGTATTACCTATTGGCTGCGATAGCACACACCATATTTTCTGAAATAGCTGCAGAACCCCAATTAGTCACACCTACTATGCAAAGATAACTTTTAAATTATGTTTTAAGTGATTTATGTCCTCAGAGCCAGTTTTGAGTGCCTAAACTTACTGGAAAAAAAGAGTGCTGCTCACTTTTGATGTTGCAATGTTTCATGATGTCATGAAGGAAAAAATCTCCTTCCTCGTGGACACCTCTGACCCACTAGCAAGATGATTTACGCCCACCAAAAAAACAGGCTTTGCTACACATCCTAAAATGACACTGCCAATGATGTGTCAGCAACAGCCATCCATTTGATCATTTTGTTACTCTTCAGCAAATAGGCTGGACATGATGTTAAGTAAAGTAGGAGTGTAATGTTAGCACTGTAACTAACATTTGTGTCCTTCTGTCCCACGTGTTGTATGTGATATATGACATCTATTACATTTTTCAAGTGCAGAGTTACAAAAAATATATAATGAATCAATAAATAATGATGGTTTTGTGGTTGAATATGGCAGTGTGATATGACATAATGGGAAAAAGTTCTCCCATTCCATGTGGAAGTGGTAATTTTTTGGCTTCTTACTTTGTCTTTCGCTCCAGCTCAGTTTCAAACTTATTCTCAAGGTTGGAATAATTAAATCGGAGGCTAACTAGTTAGCTTATTTGCTATTGTTAACGTGACAACTTAACAATACGTGGCTCTTGATTCATTTCCGCATAAGTGCGGTGTATAAAAGAGCGAAAACAGTATTGTTGGAGTGTATGTCTATGTATGCCAGATTCATGTCTTACTGGCTGTCATGTATATCAATCAAGTGACAAACATTGTGAGGATGGATGAAAGGCTGATGCCGTGTGATCAACCCACATTACATTCAAGGTATTACAACAATAAGGAATCATTTAAACAAAAGTAAGCAGGTGGATACATTTGGCCATCCTAGCCTCAAAACAACTGTCAAAATGACCTTAAAGCAATGATTGTTCGACATCATGGTTTAGGGGAAGGATAAAAAGAGCTGGGTCAGATATTTCAGCTGTCAGGTTCCACTATGAGGAGCATAGTGAGGAAATGGAAGACCGCCGGAACAGTTCTAGTTAAAGGGTAGCAGGCCAAGAAAAATTTCAGATAAGCAGAGGCGAAGGATGGTAAGAACAGTCAAACTCAACCCACAGACCTACAACATGATCTTGGTGCAGATGGTGTCACTGTGCATCGTTCAACTATTCAGCTATTCTGGTAGAGTCACGCGGAAGACGCCTTTTTTGCCCACATGCCAGACCTACAGTTGCTGTAGGTATGCTAAAGCACATTTGGACAAGTTAGCTCCATTTTGGAATAAGGTGATGTGGACTGATGAAACATTTGATGAGTCATTTGGACATAAGGGGTGGTATGCATGGCAGCTGAAGAACACAGCATTCCAAAACAAATATTTGCTACCCACAGTAACATTTGGTGGTGGTTCCATCATGCTGTGAGGCTGTGTAACCAGTGCAAGTACTGGTGATCTTGTTCAAGTTGAAGGTCAGATGGATTCCAGTCAGTATCAGTAGATTCCTGCCAACAGTGTTCAAGAATCAGTTGAAGTTGCGCTGTGGCTGGATACTTCCAACAAGACAATGACCCTAAACACTGCTCAAATTCTACTAAGGCATTCATGTAGAGGAACAAGCACAACGTTCTAGAATGGCCATCTCAGTCCGCAGACCTAAATATTGTGGAAAATCTGTGGTGTGATTTAAATCAGGCTGTCCATGCTTGGAAACCATCAAACCTGACTCAACTGGAGATGTTTTGGAAAGAAGAATGGTCAAAAATACCTTTAACCAGAATCTAGACCCTCATTGGAAGCTAGAGGAAGTTTATTTCTGCAAAAGGATCTACTAAATATTGATGTCGTTTTTCTTTTGGGGTGCCCAAATTTATTCTCCTGTCTACTTTTGTTTAAATAATTATTGCACACTTTCTGTAAATCCTATAAACTTCATTCCACTTCTCATCTATCACTGTGTTGGTCTGCTCTGCTCCACTTCTGGTACGCTATGATGAAGTTATTGACTAATAGTAGAACATGGGACCTTTAAATGAGCATACAATTTAAATATGCAGCAGACATATGCACACACCCTGCCCCTCTCTCTTGTCGTCCCCCTCCCCTCTTGACATATAGCCGACACAGCGTCTTCCCCTACAAGCCCATGGCCCCACCCATGTCCGGCGCCCAGCGCCGGCCCGCATCAGGCAGCAGCCCAGTTTTGTCATCATTAACGTTCCTGCTTTGCCTAATACGTACCTGTACGGAGCCAGCAGGGAAGGGGTTAACGCCATTTAGTGCAGAACCTTGTGAATGTGTGTGAAACGGACGTGAGGGGACCGGCTATGTCCACGCAGGGCCTCTTGTTTGTTCGCTTGTGTATGTGGTGTGCTCTGTGTGTGTGTGTGTGTGTGTGTGTGTGTGTGTGTGTGTGTGTGTGTGTATGTAAAGGAGAAATTTGCCTGTCCTTGCCTAAGTGAATGGCTAGGATTAAGCTGACAGCCCACCTTAGTGATGGCGAAATAATTGGTTGTTCAGCTCTGTCCTTGTCAGAGCGCTGACAGTTCTGCAGATGTCCTGTGCGGTTCTCCAAAGGTTAGGCTCAGCTGGGGCCGCCATTCATTAATCATTCCGCTCTGACAGTGCACCGAGCAGCCTGCAGCTGCCACCCCGTCCCCCTCAATTTCTGTCACCGCCTTGCACCACCACCACAACCGACCGCGATACTAACCCCCCCCACCTTCTCCGACACCACCACAACCACCCTTCCAGGTCTCCCTCCACTCCCGTACACACAAACAAGCACGCTTACACATACATTTGCATGAGAAGCCGAGGGATGTATGCAAGCGAAAGCGTGGCGCCCTCGTACACGCACGAGCGTGAGCCGGACTAGCATGTAAACAAAACACAACCAGACCAGGACATCTTTGCTGCTAATGATGCAACTCACTCTTCTCTCCGATGTATGGCGATGCACCACGAGCATGTTAATCCTCTGTTATTATGTAAATACATGTACACCTACATACGTTCCTCCTGACTTACCGCCATTAACCCTTATGGACCATTAAGCCTGTGATTCATCACCGATGATGCTGCTCCGAAAGCAAGTGTGACTATGCATGGAATGAGATGTTTTATTCAATGTAAATACTATTCTTTTTAAATTACAATATACACACACACACCCAAATTACCCCTCTTGCGTGGTTCTGACCGTGTCAGCAACATTGCTCTGACCCCCTTCCCACTGCTCGCCATCTAACGACCCTCTCAACCTATTTGCGCCCTCATTCCAGCCCATTCTACTACGCCTCCACAACTCTCTCAGGAGTCCCGTTTCCATCATGGAAGCAAGGAAGGCAAGGAGGGAGGGGCCCAGGAGGATGGGGCTGGAGGAGAGAATGCAAGGTGCAGAGAAGAGGTGGTGGAAGTGGTGGGATGGAGGCAGCCGCCGGGCACTTAAGTGGTGTGAAGAGCCCAGATAAATCCTCCATTATGGTCGACCTGCTCACCGGCATTGATTAACAGTTAGCCTGAGACAACTGGCCAGCAGCACTGATGAAAAATATGTGGGGTGAACTCTTCTCATCCTTAAAGTCCGTGCTAAAGTTTACTAGAGGTGGGTTCATACAGCACACTTTGGTGTTGATCCGATACCGAGGAAATACAGGGACAGTATTGCCAATACCCATATACTTAATGTCAACAGTTAACGAATGAATTAATTAATGATTTTGTGATTTTTACCTTTTATTATTATGATTAAATTTTTTTTTGCCGTGTATCAACACACCTATTTTTGAACAATTTAACAATATTTAAAATAAGACAATGTAAACAAAAAAATAAAATGATTCCCTTCATTTATTTTTATTACATACTAAATAAAATCATTCATTCATTTTCTACCGCTTATTCTCACAAGGGTTGCGGGGGTGCTGGAGCCTATCCGAGCTGTCTTCGGGTGAGAGGCGGGGTACACCCTGGACTGGTGGCCAGCCAATCACAGGGCACATATAGACAAACAACCATTCACACTCACATTCATACCTATGGACAATTTGGAATGTGGGAGGAAGCTGGAGTACCCAGCATAGTATCCACGCATGCACAAGAAGAACATGCAAACTCCACACAGAGATGGCCAACAGTGGAATTGAACTCGGGTCTCCTAGCTGTGAGGCCTGCACGCTAACCACTCGGTCGCCGTGTAGCCCTAAATAAAATCAGTAGTACAAAATAAGGAAACACAAGCTATTGGCACTCATTCAAATCTTTTGGCTTTTTGCCAAAGCCCTCCAGTGTTTAACAACCTATTGACTCATAAATTTGTAAACCATATATAAAAATATGAAATGATCCATCCATCTTTTTCTATGCTGCTTATCCTCACTTGGGTCGCGGGCATGCTGGAGCCTATCCCAGCTATCTTTAGGCGAGAGGCGGGGTACACCCTGGACTGGTCGCCAGCCAATCACAGGGCACATATAGACAAACAACCATTCACACTCACATTCATACCTATGGACAATTTGGAGTCACCAATTAACCTAGCATGTTTTTGGAATGTGGAGGAAATCGGAGTACCCGGAGAAACCAACCAATTCAATGTTTCTCTAGAAAACAACCGGTACTTTTTTCATGAAGTGAAACACACCACATACATTTAACTTAACCATAACAACAGTTTTGCCAATGTCCGCTTACCGCTGAGAGAGAGAGATATTTATACGGTCGCAATCGATGGAATTCAAATTACATCCAGCCCTATGAGAGAGTAGGAATAAAAATAAAAAAAATGAAGGTATTTCTGGGCATCAAGAAGGTCAGATCAATAAATGCAGAAAAAAAGGGACACTGCAGCTTCCCCCCTTTTCTAATGTGACTTTAATGTAAAAGCGATGGTATACATGGCTTTAATGCTCCAGCCTTTAAAATACAGTATATAGTATGTTCTTAAAGCCTAGTATGCATGAAACGTGTGCTTATCTCTGAATATCAAGTACATATGTCAGACATGGACACACATTGACACACTCCCTCATCTTTGAGAACAAACATTTTATAAAAAACAAAATTACAAAGCATCAACCAGTGAAGCCTATTCTTATACATGACCACTACTCCAGCCCTGGACCAGCAATAAAGAACCATATGTGCCAAAAGAACAATGTATTTGTCATAATTCATCCTAAAATACAAGCAAGCTGCCCCTTCACTTCCACTTCCACACCCATCCACTCGCTACGTCCCTGAGAGGTAGCGCTGGTGGCCAATGTGCTGACATCAGCACAAGGTACAAGGAGTGGGTGATGGGAGTGGTTACTGATTAAAAAATGAAGTAGTAGGTGAGGTGCCTGATGTGCAACTGATGTACAACTGCTGGAAGTATACTATATCTTTTATTCCAGGGTTGTACAAAGCATGGCCCGGGGGCCATTCACTGCCTACAGCTGTTTTTTTTTTGGGTTGAAAATACAATTAAAATAAGTAAACCAAACCATCCATTCATTTGTATGCTGCTTATCCACACTAGGGTCGCGGATATGATGGAGCCTATCCCAGCTGTCTTTTGGGGGAAGGAGTACACCTTGGACTGGTCGCCAGCCAATCACAGGGCACATATAGACAAACAACCATTCCCACTCACATTCATACCTATGGACAATTTGGAGTCGCCAATTAACCTAGCATGTTTTTGGAATGTGGGAGGAAACCGGAGTACCCGGAGAAAACCCACACATGCACGGGGAGAACATGCAAACTCCACACAGAGATGCCCTGGCGGATATTCAAACCCAGGTCTTCCCAATGTCCTGACATGCTAACCACTCGGTCACTGTACGGAAGAAAGGAAAACAGCAAAAGTTTTTTAAAAAGACCAGTATTTACATAAATAAAAACTAAATACTAAAAAAAAAGCTTGTAATATGAGAAACGAGGAAAGTTACACTTTTGGAAAATTAGGTTGGGAGAAAGTTCTAATAAAATATTATCAGAATAAATTTAAAAAATGTACATGGAGAAATAATTGTAATGTAAAGAGAAAAATCCAATAATAACGCACTTTATCACTGCAAATCAGCGATGCAGAATTTTGCTTTATTTAATTATCAAAAACCTCCCATCATATCTACATGGGTTTGTTTAGAAAATGTGTTTCCTGCATCCTTTGAGTACCGAAATCTGAGCGTCCTGATTTTTTTTTTTTTTTAGTCCATCAGAAACATATTGCCGTCTCTACAGAAGAGATGATTTAGTGTCTTTTATGTCATTAACATGCAGTGTGGAGATACAGCCGGCCTGGCTGAAAAAGCAAAACAAGAGTACACATGGCGTCTCAGTAGGTGCGGCTGTTTTGGTTAGCAATAGCAGCTCTTGAAAAGGACCTATATTGTTGCCATTGTTTCACCCGTTGTAATGAATGTGTTAAAGAGTAAGTTTTACATACCTTTAATAATGTCCACCATTAGACTTATCAAGTAAACTTCCGTGTCGACGGTATATATGTAGCAGTATATGATACCTAAATCTTCAGTTGAAGGAGATGCACTCCACTACACTATAACAATGGAATGATAAGCATTTTGTATTTGGCTGTGTGTGCATGTGAGTGTGGAGCTTTGCTGAATTGGGTGGTGATGGGTGAATATGAGTGACTGATTGGGTTTTGATTGAGGCGTCCGTGTGACGATAAGAGATGGAGCATGGCTGGGAAGCCCATTGACAGGCTGCTGATGAAGCCTGGGGGGGAGGAGAGGGAGGAGGAGGAGGAGGAGGAGGAGGAAGAGGTGAGGGACAAGGGGAGGGAGAGAAAGGCCAGGAAATTAATAACAGGATAAGAATCAATTAAGTCAATTGACCTGACATGCATGTTTATGAATGATGGTGTTGTCGTTTCATGCTGCAGATAGACGTGAAGGAACACATTTAGGAACATGTCTCTTTGGAATACTGTAGGAGACTTTCACACCTGCTAAATAAAAAAAAAAAAACATCCAAACAATAAGCAAATGTAGTATATATTTTGACCGCAGTTACCTGTATTTATTGCCTACACCTCACATTAAATAAAAGTAGGCAAAAAAAACCCTCCCTAGTCTGACCGTACTCACATCCAGCCACTAGGAACACAAAGTTGCGTGGATACGGAATGTACCAAAGCGCTAAATTCCTTGCCCCACTAGTTGTCAATACAAAGGTTACAACACAGCATGTCGGCAGATGAAATTCTTCATCATCGACTGATTTTGGTAGCAATCAATAAATCTATACCACTTGCCCTTTTCCTTATCCTATCATTAGCGCTCATCTACATAGGGAGTGAGCAGCTTGTCGCTGTGCACAATGGAGAATAGGGCTATCATAAGATAAAAAGATGACAAGATTTCTTGTTCAGGAAAAAGAAAATGCCTGATGGGAATTAGGACTGATAATGAAGACATGAATTAATCACGTTACAATTGAAATTGAACCTGTTGTCTCTCACCTCCTAGTAGAACAATGTCATGAATGGAATGAGCCCTTTAGTCGGTCATATAATCATACATATTCTTAGTGTATGGAGGTGGATCAGTGTAGCCTCATGGAGAGCAATGGAAGGTGACATAGTAGACATATAATAAAATAATAATAATAAAAACTACATTGTATTTTTCATAAACGTAACATTAAAATGTAGTCTCATCTCATTCTTGTCGACACCGTGTTGTGTATTGTCTTGTCTCATGAACTGAATTTCCCGTGACACCCCTAAATGCGACACACTGCTTTTGTCTAATCCACTTGTCTTTGCTTGTTTACTTATCGGGCAGGCAACAGGCAACTTTAACATCTAAGACCCAGACCTAAATATTATTGAAAATCTGTGTTGTGATTTAAAGCAAGCTGTCCATGCTTGGAAACCATCAAACCTGACTCAACTGGGGATGTTTTGGAAAGAGGAATGGTCAAAAATACCTTCAACCAGAATCTAGACCCTCATTGGAAACATTTTTGCAAAAGGAGGATCTACTAAGTATTTTTCTGTTTGGGTGCCCATATTGAGGCACCTCCCTACTTGTGTTTAAATAATTATTGCTTTCTGTAAATCCGATAGACTTCTCATCTATCACTGTGTTGGTCTGCATTTAACTGAAATGGCTGATCCCGGAGAAAACATGCAAACTCCACAAGTTTAAAATCAAGTTCAATGAAACAAAAATAAAGTAAAAGTATATTCTTTACTATTAAACAACTAATATGTAAATAATAATAATAATAATAATAATAATAATAATAATATGTAATTGCTTGTTTAAAACTAAAAGTATATTAATTGTAATTTAGTTTAGTGTCATAAAGCTAAATAAAATGTGGATTAAATAAAAGTAAAATAAAACCAAAGTTAAATACAGGAAAAAAATAAATATAATGCATATTGTTTACAATATATAATTTATTCATTCATTTTCTATCGCTTATCCTCAGCCTATCCCAGCTGTCTTTTGGATAGGCTGGGGTAGCTGGGATAGACTCCAGCACCTCCGCGACCCTTGTGAGGATAAGTGCATTTCATTTTTGGTATTTTTATACTTTTATTGCATAAAAAAATATTGTGTCATCTATTGACATTGTCCATCCATCCATTTGCGTGGGTATGCTGGAGCCTATTCCAGCTGACTTCAGGCGACAGGCGGGGTACATCCTGGACTGGTCGCCAGCCAATCACAGGGCACATATAGACAAACAACCATTCACACTCACATTCATACCTATGGACAATTTGGAGTCACCAATTAACCTAGCATATTTTTGGAATGTGGGAGGAAACCGGAGTACCCGGAGAAAACCCACGTATGCACGGGGAGAACATGCAAACTCCACACAGAGGTGGCCGAGGGTGGAATCGAACCTGGGTCTCTGAGCTGTGTGGCCTGTGCGCCAACCACTAGACCAACGTGCAGCACAATACACTATATGTAGAGTATTAGTAATATTATTATGGTATTGCTCCGCCTATCACTATTACACTAGTATCCCCATGAGTACATTTATTAGAAGTTTGGCTGCTTGCTTTTAAAAGTAGGTTAGTGGAGCAGAGAGTCAATGATTGAAGGTACAGTGGTAGAATTTCCCTCCTGCTCCCTACTGTGAGTTTGAGCAAATGGATTTTTACTGTGTGTCTTTAGTTTGAC
Source organism: Doryrhamphus excisus (assembly GCF_037039965.1). Taxonomy (NCBI): domain Eukaryota; kingdom Metazoa; phylum Chordata; class Actinopteri; order Syngnathiformes; family Syngnathidae; genus Doryrhamphus; species Doryrhamphus excisus. The sequence continues at coordinate 14,293,336 of NC_136361.1, forward strand.
AAATCATTTTTTTCTAATGTTTCCTCACCACCATAATTCCACCGACTCCCTATGATGAACTACATAATTGTCTCTCTTCAGTCTCCTGCCCTGGCTTGATTTAAGAGGCAAATGGCAGGCCATTAGCATGTGAGAGCGACTGCCTGGCAGAGAGGGTCTTTCGCCGCACGTCTTCTATGATTCTCCACTGGCGTCAAGAGTTAAGCATCAAAGAACTAAACTGTTCTCGCCCTCTTGTCCTCCTCTTGGCCTCCGGGTCCACACTGCAGTAATTTACTCATACGCTCCTTCTTTCTCCTGTCTTGTTTCTCTTGGTCTTCTCGCCACTTTATGTCCTCACCGGTTTTAGGAATGAAGCACGGGGATGGAGGTCATAATCATGTACTCACTATTATGACTGGACCTTTGTTTTATAGCAGATTTCTTAAAATAGCGCAACTCTCCTGTCATATAGGATTTTTAAAAACAGTATCACACTCCTGTCATGTAGAGCCTAGGGGTACTCGTTTGGGGGTACGTGAATAAAAACTTAAAACATTAGCACTGAGAGTCACGTAATGCGCTGAGATGCCTCCTATGAAGTAAAATGCAGAGAAAAGGAACCATTGCTTATATTGTGTGCTAAATGAGACCTGGTCTTATGTGGTGCTGTGACTTAATTTTACGTAATTTCTGAGCTGGATGAGCAATAATTGTTTATTGACTGCATACACTGACTATGTTAAAACACCCACAGTTTTACATATTTATTTTCTTAATGCTTTACTAATAATGTGTCTTTTTTTTGTGTGGCCACTGAGGCCACTTTGTCGGTCCTTGAACGTGCCGTAGTTGTGTGTCATGTGATGCAGATTGAGATTTATGTGTATGACTTTCTCTGATACCACACACAGACGTCTATTATGCTATGTTCTATTCTTCCTTTCACCTCGTCCTTGTTCACACATGTTGATGCTGTGCATAAATACTCATATCGTTCCCCCCTCCCCCCACTCCCTATTGTTCACACTGTGCAGTGTAACTGCCATGTGCAACTTTCATGCCATTTGAGAGAACGATGCTAAGTTTGCATCCTGCAACACATGCCAATAAATACATCTTGCACGTTAAATATATATATATATATATATGAAGTCTGGAAAGCACATGGTTAGATAACGCATATAGTAGTTGGTTAATACTCTACATTATTCGTTGGTAGTGTATGGTCTGTTTTTTCTGTTTTTTTCCTCAACATAGCTGACCTATATTGTGTAGCGTCACTTTGAGTACTTCCTGTATCCCATAGTGCTGTGCTGTTCAGTTTTTGTAAAAAAAAAAAAAAATCTGGAAAGCACATGGTTAGATCTCACATATGGTTAATTGGTTAATATTCTGCATTATTCGTTGATAGTGTATGATCTGTTTTTTTCTGTTTTTTTTTTTCAACATAGCTGACCTATATTGTGTAGCATAACTTTGAGTACTTACTGTATCCCAGAGTGCTGTGCTGTTCAGTTTTTGTAAAAAAAAAAAAAAAAAAGTCTGGAAAGCACATGGTTCGATCACACATATAGTAGTTGGTTAATATTGTGCATTATTCGTTGGTAGTGTATGGTCTGTTTTTAATCCACCTATTGTGTTGTTGTGTGTGTAGTTCTTTTGACACCAAGAGTAGAGTTTTGTGTGACATGGTAACGCTACGCTAATATGGTGAGCTACACACTACACTTGAGTTTGTAGATGTCTCAAACGGGACATGACACACTGATGACATGAGACAATGATCTTTGAATGATAATCTTAATTATCTATTTTTTAAAAGGTCGAAATTCTTAAATATTGATCAATAATTTGTAGCGCAATACCAGCAAAATTTGTTTTAGTGACAAGGCTACACAAACCCCATGAATGTGACGGCCATTGTAGCTGCAAAATGTTTATGTGTGTAAAAAGAGGGGTTTAAAAAGCAGCTTTAAATGTCAGGAGGGGTACGGAAATGTAAGAATTTTGTGAAGTACTGATATAGAAGATGATTTTTGACTTGTGGAGTTTTCGTGATAGTGTGGTGAAACAGTGCCTGCCTTTCAGCACCATGGAGAGCATTTTGGGCTGTGGTGCCTTGCAGTAGTGCTCGTCAGCTCCTCAGCTGAAAGGACATTTGAAATCGAACCTGGTTCCCTTACTCACAGGTCACATTCTTGTGCATCTAATTTTTCTATTTCTGAGACCAGTCGACAGACAACCAGCCATGTAGTACAAAAGACTGGTAGTTTGGAGAGTCTTGGCTATTTTGCTTAATATGCATAAGTGCCAGAATTGTGCTTTGGTTCTAAGACTTTGGCTGGGGGCTTCTCTCAGGGAGTCCTCCTCCATTATCTTTGTCCCCCCTGACTTTTCTCTAAGCCCCCGTACTTCATATTCAGCAGCCAGCGGCTTCAGCTATCTGTCTCCTCCCTTTTTTTCCCCCCAATTAATTCTCTTGGAGGCGCGACACACAATAATACACTCCAACACGCTAAACGGCCTAACGCGTGTTGGCATTCCAATGTGCACAACGGCATTTGGCGTGGGCCTTACCACGGATGCCACTCGGCACTTAGCACGGAAACGAGGCGGCGACAAGCTAACAAGCCCCGGCGCGAGGAGCGAACGCAGCTGTTTGAGTCACAACACATCTAATACACATTTCATCACTTCTTAAACAAGCCATCAGCAAGTCTAATGCTGCGGGACGGAGAGCGGCGCTGTGATACATGTGCCTTCAAAGCTGTTTCTTAAACATCAGCACTTAGCACCTCAACCACCCACCCACCCATCCCCGCAACCTCTCTCTCCACACACACACACACATATACCCACTGCACGCAGACTGTGGCGCCGTGCATTCAGTACATAGTGCTGATAAGCTACATTTATGTTGTTTTGATTAAACAACTGTGGTCTAATTCAGTGGCCCCCCCATTTGAGTAAAACTGAAACAGACAGCGAGGGTGGCCGAACTTAGTAATTTATTAATATACCGATGTATAAAACAAGGAAAAACACATTAAACTGTAATGTACTGGTACAGTTAGTTTGGGGACCGCCCCCGAATTGATGCCTGTGGTAGATGCCCTCTTTTCTGCGGCTACCACCTTACCCACATGGCACATATATCTAAATTACCACAGGTACATGCCTATTTTTTCTTATTTATGAATGGTGTAAAAAAAAAAAAAACTAGCCTTTGAGTGGGTACTCGAGCGATTCGGCAGGAATCACCCTGCGTGTCCGTCTCATGGCTTAAGACTTACTCTCTCATGACATCTTACCATTTTAAACCTTATTTGGTTTGCAAAAGTGAAACTAAGCTCCTTTCTGTGCTTCGCTTTTTTGAATTTTTGGAGACTGAGATAAGAAGCGGGGTATAACTTTTGTGGATAGTGGATTCTAAGAGAATGGGGCCAGAGGTCACTGGGGAAGAGATGACATGGGACACGAGTGGGGCTGGAGGTGTGGAGATTTAAAGGGAACTTCTCTGCTGTGACCGACAAGGCCCCCGAAGGTAAGGGGATCCAGACGTAGCAATCCCATGATGCCCGGCGGTCTCTACGGCGCTCTCACCCCAGCTTCACACCACACTATTCTTCAGAAAGACAGTCGCTTGAGATGATGGGATGTGAAGACATGATGTGTTCACAGGTTATTGGCTTCCTTTGGTTTTTATGGTTTTTCTCCCTTGAAAAAGTGGTGTGAAGGACACAAAGAGGACATATCTTTTCTTCACAACAGTGGACCAACTGAAGGAATCTGCTTGATGCACTTTTGGCGCTCTAAACTTGCACACCCAGACGGCATCCAATACCCATCCTGGACCTGAGTGTTTTACGCAGTACTGACTAACTGCATTTGAGTTGATGCTACTCAGCCAATCAAATCTGTCTCTTGGTGCTCTTCATCGGGATTCTAAATATAACAGACATCAAATGAAAGAGGAGGGAAGAAACATGATTGACATGGAATGAAACCAATGATAGCTACTAGGGTTGGGTGCTAATTGTTATATACTGGTATACTGTACCAATATAAATTATTCTAATGATTTATACCGATATTAATTGTGACACAATCATTGAAAACACTCTCCTCTTCCTAAACTAAACGTGTTGAAATGGCAATTAAAACTCGTAATAGTTGGTGGAACCTCCTCTTATGGAACGAGAATGAGCTTAGCTTAGCTTAGTTTAGCATGCTAGTTCAGGTGTGTGTGTGTGTGTGTGTGTGTGCGCGCCCAAATTGGGCTGGGTGACTTTTTGAAATGTGTTGTGTTTTACCGCTTTGACGAAAGGAGCTCTTTATGCTTAATGATGATGTGCAGGTTCTGAGAAAAAAACAAAAAACTCTACAACCAGGTGTAATCTTACAGACATTCTCAGCACACACAGGACACAGCCTTCGAAATAAGAGCGTCATTTGCCCTTGTCGTCAAACTGTCATTAACAAAAAAAAGTCACATTTGCAGTTGGAATAGCATTGGTGATGACATCTTTCTTAGTCACAAGCATAGGCATTAGAGTTTGTTGAAGATTTTGTAACAATGTGCGCAGAGGCTGGCATCCCATTAGAAAGGTAAACAAGGCTATGTCTATTTTTCAGTTACTCTGTAAAATTGCCTGTTCATGTATAGCATTACTAAATATAAGGATTTTTGGACATTTTATTCACTAACCCATAAAGCACACACGCTATGCAGGTAAAAAACATGTGTAAAATGAACAAAGTGAAACACGTTCATTTGAGACGAGTGTATTTAGTTTGTGTGTATTTGAGTGTATTTAGTTTAATTTGTAGGTTTTTATAAAAGACTCCTCTGACTTAGATTTTATCGCCATATTGTGATGCATCTCAAAAATATTGTGTTACATGCTGACGTTAGGAGTCCACTGGGCCGGCGCTAGTTGGTGCCAGTTTGCGCCAATGCAATTTGCTGTTGCGCCGAGTGTCGCCAATAAAGTACATTGTGTCGTGCAGTGGTTTGACTGCCTCCCAACTGGCTCGTGGTGGCCCGTAATGGCGGGAAAATTTGAGTTTAGCAAGAAAATTTCAAAATGTTTTAAATTTTTGTTGCGCCAAGCAATCAGCGCAAAGTGTTCACCAAGTGGAACCATAAGTCGCAGACAATCCGCTTTTTGGAATCCACTGGAATGTAATGGCGTGAACCAAGTTGCACCAATGATGCTAGGAGTCCACTAAGCCAGCGCCAGTTGGGGCCAGTTTGCGCCAAAGATTATGTGATTGGCACGTAGTCGCTCGCTGTGGTGCCGAATTAACGGCAACATGCAAGGAAACATTAATTTGGCTCCTAGCATAACATCCATATCGCCCAACTCTCATAGATACGGATAAAGATGACAGCGAAATAAATGAAAGTTACGGGTAATTACCTACATGATTATGACCTGCACACCCTAACCAGACTATGTAAAACAAGTTATGTTCTTTGAGATCGTCATGCCTACGTTCATCATTCAATACATTTGAAGGACAGTTGTGGCAGCCAATGGCGAAGAAACACTCTTTTCATTGGTTGTTTTAGATGCACGCTTCTAACAGCGCATGCAGGAGAACACAGAGAATCCCAGTTCAAATGCTCATAAAGTGGACTTACGAGGTTGTCATCTTACAGCGACAATATGCTCACAAGTAAATGAAGTCTCATTGACTGTCAACAGAGGAATTACACTTGACTCGTGTGTCACATACCACTTTGTTCTTGGGCAAATATATGCCGGGAAATATAACCGGAAGACCATATTTCATGACAGTAATAACCCTTGACACTCTCCCTGTCACCAGAACCTTCTTTAAGAGTGTGTCACAATAGTGTCTTTTTTTTTTTTTCCTTTTTCAGTTAGCCAAGGCGAATGACAGCGTAGGTGCTGACAAGATGAGAGCGGCAGCAGCAGGGCTGTTTAAATGTGTCTCAGCAAACAGTGTTAGGCCCCGTGTAAACAGTGCTACATTGATCAGCCACTATTCATGATCAGCACGTCTTGGCCGCACTGGATTAGTCAACATAGCGACCCTCCTGTTTGCTCCCATGTAGCGGAGGCCAATTTCAATGCCAAGGCCCTGATTGGAAGGCCGTACACGCCTTTGAGGGTTACTTTGTACCAGGCATTCTTCTTGGAAACGTATGCCTCTTTTCCAGCATGGAGAACTTAAGTCCAGGTGACATGTAGAAACAGTTCAAAGACCTCTCTGGCGTCTACACTTTCCATGTTCTGGGACATTCCTGGGGTTTTGCCTTTGGTCGGGACAACAAAAGGCATATCAGAATAGCCTGTCCAAAATATTACGGTGTTGACCTGAGCTGCACAATTCCGTAAAAACTGTTAATCAGGATTTTCTTGTTCAAATTCCATCATCTTCCACTTATCTAAGTATGTGATGTGGGGGCAGCCACCTAAACAGGAAGCCCACACTTCCCACTTCTCTATACGTCACCCAGCTCCTCCTGGCACATTCCGAGATGTTTCAATGCCAATTGAGAGACATAGTCTCTCCGAAATGTCCTGGGTCTTCTCCAAGGCCTTATCCTGGTTGAACGTGTCCTGAACACCTCATCAGGTGCCTCCTCCTGAGCAGATGCCCGAGCCATGTCATCTGGCTCCTCTCAATAAGAAGGTTCTAGTCCAGATTTCTCCTGAATGACAGTCCTTCTCACCTTATCTCGAAGGGAGAGCATGGTCTTGTCCTATGGTCGTGAATCCAACGGAGCTCAACCACTAGACTGGGAGCTTTGCCTTTCGGCTGAAATCCTTTTTCACTACAATGGACCAATGCAGAGTCAGCATTAATGCGAAAGGCGAAAAACAGAATAAAAGTAAAGTTTTGGTGTATTCGATAGACCAGTGGTCTCAAACACACGGGCCGCGGGCCAAATGTGGCCCGCAGGACACTAGTTTGAGGCCCCCGCAATGTTAGTGCAGCCCGCGCAAGTTTGATATGGATACTGTATGGTATCATGTACCCAGAAAAAAAAATATTACGTTTGATTAATGTTCATGGTAAAGGTTAAATAACTGTTAATAGTTATCCTCCCTATCTGTGTGGAAGTGGTAAGTCTTTGGCTATTTAAGTTTAAAGGAAATAAATTGAAGGCTACCGTTGAGGTCGCTAGCGCTGTAGTTTGCGAGTTAGCATGTGTCTCAAGACCCTGCAGTTGCGCAATATGTTGTAAATAAAAAGAGTATAAATGTGACTATAGTCGTGTTTTGTCATGTCTACAGGGCTCTAATAATGCTTTGTTCATTTTAATCTGAAAAAAAATTATTTGTCTACCCACCAACTATAGTATGTGGTTTCTTAAGTTTTTATTATTTGCTGTTTTATTATTATTATATTTATTTATTACTGATTGATTGATTTTCTTTATTCTTGATTTGTTTGTTTATTTTTCATCTTATTTTGTGCAGAAAAATAAAAATTAAGATATTTGAGAACAGTGGAATGTTTTATCAGAGCTTTTCTTGTAGAAAATCGGAAACCAAAGCACTGAAAAAGTTTATATATTTTTCTGTTTTTAATAAATGCGTTTTTTTGGAAAAACTGACGCGGCCCAGCCTTGCTCGGACCCGAGCTCCAGTGGCCCCCAGGTAAAATGAGTTTGAGACCCCTGTGATAGACGCACATGTACAGATGATAGATGATAGATGAAGTAACATTATAGTGACTGAATCGACCTTATTGACAATGTGGTCGGTGGCGCATTTTCAGACTTTTGGTTAATTGGATGCTTATATGCGAATCCGACGTTCCATGTTTACAACCAAAAACAAGGGGAAGAATATTGAACTGTCAAAATCAAGATCGTCCACTCTTCCAAGTGTCTGTATGGCCTTCACGCTACTATTTTAACCACATTGCCAAATGCTGTTGTGTGTATCGACTCTGACAAGTGTGACAGGGTGTCACACCACGAAACACCAAGTGAGCGCCACTAATAGCCCCTCGTTTCTTCACACAGGAACACTGCTTGGCTGGGCAGTGGCTACAGAAACGAGTACGAGAGTGACAGCCAGAAAAAAAAATGGCATGGAAAGAGGAGGTATCCATGTATGGAGGGGCAGCTTCATTGTATCACCCCCCCTAGTTTAGCCATTACACTTTATATATGCCCCTCCAACCACCACCTCCTTTTGCATGGTAATTATTTTCCAGCCCAAAGGTAGCTGCAGGCAACCTCAGCCACTGCGTCAGGGTCCAACACATTAGCTGGCCATTGCATTATTTATTTGTGCACGGGCAGCCGGATGGATACCCTAAATCCGCCGAGACTTAGTAAGGGAGGTGTGTGTGTGTTTATATGTGTGTGTCTCAATGTCACCTCTTGCATTGCGAGAGGCATTTGCGGAGTGGCTCAAGGGCAAAAAAAAACGCCCCGAGACGCTTGCGTGGGAGTCCTCGTTAGGTTTGTAATGCAGTCCGAAAAAAAAAAAAAAACGGGTAACTGCCTTCACTTATGCAAAAGGCAACTGTTAAGGTTTGACTGTGGCCTGCTGGATGACCATCTAAAGGGTCCTGTAGGACAGTGCTGAGTCGGAGTGTTATGAAAAGTCAAAAGGGCTGTTTGGGGAGGAAAGAGGTTTGGTTGGTTGGAGGATCCGGGGTCACACGGTTCAGATTGCCTAAAGGCTGTTGGTGTCCATATGTAGCCAGTCACCCCTGGGTGCTGTAAGTAAATAGAAGTAATGCCGCTCCTTCTAGTGTATCAAAGGGTTATTATATCCATATACCAGTGGGTTAGCTAAGGTCAAAACATCCCAAGACTGCACAGGAGGACAAAACATGGCTCAGTGGTTGTGACGTTTGGGAGCTAATACCCTGGTGCGTCCCCATCCCCCCCCTCGTCCCCCCTCCCCCATCGCTGCACACATGCAGTCTGGTTCTGTCCGACATGAAACCAGCCTGACCTGTCTGCCCCGGACCATCGCACGGTCGCGCCCGCGATGACAGCCCAACCAGTGTCCCTGTCACAGCTTTTCTCCATGGAAACACACACATGCCCCAAATACTACAATTTGCACATGCCAAGCCCCCACTCACCCCACCCACCCATCCCTTGTTCCTTGCTGTGTCCCCCGCTTGCCAGCCGGCTCGTCCACACGAGACGCTCAGATGGCCTTGTGACATGACAGTGACACGGTGGTTGACGCTCCAAGGAGCGCCTTGCAAGGCCATCCATGTCGGGCTTGGCTTCTCTGCTGACCCTACAAAGGTGGAAGAAAAGTAGCAGAAGCAGATTTATATTGTTTGTAACTTTAGACTTTGTAGTATCCATCACGCTCATATGTCTTGTCAAAGGTCTTAATGTCTGTCACCTGCAAAACAGTGGCCGTCATCTTGGATGTTCAATGCTAATTGTTCATATTCTGGTACCATGGAGCACAAAGCTAGATGTGTTCAAAGTAGGTAAGAATTGAACAAACAAAGGTATTATCCCAGTATATTTGGGGAAGTGGGCTTGACTGCAAAATACAGTTCATTGATTTTACGGTTTTACGATTTTTTGACACAAACTTGTATGACATCGCCATCATCAGTGTAGCGCATCAATTGTGACTTACCCCCCCTACCTTTTGTATCACTAAGCGCTCCTGCCTATCCATTGTAGCGTGTGTGTGTTCCACAGCGTTACATGCACGGATGGAGACTGCTGCGACTTTAGACTCTTGTATCAGCGGTCTCCATCCGCTGTGAAACACATATGTACATACACAACAATGGACAGGTAAGAGCACGTAGTGATATGAATGGTTTTGTGAGATACTAATTTTTCATATTTTTTTGGAGAAGCCAAATTCTTAAATAACTACAACAAGGAACCAAAGCTACATTTCTCATCACCGGGACCAAGTGCTGCGTATGTCACTATTGATGGAAAATATATTATAAAAAATTTATTTATTCATTCATTTTCTACCGCTTATCCTCACGAGGCTCGTGGGTGTGCTGGAGCCTATCCCGGGGTACACCCTGGACTGGTCGCCAGCCAATCACAGGGCACATATAGACAAACAACCATTCACACTCACATTCATACCTCGACTTGTGAGATTGAAGACATTTATAACGGCTGTATCAATAATCCATTGTAGGTTCAAATATCTTGATATATCGATATTTCATCACACCCACTTGTTTGTAGACAACAAACCAATTATAGGAATGACTAATTAGATGATGATGATTGGAACATTTACAGTAATTAGAAAAGTACTGCATTTTGTTGATAATTATGCAAGAGTCTTTTACATAATATTAAAGCTAGGAGACCCGAGTTCAATTCCACTCTCGGCCATCTCTGTGTGCAGTTTGCATGTTCTCCCCGTGCATGCGTGGGTTTTCTCCGGGTACTCCGGTTTCCTCCCACATTCCAAAAACATGCTAGGTTAATTGGCGACTCTGAATTATCCATAGGTATGAATGTGAGTGTGAATGGTTGTTTGTCTATATATGCCCTGTGATTGGCTGGCCACCAGTCCAGGGTGTACCCCGCCTCTCGAAGCAGCTGGGATAGGCTCCAGCTGAAAATTAAAATTAATAAATATTACAAATCTTGGGGGGGGGGGGGACTTTTCAGCTATAATGACATAGATAGCCACATACTTCACACTAGAAAAATTGCATCCATCGCATTGCGAGCGAGTTGCGTAACAGAACTCCCTCTTCGGCATCAACGCTACGGGTGTTGTGACAACCAGTAATTTGCCTGCCGCTAGCTTAAATAAGTGTCATTTAGTGCCACACTGATTATCATTGCTGCCTGCAGCCAGATAAGAAATAGAAAATCAAAAAAATGGGATGGATCTGTCAACCTTTGAAGACTAACAATGCTTTGGAACTAACTTTTTGCTACGTTCACTTCCTCAGTAGACAAAGAAGTAAATAAGTTTAAAAAAATGCCTTGTTACTCCTTTTCTCTTAACGAGTCTCATTATGTAGTTATTGCTGCTCCCTTTTTTATGCATTGCCAAAAGGGAAACACCCTGATGTGCAGTTTCAGCACTTTGTTTTGCTCTTAGAGTTTCTGGGAGGGAGAAAAAAAAGTACATGTAACAAAAACTCAGGTTATAGTTATTTTGTGTCATGGGGGCACGTTTGGTTCGGTTAAGAGGAACTCTGGCGTATTTACTCTGTTTGCAAAGTTCGTTTGGTCAATGGTTGAGAATTGCGTTGAAAGTCCTGTCTCTGCTCTCTCCCTTTTTATGTGATAACAGTTGCTAAATATTGTAAAGATAACTCCTACTTGCAATTGGCTGGCAACCAGTCCGGTGCTCACCCCGCCTCTTACCTAATGTCAGCTGGGATAGGCTCCAGCATACCTCCACAAACCTGATAAGGACAAGCGGCATACAAAACAAATGGATGGATGGAAAAATAAATCACCAACTTGCACCCATCTTTGCTTCCCATACTCGTACTTACATTCAAAGAATGTACAGCATTTTTTTTTCTTTTCTTCTTCTTCCCCCTGAAAGCCTATACACTGTGTGCATTCTCTCCAGCAACTCTTTTTTTCTTTTTTCTTTAATTACAGTAAGTACAGCGGGACCCCCCAGGCTTGTTTGAACAGATCAACCAGCGAAGGAACGAAGCAAATGCTAATTAGCCTCCCTAATGTTGCTGACCAGGCTCGTTCCTCAGCACTGCTGAGTCGTATTGACAAAAGGAGGACAATGGGAATCTGTATTCAAACGACGACGTGCCGTGTGGGGAAAGAAGCCTCTGTATGGGCTTTTACGACATATATTTTTTAATTATGTTGGTAGTGAAGTTGAACATGATGAAACATGGCGGGAGACTTTGGATGTGTGCCAGCTGTGGTGTGTTTAAGAGCACGGGACTTGTAGTACAAGAGCAAATTTTTCACATTTATAAAATGGTACATTTTTTTTTATGTTTACTATAAAAACAGGACAGTGGATGACATCATGGCTTCACAGTCAAGACGTCGAATGTTTGAATCCCCATTTCTGTATGGTGTTTATACATTCTCACAGTTCTTGTGTGAGTTTTCTCTGTGTATTCCGATAGTATATGCACCTTCGGGTAACTAAGAATCTAAATTGTCCGTAAGTGTCCAGCTTACCTGCGGCCCTAATGAAGACGAAAATAGATGGATGGTCGTTATTTGCTTTTGTAGACATGATTTTAATTCTATGCAGGCAATAATGGGAGCATTTCTGATTACTTTTCTATGTTGTAATTAAGTCCTTAGTACTTTGTGACATTGTTGTAGTAAAATGTGGAAAAATATAATACACAGTACCCTCTTTCACACATTAATTTGGCAAAATTCATCCAACAGAACCATCACAACATTCCCAATGTAACATTTATCTATGTATTTGACTCAAAAGTACGCAAAACTGGGATATTGCCACAAGTGTTTCACAATTGTTTTCAACACAACAGTGTGGGAAAAAGTGAGTCTCCGGTTGTGACTGATTGATAGTGTCCCCGGGTCTGATGATACCACAGAAGGTGGAGAATCGCCGAGTCCGTTTAGTCTTGCCGTTGCGTGTCGGTGCAACTTTAAGTATGACTTTCTCCTTATTTCTAGCGTAAACATGGTAGATTTGTATACCGCCATACTCAATTTCAATGCTGGGTAGAAAGCTTGTGATACATTTTGTGTTTCTGTGCTGTGTGTGTGATAGTGTGTGTGTGTGTGTGTGTGTGTGTGTGTGTGTGTGTGTGTGAGAGAGAGAGACCAGGAATGAGGATCGATACTATTGACCTGTTTACCTTGGTGCCGAGCACGCGGGCCTCATGCTCTCCTCCAGTTTACCACTTGAAACATTAAAGGCAGACTATTAGTAATTCTTTGGTCCTCCTTTTTACTGATTGGACGACGTGGGACAGGACCCAGGGAGCAGAGGTAGGGGGGCTGGGTAGGTGGGTGTTCTTTTAAGAAAAAAAAACCATATATATACATATATATATTATGAAAGGGAGGCGAGGGTGAATGTAATCCTCTTGACTTAAAGCTATCAGGTCTTGCCAATGTCTCACCACTCGCCTCCTGACTTGATGTGGTCACTCATGCCTATCGGCCCGCAGGGCATTGTGGGTCAGGACGCCTCCCCACACTTGCCCCCACCCCCGACCCTCAGGCACTTTTGTGCTCCCGGCCTCCTCACCTCCCTCCCGTTTCTCCCCCCTCCCCTGTCCAGCTGAATTTCTTTAAATGCTCAATGTTCCCACCTTCAGGTTTAAAAAAAAATATATAAAATAAAACAATTGCAACTGCCCCTTGACTTGTTTGTCCGTCGATTGATTTTTCATCCCTGTGCAGCCACCTCCTCTCCACCCTCTTGCTTCACCCCCCCAGTTTCTCCTCCATGCATGCTGATTTATTTACTTATTTTAAGCTTGTTGGCCCGAGTCATTTTTGGCAGGTAATGACTTTCAGAGGATCTACTTTGCGCCCTTTGATACCCTCTTCTCCTCTCTCGCCCCCCACCCCTCCACCTCCAGACCTTTGTGTCATCCAAGCCCATCTCCCAGCTCATCCTCTTTGTCCCATTTGCTCTCCTCCCTCCTCCTCCTCCTCGTCGTCTCTCTCTGCTTTCTGCCAGTGTATTTTTAATTCCCCTAGATATTGCTGGGCTGCTATGTAACGTCTCCCCAGCCCACCTGAGGACGTGATTGACACCTGGCCCTCGCTCCGGAGGCCACCTGCCCCACCGACCCTCTTCCTCCCCACCCGTACCTTTGTATTGTTCTTGTGGCCATCGGGGAGAGGAGAAGAAATTAGCTTCTATTATAACAACTCAGACGTTTGCATACGCCCACCATTGGCTTAAATGTCTTATTCATTAAAGCAGTTATTCCTAAAAAATTTTTTTTTTTGCAGCGCTCCCCATCACACACACATAAAATAATACGCATAGTACGCAAGTACGCATACACTTAGCTCGCAAACATTATTCTTTGGGAATGAACACAAAAACATAAATAACAAACATAACTCCAATAATCGCTGCACTTGCTGAAAAATTACCCTGGCGAGTTTCCAAGCCACCAAGAATAAACAAAAAACTAAACATTTTTTTTTCCGACTTTACACAGAAGCGCACACTATGACAGTCCACAAAGCAGCACATTTTTGCAGCTTCACCGTGTTGAGTCATAGCAAGGTGCATCACAGAGCCGTGGGAGAATAGGCTGATGGAAATACACTTCTAATAGCGTAGAAAGAAGCGGTGGTGTTCAATATTCCACTGTAATGATAATGATGCTTGTGTTTGTATGAGAGATGCAGAAGATGATGAAAAGTGGATCATTTTGATGAGCTTGTTGGGTATCGTGGAGACAGGGCAATATATGACTTTATGACTAATTCTCATGATATAGGTCCTTAAAAACAGAAGAGCCCTTCTAAAATATAGAGCAGTGGTTTTCGGCTGATGGGTCGCGACCCACTTTTGGGTTGCAGATGTAGGTAAAAAAAATAATAATATAATGACCCTATGTCCCTGAATGCATTCTTGTCTGTGCTATTCACTTGCTGTGTGTGACTTTGTCAAGCTTTAGTGAGATGGGAGTGAGAACTTATAAGAAAAGCGCACTTTTGGGGGCAATTTTTCCCATGATGAATCCTAATGTGAGACTTTTCTGTGTATCCGAAATACAGAAAAAACTGCTCAGCAGCTTGCAATGCTCCTAATAGGAGTCACCTCCACCTTTGAACCTTCTTAAAAAAAAACAACAACAAAAAAAAACAGTCAATTTACATAACATGACCTGAATATTAACCTTAAGCATTGTTATTGTAGAAGCTAAAACTGAAGAACTACTTTATTGGCGTAATGACACAGCATCTTGTTCACAGTGCCTCACTCCCAGCATCTCAGGCCGCTACTGAGAGGTAACGCTAGCTAGAAACGTTAATGCTAGGTTATAAATCATAAGCCAAAACAGTTGATCAACTTTGAGATTCCACATTGGACAACTTAGACATGACAACATCGCTAGGAAAACATTGAATATACCAGCTCAACAGGGAGCACAAATCATGTGCTGGAAGATACAGCCATCCTGTCAGTCAGCATCCTAGTGAGCATGGACACTGGAAGTGACTGTTTTGTTATGGCCTTATTTTGCCCCCTCTTTCTTTCAAAGTCTGCCATGTTAATTGGTAGCGAATGTCTCTAGCTGCTGTAGGTGATGGAAGTAGTTTTTGTTGCTATGGAAATCAATGCACCCAAGAAAGAAGTTCAGTTAATACTGAAAATGACCGTAATACGGCAAAATTCTGTAAGTATTGCATGTTATCATGAATGCGCCTGTTAGCACGTGTATATCACAGCATATATACCAAATGATAAAAGTTTGGACGGATTTAAAGAGGGATTTGTAGGCAGAATAGGTGAATCCCTACTACGTGCATTGTTTTTTAGGTTGTTTTTTTGCTCCTGACATATAGAGGATCTTTGACTGTCCCAGTGTCGGTAAAGTTCATACCAAAACTGAATTTCCTCATATTTTTCTCCATGTGATCATTCTGATTCCGTGGGCTTCTCCTGTGAAATGATGCCTGCATGGTTAAGTGTGAAGGTAGTCGGGCCAAAGGGGACAATTCGGGGGCACCGTGTGAAAGAGTAAGGATGGTGGACTCTCCAGGGAAGCGAAGGAAGGAAGTGGTCCTTCTCCATGTTTTGCTTTTTCTCTCCAGCATTCCTCCACCCATCTTTTCCTACACTGTGTCCCTACTTGCATGTACGTACATTAGTATTCATGGGAGGGCTGCTACCCTTGCCAGCTAGTATACTGGGATTGGCTATATAATGGACTGTCACAGAAACAGGAAATGCCAGGGCAACACAAAAAAAGGACCAGCGTGAGAATTACAGCGACAATTAATCTGTTTGGAAAAAAGTGTGCAAGCTAGATTGGCACCCTCAAGAGAGCCCGGAACCCTGCCAAGGTGAGCCTCGTTTGGATTAGCACCAAGTTTTGCACCCTGTTAGGTTTGTTGTTCTTTCCGTCTGTGGCCTACCTTTCTATAAGGTTTCTTGGAGGGGGGTCTGGTAGTTAACATTTTGGTTAAATGGCGTCATTAAAAGTTTAACACTAATGTCATTATAACATTATTATAAGATAATAATATTTTTTTCCACTTTCACAGCTTTATATCTTTTCAAAAACTGTAATTCAAAGTGGAATATTTAAAATTACAGCCTTCACTAGGTCAATAATTGGGAACAATGTACGGAAAAGGGAGTGACTGTTTCTTCCAGGGGGGGCCAGTAGAGAGCAGGGAGATGCTGCACCCTTCCCTGTGTATCCAAGAAGAGGACGCTTTATAGAATGTCCTCACCTTCTCATGATTATGACCAGGAATGAAGGGTGCTGCTTGTTTTGCGTAATGAGGAAGATGTCAATCACGCTTGAAAATTTGGAAAAGCCGCACTTTGTACGTTAATCCAGAGGTCAAGGTGCGCTTCATCCCCCCTTAATCATGCAGATGAACATGACCTTGGGCAGCCTTGGCTCCTGCATGGTGACATCAGCACCGCCCCACCCTTCTCCCCCCTACCCCGCAACCTCGCTTTGCATCTCTGATTGTGTTAAATCATTGTTTCCCTATCATCAGCAGACGTCGGATGTGCACTGTAACCTCTCTGGGAGCAACACCCTTCCCCCTTTTAAATAAAAAATCAACATAATTCAGATAAAGGTGAATATACGGCGATGTAAAATACGCCGGACAAAATTGGATAATAAGAAAAAAAAAAGATGCAAGAGTTGTGAAACAGGAGGGTCCTTGATGTTATTACATTGATGCATGTTTAGCTGCAGAAGAGCCGGGCCGTTGGAGGACCGGGGGCTGGAGGGAGGGGGTGTGGGGGCCCTAAATTAAGAGGCTGACCTTCAACAAGCACTCTCTTTGTTCATTAGCCACGTGGTGCTTATCTCTGAAAAAACACCGGCGAGGAGAATATGAGGCCAAAGTCAACGATGCACTACAAGTAAAAGATGAGGTCTTCAGGGCCTTGCACTCATCTTTCTCCATGCTCTCGTTTAGTTTCTAACACTTAGGATCATGATAATGATTTAGTTATTAATTCATGCTGAACAAAGTTTCATTGAAGTACATCACATGATTACACAATTCAAAATACCTGAAAAGGAGTAGGCAGAAGCAGAGCCTAGTTAAACCGACCCATTGCCCACATCTCACCAGTTAGTGATAGTCTCCATAATTTATGTACTTTATTGGATGTTTACTTTTCATTGGTTTTACAAACTTTTGGTCGAAATTGTTTACCTTTTTGTTGATGTACATAAAATGCCGCAATCCACCCAATGACAATTAGCATACTGTACTATTTATGACTGCACTTATTTGTTTAAGCTTCCACTCCTGGACTGTGAAAATATGTCTAAACGTGCACCCTCACTGTGTGCTATTATTTAAATATTATTGTATTTAAATGGACACTGTTATTAACTCCAGACATTTGACACCCACAAGTTGGAATACACAGCTCACTGCTCTCTACAGAAACAACCGCTGTAACTTAATGGCATTTAGGCGACTCACCGTGAAATTTGGCACACCCTTTAAGGCAGGGGTCTCAAACTCAATTTACTTGGGGGCCACGGGAGCTAGGGTCTGGGCGAGACTGGGCCACATCAGGTTTTCTAAAAAAAAAAAAAACACATTTATTAAAAACAGAAAAATGAATAAACTTTGCTTTGGTTTCGATTTTCTACAATAAAAGCTCTGATAAAACATTCCACTGTTCTCAAGTATCTTACTTTTTATTTTGCTACACAAAATAAGATGAAAAATAAATAAAAAAATCAAGAATAAAGAAAATCAATCAGTAATAAATAAATATAATAATAATAATAATAATTAAAAAAACAGCAAATAATAAAAACTTAAGAAACCACATATAGTTGGTGGGTAGACAAATTATTTTTTTTCAGATTAAAATTAACAAAGCATTATTAGATCCCTGTAGACATGACAAAACACGACAAGAGTCACATTTATTCTTTTTTTATTTACAACATATTGCGCAACTGCAGGGTCTTGCTAACTCGCAAACTAGAGAGCTAGCGACCTAAACGGTAGCCTTCAAGTTATTTCCTTTAAACTAAATAGCCAAAAACTTACCACTTCCACATGGATAGGGAGGATAACTATTAACAGTTATTTGACCTTTAACATGAACATTAATCAAACGTAATAATTTTTTACAGCATCCATATCAAACTTGCGCAGGCCGCACTAACATTAAACTTTCATATCAAGGCGGGGGCCTCAAACTCGTGTCCCGCGGGCCGCGTGTTTGAGGCCCCTGCTTTAATGGGACGAAGGGTTAATTCGATCACAACCATACCATTTGGGTTGTCTCAGAAGGCGTTTCACCTCTCATCCGAGCAGGTCTCATAGGTTCATGCTTAACAACTACATGGGACAGCTCTAGTCTGTCTACCTGTCCGTACATCATTATGTATTTGTGTAATGATTGTACAATTTTCAGGATGTCCACAGCCCATTGAGGGTGCCATGAAATGTGAAAAAACAAGTGACATTTTTGAATTTTGAGTGGTTATTGACCCTCTAGACCTGCTCTGTAAGTCATCCACATCTGACAATCTTTGAACTTGAAGACCATTAGCGTGATTTCCTTTCACAAAAGCACAATTTACTAGCTATTACGTTGTCACAACAGCATCCCGTTGTGTTGAACTAAAAAATGTAAACGCAGATGAGCATAAAGTTTTAATGGTTTCATTCATTCATTCATTTTCTATCGCTTTTCCTCACGAGGGTCGGAGCTGGAGCCTATCCCAGCTGTCTTCGGGCGAGAGGCGGGGTACACCCTGGACTGGTCACCAGCCGATCACAGGGCACATATAGACAAACAACCATTCACACTCACATTCATACCTATGGACAATTTGGAGTCACCAATTAACCTAGCATGTTTTTGGAATGTGGGAGGAAACCGGAGTACCCGGAGAAAACCCACACATGCACGGGGAGAACATGCAAACTCCACACAGAGATGGCCGAGGGTGGGATTGAACCCTGGGTCTCATAGATGTGAGGTCTGCGTGCTAACCACTCTCCGCCGTGCCGCCTGTGCTGTATTTTATGTTCAAAATACACAACAGGACGGAAGTCTCAGTCGAGTTCAACTACATGGTCCCATGTTTTTTTTTCCAGATTCCAGCCTAGTGGAAGATCTGTGATGTCTTCACCTCAGTGGGGTTCTATTCTGGATTCGAGGAGTTTGAAGGTAAGTGCTACTGTTAATAGAAAGTCAAGTAATTGTGTTACCGGGCAAATTGGAGAAGTACCAGAGAGTATACAGTATTTAAGTGCTGATATGGTGGCCGGATTGAGGTGGGGGATAAATAGATGAATAAAGAACAAAGGGAGGGGAGGGGGGAGCAGACGCAGGTCGTGGTCGATAGTGTCAAAAGCACATGACAGATCTTAAAGAATGAATATTGATCTTTTGGGGAGGGGGGCTTTTACTCAGGCGACCTGCAGGAGGTCAGCTGGCGTAATTAGAACGGTGGATGTCTAAGTCAGGACTGGGGTGGGGGCTGCTTGTTGGAAAGAAAGTATTAGAACGAGTATCTAGTCCTAGACAAGCTGTTACATCATTTCCTGTGTTTTTGTGGTGAGTGAATGTACACTCATGTGGTTTAGTTGCTGATTACTAATGGAAGCTGATTGGTTTATAGGATTTAAATATGGATTATTATCATTTTAAAATTAAATACAGCCTATTGCCGTCATCTGGAACTCTAAAATCCCAAGTTGTACTGAATTAAACTGAATGATTATTAAACATAGTGTCTCAAATTGTTGTAGGAAGTAAAATGTATGCAGTATATGTTCCCATACTTTACCTGTTTGAGCTTCTGGAAGATCAAACACAATATGAAGTAATTGTACATAATAAATAAATTACAAAAATACAAATATAATAAAAATCCACAATACTTAAAGACCAAAAAGTAATGGTAATGGTTTTATTTCATTTGAACATGCATCAGATTACAATGGAGTGCATCCCATAATCAGTTCACAGTTCCACATGTCCAAAAGGAGTAGGAAGAACTAAAGCTTATTAAATCCTACCCCTCCATCTGGTGCTTTTACAATCAGTAACTGTTACATTTGTTCACTTCCTTTTTTTTTTTTTAATAATGCACCTCATACCGAAGTACGAGGTGCACAAGTACGGAAAACATTTAAATAAATTCACAATTTAAATAAAAAAATAATAATATAATTGAAAAAAATGTGTACATATTTAAATGAGTATCTGTATTTTTGCTATAAAATACAACAATATAATTGAAAAAAATCTGTATATATTTAAACGCTCAATTAAATCCAACAAATCAGACCGACCCTTCTAGTTCACATCAAAACTAACCTAAACTTTTTGCACCAGATTCCTTGAAGCATATAAAGGATCTTTGATTAGCGTTTTTGCAGTATGATCTTAAAAACAGCAGAGCACCGCTGTCATAGGATCTTTGACTGGCGTTGTTGCAGCAGGGCCTTAAAAACAGCAGAGTGTTCCTGTTGTATAGAGGATCTTTGTGGCTGTAATCTTGGTTTTAGTATCTGTATCCACTGCCGATGCAGTAGAGATTTAGTGCTGCACATCCTTGGTCGCAAGCCCATGAAAAACACACACACATTCTCACGGTTCATCCTTTGTCCTCTCTGAGATGTTGCTGCTCAGCGTTTGACCCTTAAGTCCAGAGCCGCGTATGTAAGCACACACGTTTAAGCACAGATATACACAAGCAGTTGGACGAGCCGGAGCGCTCACACCCCCATGTTGGCAGACAAGGCGCTCAGTGTGCTTGTCACCGCCGGGGGACGTCTCATGGTAAGGTGAACTCAGAGTGAACCTGCTCCACAACATAAATAACATCGTTCCTTCATCTCCCCCAAGCCCACCTCCTCCCCACCCTTCTCTTTTTCTTTAGCCACTCTCTGTTTCTGCCTTCCAGTATACCCCCCCCCCCCACTACTCCAAATATAAGCGCTAAGAGAGGGATGTCAGACTATACCCACACACCAACTCAGCCCTGGAAGCACCTGGGTGAGGACATTGAATGCCACAATAGTACCAACATCAAAGCTTTAAGACTTTAGATCTTATTTTATTAGATCATGTATGCTTGCTTTCTTCTTTTATTGCTACAAAAATGTCTGAAACTACAAAGTTCAACCATCATTTGTAATTTGACCAAAATATTTCAGCAAAATCGGCTTTGTTTATGTTTATTGCTTTTTCCTTTTATCAGCAGGGATTAGCTTATTTATACACTTGTAAGGTGAGGGATAAGAAAAAAAAATCTATTTGGGTCCTTGAGGCACATCTGTGGCATGACGCATTACTCCTTTGTAAATTTAAGACTGAGGGTTTGTGCGTTTTACTATGTTAATTTTACATTTGTTTTACAGTTAATCATGTTGTTGCTTTGTAGTTTAAAAAAAAGAACAAGGGACAGGACATTGAACCTTTGTTACTGATAGACATAGACATAGACTTTCTTTATTGTCATTGCACAATAACACAGCAGTGAAATTGCCAACGAAATGTCGTTGCCTGGCTGTGGAGAATAAATAGATGACATCAAATATGAACAATGTACAGCGTAAACAGTAATTTTTACAAATAATTTAGAATAAATAACAATAATTTAAAGTTTTGGTTGTGCGTGTTGGCAGGTAGAGGGGCTTATTTGGCATTGAGCAGTCTGATGGCCAGGGGGAAGTAGCTGTCTCTAAACCTGCTTGTTCTACAGCGGCTGCTGCAGAGCCTTCTCCCCGACGCCAGGCGAGAAAACAGTCCATGCTGGGGGTGTGTGGGGTCGGAGTAGATCCGACGGGCTCTTGATACGCAGCGGGTGTTTGCTATGTCCTTAATGGGGTGGGAGCAGGGTCCCGATGATCTTCTATGCTGTCCTCACCACTCTCTGCAGTAACATCCAGTCCGAGGCCTTGCAGCTCCCAGACCAGACGGAGATGCAGCTGGTCAGCAGGCTCTCGATGGTCCCTCTGTAGAAAGTGGTCAGGATAGGAGGGGAAAGGGAGGCTCTTCTCATCCGTCGCAGGAAGTGCAGTCGCTGCTGTGCTTTCTTTGCCGGAGAGGAGGCTTGGCATGCTGGCATCATGTGTGTGTTTCACTATGAATGTAGTTAAACTTATTTTTACACTTGCATGACAAAAGTGTTAGAAGGTTACATTGACTGTAAAATAAATGAGCGTTACTCCGTTGTTGTTTACATTAGAATGGAGGGTTTTTACATGAGTGGGCAGAGTGTTCCATAGTTTGTGGCTGACAACAGAAAAGGCCTGGTCTTAAGTCTCTCGTCTTAGGCACTACTAGTTGGATCTGGCCTTTGGACATCAAATTGGGATGCGGTAAATACAATGTTAACATCAATTCTCAAACATACAGGCAGCCAATTCAAGGAGGCGAGAATTGGGGTGGTGTGCTCCCCTTTTTTGGCTCCTTTTACAAGCAGTGCCGCAGAGTTCTGAACTAACCATAAGCTAGAAAGTGCATTGTGGCTTATTATAGTATCACATTGTTTGTGACGGCAAGCTTGGTGGCTGCAGGACATATAGATGGTTCTTGAGGGGGCCCAAAAGTTGGCCGCTTTGATTCAGCAAGACACTCTTAGTCTTGAACCAACCATACCTTGATGTCACTTGGTATATTTGGCAGTCATTGGCATAAAACTGGTAGGCGATGTCATGCTTTCTAAACATCACAATGAGTGGGTAGAGGCACAGAGCAAACAAAATGGACCAAGATTTGATCCCTGGGGTACTCCACAGTCAAATTGAGCGGTGGATAAAAGAATAGTGTGATCCACAGTGAAAGCAGCAGGCAGGTCTTAAAAGCACTAAAATGGCTGAACCACCAGAATCAGTCATTAAAAGTAGGTCATTAAAAACCTTTAGAAGTACAGACTCAGGGCTGTGGAAGGCTCTGAAACCTGACTGGAAGGTCTCTGAAACCCCAAGGCTGTATATGTGCAAGTACATTAACATTAAAATGATGTGATATCAATTCAGAGAAGTATTATGTTTTGTCGGCCTTAACAACCTTCTGGTAATTCTTCCTACTGTCTTTGAGGATTTGATATGCTTGCATATAATTGTCTTTTTTTTCTACCTTTTGGTACTCACGTCTGGCATTGCTTGTTACATTGGGTCGAAACTATGTGACACATGCATGTACATTTGTTTTGTTGTGAGCTAATGATAGCGGTTTGACAAAGTTTAGCTCCATAGTTCAGCTATCATTGAATCATGACAAGAGCATGACTGCAAATTGTGGATCAGCGCTCTGAAACAGCTTTTGTGTGTGTGTGTACTATATACTGTACATGTACATAAATACCAGTCATCTTATTAGGGCCATGTGCCAATTCACAATAGTTTCTATGCAGTATAAGTTGTAAGTTTTGAAAAATATAGATATTTTTTGTTCAATTTGTGCCTTTAAACCAGGGATTCTAAACTAATGAATCGCAACCCAAAGTTGACATTTTTCAGTGCGGTGCAGATTTTTGCCTGGGTTGTCTGTCTGGGTTGTCTGTCAATAATTATGATGCCAACAATGTTCTTACTAAACGGAAGTTCTCTGTATTTCCACCGATTATCCAGCAATTACGCTCTTTTAGCACAGCTGAAATGGACACAAACATGCAAAGAAAACTAAAACAAATACAAACACATGATGCAACTGCACCATGTGGGTTGTGTGGGTTTCCAAATAACACTATGCACTAACATTTATTCAAAAGTGTACCCAAGCTGCAAAGCATGCTGGGAAACCTCACAGTAGCTCCACATTACACATACAGAAATTAGAGTTGTGGAATTGAACTCGGGTCTCCTAGCTGTGAGGCCTGCACACTAACCACCATGCAGCCCACTATTAGTAAAATTCATTCATTCATTTTCTACCGCTTTTTCCTCATGAGGGTCGTGGGAGGTGATGGAGCCTATCCCAGCTGTCTTTGGGCGAGAGGCGGGGTACACCCTGGACTGGTCACCAGCCAATCACAGGGCACATATAGACAAACAACCATTCACACTCACATTCATACCTATGGACAATTTGGAGTCACCAATTAACCTAGCATGTTTTTGGAATGTGGGAGGAAACCGGAGTACTCGGAGAAAACATGCGGGGTGGAATTGAACTCGGGTCTCCTAGCTGTGAGGCCTGCACACTAACCACTTGCCCACCATGCAGCCCACTATTAGTCACATTCATTCATTCATTCATTTTCTACCGCTTTTTCCTCATGAGGGTCGCGGGGGGTGCTGGAGTGCCTAGGTGCCTATCCCAGTTGTCTTTGGGCGAGAGGCGGTGTACACCCTGGACTGGTCACCAGCCAATCACAGGGCACATATAGACAAACAACCATTCACACTCACATTCATACCTATGGACAATTTGGAGTCGCTAATTAAAATAGCATGTTTTTAGAATGTGGGATGAAAATGCACGCATGCACGGGGAGAACATGAAAACTCCACACAGAGATGGCCGAGGGTGGAATTGAACTCGGGTCTCGTAGCTGTGAGGCCTGCGCGCTAACCATTCGACCACCGTGCAGCCCTGTGTCCAATATTCATTCATTTTCTACCGCAGGAGGTGCTGAAGCCTATCCCAGCTGTCTTTGGGCGAGAGGCGGGGTACACCCTGGACTGGTCACCAGCCAATCACAGGGCACATATAGACAAACAACCATTCACACTCACATTCATACCTATGGACAATTTGGAGTCACCAATTAACCTAGCATGTTTTTGGAATGTGGGAGGAAACCGGAGTACTCGGAGAAAACATGCGTGGTGGAATTGAACTCGGGTCTCCTAGCTGTGAGGCCTGCACAATAACCACTTGGGAACCGTGCAGCCCATTATTAGTAACATCATAAGTTATAAGTCTTATAATGTACTCTTGTGACGGTGACATACAGAAGCCTTAAAAAAAAAATAACATAATGAGACGCCTTTTGTTCTGAATATTAAGATGGAGGGTTTTGGCCTTTTACTGTTAACAGTAGTTAACTTATTTTTACACTTGCATGCCCCTCGAGAGCATTAAAGGTTTTATGATGTGAACAGTGTGACCCTGGAAGTCATTATTCCCATTATCCCCATAAATAGGAGTGGATTCTTTTCTCTTTCCGCTTCCAATCAGAGCCAACGGTGCCATATCTATGTATTACTTCCAACCTCCATGCATGTTTACATCTATTTATATGAGAAATCCCCAAGCCCTGGGCTCTCTGTCTTTATCTTTGTTGGTCCCACTGCTAGCACTTCCTGTTAACACAGTGGGCATTTATTGATAGTCCATTCCCATTAGTGCTGTTTACCTGTCAGGGCTGGCTGCGCTAATGAGAGAGCTTTGGGGAGGAAAAATGAGTAGGAACGGTTAACCACTAATGGATGTTTACAGCCTCCCTGGATACCACTGTGTTTTGCCGCCCCCGCCACCTTTGCTGGTACCGTTATACGCCCCGTATACTGTAGCTCCATGCTCTACTACTGAAAGGCCAAACTGGGCCTATTTGATTATCAGGGGAATTAACGTAGGTGGAGAGATCACGGTTAAGGACGGCGTTAGATAAGTAAGGGGGGAGGATCGCTGTTAGAGACTGGGGGAGGCCGGATCGATAACTCCGGATGGAACAGGGGGGCTTGGACTGAGTGGGAGCTAAATGGAGGTTTGGAGGGGGTACGTACGAGGGTCGTAACATCAGCCCCCGACGTCAAAAGGATCTTTTAGAGTCCTATTAGCGGCAGTGGTGAAGGGTAATTGTGCCATTAGAGCTATAAGTGATACTAAATGGTACAGGTATGGTTAAGAAAGCACCGCGCATGGTGAGCCGCCATGCAAATTGTCTATCAGGCTTCTTAATAGCGAACGTATCCTTGAGAGAAGCACCAATTATTGTTGCTGGGATGACAGACGATCTCAAACCGTTAACAGATTTGATTTTTTTGCTGAATTTCCGTTCCGAGTGCTGCTCTTAACAGTATGGATTGCATATTGCAGTAGGATTTCACTGTCCCCCGAGAAGATCAATTTGTGCCTTTATTAGATTATAACGGAAATCTTATAAGTGCCAGATTAACTGTGTAGGGTATTTATCTGTTTATTGAACGTCTGGGGCTCGTAACCTCCATCCTCCTGCCCTTACCTCCTCCTTTCCGTGTCCCAGACTAGAGCTTGGCTAAGTAGACTTGCATTGATAACGATGCATGCTTAGACTCCGATAGGATCTTTTAGGGAATTGGTGTAGTAGGAGCTACAATTACCAGGCAGGCCTCCAGTGTCTCTCATTGGGTGTCTATTAAGTAGGGTGTGTGTGCGTGTGTGTGTGTGTGTGTGTGTGTGACGGCTCTCTCATTGTAGTGATGGCAGAGTTTAATTACTTCCAGCCGGCGCCTGTTGTAAAACATGCTGATAAATGAGCCAACAGGACAGTGCATCATTATTTTGCGATGGTGCCATGCTCGCTGGAACATGATTATTACTGCGGAGTGAGAGGAAGGTTCTTGTACCTGCTAGAGTCTGGGAGAATACACAGCGGGACACAAAAGGCTTGGCACGCGTCAAAAATCTTTCCGTGTTCTGTAATCACGTAACAGTAACACACGCATAAAGCTAACACTCAGTTTGCGGAATGACTGACATGGAAAGCTTTAGGCTTAATAAGAAATGTATCAAACGCCAGCTGTGTCTGGATATGATATGTTAACACAACTTCATGTAACTTACCTTCGAAAGAATATCCGTCCGTTGAGCTTTCAGCTGCTGCTTGAGATTGCGGACACGTTTACTGCCATCTTTCTGCACAATGCATTCCGTTTTTTTTTGTTTTGGATGGATTATATTTAAAGCAGGGTGGTTAGCGCACAGACCTCACAGCTGGGAGACCAGGGTTCAATTCCACCCTCGGCCATCTCTGTGTGGAGTTTGCATGTTCTCCCCATGCATGTGTGGGTTTTCTCCGGGTACTCCGGTTTCCTCCCACATTCCAAAAACATGCTAGGTTGATTGGTGACTCCAAATTGTCCATAGGTATGAATGTGAGTGTGAATGGTTGTTTGTCTATATGTGCCCTGTGATTTGCTGGCAACCAGTCCAGGGTGTACCCCGCCTCTCGCCCGAAGACAGCTGGGATAGGCTGCAGCAACCCCCTGCTACCCTCGTGAGGAAAAGCGGTAGAAAATGAATGAATGAATGAATGAATATATTTAAAGTAGGGTGGCACGGCGGTCGAGTGGTTAGCGCACAGACCTCACAGCTAGGAGACCAGGATTCAATTCCACCCTTGGCCATCTCGGTTTTCTCTGGGTATTCCGGTTTCCTCCCACATTCCAAAAACATGCTAGGTTAATTGGCGACTCCAAATTGTCCATAGGTATGAATGTGAGTGTGAATGGTTGTTTGTCTATATGTGCCCTGTGATTGGCTGGCGACCAGTCCAGGGTGTATCCCGCCTCTCGCCCAAAGACAGCTGGGATAGGCTCCAGCACCCCCGCGACCCTTGTGAGGCTAAGCGGTAGAAAATGAATGAATGAATGAATGAATGTTTAAAGCAGATCCACAAATCTGTGCGTCGTCACTAGGGGCGTGAATCTCAGCATTGAGGACGATTCGATACACATCTCGATGCACTGTCAGCAATACAATACTTTAACGATACATGAAATTTTCTGGCGATACGATATGATGCAATACGATACGAAAATCATTTAGTTCACATCAATCCGATATGATATGGTGCAATTTCTTGCGATATGATGCAATTCAACATGATGCAAATAAGCAAAGGGAAAAAATGGAATTCATTATGGTCCTACAAAAAGGATTTGGCTTTATTCCTTAAATAAGTGCTGTTTGTCTTTTTTACTATGCACCACTTCTTGATATTTTTTTTTTTTGCCATCTTAAAACAGCAACAACTTTTCAAAAACAACTTTCCTCACACTTTCACATCTTTATGCAATTACAATAGCAGTGGTTCAGTGGTGGAGTATAACAATTAAACAATAATTACTGCTGTAAAAAATACAGTATGCAGCAACAACAAAGTTAAAGTGACACTTTCAACAGATCCACTTGTTCTGACCTGATTTGCTTGGTTTTTCCGTGGTGTCCGACGTGGAACTAGGCGGTGAGGCGGCGGTAGACTTTTCCGTGCTGTGGTGTCCCCTTTTTTAGGGGGTTTGTTGTGCTGCCGTTGCACGGCTTCTTTGCAAATGACGGACGTTTTGTCGAGCTTTCCGCCGTTCTTTGAAAATCCGAAGTGTTTCCAAACATACCATTTAAATGTTGCGGGTGGGTTAAATATAGAAACTTCCACGCTGCTGCTTGCGTGCGAGCAACTAGTATTTGTATATGCCTCATGGCTTTCGTCCGTATTCAATACAAAACGCGAAATAATGATGGTGCATTCAGTGCACCGAGGGAACAGCATATAGGTTGAAGTTGAACATTAATAAAACGGTGCTTGAATCGGATTTTAACGATACCCACAAACGCATCACAATGAATCTAGATTTCACCCATCAATTGCATCCATCCCCAGTGAATGAGACGATGCACTTGCATCGTGCGTGCTAAGCTAGGCAGAAATGTCATGCATTTTGAACATCGGATGGACCACCCGCTAACATTTTGGTCCAGTCGCAACGAAGACTGTTTTTCATCATGAAAAAAAATAAGTTTCCTCATTTTTGTCAAAAATAACAGTAAACCACATAAAATATAAAGTTATATTTAAATGTAAGATGAATATCGGCAGAGTTTTCCTCTTCATGGATCAATATCATCCATCCATCCAGATGGATTTTATGCTGGTCTATGCTGGCTCAGCTGGTGGACCAGCATAAACCAGCATAATTCCCATGCTGGTCTTGCTGGTATGCTGGTCTCCACAACATATACTGGTCTATGCCGGTCTTGCTGGTAGCTGGGCTATGCTGTTTTTTTAAGCAGGGTGGATAGTGTTTATGGTTTATGTTTATGGTCATAATAGTCATTTCTTAATGGGGGGATGGATGTTGAGGAGAGCCCTTATTGAGAAATCATCTAAGCTCTTCACGTGAAAGCTAAGCAGTTTTGTTTCGCATTTTCATCCCCGACTCTACCCAAAAATCTTGAGCTTAAAATTGAGCTGTGACGACGGTGTACCGTTACACCCGCACTCCTGATCATTACTCCCTCTGATGCTTGTGTAGCCACATGCTAGTCGCATCTCGCAAACAAATACTCATTAATTTTGTGCGTTTTTACAAAGGTAGGGTGACGCCCCCCCTCTTTTTGATTAATCATGTTCCTCCAGCACCATTATTAAATCGCTGAGGCAAAGACAGCACATACAATAAATCCCTCTCGACCCATTATTAATCAAAAGAAAACCAAAAGAGCCACCGATGGCGGGCAGGTAGCGTTGCAGTGTTAAATCTTTTTTATTGCACCACGAGCAGCTTTATGCATTCGCCGGCCAGGGCGGAGTGACTCAATGCTTGGCTGCTAGACAGTCACCCTGTAGGTCGTGACCTTTGTGTCATTGATTGGGCAACTTCACCAGGGCACGAAGGTGGACAAGATGCCAACAAAATGAACTCTGTAGTGGACAAGTGATTAGAAGGACTATCGACAAGGTTACTACACAGACAAAAAACAAAGTCTGAATTTTTCTCAAGATGTTTCAGAACAACGGGGGTCATATCAGTAGTCCGATGCTTATTAAAGTATTTTTCAGCATTTTTCAAGTCTCAAAGGTGCCATTTAATATTTTGGAAGTGTGTTGTAGTTTAAATGCTGTTGGCAAACCCGACTGGGAACACAGTTTTGTGTGTCTGTAGCTTTAATGCTAATGAGTGTGTTTGTCTACGCCTACATGTCCCTCACCACATAGTGATTTTAATTTTGCAGCTTCTGTCACGTTTTTTCAAAAATATATTAATCAAGAAATCATGTTGTTTCGTGCCCATGTTTCCAGCTTATTATTGTTGAAATAATATGCAAATTTCAACAAAATGTTTAATACTGCTGCTGATATTTAGCTTTCTTTGTTAAATTATAGTTTTTGAATGTGCTGCGGACCAGTAATAAAAAAAAAAACAAAACAAAAAAAAAAAACAAAACAGGGCGGCACAGTCCTCACAGCTAGGAGACCAGGGTTCAATCCCACCCTCGGCCATGTCTGTGTGGAGTTTGCATGTTCTTCGCGTGCATGTGTGGGTTTTCTCCGGTTTCCTCCCACATTCCAAAAACATGCTAGGTTAATTGGCGACTCCAAATTGTCCGTAGGTATGAATGTGAGTGTGAATGGTTGTTTGTCTATATGTGCCCTGTGATTGGCTGGCAACCAGTCCAGGGTGTACCCCGCCTCTCGCCCAAAGACAGCTGGGATAGGCTCCAGCTTCCACCGCAACTCTCATGAGCAAAAGCAGTAGAAAATGAATGAATGAATGAAAAACGAAACAAAACATGGCACTTTGAACACACCTGATCTACACCTCTGCCCGTGTGTGTGTTGTTCTGTTTTTGTGTGTGAATCCAGTACCCGATTCACTTCAGTGAGTGACTCATAAAGTGGGACAATGGAATAGACTTTGCAATCACAATTAGCAGCACTTGCGAGCCAGAATGCTAACGTTACAGTCACACTTTAACAGCAACATCATACTAGGTTAGCTTATTGGCTGAAAACAGTATGAAAATGATCAAACTTACAGCTCCTAAGTCTGTAGCTGACTGTTCCAGCCCCAGGCTTTGCTTTAAGATGTGTAGCAAAGCCTGCTTTATGGCATATACTGTAATAGGGCATCTTCATCTATCTACAGGCGGATGAGATGTTCATGAAGAAGGAGGCTTTTCTTTCATGACAGGCTCTAGAGAAAGAAAGACACCTTTCAGTTAAGACAATATTGGCATTGCTCAAAATTAATTGCTACCAATTCCATGGTATGGACTGGAGGTGACAATGTTTTTGAGTATGGAAGACTTGTTGTTTGGGCTTTTAAAAGTGCTGATGCTCTTCTGTGGCCACATAATGACTTTTGCATGCATTTGATTAATAGTGTGTAAGCGCAGCACAAGAGATGATTGCGCTATACGCCTTTAACTTCACCTTATGTTAAACACTAATTGATTCCAATGCATTTTAAACACTTTCTAATTGGTGATTTAAGAATAAGCCCCCGGTCGCCATTTCGGGGCGTTGTGAAGACGAAGAGTTTAAAGGGCATTGTCCTCTTAGCATCCACAAGTAAATGTCAGAGTTGTCTGTTAATGTGTCAAGCAAATCAAACATGCACAGTGGTCGAGGGATGTTAAGTGACAAGTGACCTTGCTGGCGTGATGGAAGACCGGCTCCTTCTGATCTACGAGTTGGGAACCCCTGTCTGGACCCGTCTCCAGATATGTGCTCAACCAATTAGACGTGAGATGGCGCTGACACTCACTCCACTTATCAAAACACTGCTCAAGTGTGTTCATGAATTCAAATGAAATGCGAGTCTCAGGATTCAAGACTGTGACATGCAAAATACAGCATGGTGTTTTTTTTTTTTTGTGCTGGTTTGTCATCACGGTGGCAGAGGTCATAAGGGAGTTTGAATAACAATACGACTCAACGCAAGCCGAAACATTCTGTATGCAGACCCTATGAACTGCTACATTAGATCATCTTACTAGATCAAGTTGATCCAGAAGAATTATGGATCATGGACAATACAATTAGGGGTGTTAAATTAAAGTGTGATGAATATATAGTAATATTTGATACGTTATTTTATTGAGTTACTTGAAAATGTAATCTCTAACTTTACACCTACTGTATGTAAGTTGCCTTTTTATGTGTTACGCTTCTTGTGCTTGATTTGTTGGGGCTGGAAAACAATGGTCAGTCACGCCCTGAAGTGGTTTGATTGGCCAGAATTGTTTGGGTTTATTTAGTATAAGCTGTTAGGATCCCGGCTGCGAGTGTTTAGCGTGCAGGCCTCTCAGCTAGGAGACCCGACTTCAATTCCACCCTCTGTGTGGAGTTTGCATGTTGTCCTCATGCATGCGTGGGTTTTCTCCAGGTACTCCGGTTTCCTCCCACATTCCAAAAACATGCTAGGTTAATTGGCGACTCCAAATTGTCCATAGGTATGAATGTGAGTGTGAATGGTTGTTTGTCTCTATGTGCCCTGTGATTGGCCGGCGACCAGTCCAGGTCCCCGCCTTTCGCTCGAAGACCTTTCGCCCCATTGAAAAACAGTCCATGCTCTGCAACAACCAGGAAGTGAAAAGGCATGTCGTCGTGTAGCGCATGGGAGGTTACGCATTGAAGGGAATTTAAACGTATGCACATGCGTGCAAACGCGTACAAGCACACAGTTCAGTTGAAAATTGTAATTCGTTCACGTTCATGGTGAGTTCATGGTGTTATATTCGTAAAAACAATATTTTCATGTAAAATATTTTTTTTGTGTTGTGGCATAGATGTTTAGACAATTTGTCAAAATATATATGGATAAATTTGTTCAAAGTGAAAGTTATGCTTGAACTGTAACTTCTGTTGCATTAGTGTTTTGCACCGTGTTTAGTTTGTTTAAGTAAGCGGTTGTCTGTGTAGTATCATATAGTGTGCATTAGGGAGCGGCTTACCTGCATGCAAATTACAAGCTCACCAATGTGACCACATTTCCACGACCGATGTTGTGCCACATTTGTCTGCACTCTTTTGTGCTCACCGTCTGAGCTCCACGTTCTCCTGACAAAGTGTGTCCGACAATGAGTGCTCCTTCTCGGGGCAGGCGAGGTGAAGGCAGCACCCTCATGTTTGGCTTCTCCTGAACTCCAGCACCATTACTTTGCTGGTACATTACTCCTGTACCAACAAAGTAGTAGTAGTAGTAGTCCGGAAGTACTCTTGAGCACTCGGGAATGTGATCAATCACAGCGGAGTGAGTAATAGTTCCCCTTTAATGAAGTAATAAAAGGAAGTCTATCTCTAAAAATACATCTATTTTTAGTCCCTTTACCACTACTAACTCTGCATTGGATAACCTCACTGTATAGGACCCCACAGTGTGCATATCCACACCTGAGTGGGTCATCTGTGAGCTATCCAACCACCTCGCCCCCTCCCCCTTCCCCGCGCCCATTTTACATCTATTACTGGCCTCACAGTGTTACCGTGATGTTCCGAGTAGTGAAGCATATAAATAAAGGGAGAGCGAAATGACTCGCTCTGTCTTGACAGAAGTGCTGAACCACAAAGAACACCTTGAAGGGCACGTTCACTGTCGATAGAGTCCTATGTAGGCGCCACCGCAATTAACATAAAACTGGACAGTGCCCGGGCCGGGTTTGCCGCTTTAGAACTAATCGTGGACCGGTTTTTATCAGCATGTTTTTAGGGTGACATGCAGTGGAGCTTCATTGGAGCTTGTGAATGCTGGGGTCACCCCCACATCTTAGTGTTTTTCACACTTTTAAAACGCTTTTTTTTTCTTAAAACCCCAAACCCTCCTGTCCCAGATTCCATCTGATGCAGGGGTCTCAAACACTCAGCGCGCGGGCCAAATGTGGCCCGCAGGATGCTAGTTTAGGCCCCCGCCTTGATTTTGTTTGTTAGTGCGGCCCGCACAAGTTTGATATGGATGCTGTATGGTATCATGTACCCAGAAAAAATTATTACGTTTGATTAATGTTCATATTAAAGGTTAAATAACTGTTAATAGTTATCCTCCCTATCCGTGTGGAAGTGGTAAGTTTTTGGCTATTTAAGTTTAAAGGAAATAACTTGGAGGCTACCGTTTAGGTCGCTAGCTCTCTAGTTTGCGAGTTAGCATGTGTCTCAAGACCCTGCAGTTGTGCAATATGTTGTAAATAAAAAGAGTATAAATGTGACTATAGTCGTGTTTTGTCATGTCTACAGGGCTCTAATAATGCTTTAATTTTAATCTGAAAAAAATAATTTGTTTACCCACCAACTATATGTGGTTTCTTAAGTTTTTATTATTTGCCGTTTTATTATTATTATATTTATTTACTACTGATTGAAGGACCTACAAAATATCTGAATGTGTGTTGGTCGCACTAATTGAAATATGTAAGGTGCATGTGTGGTGCACAACACACAGACCAACCCGGAACCCAAACCTAACACAAGCAAAACATATGAAAGGCACACTTTGGCTGTATGGACAATGCAAGGAGATGTATGGAGTGTATAGCTTTGTCTTGCAACCTACAAAAAAAACAAGTTGAATTTGTTTGACAAAGAACGTCTTTGTCAAGTCTGTGGCCAGTCAGCACTACAGATGCGCCCCATCAGTGCATTTATTACATTTTTTGCACATAGACCGGCCATGGGAGCCCATACGAACGGTCGTGACCTCGACTTCAGATCTAACAGTGAAAAATGTCAATTATATCCCGTTTTCAACTGGTCTTAAAATTTTGTTTGAGTGTACTTGTTCCATTCCACTTTGTCATGCACTCATAATCATTATTAAACGTTTGAAAAATTAAGTTAATTGGAAATGAGTTGGGGCGGCACGGCGGACAAGTGGTTAGCGCACAGACCTCACAGCTAGGAGACCAGAGTTCAATTCCACCCTCGGCCATCTCTGTGTGGAGTTTGCATGTTCTCCCCGTGCATGCGTGAGTTTTCTCCGGGCACTCCGGTTTCCTCCCACATTCCAAAAACATGCTAGGTTAATTGGCGAATCCAAATTGTCCATAGGTATGAATGTGAGTGTGAATGGTTGTTTGTCTATATGTGCCCTGTGATTGGCTGGCCACCAGTCCAGGGTGTACCCCGCCTCTCGCCCAAAAGACATCTGGGATAGGCTCCAGCACCCCCGCGACCCTCGTGAGGAAAAAGCGGTAGAAAATGAATGAATGAATGAAATGAGTTGTCAAATGTTGGAAATAACAGCCTCTTCCCAATTATCACCTTCTTCCAATTAACACCCAGGTTGTCTTTGCGGTTTAGGTGAATAAACATAATTACAGCATTTATAGTACAGTACTTCCAAATATGTGTACAATTCTCACATTCAGTCCTAGATGTAACAAATTCAGCCGCACACTGGCAAAAGCTTACTCACAGTCGTTGCAAATTACAAACACCAAAGAACCGACGCTTACGTTTTGAGTGTGCGTGCGCACACACATGCACAAATGTAAAAAAAAAAAAAAAAATCCCATTTACTGTGATGCTACGTGACTGAACATCGCTAGTCTAGCGTGGCCCGCCGCTCTCTCCCAGGCCCGCGGTAATACTGCATGAGATTTGCGATGCAGCGCACGGGGGAGGGAGATGCATATGGAAAGGGAGGTGCGGCGCTCGGATCTTCTCGGTCATGCACCCCATTAGGTCGCGCTGTTGATGCTTGTGCTATCAAAGCTAAAGTCAGCTGCTCAGCAGTCAGCTGTATGCCTGAGCACACAAGGCGGAGACAGGCCAGAAATCATCCGATGCTGCGAGGATGGGCCTATTTATTTTCTAATTAGGATGTGTGAGAAGGAAATCTGAAGGTAACTGCCGGGTCACAACACCCAAATAATTTCACCTTTACTTGTGCACACAGACGGGTGGCGGGGAAGCATACACTGTACCGGATTTCTAACTAATAGTGCATTTCTTAGAGGATTTCAGCTGTGGTGAAGCGTTTCATCATGCAAATGCACCTCAAGACTGTCGAATCAAAAGACAATCTAAAGAGGATAATTTGCCCTGAAGACAAACAGAATGATGAAAATGCCCAGCATAAATGGGCTGAATGAGTCAACAACGTGGTGTGTGAATAGCCGCTAATGTGTATGGCTTTCCAGATAACATGCTGGCATTCTTTCGGCACATCACGAAAAAAAAAAAAAACAACCCAATGACAGCTTTCACTTTGGCTTGCCATCACTGATGAATCCCGGGGATGCGTTATTTGTAGCGCGAGACAACGGCGCCGTGATTGTCTTACCGGCTCTGTGAAGGGCCACTCGTCTTTCATTCCCTTGCCAACGCGTGCGTATTTGCGGAGGTGAAACTAACGCGCTTAGTCGCTGTTTTCCCCTGCTTGAGACTTAGTTCTGCTGTTGGATTTGTGCTCCCGCTTGCACCCGGAGCGATGTGCCTGCATCTCTTGGAAAGAAGCAGGAATGGCATCGGCTGGCAAGTCCCCTTTTCCTTTTCTGTGGGCGCTCCTGTTCAGCAATTGCTGGGGGAGGTTGATATCTACCTTCCTTATTTGCTGCTTTTGCTTTTAATTCCATTCTTCTGTGTCGCAGCCTGCTTGCTTGATTTCGGGATGAGACTCTGCAGTGAAGTCTGGATGGAGACAATAAAGACCACGAGGTGTCTGTAAGCCACAAAAGGTTGCTCATCCTATTGCCACCGTGGCCTTATCCCTTTAGCGGAGCATGCTGGTTTTAGGTCTTGCGGGAAGACGCCGGGCGTGAAATTCCGCTAAGTGTTGTGGGGAGCTATGGAACATGGAACAGGGATGAGCCGGGATTAGGGAGGCCCAAAGCCCTCCCCTTTATCTGCGCCTTGTAGGGCGTCCGCCATCCGCACGGCCGTCGGTGTCCACTAGCAGCGGGGACGGGGATGGAGGCCACGCGGCAGCTTTGTAAATCCTCATCCCCCAATCCCAGCCACCATCTTTACCGTGATCTCCTCACGTTTGAACGTTTTTTTCCTTACATAAGCTAACATGATGCGGCGCATGGGTGTGAATTTATTGTCTCAGCCTTTTGTGAGTCCATCTGTGTGTGTCGTGTCGCTGATGACGGTGCATGTCAAGGGCCCCCCCTTGTCCCCCCACATATGCCAGAATGCTCCTGACGTCTTCTAACCTTAATGCCGGCCCTACTTGTGCACGCTTTTCAGCTGCAGTCAATAGCTATTGAGCTGTTCATGAAAGGGAAATGACAGTCGGTTCATAACTCCCAAGGCTGATCAATACATACGTGCACGAGTGCTCCACTCCTGGCTGAAAATCCTTCCTCTGCAAGAACTTGTCCTCGGCGCTACCTTTTCAAGCACTTTGCTTCATTACACACGAGTCCTCATTTTATTGACACACCTAAAGAAATTGTGTCGAATTAATGATTTTGATCTGACCGTTTTAACACGTTTGTTATAGTTGTAGTTGTAAAATCACCAAAATATAATAAATACTTGATGTACATTTCATGCAGAAGTAGTGGAAACAATGTAGTAGGATGCTGAGGTTCTCATTGGGAGTGACCAGGATGGATAGGATCAGGAACGAGTACATCAGAGAGGCCAGACTGAGATGGTTGGGACATGTCCAGAGGAGAGATAGTGAATATATTGGTAGAAGGATAACAGGCGCTAACAGGTAGGAGTCGTAGAGGAAGGTTCATGGATGTAGTGAAGGAGGACATGACGGTAGGGTCGGGCAGATGCAGAAGACAGGGTTGGATGGAGGAGATCGATTTGCTGTGGCGACCCCTAAGGGGAAAAGCCCAAAGAGAAAGAAGAAGTGGAAACAATATACTAACATACGTATATTTGGGAGTGAATGTGACGGAGCTCGTCTGTCATGGGTTACCGGCCGTGCAGACACACACACACATGCATGTACACACACACATACACAACTTTCCTTGCTTGCTGTTTAATTCATTTCAATACACACACGATCAACACATTTTGTCTACTGTTATAACCAAGGATGCACATACTCAGAAGCATTCTGGCATACGCTGGAAGGTATGTTCCTTTGTTTGCTGTGATTCCCTGTGTTGGAAGAAAAGAAACCTGACTATTACTTCCGGGTTGGTTAAACACTTCTTGTTCACGCTGATTGAATAATTAGTAGCTGGGACACTGAAGCCCAGTGGGAGGGGCCTGGTATTTACAAGGAGAGCCTGTTCAGTCAGTTGGAGGTCAACCAGACATACCGATGCAGGCAACATTGTGTTTTGTTTTTTTTTTTTTCCAATTAAATTGATTGATGAATTAATTGATCTTAAAGTAGAACTTTGTGTGGATTTATTTTGGACTTTTTCTGCTTATTTTCTTGCCAATCTAGATACTTTAAAAATCCCAAAAATATAAAAATATTTAACATTTATATATATATTAACATAACAATTATTTAAACATACATGCAAATATGGAGAATGTTATGTTAAAGAGTAGGAATTTTCTGTAAGTGGACATATGAAGGGTTCTTTGGACATGTCACATATTAACATATTAACATTTTTTCCAATTAAATTGATTGACCAATTAATTGATGTTAAAGTAGAACTCTGTGTGGATTTATTTCGGACTTTTTTGCTTATTTTCTTGCCGATCTAGATACTTTGAAAAATAAAAAAAAATGTTTAGATCAGCTGTTTAATTCCATATATTTAACATATATATACTTATTAACATAACATTTATTTAAACATACATTATTTACATTACATAATAATACATTACATTATTTTGTGCTGATAATGGTATCGGTGATGACGACGTGCTCCACACAGCAATCTTGCTGGCTAAGTATGTCCACGGTTTGCAATTATAGTCGTCCTCACGCTACATTGCAGTTTAAACATCGCTCTATAGTAGTTTTTCTAAAATTAATTCAAAAATGGTTGCAGTTTTGTGGTCGACTATGACCTATTATTAGCTTGTATTATTTTGAAATACAAGCTATATGAAGTATTCTGGTCAAAATGTGGCATTGATGTGACATGACGTTATATTATTACATTGCCTTCACACTGCTTGTCGTCAGCCATGGCATGTCTGATATGACATGCATCACATTTCCTCCCATTCAGTGTGGAAGTGGTATTTCTGTCCTTTGTCCTCCTTCCCTTTCTAACATTTTCCTAAAGGGAACCTGTTTCTGTCCCATAAATGTCGTTAGAATGTTGTATGCTCATGTTTAACGATGCCAAAGTTTCAGATAATGAGGTTTGCGTTTTTTGCAAGTGAGCTCTGAAGGAAGTTTGAGATGGCTCTGATTGCTCAGTTTCTAACACTGTCTGTTTGTGATGTCACAGAGTACCGGGCTTGCTTATATGGGTGTGCGCTGTAGGCCAGATACACTCTCTGTTTACGGTGTTAGCAATGTCTCCCAGGAAGTGTTTCTTTTGGTGGAAGGGAAAACTAAATTTGTTTACAATTCCTAACGAGGCAAACATCAGGCAGATGTGGTTCCTTAATCCTTAAAATTAGTTCCTTAATCTGTCAACGGAATTTCAGACTGGACTGTTTTGTGATCATGGGCAAATATGCAGCTGGACTAGCCGACAACGTTTCCAACGTTACTTGGTTGTGAGGAAGAGTCAGAAGAACAAAGCAATAAGTAACAATTTATCAGTGTCCTGTGTAGCATTATAGAGTGTGCAAACAGGGAGCATAGCCATTTCCCACCACTGTCGGTTTACCTGAGTTTATTAAACACAGGTAGTCCGGCACACATGTTGTGGAAAACACACTAAAATGCTAATGCTACTTACCACTCAAATCCTATACCGTTTATCAACTCTTATAATGTTCGGTTCAGCAGCAATCCAGAAGTCCTCCTCAGCACTTGGGGGCGTGTCTAACCACAGTGCAGTGGGCGTGCCTGGAGGTGGGCCGTGGGTGGAATAAATTAAAACAGACTGTTTTCACTGGAAGCATGAAGTCCAACAAATACCGCTGGAATAGGTGCAGATTCTGGAAGATCTAGAAAGCTTCATGTGCTAGTTATCTATCTGTAGCTGCTCTATTGTAGTCCACAACTCAATAAAACATTTGCATAACATATCCCCTTTAATGTATAGGTGTAAATATGAGACATATCCAACAATATTAACAGGTAACTGCCCTGTGAATATTTAATTAATTTAATTTAAAGCGGCGGCATGGTGATCGAGTGGTTAGCGCGCAGACCTCACAGCTAGGAGACCGGGGTTCAATTCCATCCTCGGGCATCTCTGTGTGGAGTTTGCATGTTCTCCCCGTGCATACGTGGGTTTTCTCCGGGTACTCCGGTTTCCTCCCACATTCCAAAAACATGCTAGGTTAATTGGTGACTCCAAATTGTCCATAGGTATGAATGTGAGTGTGAATGGTTGTTTGCTTATATGTGCCCTGTGATTGGCTGGCAACCAGTCCAGGGTGTACCCCTCCTCTCGCCTGAAGACAGCTGGGATAGGCTCCAGCACCCCCGCGACCCTTGTGAGGAAAAGTGGTAGAAAATGAATGAATGAATGAATAATTTAAAGCGGCTAACTCCGCTGCTAACAATGCTGGTGTGCCCCTTTACTCTCCTTGTGACCGTTCTGTGTCTTAGCATCCTAGAGGTGCGGTAAAGTCACAACAAAGTCCCTGGCTCTCCAAAAACACACACATACACACACTCTGGTCCCCTGAGTCATGGAATATCAATAGAGAAGACAGAGAAAGTCTTTGAGGGGGAAAAAAAAGGTGTTTGTGAGGGGGATAAATGATAAATATATTTTTTGCTTACTTTCTCCAACATAAGAAAGGCTCAACTTGGTGGAGCCGGTAGGCAGCTGAGAAGACTGGAACCTGGACCACTTCCCTCCCTCCTCCTTGTGTGTGTGTGTGTGATGCTTTCTCCCTCGACCTGGCGTTCAAAGCAAAGTTGGCTCCTTATTTATGTGCAAATTTGCTCTTAGGCCCTACGAGGGTGGCGCGCATGCTGAATCTCTCCTTTCTGGGCTTTAGCAGATTATCCCGCTGCTCCCTTTGGTCCCCGTCGCCCTAAGCCCAGCTGCCCCGACCTTTTGTCATTGAGACTTTTCTCTTCTCGCCTTGGTGTCTTTCTTTACCTCCGCACTCCCCCTCTACACCCTCCCCTCCTGAACTTAGGCTCCAGACGCCACCCCCTCCTCCTTCACTCCTCTCTTCCATCTTGTCCCTAGCCTCCTCTGTCCTCCATCTCCTGTCTTCTCCCTCCTTCAGTCCCTCTCAAAGGGCCATTATATCGCTCTCTTCACGGACAAAGGGCCCAGGGAGGGAGGGAACACGGCTGGTGCTTTCGCCGCTCTCTCTCGTTCCTAATCGATGAAAGTGGCCCACATGGAGCTCTGAAGGATAATCGATACACACACACACACCTGCTACCCCCCCCCCCCCCTTTCTTATTCCCTGTC
Source organism: Doryrhamphus excisus (assembly GCF_037039965.1). Classification (NCBI taxonomy): domain Eukaryota; kingdom Metazoa; phylum Chordata; class Actinopteri; order Syngnathiformes; family Syngnathidae; genus Doryrhamphus; species Doryrhamphus excisus. Next base: position 14,334,558 of record NC_136361.1, read on the forward strand.
TTTTTTTTAACTGTCCGATTTGTTGCTGAGTCTGACAAAATGCAGTAAGTGGCGTTGGTGTGTCTGGAGTGGAAACCCCCTCGACCACTTAGCTCTTACGGTGGGTGGGTTCAATAGAAGTGTTGTAAAGCTAAGCACAAAGTATTGAATGAATGTTGCACTACAGCCTACTGTAACAACATTTATGGCGTATTTAGACAGAGAACACACTCCTAAATGATTCAGAATTATTTATAGTGAATGTGAAGTTGTGGAGTGGGTTGAAATCACACAGGAACGTAATGCTTATGAATAGTGTTGGAATTTTTTTTGAAAATATATTTTTAAAAATGAAAGTCATTCATTTTCTACCGCTTATCTTCACGAGGGTTGCAGGGGGTGCTGGAGCCTATCCCAGCCCGGGGACAGCCCGTGAAATAGCTTCTGCTTTCCATGGAGTTAAATTTGTGACTAATATGTTTCGCTAGAAAAAAAAACAACAACAAATGGGCACTAGGCTTTGATACGCGAAATTAATTAATTGATCACACAAATTAAAATTCATTCATTTATTCATTCATTTTCTACCGCTTATCCTCACAAGGGTTGCGGGGGTGCTGGAGCCTATCCCAGTAGTCTTTGGGTGAGCGGCGGGGTACACCCTGAACTGGTTGCCAGCCAATCACAGGGCACAAACAACCATTCACACTCACATTCATACCTATGGACAATTTGGAGTCACCAATTAACCTAGCATGTTTTTGGAATGTGGGAGGAAACCGGAGTTCCCGGAAAAAGCCCACGCATACACTCCACACAGAAATGTCCGAGGGTGGAATTGAACTCGGCTCTCGTAGCTGTGAAGACATGCATGGTGTTACATGGTTTTAGTGTCCACTTGGTCTTGGTCCTGATTCAGTATCTGTAGTTTCATCGGGTGGTGACTGCAACACGACGCTCCACTTTGACTTTCCTACATGGGTTGACAAGCTTTAGTGTGGTTCTACAGTTGGTACATGAAACAAATGTGTATTAACCAAGTGTGTGTTCACTTCCTTAATCCCAGAGGATATCCCAACACTATCCTCCCCCATCCCAGCCCAGATGTTGAAATACAACTCCCCTCACCAGTGTCGCCAGGGTAGCTTGCTGAGCAAACACGGGGCTAAGAGTTGAGTCTTTTTCCCCTCGCCTTAGCTCGCCGCGTGAGCTCACACGGAAAGGATTTGGGAAGCCTTGGCACTGTTAAGCCACTTCATTGTATTCCCCTCCATCTCCTCTGCTCCTCACCTCTTGCCCTCCTCCCCTTTTGTCTTTGGCTGCTCTCACACTGTCTTTTGCTCTGAGCTCATGTCTCGTCGGCATCAATCAAAAAGGCGGTGTCATCACAGGAATCCGACACACCGCTTTGACCTTACAACGATTTTTAGAAGTTAGCGTCGTTAATGATTTTAATGAAGGGTGTAGAAAAAGATGTTATCATTACACAAGTACAGGGGAACCTGTATCACCGTACTGCATTTTAATCATTTATTTGCGGCGCCCACTATGGTTTGTGCTCAAAATGCTTTGAAAGCCATTCTAGCATAAATCTAATCCGGATCTCAAAGTGGGCAGTGACATACTGTATGGACAGTTAATTCAGTCCCCCCGTGCCTCTGCAAGGACATTTTGCTTGATGGAGGCCATGTTTTTTTCAACCAATCTTACTCTCATATCTATTTCATGCTGATTCGATTAAACACTCTAAAGTTAGAGTGGGAGGTTTTGAGGAGGTTATTAAGCTATGTGCAAAATTTATAGTGAATTTATGGGGGTCAAACCGTGGTAGTTTAATAACGCCACTATTAGGTGGTGTCATTTGTTTGAAAAATAATAGCAGAAGAAACACAGTTGGTACCTTTTATTGACAAACTTTCACTCGTTTTTTTTTTTTTTTGCATAGCACTCCAGGGGTAAGAGTTACCCCTGTGGTTCTCGGTTATTAAAGGGAGAGGGAAGGTACAAAAACCTAGGTTTGAATGCACCAATAAACCAAAGACATATAAATAATAGGACATTTTGCTTGATGGAGGACATGTTTTTTCCAACCAATCTTACTCTCATATCTATTTCACGCTGATTCGATTAAACACCCTGAAGTTAGAGTGGGAGGTTTTGAGGAGGTTATTAAGCTATGTGCAAAATTTCTAGTGAGTTTTATTGGGGGTCAAACAGTGGTAGTTTAATAACGGCACTATCAGGTGGTGTCATTTGTTTGAAAAATAATAGCAGAAGAAACACAGTTTACACCTTTTATTGACAAACTTTCACACTTTTTTTTTGCATAGAAGTCCAGGAGTACCAGGAGTTACCCCTGTGGTTTTCTGTTATTAAAGGGGGAGGGAGGGTACAAAAATCGAGGTTTGACTGCACCAATAAACCAAAGACATATAAATAAAAAATAATATAAATAATAATAAATAATATAAACCAATCATAAATAATAAATATAATATATTTTATAATAAATATGTATATATACGTATAAATATAATAATAATAAATAAACCAATCAATTCATCACATTTGTCATCATCCATTTGCTGCCACATAGGTCACATTTTATGTTTATGTTTAAATTCAGTGTGCATGAATCCATATTTCCTAGCCCAAGATGTGCCCAAAATTGCATCGCTTGCTTCAATTTTGGTGAAGGCGTATCATTTTCATTCAAAACTTAAGAATTTGAGCTCACCTTATTATCTTGTCGTCCTTAAATTGTATCATAAACAACTGGAATATACTGTTTTCTGTCTACCACAATGCAATGTTCTAATAATACTGTTTAATTGAGAATTAGATAATGATTTGAAAACAAATTAGGCGACTTTACACAATAGGAGCTTCCCTCATTGCTTCACACACCTGTCGAGGTGGATATTTTTACTGCTCCCCCCCTCCCCTCGATCCCCAGCAAAAAGAAACAATTACAAAACACTGACTTCTCGGTTCATCCCACTCTGCTGTAAAAACGTATGTGGTAATTACTTCTCCACCGTGACTTTATTAGCTCACCCCCTAACAGGGCTTTTTATGGTATAAATAGATGCCAATGAAATGGCAATTAACCTTCCAAATGGGTATTAATGACTGTCCACCAGATGAGGCTATTGACAGGGAGTGGGGAAAGGAAGAGGTGAGAAGCAGGCAGGACATGCAGGGAGATGGCAGTCGGCTCCCACGGTCTTTGGTTTAGTCCCTCTTTAACCCTCTTAGTACTTTTCACAAGGGGCAATACTATAAGACTATTAGGATGCACTTTAGAATAGTCAGTGTACAGCTTGTATATGTATATAGATGTACTATCCACTGGAAAAAGAGTCAACACACATCAGTTAAGTTCAAACAAGATGGCAACACAAATGAGAAGCAAAATAATTGTCTTGCCAACAGTCAAATATGGTGGTGGTAGTGTGCATGACTACTGCTGGGAATGGGGAGCTGCGGTTCACTGAGAAAAACATGAATTTCAACATGTACTGTGACATTTTCCAATGTGATAACCAACCAGGACACAAGATGAAGTATACTTTCTGGCATTTTTCTTACATTTTGTCTTGGAAAAATAGCTTCCAACAACTTCCATTTAAACGCACAAAATGAATACAGACTCACCGTTGGTATGAGCCTGGAGTTTATTTCCCAGAGAGATTATCATCACATTGCGTGCAAGCATGGATGAAGTTGACACCGAATATGTCAGCACAGTCATAATAACGTCATCAAACCTCACCTTTACGCATTGACACCCAGCATTTGGGAACAACGACAAGATAAAAGTCGAACAAGTCTATTTGTGGCATCATCGGAGGAAGTTTTACTTTGTCTCAGAGCACATGACCGCGTTGTGGTCAAGGATCCCTGAACAAAGTGGGAATAAACACTAATGAAATAAACATACTAAAACTGTAGGCTTTCTAACAATAGATTATTTCTCCATTGCTGTAATTTACAATATTTATGTACACATTTTTGTGAGCGATTATGCCATGCTATCTCTTATTCCAAATGTGTCCAAGTAATGCAATGACACTATCCCCCTGTCAGGGACCTTACATCTGCTCTGTTTAGGAGTGAAACCGGCACTCTTCCTGCACATAGGTAGCATGAAACATGGGATTTCCAGTCCTGCAGGTCGGGCAAGATGCCGGATAGTCTTGCCCAAAGTCATGCGGATCACATGAAGCTGTCAGGCAGGGAGGCGAGATGTGAGCGCATGGGGGTGAGTTGGGGAGGGAGAAGAGAGAGGGAGCTTGTAGATGGAGTCCATGCAGGAAGCTCAACGGATAGCAAGAGAAAAGAAGCTTAGTCTGAGGATCAGGCCCCTTTTATTGTTTTTGTTTTCACTATTTATACAGAAAACTGTAGGAAGGTAGGAAGTAGGAGAGAAGATGAGTGAACTGTGAGTCAATCACACAAAAAAAACCTCCCAGAACTAAATTATCTGCACTAGAATTAAAGGGGTCTGCATGAGTGGTTAGCACGCAGGCCTAACAGCTAGAAAACCCGAGTTCAATTCCACCCTCGGCCATCTCTGTGTGGAGTTTGCATGTTCTCCCCGTGCATGCGTGGGTTTTCTCCGGGTACTCCGGTTTCCTCCCACATTCCAAAAACATGCTAGGTTAATTGGCCACTCCAAATTGTCCATAGGTATGAATGCGAGTGTGAATGGTTGTTTGTCTATATGTGCCCTGTGATTGGCTGGCGACCAGTCCAGGGTGTACCCCGCCTCTCGCCGGAAGACAGCTGGGATAGGCTCCAGCACTCCCTGCGACCCTCGTGAGGACAAGCTGTAGAAAATGTCCATTTTGCATTTTTAAGTCCAATAACTATGTCACAATTATAACATGGTGGCGTGGAACTCACCAATGAAGTTAACCAAGAAGTGACGAGCAGTGTTACCATCGAGAACTAATAAGTGTTATCCTGTACAGTCATGCCTTTTTTTATTGTGGTTAATTGGTTCCAAACTTGACCGTGGTGAAGTGAAGTTCCAGGAAGTAAGATTCCTTATTTATAAATACAGGGCAAAAAATAAAAACACTTTTTAGTTTCTTTACTTTATTTGCCTTTTATTTAACCTACAAATGTGTCAGATCATTTTGCCTGACCCCGTATAATATGTTCATAGTTAGAGCATAGACAAAACTACATGGAGGAAAACATCATAAGAGCCTTCTAGACATAAACTAACAGCCCTATAGTCACTTGTATTACCCAATATAGTCGACATAATAAGAGAGTAAATTGCGACAAGCAGCATTGCTGAATTTAACAAGACATGGTGCCAATTCTTCACCCCAGGAGATGGTGGAAATCTGAAAATTTAATCTAAAGTACATTTGTGTGCGTGGTTTTATGCAAAGTGTTGGAATTAATACACTTTCAACTCCAACAAGTACACCGTCACAGTACACAAGCAGCATATACTTCTGCCGTTACTTTGTTTAATCATATTTGGGGTTGCAGGAGGGGACATGGTGGGTGGTCAAACACTGCTAAGGTGAGGGGAATAAACAATTTTTTTGTTTACACACCAGAATTAGAGGTTTGCACCATCCTGTGTTATTGTGTTGTCTCATCTTGACCAACAAAAGGCATCTGAAAATGAAGACTTAAAGCGGCGAGTGTGGATTGGAGAAGACATATGAGCAGTGTTTACCCGTGTCGCCGTGCGTCCGACTTCACCCTCGTATGGGAAAGATGTGTTAAATTACGCAGAAGGAGGTAGCAAGACCTTGTCAGGATGTGGCGTGGCATTGCCGGGAGGGCAGCGGATGGACGTGGCACTGCTTTGTGCCCCCCGGAGTGTTCTGTCAGGACTCATGACCGCACATGGCACCATGGAAACACACACACACACACACATATATGTATTGTGCAGGAAGAAGATGGATTAAAATAAGACTTTTCACAAGCATACTTACTGGCTTCATGGAAAACTAGGAATCTCCCATTCTCCCCAACTTGTGACTCCACTCTGCTAAGACATCTGTCCTTGTCTGTGCCCGCTGATGCTATCCAAGGTCCTGTTGACTCAAGGTGCTGCAGAATGTGACTCAGCCATCCGCCAGATGCTCCTTTTTGCTGCATCATTTGAAAAGTCACACTATAAAAACACACTATGTAGTTTATGGTTGCAGGTTTAAAATGTGGAAAGCTGCTAAAGCAAGGAGTTTGTCTTCTTCCACACTCTGGGGGTGTGTGGAGGCCTGCAAATCAGATTAATACAGGCTTAATTGCTTTAAAAGGGAATTCCTCTGGCTTTAATTGAATATTAATCACTGCTTATCGTTGTCTTTTAGTCACACTTAATTGCCATGTCTTTTTTTTTCTGTTGTTGCTTTTTTCTGGTGTGGATGTTGGAGAAATGGTTGTTCTGCATGGCTGAGTCACTGCCTTGATTTTATGTACTGCTAATTGTCTTGGTTCCCATGTGTTTTACATCAGCTGTCATATGCATGGTTGCTGGGATCTTGGATGCATGGAAAAGCATAGAAAATCCCACATAATTCCATCTATTATCATAGAAAATGTCATGAAAATTATATAAATATTTATATAATGTAATATACTTGTAAGATGACGATATTTAACACAAAGTGATGCACTCGATACTCTACACAAATAATAAAATTGCTTATATAAATGTTATTCTAATGAAAATGATTGCATATACAGTATATTCTAATGAGAAATTAAAGCTATATGAAAACAATGGGGTCTAGTGGTTAGTGCGCAGACCTCACAGCTAGGAGACCAGGGTTCAATTCCACCCTCGGGCATCTCTGTGTGGAGTTTGCATGTTCTCCTCGTGCACGCGTGGGTTTTCTCCGGGTACTCCGGTTTCCTCCCACATTCCAAAAACATGCTAGGTTAATTGGCGACTCCAAATTGTCCATAGGTATGAATGTGAGTGTGAATGGTTGTTTGTCTATATGTGCCCTGTGATTGGCTGGCGATCAGTCCAGGGTGTACCCCGCCTCTCGCCCGAAGACAGCTGGGATAGGCTCCAGCACCCCCGCGACCCTCGTGAGGAAAAAGCGGTAGAAAATGAATGAATTAATGAATGAATGTAAACAATGGTTACCAAATTATTAATGCTGAACAAAATCTTAACTTCCAAGTGTCTGGTATCATTCCAGACTATATGCAAGGTTACTAGGGTCTTTAATGCAAGAGGGGGAAAGAACAACATAGCATAGCATCGCATCATGACACCGCAATAACAAACTAACATCGACTTATCATACCATAACATCAAAATAATATTGAGATAGCATTACATTGAGATAACATACTGTACCATAACATTGAGATAACAACATAATAACATAACATTGAGAACTTGTTTATTATTTGTTATTTATTTGTTATTTGTTATTTATTATTACATGGGAGCCAGGCTATAACATTTCGTTGGCAATTTCACTGCTGTGTTATTGTACAATGACAATAAAGAAAGTCTTTATTATCGAGAAAATATAACGCAAGATCCAGGTAACATAACATAATATTGAGATAACATATCAGATGTTGGGATGACATCAACATAACCAAAACAATGCAACATAACATCAAGATTACATAACATGGCATAAAAAGGTGTAATGTATTGTAAATTGAAATGAATTCATTTTGAATGGACGTTAGACAAACATTCATTCATTTTCTACCGCTTTTTCCTCACGAGGGACGTGGGGGGTGCTGGAGCCTATGCCAGCTGTCTTCGGACGAGAGGCAGGGTACACCCTGGACTGGTGGCTAGGCAATCACAGGGCACATATAGACAAACAACCATTCACACTCACATTCATACCTATGGACAATTTGGAGTCACCAATTAACCTAGCATGTTTTTGGAATGTGGGAGGAAACCGGAGAAAAACCCACGCATGCACAGGGAGAACATGCAAACTCCTCAGAGAGATGGCCGAGGGTGGAATTGAACCCTGGTCTCCTAGCTGTGAGGTCTGCGCGCTAACCACTAGACCTCCATGCCCCCATTAGACAGACATTGATGAAGAAATAACATATGCGGTTTGTTGTTTGTGTTATGTTCTATGTTGGTAATAATGTATGTATACTATGTATATATATATATATATATTCTATGTTAGTAATGTTCAATTGCCTCAAACATGTCATCAGTTTCAAACAGAATTAATCTAGCTAATGTGTATTCTAGGTGCATTACCTGTGGCTCGTGATGGAAATGTACGTTGCGGCTGCCCTCTGCTTCATGAGAAGCGGAGGCATTTGTCTCCAGGGTGTTACTGACTGACCGCACAAACCATGCTTTGCTGTGTCCAACCCGAATTTTTACTGACACGTTACGGCGGCGTCCAAAGAGAGAGTAATTCAGTATGATTGGCTGGCTCTGCTGCAAGGCATGATTCCGGCCTGCATCCCTGTGGACCCCGGGGGCATTTTGGAAAGGCGAGGACCTGGTCCACTTAACAGTGCTGTTTTAGACAAAGGCCAATCAATATTTGCTCCAACAGTTGGCATCGTCACGGGGACGTCCCCTCTTCCGCATCTTTGACCATCTTGTCGCTTTGTTCCCTCCTCGTTAACGTGGACACGCTGCCATGTGCACTGCAGCATGTGCTCCCTCTTGTATTTCTTCATTTTGACACCAAAGTGCTTGAGGCCAAACTGGCGAGTGCAAGCGGACGCTTTGGATGATTCTTTCTCACTCGGTGCCCGTGGATGCCCTGCAGGCGACACAAAGAGAAAGGATGGCCTGGGAGGCCTCGTCATGTGCCCTTCATCTCTTGCATGCTGCATGAGGAGTCCCTCAGAAGTCAATTTTTCTCATTTGAGTTTCAACATTTTCAACATGACATGATGTGCCGATAAAGCCGTAATCACATTAACACCGGGTCAGGAAACATCCTTTTTTTGACAAATTCAACCTAACAAATGCTAAAGCAATGTATGCTGCTGTAGCTGATATCATGGGTGTCACTCAAACACTAAGTTCACCAGACGAGTAGATCTACACACGAGTAGATTTAGAAGATCAGGACAAGACGAGATTTAAACATTACATTTAAGAAAAGAATAATGAAGAAATCTAAAAAATTATGACAAGTCAGCAGAGATGCGGATACTGAGGTTCACATTGGGAGTGACCAGGATGGATAGGATCAGGAAGGAGTACATCAGAGGGACATTACATGTTAGGGGCCTTGGAGATAAAGTCAGAGAGGCCAGACTGAGATGGTTGGGACTTGACCAGAGGAGAGATAGTGAATATATTGGTAGAAGGATGCTGCCAGGTAGGAGGCATAGAGGAAGACCAAAGAGGAGGTTTATGGATGTAGTGAAGGAGGACATGAGGGTAGATGGTGTGAGAGAGACAGATGCAGAAGACAGGGTTGGATGGAGGCGGTTGATTTGCTGTGGCGACCCCTGAAGGGAAAAGCCCAAAGAGAAAGAAGTGTATGCTAGCGAGACATCTCATGCTGTTCTTGCCATTGTTCTATTGAACAAATGTGCTAAGGTGATGCATGAGTGAATCCTCTTCCTGCCAGTTTGGAGGCGGGAGATGAGAAAAACAGGCCCAATGGCAATATATTGAGGCTGGAAAAATTATTAAGTTAATTTTCATTTGGGGCTGCACGGCGGACAAGTGGTTAGCACGCAGACCTCACAGCTAAGAGACCCGAGTTCAATCCCACCCTCGGCCATCTCTTTGTGGAGTTTGCATGTTCTCTCTGTGCTTGCGTGGGTTTCCTCCCACATTCCAAAAACATGCTAGGTTAATTGGCAACTCCAAATTGTCCATACGTATGAATGTGAGTGTGAATGGTTGTTTGTCTATATGTGCCCTGTGATTGGCTGGCCACCAGTCCAGGGTGTACCCCGCCTCTCGCCTGAAGACAACTGGGATAAGCTCCAGCACCCCTCGCGACCCTTGTAGGGTAAGCGGTAGAAAATGAGTGAATTTTCATTTGTGTGATTATTTAATTAATTAAGTTAGTATTCTGAGGAAAAAAAGCATGACATATTTTCCGCACTATAAGGCACACTTAAAAAAAGCCTTTAATGTTCTCAAAAATATAAGAGAATAATTTAATGTGCCCTGTGATTGGCTGGCGATTAGTCCAGGGTGTACCCCGCCTCTCGCCCGAAGACAGCTGGGATAGGCTCCAGCACCCCCCGCGACCCTCGTGAGGATAAGCAGTAGAAAATGAATGAATGAATGAATTTAATGTGAATATTGAGAATATTTTTTTAATAATATTAATAAATTGTGCATGCAGAAAACAATGTAACATGAAGACAAATGAAAAATATATAGAACTTATTGCATACATCCAGTACATCCATAGTATTTCACAGCTTCTTTATCCAAATGGATTAGTGTGGTAAGTGCAATATCGTATGAAAGTCGAGGCAATTTTAATCGAAAACTGGGGCATACAAAGACTGAGGTTTGACTATTGATGGTGGACTTAATCATTCAATGTAAAGCAAACAAAAAGTCACATTTTGTGAACCCTTCCTGTAGTTTGGTATACAACGTATATTTCCACTGACATAAATCTTGACATGAAGCCATTTGCATTAATATGTTACTACATGTCCCTCCAAATCAAGACATTGTGTTTTATTATTTTTTTTGTGGGAATGCCACGAGAGTTCCCTTGTTAGACGGCATAAGAAAAAAAGCCTGGCATGTTGCGCAGCAGGCTAGTGATTCATGTGCCACTTCCTGGCACCACGCATCCTCCTTGGAGGCGTCGACATCTGCTTCTCCTTCCTTCCCACAGAAAGCGGTGCTACCGTATACCCGTCTCCAGTATTGCTTGCAAGTAATACGTCGGCTCAGAATGAAGTGCGCCCGGGCCCCTTCGCCATATCATGTTCAAGGCGAGCGAGGGGATGTAAAACTGCATCCGATTATCCCCTAATTAACGCTGATACCTCCCCCATGGACAATGTCCCATCTCATCAGCCAGCCGCCGCGTCTTAATGTTAGTTACTAACTGCCTCTCTCGCATATGTCAGTCCTCGTTAAGGGAACGTGCTGTAATGTCCTCCCGTTTAATGGCTTGTAAAATGAATGGTTAACACTCAGTATTTGGCTTCCCTTTCCTTTACACCCCTCACTGACACCGCAATATGACAGATACAGTATGATGGAGCGCCCTTTGGGGGGGAGCCTAATTGTAGGCTGAGGAGATAACGAAGGGTAGCTAAGCGACTGCAATTTGGGAGAGCAGTGTCATGCCAGCCTCGGGCTAAAACGACAACGAGGATCAGAAATTATTAAGTGGCCCCGTGTAAGTTGTTCGCTGTGTTATTAACAAGAGCAGGACGAGAGCTAAACGTAAACCTTCGTCACCTGCCAATGAAACCAATGGAGTTATTTAGGGTAGCTGAAAGCTGGTAAAGTTTAATTCAACATGTTGTATCATGCAGCATAAACACAACAGATTACCACCTTCATGTTGAAAATATGAAGTATCTGAACAGCCAATAGGATTTTCTATTATAAAGCTGCTATATTGTTGTTAGAGCCATAGGAAAATACAGACAAATAATTTTTTTATTGTAAATAATTTGTTTACTGAATATATATTTTGCTGTTAAATAAGGTACTTTGTAAATATTGATTAATCTGCGCTCCATTGGCTGTCCTGCTTTAAATTGGGGTCATGAACCACTGTAAAGTAACTTTCGTAAAAGGTTTTTGTTTTTTGGGAAGGTCAAGCAGGGCATGGAGCCACAACTTTTTTGACCGTGATACCATGAACGTGTTATAATATTACCGTGTATTATAGTGTTTGTATTGACGTGGAAATACTTAATCCTTACTGTTTTTGTATTTTTGTGTTTTTGTTTTGTTCTTGTCGTGCATCAATGAAAATACATCAGTGAAAATAAATCAGCTAATTTTTGGGATATTTTCGCCCGTTTTATTGGACTATGAGATCTACGATCTACTATGAGCGGATCTACGGCAAGCATGAGTCAGAAACTTTATGTCCTCCGAGAGGAAGTGACAAAGGAAGGTTAGTTGCCGCTACAATTGTAATCTAATCTTATTTTACAGTCATGCCATTCCTACATTACTGTAATGTAAATATGTGAAATCCAGCCTTGAGGAAATTTGGACAGCATAATATATAACAGGTAAGATAACATACAACTAACAATGACTAAGCGCTAACAACGAACATGTTATTTAACATGCCCGCAAAGCATGCTTGGTACACCAGCCGCAACACCCCTTGACGCTACAACATAGTGAAATGTTTGACGTACAATGACATGTACATCATCTTTAAAGGGGACCTATTATGCCGTTTCCTTTTTTCTGACCTATAATTGTTAGAATGTTGTGTTCTCGTGTTGAAGGATGCCAAAGCTTCAGATAATCAGGTTTGCACACTCTGAGGTGAGCCCTGAAAGAAGTTGGGATGGCTCTGAACGCTCGGTTTCAGACCATTTTGTTGGTCACTGGCTAACTGTGACTTCACTCCGTACAGCTGGTGACTTCCTTATATGGGCGGGCCCGGGTCCAAGCTGTTGGCCTTAGCTATGGCAATTGGGAGTGGGACCAATCACAGCAGAGTGGCATGCTGTGGGTGGAATAAATTAAAACAGACCATTTTGGAAAGCCAAGGAAATACAGGTGGAATAGGTGCATATTCTGGAAGATCTCAAACGTTCTATCATGTGTAGCTGCTCGATAGGAGTCCACAACTCAATACAAAAGGATGGAAACGATAGGTTTCTTTTAAAACAAATCCAAATGACTTTCCAAGAGAAAATGCAGATAAATGTCAAGAATCTCCTCCGGCTGGAGAGAAAATGAAGGCGTCTTTTTCAAGTGGACTGTGCACCTAGTGAATCATTGACACAATGGAGTCTATGAAAGTCCAGTCTATAATTTGAGGAACAAAAAAAAACCCTGCTGGTCTGCACTGCTTCCCTCTTATCCACTTGTACGTATATGTGTCTGTTTACGTGTTTCCCTGGGACTGCCATGACTGCACTTCATTTTTGACTATATCATAACGCAGTTACACTGTTGCACGTTGCATGCCTCTGTGCATTTATTGTTGAACCGCTATTAAATGTTAAATGGTAGTGGTTTTATTTCATTTGAACATGCATCAGATTACAATTGAATGCATCACATAATCAGTTCACAGTTCCACATGTCCAAAAGGAGTAGAAAGAAGCAAAGCTTATTAAATCCTACCCCTCCATCTGGTACTTTTACAATCAGTAACTGTTACATTTGTTCACTTCCTGCTTTCCAAATATAGTTTAAGTTTTTTTTTTTGTTTTTTTTTGTCATTTACCGAAGTACGAGGTGATATGACCATCCAATGACATAATGTGTACCATAGTAAGTGTCAATATAGTGATATGTATAGCACATCATGCACACCACCTTGTATTTAGCAAACATCAACTGCTTGTATTGTTTCTTGAATTGGCTCATGGTTGTGCATTGAAATCAGTAGCTATGGCATGCAGAACCCCACAGAGCTCCAATATGGACAATTATACAACGATTAAGTCCTCCGTAGTGTACGTCAGCATTGATGAAGCGCTACGGGTCATAGCAATTTATCACACAGCATACTGTACTGTGCGTGCATATTAGGGTGTGTGGCTGTAAAAGCAAATAAGCTGTCACTTCCACGTGCCACTTGTAGACTAAGAATTCTTTTTTTTTTATCTCAAGAGACAAGCAGAGTCTCCCTTTGAGCTCTCAGCGTCCTTTTCTCTCCCTCTCTCTCTCTCCATCTATGCATTCTTGTCGTATTATGAAAAAAGCAAACATAATTATTTTTGATTTCCCGTTTTGCCGGAGCAATGCATTTGGCCCGCCCGTCTTACTCCCCAACCCGACCCCCCTCCGTGATTGAGGGCTAATGAAAAAGCTGTCCTGAGCGTCACCGCCTCCCCCCGTATCCATTAAGAATAATTAGACGGGAACAATTTTGATGCCTGTAACCTCGGCGAGTGTGGCTAATGGCGTTATAAATTGCTCCTTGTCCTGGGCCCTGCGAGCGTTGGTGCGCACGGCAGAGGTGATGGTGGCGGCGGTGGGGGCGAGACGCTTAATTCAAAAGCACTCTGTCAACAGCGCTGATTTGTGTGCTTAATGAGAGCGTTTAAAACAACAGGCACAGCTCATGCATCCTAATGTCCGTGGCAGGAGCGGGTTCGATAAAGAGGCTTGTCCACCGTAATTAGCCGCGACAAACGCCCAGGATTAAGAGACATGGGTGTGGGGGACAGCCAGCCCTCATAAACGTAGACCCGCACCCCGTTTGCTTTCACTTTGACTGACTTTCTCCCTAAACCCCTTTTTTTTTTTAACATGGTGACTTACTCTACTGCTCAGCCAGTCTTGTTTTAGGACTTTTTATGTTTTGTTAATATTTTGGCATATTTGTCACCACCGTATTTGTTCACTTATTCTCTTGCACTGATCTACACTTTTTTGGACTGGATTTGCTTCCAAGATTAGATGATTTATTTATATAAGATGAACTGAAAATCACTTGATTACTGTGCTGGTTAGCTAATGTATCCAAGATATTAATTATATTGTTTTACATCAAAATTGCATCTGTTTATACAATAGATTTAGGCATGTTGGCTTAAAAATAATATTTCTATATTTTATATTTTAAAACAGGGGTCTCAAACTCAATTTACCTGGGGGTCACTGGAGCTAGGGTCTGGGCAAGACTGGGCCGCATCAGGTTTTAAAAAAAAAACACATTTATTAAAAACAGAAAAATATACAGACTTTTTCAGTGCTTTGGTTTCGATTTTCTACAATAAAAGCTCTGATAAAACGTTCCACTGTTCTCAAATATCTTAATTTTTATTTTTCTGCACAAAATAAGATGAAAAATAAATAAGCAAATCAAGAATAAAGAAAATCAATCAATCAGTAATGAATAAATATAATAATAATAATAAAACGGCAAATATTAAAACTTAAACCACATATAGTTGATGGGTAGACAAATTATTTTTTTCAGATTAAAATGAACAAAGCATTATTAGAGCCCTGTAGACATGACAAAACACGACTATAGTCACATTTATACTCTTTTTATTTACAACATATTGCGCAACTGCAGGGTCTTGAGACACATGCTAACTCGCAAACTAGAGAGCGAGCGACTTAAACGGTAGCCTTCAAGTTATTTCCTTTAAATTTAAATAGCCAAAAACTTACCACTTCCACACGGATAGGGAGGATAACTATTAACAGTTATTTAACCTTTAACATGAACATTAATCAAACATAATCATTTTTTCTGGGTACATGATACCATACAGCATCCATATCAAACTTGCGCGTGCAGCACTAACATTAAACTTTCATATCAAGGCGGGGGCCTCAAACGTGTTTGAGACCCCTGTTTTAAAAGGTTGCACTTTATATGTCAGGAAATAAACAAGAAATACCTTAACACATGATAATGTCTATTGAAAAAGAAGATTAAGTATCACTAGGACAACAGAGTTCCCTTTAATAATAATACATTTTATTTATATTGCACTTTACATTACCTTTATTCAGTATTTGAATGGCGCTTTTTGGATTGTCTCCACCTGACCTCCACCACATTTTGCTTTGGGACGAGCGTGATGGTCAGCATCTTGTGACTTGTAACTTGTGTTGCCAGCTAGTTAGACAACAATGGCTGTGTTAACTCAAGCTTTACACTGACTACTCTAAAGTCAATCCAAGTTCATACAGTATAGGACTACTATAATTGTTTCCTCTTTTAGTAGATGCTATTTATGTGGTGGTAGCATGAAGGAATTGGAAGTACTATGCTGAAGATGTTGACTAAAGTGCCTTTTTACCAACATTTTGGAAGCATAAGAGAGAGAGAGCGAAAGAGAGAGAGAGAGAGAGTCATGACGGATTAAAAGAGACACCGGGAAGTAGAAAGCGACACTGTAAAACATTGACTTCCACTGCAAAAGGAGTTGCAGCAGTGTAACACAGTTAAGGGAGTCTCCAGTGGACGTTTTAATCACGTGCGTCTTGCAGGAAGGTCTTTCAGAGGACTGTCTGCCTGCCTGCCTGCCTTCCTGCCTGCATGGCTTCCTGGCTGTAATGGATGGACAAGGAGAGAGAGTGACAGAGGCCGGGCCGCTTTAAAAGGTGTTCACTTCCTCTCCGTGTAAATGCAGGCTGACAGGATTAATTGAGCATTACGGATGGGAAAGTCTGAAACCTGCACCTCACTGGAACACGTACTTGGTGCAGAGACAGCAAACAATAAACAGGCGCGAACACACATTTTATGTCTGCACAGCACACACACACACACACACACACACAGACAGAGGCCAGCCTCCCGCAGTCCTCGTGTCTTGCCCAACACAAATGACTTGATGGGCAGTTAAATGCAAGGGTCGGGGGTTAAATGAACACTGTTGTTTATGAGGATGCGGTGTGAATTCCATTTGCATTCTAATATTCTCTCCATTCTCAAAGACACATACACACACACACCTATGGAGGGTCGGCGAAGAGTGGGGGGAGAGAAATAAGCAAAGGGGACGTCTTCTTTGTAAAAATCCCATTATCTAGTTATTTATGGAATTCATGGCCCGGCAACCTCAGTGCCCTTGTTTTGTTCAACATGAACCAGACATAATCATTGCACGTGATGCTGCCCATTACTTTACATTAGCAGCATCTTTAAAAATGGACATAACTTAAGCCGTCCTCTGGGGCGGCGCCATATTTTTTTTTCTTCAATCCAATGGACACATAGTGGACAAACACTGTTTTTAATGTCTATACTATATTTCTTTAGGTAAGCTAACTCTTCTGCTCCTGAACCGTGGCACACAAAGGTGTCGACTGTGCTTATCTTTCTGAAAATGACACCACATTTTATTAAAACGGCCAAGTTTGATCCCCATATGACTTCACATTTCTCACACAGCTCTACATTGTATCATTATTTAGCGGAATCCTCAAAGTTGGTACACACCTGTAGGGCACTGAAAGCACATGTATGTCAAATTTGAGCAAGGTTCATTGAAAAACATGGCCGCCATCAAGAAAAACATCTTTTCCAGTCATTCACCATTTGTCTGATGATTCTACAACTATCTTCATTACACGTATGCTTGCATATCACCCACAGGGGGAGCCACAAATTTACAGCCATGTTTGCATTTAGTGAACTGTCCACAACTTTTTGATCTCCTTTTTACCCCCATAGAAAATCATGTCAATAGAAATAATTTCTGCAAGTGTCAAAAGCGCACACAAGGAGGACATTGATGTACTGTAAATGGTAACAAGCTCTAATGCTTCTGTTTAAACACTCGAGGCTCATTGTTTTTCCTCTCCGCTTTTAGCCATCAGCCTGGCGCATCAGTCAAGCGCAGATCACTACGTGGAAACAAACAACGTGCTCTGAAGTGCATGTGACTTTGGCAAGGTTGGAGTGTATGTGCTACAGCTGACTTGATGTGAAATGATGAAGCTGCACGTTTCTGCAACGTGATGATCAAATAAATACAATACTAGGTGTTTATTAACGTAGTGTTTTTTTATTTGTAAAGAAATAGCATAAAAATGTTTTTAGAAAATCAAATTAGTGATGATTAGGATAGGCTCCAGCACCCCCGCGACCCTTGTGAGGATAAGCGGTAGAAAATGAATGAATGAATGAATGAATAAAATAGAGTTCTGAACTGATTACATGAGGCATTGCTTCAGTTCTCAAGCATCGTCATGGAATTAGTTAGTGAGCACTTGAAAGAGGCGTTTTCTCAATTTTGAATGCCTGCCACAGAGGCGTCGAAGCCCCATTTGGTGTTCACATGCTGATACGCATCTGGAAGAAATTCTCATATCACATCAATATTGTCCGAGCTGCATGTGGTAGCCACATTGAACAATTATAAGAGAGGAACTCTGGGAATTTGGGATTCAGTGGTTCACCATTATCCCCAAATAGAACTGTGGTGAACCTTCCCAGGAGTGGCCAGTGGACCATAGCTGAACAAAACATCTTGATTCTCCCCAAGATCTTTGGAAAGATACTCTGTGGTCTGACGAGACAGAAGTTTACTTTTTGGAAGGCTTTTTGTCCCATTACGTCTGGTGTAAAGTAACACCACATTTCAGAAAAAGAACATACAGTATAAGGGCGGCACGGTGGTCGAGTGGTTAGCGCGCAGACCTCACAGCTAGGAGACCAGGGTTCAACACCCTCGGCCATCTTGTTTGGAGTTTGCCTGTTCTCCCCGTGCATGCGTGGGTTTTCTCCGGGTACTCCGGTTTCCTCCCACATTCCAAAAACATGCTAGGTTAATTGGTGACTCCAAATTGTCCATAGGCGACCAGTCCAGGGTGTATGGTAGAAAATGAATGAACATACAGTATATATAGTAAAATGTGGTGGTGGTAGTTTGATGGTCTGGAGCTTTTTGGCTGTTTCAGGACCTGGAAGACTTGCTGTCATAAACGGAACCATGAATTTTGCTGTATAACAAAAACTTGTGATTTTTTTTTTCAAGACGACAATATGGAATTATTGCATTGGTACATTTTTTTTCATTTATATGTTTTATAGAAATACATACATAAATGAATGAATGAAAATGAAAATGAAAATGAATGAACATTTGGAGTGTATTAGTAGGAATAACACCATATCAATACTGACTGAATGATTTTGAAAGGCAAATACTGGCGTCTCCGTTACTCGCTCCGCTCAGCTGTGTCATCGGCAGTGATCAAGTATTCGAGAGTGGAGGGCGAAAGCAAAATGGAGCCATACTTGCTGCCCTTGCGCGTCGTACATAATTCAATGAGGCCGCTCGTGGGAGATTAACTCCTGTGCGTTCTTACATATGCCGAATAAGCCTTGAACCCCAATGCGGGCCTTTGCCACCGGGCCAGAACAGACTCCAAACACGGCGCTAAGCTGCTGGCATGTTACTTTGGAGAAGATCAACGCATTAACATTTAGCGAGCAATCCCGGCTAGCTATGTTAGTGGCTAAAAAATGGAGTTAATGATGTTAGACTTGAATCCATTATCCTTGGTGGTCTGTGCTGTACCTGCGTCAGCGCCCTTGACCCAGCAAATGAATAACGCAATGATGGGTTCTTTATCCTTGACTTGAAAAAGAAAACAAAGAAAATTAGCGACTGGCAACTCAGATTTAACTGTTGGTCAGATCCTACCTCATAAGGTAAAAAAAAAAAAGATGGAGAAATGCCTGCTTTACAAGTACTTCAAAAGGGGCTTTTGTAGAACTTGTTAAAAATTAATGGTGTGTTCACACTTGTTTGGTTCAGTTAAAAGGAACTTGGATGTGTTTGTTGTTTTGGCCCAAAGAGAATCGAATCATCCCAACCCTGGTGTGCACCAAGTGGATTGAAACCGCTTGAGAAATCGGTGTTGGTCTCTTTGCTAGTGAACTCGGGGTGTTCCGATCCAATATTGATATTGAATATTTACCGGGACATAATTCACCCCAGAACGATCGATAGGGGAGGGGTTGCCACAATGCGTGTCCCCGGGGACTTCATTCCGGACGCCACCGCACCCTGGTCCGCCACCCTACAGAGGTCCCCCCTGCTGGAGGCGGTGGACACCTTTAAACCCATCCCTGCATCACACCACGGCACGGTGGACCCACATGTTCCCACTGCCCTGGGCACGGCACGTTTTGTGTTTGTCCACGACGCGGTGCATTTAAGTATGCTTCGAAATCCCAGAAACAAAACTCTTGGCTCGATAATGATGCATGTAACGTGGGGGGGGGCAGATTATATGTACTGTATGTATAACACATCCACCCCTTTCCTTACGTCCAAATATCCAACCTCCACAAAGTGCATTAGGCAAAGAGAGTCATTAGTACAAATGGGCTCAAGGTATTTCTGCATGGTGTGTGTGTGTGTGTGTGTGTGTGTGTGTGTGTGTGTCTGTCTGTCGCTGGAGGGAAGCACTATGTCTTTCTTTTTTGGTGTGCCCATCCCACACACACACACACACACACACACACACACACCATCATCCTCCATTCCTGTGGAGAAGACAGGGTGCCCCCCTGCCCCTTGTTCTCTCCCGCTGCGATGGGGAAGTGCATCCTCATTTAATAATGTATCAGAGAGAAGACCGAGCGAGGGAGAGCTCTGACCCAGACCAACGCAGCCTCTCCATTATTTAGCATTTACTGACACCTTCCAGCTCATTTCTGACTCGCTGTTTAATGTAGCGCCACGACGGGTGGAGGCAGGGCTAATGCTCACGCCCGCTTGATTTTTCATGCTTAGTTTGTATTATCGCCTAATGAAACAGAAAGTGCAGGTTTATTGAAAAGCTAAAGGTGTGTGTTTCCTGAGCCCAGACACACATTGGAAAATCAGTGCAGCTGTGTCGCTATCCCTTGTGTACATTAAGCCTGGAGGTATCTTGAAAAGGAACAAGTCACACACCCCATGCACAGTGGACCCTTAGTTAGCGTCCAACTTTAACCAAAACAGACACTCATCAATTTTTCCCATAGAAAATAATGGAAATCCAACTGATTCATTCCAGAAAGCTTTAAAAAAAATGTACAATTATCACTTTACATGCAGAAAACTCAAATTAAAATTGAATATACTGTAAATGACTAATTAGAGGGATAATGGACATTTAACCCTTTATAGGGCAAGTAGCCATATATGGTAACTTAAAAAAACAGGGTTTCCCCATGTCTCAGCAAGGCAACACAGTCATATGACTTTCTCATGCCAATCAGCCAAGATCAGACAATGTCACAGGAAGTGACATCATGGGCTGTGATCAATCAAGAGTGAGCCAGACAGTATCAAACTTCCTTCTTCATTCAGAAGTCGGAAATTACAATTTTCTGACGCTTGGGGCCCGACACTCTCGGCCCAAACATAAAAACTAACCATGATAAGTTGATCACAGTCACTCTGACTACAGTACCTCTGTTGATGTCACCTTGTGCAGGTTGACCTGTCCCTTTTCCATACCATAAATGGGCAAGGAACCGTATATGGTAACTTCTTTGATCTTGATTTGCACCCAAAACCTGAAACTTTTTAAAAAAGTAGAAAGAGAAAAAAAATCTTCTTATAGCCCCCAATAACACTGAAGGATTGAATTTTTAAATTTCGAAGTATTTCAGTGAGTGCCCTATAAAGGGTTAAGGCTACCCATGATTGTTCCAAAAGACACAATGTGGCAGTGAGACACCATACTTACACCACCTTCCTCTTTTGGCATGATTTAATTCTTCAACAATCGTGTTTCTTACTTCCACAATCCACAATGGAGCCAAAGAAAGTTCCAAGTGTCAGTATAAGAAGGTGAGAAACACCTTTGAGTGTTTTGAATTTGAGACTTATGACAAAGCAGGAAGTCTTTGAGAACATCAGTTACGTGGCTGACGTCCGGTTGCCATTTTCTTAGCAAGCTAAGGATGCTAACAAGAATATTTGTGATAAAAAAATTTGCACCTATTTCATTTGTATTTCCTTGTATTTCCAAAACCTGTTTTAATTTATTCCACCCACAGCCCGCCACGCCCAGGCAATTCACCACTAAGCAGGGTGCGCTTCGCCTGCACCAAAAATAGATCAGGTCCGAGCAGGGCACCCTTGGTGTGCTGTATTGTCACGAAATTTCCACTGCGCCAACCTGAAAATGTGGGCACCTCCCCTGGTGCGCCGCCACGGCTATCTCGGCACAGTCCAGTATACCAAATTACCAAAATGGCTGAGCACGGAGGTGCGCTCGACGAAATTACCAGTGTATGGGGTGCGCCACCAACTGTCACCTTGCGCTGCGCAAATTAGAGCCCCTTGACTTTGCTGATGATCTGGGCCTACATCATGATGCACTTAGCCTTCCCGTCTCTCACTCAATGTGAGAGTGGGAATTCAGTACGCCTCTTTGATTGCAAATTCGTGGACTGTCACAACCCTACTCTGCACCCATCTTCAAAAGTCAGAGAAAAGAATGAGTCAAACACACGATGATCAGTTATGTGCTTTATTCATCCTTGGACAGGAATTAACATATGGCAAAAAGAAACTCCAGAAATCTGGAATGCTGAGACAAAGAAGTACCTAAGAACATATTAAAGAGGGCAAGGCTGCCTCTCAAGGCTGATTAGTGGCTAATTAAACTCGTCAAGTGTTTTGATGTGTATTCCTTCTTCAATTGCTGCCGTCATAATGAATCATAATTAATTAGGGTTCCACCCAAACTCTGATTTTGACTTGATAGAGTTGGTCTGTAGTATGATTTTTGAGGGTACCCCATAATAGACACTATAGCAAAAGTATTTGAATGTGCCTCTTTTAATTATGGACTCAAATTCCAAGACAAACCTTCCTAGACTAGATTATGAATCGACCATGGTCGCCACTTCCATACTTTGCATCTCTGATACAAACATATGGTTTGGGTACAGTGCAGTCCACGTCGTCCCAGAGTTTGGCTGTCATAAAAATCCTAAAACGTTTAAGTATGACACCACTGAATCCTGATCATATTTGAAATGATTTTGTTATACTTACTAACTGCATCAATCTCGACACAATCGCCAAGGTTTTGAGGAGCTCCGACACCAAAGTCGTTGAGTGTGCCATCAGTCCATATGAATTGCATATTCTGGAAAAAAATCCAACTGCTAATTACCATAGCCATATATAATAGCATGGAGCTCTTATTAACATACAGGTATTATCTATTATATATAATGGTCTAAACACCAAATATGCCTTATTTACATTTTTGAATGCATCTGAAATGCACAATATTTACACAATTTTTTTGTTAATACCTCTATTGTACCATATGTAGATTATGTACCTCTAATATAACATATTGGCATCATATTAAATGGTCTGTACACCAAATATGTCATATTTACCTGTGATTAATGGCACCTCAAATATATCATATTTACTGGTAAATATCCCTAATGTACAGTATTTAAATCATATTTATGAGTGTATACTGCTAACATATATTTGCATCATGCTAAATGGTAGGTAACCTCTAATATAACACATTTGTTGCTACATCAGATAGGCCATGTTTAATGTATATTTACATTATCATTACTGTATATACCCCAATGTACCATACTGACAATCCGAAGGAATTAACATCATATTAAATGGTCAATACACCAGATATGCCATTTTTATCCATGTTTAATGTACCATATTTACACTATTTATTGGTACCGTATATACCTCTAACGCATATTTATTTGTATATACATTATGTACCATACTGACATCATAGTTAATGGTTTGTACCTCTAATGTACCAGATTTACATAATTTTTAATGTATGCTTATGCTAATATAACGTGTGACCATCATATTAAACGGTTGCTTCACCAAATTATGTGTATCTGCACTCGGAATGGGTGGGGCATAAACCGAAAGTAGGCGTGGTTAAATTAGAAATGGGTGGGGCTTGAAGTCTTAAATCGACATGGATTGATCAGAAGTTGCTGTATTTGTTCTTTATTATTCACCTGCACCTTTATAAAACAAGTTTATACTGTAACATGTATACTGTCAAGTATTTGAAAGGGTATAATATTTTACATTTTACTCTTATGTACATAATGTATTAACAATCAGCACTTTGCAGTATGATAGCCATACAGGCATAATGTTTAATGCAGTTCTTGTACAGTCTGTGCGGGTGTACCTTATGTTGTGGCCAGTCAATGTCTGTGTCACCAAAGTTACCAAACAAGTTTACGAAGTAACTTTAGATCCAAACTGAAATAAAGGTGAGCTGAGGAAAATCTAAACAAACCCGTCTGGAGTCTGGCTGACTTGTCACATGAACTATGCAGTATTCATCCAGGCTCAGTCACAGCAATATGAAAACATGTATATTTACTGTATGTATACGGTTTGTCACGTTTTCATGAAATGCATTGCGGTAAAATAGAGACAAAGCGTGAATTGATAAAGGTTTCACCTCAATGTTATCATGGATTCCAATCCAGGTGTCTTGATCGCCACCACCACCTTCCTCGATGAGATTAAGAATGACACGATATTCCAAATTGCTGTGTATGGAGACCAGATTCCCGCCTAAAATGTTGCAGGTCCTCTAAAAGGAGGGTAAAACAAAACAATAATGAGCCGCCTCCTCCTTTCGATGTTTGGCTAACAGAGCCATGAAAGGCACATATCATGTTTTTTTAACTAAATGTGTGCTTTTTTTAAAGCAAGACCAACAATTTAGCATTGAATAAGTCTCTGAATTTATTTATTTTAATTGAAGCTAGCCAATAATAAATGATTCATTTATTGCAACTTCTGGTTCGGCATGGTTTTGCACCGTACTTTATTCATTCATTCATTCATTTTCTACCGCTTTTTCCTCACGAGGGTCGTGGGGGTGCTGGAGCCTATCCCAGCTGTCTTTGGGCGAGAGGCGGGGTACACCCTGGACTGGTCGCCAGCCAACCACAGGGCACATATAGACAAACAACCATTCACACTCACATTCATACCTATGGACAATTTGGAGTCACCAATTAACCTAGCATGTTTTTGGAATGTGGGAGAAAACCCGGAGAAAACCCACGGGGAGAACATGCAAGCTACACACAGAGATGACCGAGGGTGGAATCGAACCCTGGTCCTCCTAGCTGTGAGGTCTGGGCGCTAACCACTCGACCGCCATGCCGCCTACCGTACTTTATATCTTTCATTATTTCCGCCATCTTCTTCATCAGTTGGCTGTGCAGAATGAGCTAGTGATGACTATAGGTCCTGGCCACCCACTTTGTAGTGGAAAATGAGTGGATGGGTTAAAATGCATAAGAAAGTTTGATATTTTGAACATTTTCAACACGACTGTGATCTGTGTAGTGTTTTACTTTAAAATGTCAGCAAAAAGCTATCGGTTCCCCTACCCCTGTTTTACAGAGAGATCACCTTCTTTGCATCAAAGTGTAAAACAAACAGATGATTTGCTGATTCTAATAGCTGGTATCAACACCACTGAGTGAAATTCTTCCACACTGTACCTCTGCATCGGTAAAATCCCTGGGGTAAGCTTGGTAGATGTAACACTGATCGTTCAGCTGAGTCCAGCCTTTAGGACAGTCATTGACTGACAGGCAGTTGTTAGGTAGGTGGAAAGACGCACATGTCAAACAAAGATGGTATCAAACATGCTTCCAATATAACATTTGACATCGTATTTCAATGGTATATACACCAAATATACCATATTTGTGTAGTGCACCTCACCTGTGCAATATCTGATCAACCTCCATGTGCAATATTAAGGCTCTAAATGCAATATATTAAATTTTATGTGAAGTATTTCTATAATGCCTCATATTAACTCTAGCAAGATCTCAGTGTATAGACTGGTCATATATCTAATCTCGTTTCATATTATCTGCATACTGTATTGTATATAACTCTGGGAAAAACTGTTGATTTTGTTAATACTTGGGTTGTTTATATTGTTTATTTTTCTATATTGTGTATTTTGTACTGCTTAACTGATTCTGTACTCTTGCTGCTGTGCAATGCAAATTTCCCCACTGAGGGACGAATAAAGGCATATCTTATCTTAATGTGCCATATTTTTTATCATGCTTAATGTAATACTCATATTTAAGTTATGTATGTTTAAGGGTGAAGGCAAGGACATGGTGGTGTGAAAACAAGAGTATTTGACTCATAGCTACCAACCTTTCTTGACACTGAAGGACCACTGTGGAGAAAAATGGCACATGGTTGAAATCAAACTGTAGAGAACGCCAATAAATCAAACACAGTATTACTGGATAGGTCATCAGGTGGACTTGGACTTACAACTCCATTGAGGAGGACCAACATGCAGAGAGGAAACAACATCTGAGAAAAAATATGTAAATAAATCAGGGCTGGATTTACATATAATGGTAATTATGGGTGTGTTGATTGATAGGTCAACAATCGGTATAGGCTGATATCAGTGAAAAAGCATGATGGTATCAATACTTGTTTTAAAAGGCTGATCGTTTTCGCTGATCCCAGTCGGAACCCACTGTAATATTTGGGGATAGTAAGTGCCACCGCTGTACGGATTTGGGAGCATGCAGACAGTATTGGGCACTTTTAGTGCAGGAGGAACTTTTGTTGTGTGCCGGGCTGCATCGGGCTACGGTCGCCCTCTGCAACCACTTCTAAACTCTATGCGCAAACCTGTTTTTCATTCAGGTTTCCAATGAATGCGAGAAGAGTTGTGGATGCCAGCATTTGGTCAATGTTCTGGTAATACAAGTTTGTTTGACATGAAATCAGCTATGAAAATCAGTGCAAAAGCAAAGTAGCTCTCACAAGAAAAAAAGCCTGGTGACCCCTGATATAGCCAGTAGTCCATTTAAGCATTTACAGTGCATGTATGTGATCTGTATTGCTATCAGTATCGGCTGATTTCACTCATGGAATATCGATATTGGTATCGGCAGCATAGAACCCAGATCAAAACATCCCTAATGATAATGGTTATTATTTGCAACATACTTGAGAAAGTTACATTGACACACATGTTTACATTTCACAACATGTTCCAAAAGGAGTAGAAAGTAGCAGAGATTATTTAATTCTACACTCTTCTGTATATAAACACACAAAGACAAAAACAGCAAAAACGATTTGTTGATTGAATTTGGAGAGTAAAGATAGGTATCGTTACCTTTGCAGTCTCGATGCTTGACACTGAGGTCGACGAGGACAATCTGTCGTTTGCTTAGCACAGTCCTGGAATGTTCTTTGACTGTAAATGTCTAATTGCTGTCATTTCCATTCACAAGGAAGGCGTTGTACTTTCACACAGCAATAGACACACTGAAATCGGGGCGTCAACTCCAGTCCACTCCCGCCCAAGTTCGTGTTTTACACACTGACTTTCAAAAAGGAACAATTTCCCGACGTGACAGGAGTGATTAGTTCATGTCAGAGCTTAAGAGCTTTGTTGTGCCTCAGTGGGAAAGTTGTTTGGCATTTAAAATAAGAACAAAATACATATGCCCAAGTATTAGACACATGCTCTTTTGCTGTGATGCCACTTGATGCATTAACGGCTGATATTGGCATAAAAATGAGCAAGGGGAGTTTGCAGATAAATACCATTGGCATGCAAATGATGACGTGCTCCACACCTCAACAATCTTGCTCGCTCAGTTTGTCTGCAGTCTTGAGTTATTACCAAGGTTTGTTTGGATTCTAAATATGCAGTTGGCAATGACTCTAAAGTGCTGGTTATGTGAGGGAGGAGTTTGTGCCACATACAAATGTTTGTGATGCAACTTTGATGTCATCGCTTATGATGTATTGTTAGTTTGATGGGTGTTTTTAATCTTTTCATTCATTCATTTTCTGACGCTTATCCTCAATAGGGTTGCGGGCGTGCTGGAGCCTATCCCAGCTGTCTTCAGGCGAGAGGCGGGGTACACCCTGGACTGGTCGCCAGCCAATCACAGGGCACATATAGACAAACAACTATTCACACTCACATTCATACCTATGGACAATTTGGAGTCACCAATTAACCTAGCATGTTTTTGGAATGTGGGAGGAAACCGGAGTACCCGGAAAAAAACCCACGCATGCACGGGGAGAACATGCAAACTCCACACAGAGATGGCCGAGGGTGGAATTGAACTCGGGTCTTCGAGCTGTGAGGCCTCTGAGCTAACCACTTTCTCCGCTGTGCAGCCTTTTTACTCCATATTTTTACATTTTTATCGACAATGTTTTTTTATTACAATTTGATGCATTTATTTTTGTGTTTTTATTGTTAGTTTCCATATTTTTCTCCATTATTTATTTATTTGTATTAATCACAATGCTATTTTGTATTTTTCATATTTCTTAATGTTTATTCTCCAGACTTATTTTATTTTGATGGTCTATACTACTTTTTTATGTTTCAACAGTAATGTGTGGGGGCTGCACGGCGGTCGTGTCCTCACAACTAGGAGACCAGGGTTCAATTCCACCCTCGGCCATCTCTGTGTGGAGTTTGGATGTTCTCCCGATGCGTGGGTTTTCTCCGGGTACTCCGGTTTCCTCCCACATTCCAAAAACATGCTAGGTTAATTGGCGACTCCAAATTGTCCATAGGTATGAATGTGAGTGTGAATGGTTGTTTGTCTATATGTGCCCTGTGATTGGCTGGCGACCAGTCCAGGGTGTACCCCACCTTTTGTCCGAAGACAGCTGGGATAGGCTCCAGCACCCCCGCGACCCTCGTAAGGATTAGCGGTAGAAAATGAATGAATGAATGAACAGAAAGTGTGTCCTTAGGGTCCGTTTATGAGCACCAAACATGAGCGTTATTTATCCTCTACACTTGTTTGTGCCACTTTTGCGAAGAGGCGCTAAAATGTTGGCTTCTAAAATTTCGGATGATGTCAAAAAGGAAAAACCTCCTTCCTCATGGACATCATACCTTCTCCAACCACATCCCAAGCTAAACGATGACACCTCATGTGTACCGTGCTGACCAAATTGTAAAAAAAAAAATGCAGGCTTTGCTACACATCTTAAAATCACATTGCTATGCTCAAATAGTTGGCTATAAAATAGTTTAAAATGTTCCATAACAAATGGAAGTGCACAGCCTTGAAGTCTCCTATTCTTCCGTGAGTGACGAGCACCGCTAGCTGCCATTTCTTTCTTTTCCCCCATGGAATCCATTTCACATAATTAAAGACACTCCAATGAAATGGACCCTCAGCAAGAGTGGCTTTCAGCAAGGAGGGGAGGATGAGAGGCAGAGTAGTGGGGTATTGGTTGTTCAAGGAGCCTCCCCTCCCGCCCTTTTCTACCTTGTTACCCCTCCTTTTCCTCCCCAATGGGGGGGTTGGCCCACCTTGAAGCGAGGCATAGCAGCACTGTGCGGATCAATATCATCTCCGTTATTAATATCAAATGCGCATTACTTTGTTTTCTGTCTGGCAAGGGGCCAAGGCAACTGAAGGGGGGACGCAGGCGGGGGTCCACCGAGCGACCGACAGCTACTTCCTTCCTGCCTCTCCACCCCATCCATAAGCGACCATTTACCAGGACTGTAATTTACTTTGGTGAGTTTTTAGGGTATTGTTTTGTCAGGGCCAATCAGGGCTGAGTAACAAATGATCCCGCTGGAGTGGAGGGTGGGCTGGCTCTGGCCAAGCTCCATCCACCACACCCCACCTCCCCACCCACCCCCCCCGCATCCCACTTCTTAAGTGACACATGTGGCCAAATGCCTTTTTGGAAGTTTCACGTCAATTGCTTTTGCCCTTGATGCTGCCAGCGATGGGAAGCGGAAGACGATAAAACTGGACACGGTATTCCTCACCGGACAGAAAAAAATGACAACTGGCATCTTTGCGGTCAAAATGAAGCATGATGACCTCTGTAGTTGTTCCATTGAATGAAAGATTACAAAATATTAACTGGTTAGTGTATATGCTTACCTCATGCCCCCCCCCCCCACCTACTCATGCTGTAATGTAGTTGGTTATTGACTCTTATTGACTCTTTTTCATTAGCAAAAATAGGCAGTCTATGGTACTGCTGGGTTCCAACAATGCCTCGTCACTGATGTAAACAACTCATTGAGCTAATATTAGCTTGTCCTGTGCCTGTGTCTTAGCTTTGGACCCGGCAGTATTTTACTACTTAGTCTCCATTTTGCTGCGTTAAAACATTCATTCATTCATTTTCTACCGCTTTTCCTCACGAGGGTCGCGGGGGGTGCTGGAGCCTATCCCAGCTGTCTTTGGGCGAGAGGCGGGGTACGCCCTGGACAGGTCACCAGCCAATCACAGGGCACATATAGACAAACAACCATTCACACTCACATTCATACCTATGGACAATTTGGAGTTGCCAATTAACCTAGCATGTTTTTGGAATGTGGGAGGAAACCGGAGTACCCAGAGAAAACCCACACATGCACGGGGAGAACATGCAAACTCCACACAGAGATGGCCGAGGGTGGAATTGAACCCTGGTCTCCTAGCTGTGAGGTCTGTGCCCTAACCACTCGTCCGCCGTGCTGCCTGCGTTAAAACAATATGCGTTTAAATTGTCAGTAGCCATGTATACATGGACCCAAATATTCCAATTCCATTCGGTTATTTGCTCAAACGGAAAGAATCTACACCTCATTTCGAAAGAAAAGTGCCAATCCGAATGAACATATAATCGGATTCACAGGGGTGGAATATTCCTTTCCCCAATCCGATTGAGGTACGTATCTTGTACCCGCTCAAACGGAAAGTTGCCAGACTGTGTTCTTCTTTGTGGTGTTTTTCTTCTTCTGTTGTGTATTGGCGGTTGGCAAGCAGCTTTCGTGTGCATTAGCGCCATCTGTGGAACAGAATCTAAACCCTTCTATACGCCATTCACAAGTCCAGTTTTATTAAAAAAAGAAAATACATATCTATATAAAACATGTGCCGAGCTTAATTATAAAATATTAGCAAGATTTAACTTTATCTTTTCCTGGTTTCTTGTGCGTTCTTTCAGCGAATGCTGAGATATGACGTAACACGCAGATCGAGACGTTTCTCAGTTATAAAAATGGAGACGAGCAATCGGCACTGGACTGCTGCGGAAAGTTTGTTTATGATTCAAACAAAATTTCAAGACTGGACGAAGGAAAAACTGGCAATACGGAGTTATTCCAACAAGTGAAAGAAAAACTCGAGGATGTCGGTATCACGTGATGTTGGTGTTCACACTTTACTGCGCATGCCCCATTGACTATTCTGGTTGATTATAGCGGTGCATGTAGACACGCAATTGGAATATTCCTTACCATGTATACCATTGCTTTCGGAAAGGTCATTCGGAAAGAGAAAAACTCATGTAAACGTGGCATGTTTTTTTTTTTTTTTCACTTCACGTTTCACGCCAAATCAAAGTCAATCAAACTCTACAGGCAGGTATGATATTTAGTAACGCAGAAGTGTTGAGTTTGTCATAAGCCAGTGTGCCATGCCGCTAATTAATAGTTTTAATGTCTTTTTCTGTCTTTTCACCCCCCATATCACATTCATGGGACACTGGGCCCCCACTTAACCACCCCAATACACCTCTTCTTCCTCCCCACATAATGCCTCACTGTCACACACAATTGCAACACAAAGGGCTGATAAGAGGTCTTAGCATAGACATGACATGAATATTTCACTTATGGTAAAATATTCATTTGTGGCTGTTTGTATGTCTCTCCATCGGTCGTCACATCAATTTATTGTGTAGAATCAATGTTGTGCTGGTCATTGATGAAGTCTCTTCATTTACAGTGAATCCCCATGCATGGATCTATTTATATCTGCGCATATTAATATTTTGTGCATACATTTGTACAGATGTGAAATGAGTCCATCGCCGCCGGTCTTGCTATGTGTGATTTGCGGGTCATGCTCTGACATCTGCTCGAACAAAGTGACATCTCCTCCCAACCATTTGGCCTCTGACGCACTCGCTCGCAGCTCACTTCTCGCCCCATATTGATGTGGAGCAGCGGGAGCAAGCTTCTGGGTGTCATTGTCGGAAGGGTGCTAATTTATGCCTCTTTCAGGGTGCCCAACACCAAACATCCGAGCATGTGTAAGCACTAGAGGTACACATTTCTCTCCCAGTCAATGGGAGTTAAAAAGGAGGGTTCTGCAAAGAATAACAAGGGACTCAGGTCAGGGTGATATAGCTGGAGGCCATCCGCCATCACTGGGATTACTGTTGGAAAAGGAGTGCATGTTAAAGTTAACATAACAGAGAGTGAGTATTTTTGCCATCTCACCTTCAGTGCTGCTGCTATATGTGTGGAATCCTGAAAAAACATAAAGGAAATAAATTCATGTTAAAATGCACATAAGAACACAAAAAATCAGTTTGGCCAACAAGAGCATCTAGAAACTAAAACCCATGTGGGACTCTTCTACCGCTGCCCACAAATGGTGATAATTAGTCGAAACATGCTCTGCTACTGAGTTAAATTACAAAAAAAAATTACAGCACAGACTGCTGTAATTTTTCTGACAAACGGAAACACAAAATTTTATCAACATAAATCATAAAGTCTTGACTTTTTTCAATTCTTTGCAAAAACATGCACTGTAACTTTAGGGCGTTTAACCGAATTGTCAGGACATGTGCTACACACTTTTAAGGGAGCAAGATTAAGTAAGATTGGTTGAAAAACATAGCAGCTATCAAACAAAAGGTTTTTTCAGGAGCCCCCATGGGATTTGGCAACTAATTGCCCCTAAGTCATTGACCATTTGTCTATTAATTATCATTTTATAGATTTCAGAATGAGTGGGGGACCAACTGCGCCAAGAACACCCAACGCTCTGCCCGCACTGGTGATTAGAGGGGCTTCTACAAAGCTTTAGGTGCCGTTTACGGCCCCTCACACCAAGTGATCAGACCCTGTGTAGTACAGACGGCCAGATACTCCTCACCGATTAGGTGAACCGTCCTGAACCGTTGGGCAGAACACTTCCAGATCCTCTCAAGCGCTGACCATGCAGTCAACAAATCTGTGATCCAGCAGATCCCTCAGCAGCCTATAAAAGACAAATTGAACGAAGCACCAAGACTTGACAAGGTCATAAAAGCCGCAAACATGAAGTGTAAGGTCGCGGGTGTCGATGGCATCCCACCAAAAACTTGAAAGCACGAAGGAGCAGCGCTGCACTCCAAGCTTTACGACCAAAAATATGGACGTCAGTCAGCTTTCTGCTTGAATTTGCTTCTCTGCAGAAAAAGTTAATTTTCTCAATTTTTTGGTCAAAAATAGAGGTTTTTGCTGAAACCACCCTATGTTGTACTGCGGATATATAAAGACCCCAAAACGCTAGAAACAAACTCAAACAAACTGACTTTTTTCTGATGAAAGGGAGTCTAAAGTTTCCCTACATAGAGAAAAAGTTAATTTTCTCAATTTTTTGGTCAAAAATAGGTGTTTTTGCTGAAACCACCCTATGTTGTACTGCAGATTTATAAAGACCCCAAAACGCGAGAAACAAACTCAAACTAACTTTTTTCTGATGAAAGGGAGTCTAAAGTTTCCTTACATAGAGAAAAAGTTAATTTTCTCAATTTTTTGGTCAAAAATAGGTGTTTTTGCTGAAACCACCCTATGTTGTACTGCAAATTTATAAAGACCCCCAAATGCTAGAAACAAACTCAAACTAACTTTTTTTCTGATAAAAGAGAGTCTAAAGTTTCCTTCCATAGTTTCAATATTAATGTAGTCCTAAAACTCCATATTCATATTCAAAACTATTTCAGTATGGAGCTCTCTTCTCTCAAAATGTTTGGCAGGGAATGAGTCAATAATAGTTTTATGTGAAGGTGACAATAAGTATTCTAGACAATAAGTTTTCTCAAATCTTCTGCTGATAAACATGTATAACGTCATTAAAAAATGACTTTTGCATAAAAGGGCTCCTTCAAAATGAAGATACAAATATGACAATATGTAAAAAACAAGCTCGTTATTACGCACACCAATCATTGTCTGGACAACACAACTATGATAATCCAAATTTATTTGCTCGCACGGGAGGTGGCTTAGTGATTGGGAAGCAGATATGATTTAATGACTTGTTAATGATTCGTCCTTATCGGGTTAATGAGAGACGGCGGACCTCATGAACCTTGCAAAGTGCTGTGGATTGTTTTTAGAGGCTCGCTAAAAAGGAGAGAGGGTCTCACATGAATTTAAGCAGATAAGCAAGTCATTAAGACAATAAAGTAGAAAGCAAAAGTCCTTGTAGAAAGGATGGGATCAGCCTAAAGCCTGGTGTGTCATCTGTGAGTTAATAAAGTCCTTTTAAGTACATAAACATCTTTGATTGGAGACTTTCAGCTTATTTGTCCGAACTATTGTCTGGTGAGTGTTTTTTTTTGTTTTTTTTCCTCTGCCAATGTGAGAAGTGTGTGTGTGTGTGTCGGTGTAAACACCCCCTGGCACTCTTAACACGCTCATAAATCGATAGCGCAGGGCCCCCACAGGAGGAGCATGGTGGAAGCCATTGATTGACACGTAACTCTCATGTCAAACAGCAAAACATGGCGTGACAACCACCACCTGCCATCCACTCCACCTGCCGCTCTCACCTCAACCTCGCTACATAAACGCTCCCTGCCGCAAAGGAGGAGGAGGAGGGGGGGTGGTTTTTATTTTAGAGCTGTCAAACCTAACTGTTCAACTTCAGTTCACATTCTAATCAAGGAGGTGTTGAATGACGAACGGAAGCCCTCTTTTAAGCTGACTTCAACAAAGCTGAGAAGTCCAAAATTCATTGGGCTCATTTTTTATCTCTTTGTATTGAGTTGTGGACTCTTATAGAGCAGCTACACACAATAACCTGAATATTCACCAGTTCCAGCTGTATTTCCTTTGATTTCTGCTTTCTGCCAAAATGGTCTGTTTTAATTTATTCCACCTCCGGGCATGCCCACTCCGCTGTGATTGGTCACACGCCCAAAGGAATTCCAAACTATGAACCTCTGTGACATCACAAAGGGGCCGTTTTACCACGCCTTTTGAAATTGAGCGTTTTGAGCAATCACAAACTTCTTTAAGGCCTCACTTCCAAATGCACAAACCATCGTTTAAAACGGGAATACAACGTTGTAACTACATTTATAGGTCAGAAAAGTGGACAAAGCATAACAGGTCCCCTTTAAGGCTCATCTCAATTTTGCCAGAAAACATCTCAATGATTTGAGAAAATAGTCTGTGGTCTGTAATAGCCACAGCGAGCTGCTACGCGCCAATCACATAATCTTTGCCGCGAACTGGCACCAACTGGCGCTGGCCTAGTGGACTCTTAGCATCAATGACACAAAAGTTGAACTTTATGGGAAGTGTGTGTTTCACTACATCTGGTATAAAAGTAATGCTGCTTTCAGAAAAAGAAAAAAATACATCAATCAAACAGTAAAATATGGTGGTAACTTGGATTACTTGCAACTTGGCTCACAACATTACATTCCAGTGGATTCCAATAGGTGGCTTGTTTGCGCCATGACATCCCAGTGGATTCCAATAGGTGGATTGTTTGCGACATTTGGTTCCACTTGGTGGACAAAGATTTTAAACTTTTATTTTTATTTTTATTTTATTTTAATTTTTTAATTTTCTTGCCGCCAAACTCAATTTTTGCCACCATTACGGGCCACCACAAGCCAGTTGGGAGGCAGTTTGAGCCACTACGCGCCACTAGGCACCTAATTGGTGTGAACTGGCATCAACTGGCGCCCGCCCAGTGGACTCTTAGCATCAACGACACAAAAGTTGAACTTTATGGGAAGTGTGTGTTTCACTACATCTGGTATAAAAGTAATGCTGCTTTCAGAAAAAGAAAAAAAATACATCAATCAAACAGTAAAATATGGTGGTAGTAGTGTGGTGGCCCGGGGTTGTTTTGCTGGAAGACCCGCTGTGATAAATGGAACCATGAATGATGCTGTCTACCAAAAAATCCTGATGGAAAATCTGCCATCAAACATGAAGCACGTCATGCTTCGGACCACAACAGCAACATTCCCTTTGCATCCGGCTTACTGGATGACTGGATACTAGTTTCCAGTATGTTATTTTGCTGCTCGATTAGGCTCACTAGTGGAAATAAGTGGAGATTTCATTGAGATGTCTTTGCGACTAAGCTCTTATTTATTGAAAATGAGAGCGTCTTCATTCATCCCTGCCGTTCAAGGACTGTTCCTCCGTTTCAAGGTGTCACCTGAAGAATGTTTGAAATGTGTACAAACAATCTGCTTAGATGCAAAGCGTGACTGTATGATCGCCTCCGTCTTGTGTCACGGCGCACTTAGCATACCGTTGACGCCGTAATCCCTCGCGCTGGTCGACTCGGCGGATACGGTGATGTGAAGCTAACAAGAAGTGGAGCAATGAAGTGAAGTGAGGTCATGCATATTGTTATGCAGCGGCCGGGCCTCTTCTACTTTTATCTCCATCAGTCTCTTTACTTATCATCCTTTATTTCCCTCCCCCTGCATGCCGGTGCCCAGGTGGAGAGAGGGTTGGTGGTGTGGGGAGGGGAGGGGAGGGGAGGGGGGGAATCAATAGTGAAGCCGTTTGAAGTTTTCTGAAAGACTTCCCAGGGAAAGGCGCTCTTGTCAGGGTGATAGATAAAGCTCACGCCTCAGTCAGCCCCCCTGAAGGATGCAGGCCGGAGAAGACGAGAGCGCCTCACCTTTTTTAAGTGGGGGCCCTAATAATAAAACAGCATGAATAAAACATGGAAGCTGAAACCGCGTGCTGCATTAGCGGCTGCCGTCTCGTTATAAATGATACCGGTGGCCCTGCCGCCATTTGGGTAAAAGCCCGCAGCATCGCTTTAAAAGAGCGGCCGGGGCGAGATGGATTGATACAGGCGTCGGACCTATTTATTTTTATGTTAGGAGGCTTGAGGAAGAATGACGAGGAATTAGTACATTTTTAGTGCTGCTTGCTGATGTATTACTGGAGTGTGAGGTCATGTTGGATCCGAGTGACCTTAACGGAAAATTATCCAATAACTTCTCCTGAATCATTTGATAGCATACTGAAGACAATAGCATGTCTGTCATGAACTCACAGTAGGTCGCCTAGTTTAGCACTTGTGTTTACACATAAATACACAGTTATTCACTTTTGATATGATCCCGATACCTGAGTTTGGATAACCGTTGATGGGTGTTGGTTTAATTCCGTGTAGTGGTAGCAGCCCATGCGTGTTACAAGGTGTATTATAAGATTCATTCATTCATTCATTTTCTACCGCTTATCCTCACGAGGGTCGCGGGGGGTGCTGGAGCCTATCCCAGCTGTCTTCAGACGAGAGGCGAACAAAGTGGTGATGATGCAACTCCACAACAGAAGAGAGCATGTTTGGTGTTCATTCATTGATTCATTTTCTACCACTTATCCTCACGCGGATCGCGGGGGATGCTGTCTTCGGGCGAGAGGCGGGGTACATCCTGGACTGGTCGCCAGCCAATCACAGGGCACATATAGACAAACAACCATTCACACTCACATTCATACCTATGGACAATTTGGAGTCACCAATTAACCTAGCATGTTTTTGGAATGTGGGAGGAAACCGGAGTACCCGGAGAAAACCCACGCATGCACGGGGAGAACATGCAAACTCCACACAGAGATGGCCGAGGGTGGAATTGAACCCTGGTCTCCTCGCTGTGAGGTATTATAATATAATAGTGATAATTTTCATGACCTAGTTAGCTGGAATTGGATTTTAAAGCTTCTGATTGGCCAAAAGGAGCCTGAGATTAGATGTATATCAATATGTTTTTATGTGGAAAGACATTTTTTTAACGTGTTTTTAAAAATATCTGGGTTTGTGGGGACATAGCCTTTAGATGTGTTCACACCTTGATTTAAAAAAAAAAAAAAAAAAAAAAAGATACTTAGTGTGTCCTTTTAGTGCTGAATGTTGACATTGGTATGTTTATCATTGGAGCAAAAGTAAGGGCCTGAATGGACAGTCGTAGCATATTACCAAAAGATGCCGTCGGCTGGGTAGAATAAGTAGGTAATTTTTACTTTCTGCTATATTAACCACCTGAGACTTCACAAAACATTTCTAAAATATCCTTTTAAATAGAGCCAAACCCCTAGTGAGAGTCATCACATTATCTCTTACAAATTTGTCATTTCTGCATACTTTTTGCTGTCATTTCAACACTGGTCTCCATCATTTGCACTCAAGTGACCCCAACTGCACTAGAGTTCACATACAAGTGGACCGAGACCCATTTATGAAACGGTTTGATTTTAAATGGAGGTTTGGGGTGACATATTTATTGATTTATGTATTGTATGTCACATGCAAAGCTTTCTAATGGCTAGTTGTTGGGGGTCTTCTATCTATATTTAGGTTCCTATCATAGTAAGTAGAGGTAACTCTTTCTCTACTGGCAGAGCATAAAAATAAGTTTACTGCAGAAAAGGAATGAAATGTCAGTGTCGACATGATCATTATTGATTTCTTCCTTATTTTGCAGTTTAAGCTCTTCTTGGCCGTGTCAGGACCGTGGCAAAGTGCAAAAACATCCGTGGCAAGGTTGCACAAATTCATCATTCATCAGCAGCATACAAAGCCAAGCTTTGCGGCGAGCTCTTCTCTGCCAGAAGGCTGCAAAGCACTTCGCAGGGAGATAAATCTCTCAGCATTGCTGCCCTGACCTCGTTTGTTCGGCCCTGACCATTCCTTACCCTGTGGCTCGTGAGCCTCAGCCGGTGGACCACGCAGAGCTTTCCTGGCCCAAGGGCAAAGCGGGGTCAAGTGGCCTGTCGCAGGGGTCAACGGCTTTCAATAACCTCCCCCCTGCAGGGTTCAAAGGTCAAACACTTGACCTCAGCTACGGACGACCAGAGAGCGGGTCGGGCCGGAAAGGGAGGTCAAGCCTTTTCCACTTTTGTTTGTACCTCTGTTTTCTGTGGCAACACAGCCTCATAGCTCTCGCTAAAGGTTACAGGTTGCAGACTTGACTGGACTTTCACTCATTGCCCTCTCTATGTCCATTTGTCTACATGTGTTTCTAATACTTTAACAGGCAAGATCATGGGCCTTCTGAATACACAGGGTGGCATATAATTGAGGGGTGCTCCGATAAATCAGCCACCGATGGGTATCGGTTGAAATCAGGGCATTGATATTGGCCGATACTTTTACTTTAAAATGCTGATCCTTCCATTGTTCAGCTCCTCCCCCATTGCAGTATTCAAAACCAACATGTGTGTGGGACTTCCTGTCTTTGTGAGTGTTATATAAGTTTTGCATCCCGCAAAACGTGCCTCAAAAATGTCTCACCGGGTGGCTCTTTGAAAAGATTTAGATTGGTGTCAGGCAGCAGCTATAAAGCCCCGGTCCCAACCCGCTGTGCTTGCAAGTGTGACCAAAATTTGGGGATGAGTACCGCATCAGTACAGACTTGGTAGCATGCAGACACTATGTAGCACTTTTAGTGCAAGAGGAACTTTTGTTGTGTGCGGGGCTGCGTCAGGCTACGGAGGACTTGCGACACGTGTACCCTCTCAATGACTTCTGACTCTGTGGTGGATGCACGTCATTCTCTGCACTATTCCAGTTGGCCAATGAGCACCCATAGCTCGCGTGGACCGTGACGGATGAATGTTTCCGCAACGCTTGACACGATTTTAGCAGTGGTGCCAAGCTGACGGATGAGTGCGGGCATTTTGTCTCATTTTGTCCTCTGCGGGGACAGAGAGTCGGCTGCATCTGCGCTTCAGAAGGCAGCAGATGCGGCTGGTGGGACCCAGCAGAGGCAGGCAAACCTGCTTTTCATTCAGGTTTTCAGTTAATAATGTGAGAAGACTAGAAATAAACGCATGTGAAATACAAAACGTGAGTTGTGGAAACCAGAATTTTGTTAAAGCTCTGGTAAAACAAGAATATTGGCTTGGCAAACCTCCACTCTTCTAGCATCTTCTTCACCTGTTCTTTACTCTCAATACAAATCACAATGTCCTCTGCAAACATCATAGTCCATAGGGATTCTTGTCTAACCTCATCTGTCAGCCTGTCCAGCACCATAGCAAACGAAAAGGGGCTCAGAGTTGATCCCTGATGCAGTACCACATCCACCTCTTCTGTCACATCTTCACTGTCTTCCAGTTCTCATACATGTCATACATGTGCTAACAATTTTGGTTTTCAGAAAGTGTTAAACTGGATTTTCATTTTTTATTATGGGAGAAAACGTATTTGTTTTGGTTAGAGTCTGACTTTCTGGAATGAATTAATGATGCTAACCAAGGTTCCGCTGTACTTACAAGATGTTACTTGCACAATATCACCTTCAAGTACTTGCTGCGGATGTCTGAATCTGCATCTTCTGAGATGAAGTACAACCAAACTTGGAATGTTAATTAAGAATACTCAATCTTCCATCACAATCCCAATGTGCTGAATATTGAAATAATGTTTATGTGAGGTCCGCAGGAACCTTTACAACAAAGTGCACTTCACACGAGTGTAGTAAACAGTGCCGAAGGTTAAACTCCAACATGAAGTCAGACTCTTAGTATGAGCCTGTATGAGATCATCGCCAGGGTCCTGCCATTGATCGCCATTAAAGCTTCCACTCCTGTGTTTGCACTCGCTGAAATTTATGGTGACATTAGCAGCGCTTCTATAAACAAGCGACGTTGCGTGACAGTGAAAGGTGAGACAATGATGGGTTGTGTGTTGTTTTTTTCCAGCCACTCTTGTGTACGAGTAATTAACTTCATGGCCAAAAAGCTTTTGTCTGCACTTGTTTTTTTTTTGTTTTTTTTTAAGGCACAATTACACAACACTGTGCTTGTGTGTTACAGTAAGTATAAGCACTGTTTTTTTTTATTTGCTGCTTCAGTTTTTGTCAGATGTTACAACATTGTTCCTCAAGCCACTTTGGAAATGTTTGTCACCAAACTCTCTGGTTTTGGCAGCATTCGTTATTCATGGCATGATACCGATACAGAATGATACAAAAATGAAGAAGGGCAGGCTCACATGCCTAGACACCCAACGCTGTTTGAATCAGGTGATAAGCATATGGAGGATTTGTTTTGGAGTAAGGCATCTAGTCTCATGCAGGTTATTGTGACATTACTGTGTAGCTTAGCAGGAATAAATACGTACAATAGTGCACAGTTACAACTAATATTAATGGAGACAAACCATTTTACAAGGGAAACAACAAACAATTTGCCTGACATTTTCATTGCGCCAATGTCCTTAGGTGGCTAGTTTGTCACAGAAACTATATTGGAGAGACCCATGTACTAACTCACAACACAACATAGACCATTTTTTTCCGGACCTATAGCCTTTTGGATTAGGTGTAATGTCTTTAACAAACAAGAGTCCAGTTATAGATGAAGTATCAGCACAGCACGGAAGTGCAATACTCAGCAGTACTCTGGTAGTGGTACCGATCCAGCAGATGGCGCCTCGAAGAAACACTCCATCAGGTCTCTTCAAATTTATGAAGTCGCTGATTGAGTCATTTGGCTGTCACCAAGCTCCTCCGTCATGTTAGATCATAAAGCATTTTTGTGCTCTTTTTTTTTCACGCCATCTCCCAGTCCCTCCAATCTCCAAATTTTTAATTTTTAATCTGGACAGTGCTGGGAAAATAAATGTCTTTGTCCACCAGGCTATGGTAAATAATTAAAATAGAAAATTGATTGTTTGCACCAGAGCTGGGATTTATGGGATAGGGGCTCTGTACCGCAACCCCCCCAGGGGAGTCGGTCTCACGTACGTCTGCACACCCCGGCCTCGTTCCCGTGTGCTAAGCATTTTTTTCCCTCTATATTATTCCAGCATCTAATATGCTAAGGAGAGTGTGTAAAAGAATGGGGGATGGAAAAGAGGCGGGAAGTGGGCTTGGTCGGAATACAGGAGATTTTTCTCTTTTTTTCCAGGAAAAATCAATAGATTTGAATGCCATCCAACATGTTCTGACAACAGTTACCTTCAAGGACAGCTCTCACATTGAAATTAAAATCAGACAACAGGTGACGTCCTCCTTAATGCCTTGCATAGCCACGCCCACAGGATTCGTCCCCAGCCCCCCCAACAGCTCGGGTGGCCTGGTGCGTCAGCTGCGCCTGACTAATGAACACCGGGAAAGCAAATAATAGCCCCGCGGTTAAATTAATGAGGGCTGAAATGTGCCTCGCCTGTGTTCGTTTTTTATGCCGCTGACCGCCTTTACTGCGTGAACGTGGGTGTTCACCACCGTGATAATTCACCTCGCATCAAGATGGATGTACCGCGTCGCCCGTGGCTCGCCTGGTGCATTTGCTCGACATCAATTAGGAATCTTTTTTTTTTTTTTTTAAAGCATATATGTTTCACCTTGTCACAATATCCGCTTTGTATCAGCTATTTGTTCATATCTGTGGATTGATAGCGAGGTCTGATCTCATGGGATACGGAGTGGAGAAATGGTACACTTCAATGCAGTGTAGTGTAGCGGGCAAGTGTTTATTTGAGAGAAGCGTTTACTTGTATAAATGCTTGTTGAAGACACGTTGATTAGCCCACAGGGAGATTTTTTTTTATTTTTACTCCCCATCAGTAATAAAGTGCTGTTGAATGTGGAACTAAGTTACTAAGATTTGCAATTTGTTGGCTGTGTGTTTTATAAAGTGATGCGTTTAACTCGGTCATTATGTTTTAACTTGTTAGTTATTGCTTACTATCAATAATGTAGTGATGTTGGAGGCAAAATGAAGTTTGCACTTGTTGCACAGCCATAAGACCACGCTTATGTCTACCTTGTTTACCAGTGATTTGGGTCCGTCCATCCATACATTTTCTACCGCTTATCCTCACGAGGGTCACATTATGCTGGAGCCTAGCCCAGCTGTCTTTGGGTGAGAGGCGGCTTACACCCTGGACTAGTCGCCAGCCAATCACAGGGCACATATAGACAAACAACCATTCACACTCACATTCATACCTATGGACAATTTGGAGTCGCCAATTAACCTAGCATGTTTTTGGAATGTGGGAGGAAACCGGAGTACCCGGAGAAAAAACCCATGCACGGGAAGTGAACCCGGGTTTCTTACCTGAGTGGCCTGCACGCTAACCATTTTTTGTCCACTGTTCAGCCACACGGTGTTTTAGTCTGTGGAGAAAAAAAAAAGTTGTGATGCTAATCCACTATCCACTATGCTCCCTTGTGACACCTTTTGTTTTTAAATAGACAATGCACCTGGCAATGTATTGTAGTCTATACTGTCTATTAGAGAAGAGGCCCCTGTTTGAGGGTACACATTATGACAGTAGACAAAGATGTATTTATGTCTTTTATGTTTTGTTTTGGGTTTTTTTTGCGCGAGAGGAACAAAGCGGTGATGATGCAACTCCACAACAGAAGAGAGCATGTTTGGTGCTCATTCATTGATTCATTTTCTACCACTTATCCTGACGTGGGTCACGGGGGGTGCTGTCTGCGGGCGAGAGGCGGTGTACACCCTGGACTGGTTGCCAGCCAATCACAGGGCACATATAAACAAACCACCATTCACACTCACATTCATACTTATGGACAATTTGGAGTCACCAATTAACCTAGCATGTTTTTGGAATGTGGGAGGAAACCGGAGTACCCGGAGAAAACCCACGCATGCACGGTGAGAACATGCAAACTCCCCTCAGAGATGGCTGAAGGTGGGATTGAACTCGAGTTTCCTAGCTGTGAGGTCTGCGGGCTAACCACTCGATCACCGTGCAGCTCTGTTGGTGTTGTATTTAAATTGGAATCTTGAACCAGTTGCCTACAATTCCTTTAATATGGTGAGATTGCTGAAATAGTAGCACAAAAATATGCTGTTTGTGTACAACTGCACATTTTTTATTCACATGCATGGATATTCAAGTTATGTTGTTATGGTACTCTTCGACTACATCAACTTGTTCAGTCTCATTACAAACATTCAACTTTCCATCCCTCACTGCGTATGTGCGCCACCTCAGTATCACTCCACTGCGCAGTGGCAAACATGCAATAAGATAACCTCGGTGGTTGTGTCTTAATAATTAAAAGACAGT
The DNA here is from genome assembly GCF_037039965.1 of Doryrhamphus excisus. Lineage (NCBI taxonomy): Eukaryota > Metazoa > Chordata > Actinopteri > Syngnathiformes > Syngnathidae > Doryrhamphus > Doryrhamphus excisus. The sequence continues at coordinate 14,378,246 of NC_136361.1, forward strand.
GGTGTGAAGTAGCGGCACGGTGCTTCTTTATTTATGAGAGGAGTGAATGCACTGAAGTGATTGTGTTGAAACCAGCCGAGTCCTTGATCCCTGACATAAGGGTTTGTCTTTTCGGGGGCATATTTGAATATCAATGTGCAGACATGATCACCCCGCTAGCTAGCTAGCACAGACAGACCACACACACACACACACACACTAGTACCAGGGGTATGTGTGTGTGTGTGTGTGTGTGTGAAGGTTCAAAGGGAAGAACCATGATGGAACACACATCAGTGTGTGCTCCCATAGATAATGCCTGTCTCCCTATACAGGCCTAAATACCTGAAAGGGTAATGTCCATTTTTCTGTCTTGTCACTTAAACCATTTAGTATACCGTCTGTTTAATTAATTTGTCATTTTTTCATGCTAGCAAGGAAGGAAAATTATCTTGCAACAAGTGAATTGTCATCCACTGTAAAAATTACAAATAAAAATAGTTGTATTAAGTAGTGGCAGTACAACAACATACGTAGTACACCAGTCACATTTGCATGTATTTACTGGGCCACTTGTTGTTAGGCAGAAGTGATGAAACCGAATCAATGAAATACTGCTCTGTATTCACTATAAAATACTGGCATCTTCTAACGTCATCGCCCCACAGCGGTTTGAATTTTGAATTTTAATACGAGGTGACTATAGGGATGTTATTTCATGTTTAGCAGCGTAGGCTCTAATAACATAGAAAACTATATTTTGTCTTGTCTTGTCAAAGAAAATTAATTAATTAATTAAAGAGGATTTGTGTGCAGGATCGTTTTGGCGGTCAGAGGAGGTAAAGTAATATCTCACTTATCATGGTTAATCAGTTCCAGACCCGACTGTGGTAAGTTCAATTTCTGCAAAATAGGATTCCTTGTTTAGATATCAATACATTTTCCAGTGAGAGCATATAACACTTGTTTATGACTGTCTTAGTAGTTATAATAATTATTATTATAAAATTATTAGAAGCGGGCGGCACAGCGGTCGAGTGGTTAGCGCGCAGACCTCACAGCTTGGAGACCACGGCTCAATTCCACTCTCGGCCATCTCTGTGTGGAGTTTGCATGTTCTCCCCGTGCATGCGTGGGTTTTCTCCGGGTACTCCGGTTTCCTCCCACATTCCAAAAACATGCTAGGTTAATCGACTCCAAATTGTTCATAGGTATGAATGTGAGTGTGAATGGTTGTTTGTCTATATGTGCCCTGTGATTGGCTGGTGACAAATCCAGGGTGTACCCCGCCTCTCGCCCCAAGACAGCTGGGATAGGCTCTAGCACCCCCCTACCCTCGTGGGGAAAAAGCGGTAGAAAATGAATGAATGTATGAATTATTAGAAGCCTCTTGACATGAAATAACACCCCTATATTCACCTTTTACACTTCTATTATCCAATAGACTGTATAAGACATAATAAGAGAGAGTTATTTGTTGTTGTGCCTTTTTACTTCTTCCTGTGGTGGATATTGTCTTATCACATAACTCGTAATGTAATATAACATCACTGGCACCTAGTGGCCAGTGTAGGATACTACATGTCAGGTATTTTTCAATGTGTTTTCTTAATGCCATAATTTGTATATCAGTTAATTTACTATTTTTTATTCGTGAAAATGCTTAACTTAGGCCATAAATACAGAACGCTTGCTAAATATGCAGATTTTTTACTAATAATTGGCCATTGTCAGCCACAAAATGATATGTTATATATAGTACCTGTATTACTATGAAAAGATGGCTTTTGGATTTTATTATCATTGGTTGTTTAGCTACACAGATATTAATACACAAGTCATAAAGTCTCAATTTAGTCATGAAGTGGACAGGGTTGTCATTGTACAGGTATTAGAACATAACAGCAACATTAAAACTTGCGCTAAAAAATAGTCGCCAAAAGCATCACCACAACCTGTAAAAAATCTGTCACAAACATATGAAGGCGGGCATTGGATGCATTGTAGGCCCACGGCCCACACCACATATGCTGTACTGTATGTCCACCTGGAGGAATCATTACCACGGCGCGGAGGTATGAGGTGGGAGGAAGTGGTGTCACACCGGTCTCAGATAACAACACAATCCCAACACAAGCCCATCTCCGATACACATCTCCACTGTGTTGACTGCACCTTTATGAGAACTGCATTAGCTTGTCTTCTGTGAAAAAGAAACACATTGCAAAAGCACACGCATGGATGCCTGTAGCATCACTCTATGGAGTCGCTGTGGGGGAGCGACGTCGGTATCCTCATGGGAAGCAATCCATCGTGTGACCGTCTCTAGCTTTGTCTTTACTGTGGGGACATGTGTCCTGATGAGGACATTCCAGCAGGTCCGTCAAGAAAAACGGAAATGGATGATCTCTCGTTTAACCCCATTAGACTGTGTGTGTGTGTGTGTGTGTGTGTGTGTGTGTGTGTGTGTGTGTGTGTGTGTGTGTGTGTGTGCATTTGTCACACATGCATGTGTCTGTTTTTAATGTGTGAGTGATATGGTGAAGTGTCAAAATATGGAGAGAGAAAAGCGTCACCTCTGTGAACACACACCTGCCCAGTTGCTTAAACACACACACAAACACACACACACACACTCACACACTCCTGTTGCCATGAGGCACTTTTGTGAACACACACTGGCATCACAACAAAACAAAAAGCTCATATTTTGTAAAGCACAAGAGGATATAAAAATAGATGCTCCAGTGTGATGTTTTGAACAAAACTGCAAGCTTTTTTATTATAATATGCACTTTTAGGATAGGATAGACTTTATTTGGGGAGGGGGGATTCCACATTTGTGGTGTAAAATGTACATCCAATATGTACAGTAAAGACAAGACAGAAAATAAACATGACTTCAGAAAAAATGTAGGGGTATGCTGGAGCCTATCCCAGCTGTCTTCAGGCGAGAGGCAGGGTTCACCCTGGACTGGTCGCCAGCCAATCACAGGGCACATATAGACAAACAACCATGTGGGAGGGACCAGAATAAACGGATAAAACTGGGCTGAATGTAATTGTTATTATTATTATTATTATTATTGTTGTTGTTGTTGTTATTTGTCATTCTATGAATCTGAAGAGATTGATCTCAAAACAGTTCCCTGGTCAAAAGAGGTCCAAAACATCAAGGAAGAAATGGCTAAACGTCATTTTAAAACCTGGTCGATACACTTATTGTTCTTTGGCCAATATGAGAGGGATAAATAAAATAATATATAAAATATACATATAAGGAACACAGAGTAACTATGGCGGTATTTAACCGATTCTGATACCATCACAATTTAGCAGTTGGGCAAGAACCAACTCATTTGAGAAAACCATACATCCCGATATCTATGGAACTGAAGAATTTTAACATACTTTAATTAGGGATTATTGTACCTGTTGTGAGATAATTCCAACCTGCAATGTAGTAGCTGGTGATTGTGTCTAACCCAACATTACAGTAATAATACTGACACCTACTGACCAGTTGAGAATACTACATACAGTATCATTAACAGCGTCTTTGAATGTTTCTTCTGTACTTTAGTTTGTTTAGCCATTTTTATGCTCAAATGCTTAATTTAGGCAAGAAATTTGCTTCAATATGCATATTCTTTGCTAATAATAGGCTGTATTCATTCATAAAACAGAATCATTTATTAATATATATTTTTAAATCATAGCATATCGTTAGAGATAGTAATATAATGCATCTGACCCTCCCCTGTTCTATACCACTGCAAACTGCAATAATACCTATAAAACCTATATAGTACAATAACCGAAAGAGTGTACTAGAACCGTTCTTTGTGGAAAACTGTACCACTAAAAAACCGGAGTTTGACTGTACTTCTTTGAAGGTGTCAATCAGAGCTGAGCATCCATATCTCGACCAAATTTTTATTGTATCTCCCTAACGTTGCGCTGTGTGAATGCGCATCATCAACCTCCATTGCCGTTGCAGTGTAGCTGGTGAAGAAGCAGAGGGGATACGGATGAGGTTAGAGTTGGGGAGGTAGGGATGGGGGTGGGCAAGGATGTTGTGTTCGGGACTGGTTGAGGTCTCAGGTCATTAAATATCCATGCTGAGGAAGAAACTTCCAGCTGTATTGCAGCTCATCATCTTGCAGCATCCTGTCACAGTCGACTATCCATGCGGTGCTACACACACACACTCACACACACACACAGTTTTACAACCCCCTGAGACTCCCACAGGTGCACATACTGCATTGAACCCCCCCTCCTCCCCCCAAAAAATGTTAACTTCCTCGCAGACTTGCAAACTTGGGACGACACAGGAATCCCATCCAGCAATGAGATGCTATTAATAGCTAATATGCAGCAACCATTAGCATGCAAGGAAAGCTCTTCTCTGCACTATTAATAGAACGTGTCCAAATCACTGCTCTCGTATTAGCAGCTAACCGCTACGGCGTAGCGAGTTTTAAGTGTTGCTAACCGACTTTGCCTGCTCTATTATGCTTTGTGTGAATACTGAAATCAGCACAGCTCTGTTCTCCGAGTCCCTGCCTGCAGTCACTTTCAACATTGAGTAGCTTGCATTGTCAATATTTAACGTTGTTCAAATCTCGTACAACTCATATTTTGGCCTGGGCTAACTTTTTCTCCTACCGACAGTATGTAAAAACTTATTTTGTAGTACATTAGTGCTATTTATAGTCATATACCAGGCAGCATTTAGCTGGAGAGGCCGCCTTCTAATCAGCGCTGCTTCTTCCAAAGTGTACTTAAACTAAACACCGGTGTGCTAATTGCACCTCACCGGCAGCATATATGTCGTCTGTCATCATCACCCCACGGTTGGTTGGTTTTGTGCACAAGATAACTTTTTCAGGTGTAGCACACCTATCATAATTATCATTATGATGTTTTTAGTGTGGAAAAGCTGACATTCTTTTGTTTAAATAACAATATATAGCATATACAAGTACATTATATTTCAGAAAACAGTACAAAGAACTTGTTAGGTTCCAGATGTCATATTTCAGATTTCATATGTGATATGAAAAAGGGAACAATAAAATTACATATTTGTCTTGAAAATTGAACATGTATTATTTGTGAAACTAACAGTGGATGAGATACCTTCTTTAAGGAGACTTTGTTTACATAGATTGATGGAGTTCTAGCAGGACTTCCAGGTAGCACACAGCAAGGTTTTTTTCCACCGGAAAACTGGAGAAGCTGCTCATCTAGTCCCATGAATTCAATAATTTTTTGGATTACAATCTAGCTACATTAGCTGCCGTTTGACTGATGATCACATTAATGTGTATTAAAGGGGACCTATTATGCTCATTTTTTGACCATTTGAGTTGTTGATTCGTATAGAGCAGCTACACACAATAACCCGCACAAAAAACATTTTAGATTTTGCAGAATCTGCACCTATTCCAGCTGAACCATATAATGAAGTCCACCCCTGTGTGACATCACAAAGGGACAGGTTAACCACGCCTTCTGAAACCAAGCGTTTTGCGTCATCCCAAACTACTTTCAAGGCTCACTTCCAAATGCAAACCTCATTAGATGAAACTTTGGCATAATTTAACACAAGAATATAACATTTAACTAAATGTATAAGTCAGAAAAGTGGAAAAAGCAAAATAGGTCCCCTTTAAAATGCGACCCCAGCGAGGTATTTTTTCATGGCATGATTTGCAGGGTGCAAAATGTCTCACCCGAGCAAACGGCAGGTACAGCAGCCATGTTTGTTTTGGGTTTGGCATGCCTGCACATTGTGAAGGACACTACACTACTACTACTACTACTATTATAATAGATACTACACTGCGACAGGCTGCAGGCCTCAATAGTACAAGCTGGAGGTAATCGGTGTTGAAAGGCATTTATCAACATTCTTTTTCCATGGATACTGATTGGTGGCCAATCAATCGCAGCATCCCTACTTTTTCATCTTTGCTTCCATGTTTAATTAATACGATAACTGTGTAAATATTTTGATCGGTGCACTACTTGGATCAATCAACTGTAGCGTGTTTAGCGCCACCCTTCCACTACAGCTGCCTGACAAAAAGTTGTTTGGAACAATTGTATCCGTCATTTAGGTAGCGGACCGTCCAATATTTATGTTTCCCATGGTGACTTTGGAAGTCATTCAGACCAAGCTCCGGGGATGTTGTCATTATCCTTTCATAAGGTCACAGCTTACTGCTAGGATGGTGGGGGGCGGTGGGGTGGGTGGTCCAAAGAAGGCGGTGGCCATTATTCCTGAAGGAAATTGATTATTGATTGTGACCAACAACATATCTGATTGAGGGTGGCAAGAGACAGGCGCAGCGAGGGGAGGAACACGAGCGAAACCGAAGGGCTCGATAAAGAATGGCTGAAGCGTGTCACGAGCAGACACGCTGACAGGAAGCCAAGCGGAGAGCGTGCCGTAATTTGCCCACGGCCCCTTTTGGAGGTGACGGATCGTCCCTGGCCTGCATGCATGCCGTCAGCTCTGAGATGTTTTTTTTTCATGTTGTGTTGTGATCATTGCTAATGCAACAGCACACATGGAGTAGTCCTCTTTGGCTTGTATGTGTAGTTTGTGTCGGCCGTCTTGCTGCAGTGTTGACAAGTCCAGGTTGGCCTTAATCTCATAATGGCTGAGAGAGGGCCTCCTTAAAACAAATCACAATGCACGGACCACAACTCATGCATTATTCACATTTACCTTTTTATGTATTTTTTTTTTTTACTTTTTTTTACATATCACATAACCTCATCATTTCATACTACATTTGCACACTCAAGCTCCTTTGCTTTCATTGTTTGTATAAAGTCTGATCATGATGATCATCATAAGAAACTATTACACTATAATTTTTAATCTTTTTTTTTAAGATTTTCTTTTAGGCAACAGGATGTTTTATTTTATTTAAAAAAAAAAACATTACATACATTTTCAAAAACATTACATAGGAAAAATGTACTTTGTCAAAATATACCAAAAGTGTAATTGCTGTAATTGTAAATCTTAATTTATTATATATATATAAATAATCGTGATTAGTGTCACGTAGTGCACATAGAACATATTCTTTATATAAGGGATGGTATGCAGAAAAAACATTTGTTTGAAGCAATGTTGTTTTTTTAATTAATTTTATATGAACAATTATTATGAAAAAATACATAAATAAAATAATGCAATATTCATTCATTCATTCATTTTCTACTGCTTTTTCCTCACTCCAAATTGTCCATAGGTATGAATGTGAGTGTGAATGGTTGTTTGTCTATATGTGCCCTGTGATTGGCTGGCGACCAGTCCAGGGTGTACCCCGCCTCTCGCCTGAAGACAGCTGGGATAGGCTCCAGCACCCCCGCGAATAATGCAATATGATTAATTAATAACTGAAAGGCTTTAGTAGGATTTCATACAAACAAATGAACTATAATTATTAGGATAAATGATTTAAGTGATATATTAGTGTTTTAGACTAGAAGTTTGTGTAAATGTTATTTTAAAATGTTATATAATACAAGTTCAAAGTATAATGACATTTTATATGCCAAAATTCTTTGGACAAATATTTTTGACCAAGGGTGCCACAAATAATTAGCATTTAAATGCCAAATATTTCCACTCTTTTCCACTCAACTTTGTATGTTTTTTAATGCCTGCTGAACTTTTAGATGTGTAACGGCGTCAATGCAAACCGTATTACTCCAGTCAAGCGGTGCAGTATTTACAGGGAAACTTCATTTATAGTCTTTTTTTATGATGTATTGTGTTTGGAATCACAGCTGCCATATGGGAGTGTCCACTAGATCTCTCTCTCTCTGTCACACACACACACACAGATGCAGACTGTGTGTTATACGCTGTGGAATATATATAGAGAGAATATTGTTCCATTTCAAGAGACAGCTGAGCAGTAATCGGCCTGAGGGGATGCTTACAAACACATGAATGTGACCCCAGTGAGACACAAAGAGATGCCACATATACATGTGTGCAGAGACAGACACAAACACAGACAGTGTGGACATAAGCAAGACAGTGCAAGGTGTTTGATGCATGCATAAATACACTCATGCATGCGTGAACACACACACACACACACACACACAGTGCAGACCCACACTGCTACTCACCTTAATTGGCCCACCAAGCAACACTTAAGAAGCCTTTGAGAGGGAGACAGTGTGAGATAGACATGGAGGATGAGGAGGGAGGTGCAGGGGCTGTTCACAGACAGCAAGAGGAAAAGAGGAGGAGGAGACGTGGAGGCAGCGAGGGCATGAGGAGGAGAAGGAAGTAGGCTTTCTTCTCCCCGTGTGTTTCTGCGGCTAATTACTGATGCAGATTTGCGCTGCCACTTGCAACATGGCTGAATTCATTTCCATCTTCGCTTTGCCCTTCTTCGCTGCCCCTGGGGAGGCACAGACGTAACACGCGTGTGTGCGTGTGTGTGTGTGTGAGGAAAGAGGTGTGTTGGAGGAGGCAAATCTGGGAATCTGCATAACAAGCTGGGAAAGGAGGCAGGAATGGTGCATGAGTGTGTGGGTCAGACATCAAAACTGCTGCTAAATGACAGACAGTCAAGTGTGGGAGATTTAGCCTTCATACAACAACACAGCAATACTTATCCACAAATACATCAAAATGTGCTTAAATTTCAAATAACTAAGCTGTCTACAAACTGTTAACTTTACTATTATACGAGGGGTGTCCAATCGTCTTTGCTTTGTGTTACAGTTGGCAAAATCAATAGCCTGATGTCTATAGGGGGGTCATATATTATTCTTCATTTCAGGGGCTTTTAAAATAATATTGTTGGATCCCAGTGGCAAGCTTCCTTGATCATATTAATATTTAGATCTTATTAAAAATATATTTTTCTTTGTCATTTTTCTCTCCGTTAATGCTTATAAACACACACACCTCGGCCATAAGAACACCTGCCCCCCCGAGCTAGTGGTCTGCCTGCTTCGCCTACAGCCTCAGCAGCTAAAGGCTCAGCCCGATTAATTATCCTGCCGCTAATTGAATGTAGAGGGACTCTACGGGGACGGGTCATTAAACTGATGTTTGTCTCCACTGTTTATCTATCCACAGCTAAAAGATACACACACACACACAGTGCAAGAATACCGACATTATATGTGCACCCTGACTGTCATGTGACGACTAGATTGGACTACAGTATACCAACATTTATGAAGAATTGTTAAGATGCATGAAATTATTATTACCAATGATAGATATATTGTTTTCATCGTTTTGCTTTTCAATACACCAGGATGCATGACTTACTTTTTCAGATGGAATTACTTCCCCATCACCGGAACCATGCAAATGCTACAATGCCCGTCGTCATACAAAGGGGCAAACAAAGACAAAAATACAATGCAATAGTGCTTCCTGATTTATTCTTTTTTTTTTACCTTTTGACTTTCAATCAGGTTGGTCCATCTCTGCCTTTCCTTTTTTAAGCTTCAGTCATATTGCACAAGTTCCCACCTGCTTCTCCCCCATCGTCTTACATGCACCTGGTATCACATCATTACAATAGGGTCAACCCAGATTTTCAGCTCTTTGCCGAGCGCTGTGTTTTTTTTTTTAAACATCGAAGTAAGAGAAATGTGCATTTTCAAATAGCCGAGTCATCGCAAGTCCATGAATGCATCTCTACTGCATTCTGGCAAGCAAGGAAGATGGAGGTAGGCTAGCATATGCAGTGACCACAGAACAGACCACATTGCACCTCCTGCAAGCCAAGGAGGTGCAAGATATAAATGTTTCTCTTAAGGAGGTCATAAACTGTACGAAAAAAATGAAGCATCATGCAATAATATCAAGGTTCTATGTGACAATATCAAGGCATTATTGAAACACTTACACAATATCAGGGTTCTACAGGATGATACAAATTTCCCCACTGAGGGACGAATAAAGGCATATCTTAATCTTAAAATCAAGGCATTATTGGAAGATGATGCTGCCCTTCACGCTGTTTTTAGGAGGTCAAAAATGTGAGTGTGAATGGTTGTTTGTCTATATGTGCCCTGTGATTGGCTGGCGACCAGTCCAGGGTGTACCCCGCCTCTCGTCTGAAAACAGCTGGGATAGAGCATGGCCATGACCCTCGTGAGGATGCTGTGGTTCTCAATTATTTTCTGTCATACCCCCCGAAGTGAGAGAAATGTTTTCACACACATACCCCCCCCCCCCCCCCCCCCCCCCGGCTTTGAAATACAATATTTGTTAATTTTGACAGGCCCAAGTCTAAATTACTCTGGAGTTGCTAATCCTTCAATTATATTTTTTTCATTTTTTTATATTTTGGCTGCAGCTGCACGGCGGTCCAGTGGTTAGCACGCAACCCTTACAGCTAGGAGACCAGGGTTCAATTCTCTCACATCTCTGTGTGGAGTTTGCATGTTCTCCCCGTGCATGCGTGGGTTTTCTCCGGGTACTCCGGTTTCCTCCCACATTCCAAAAACATGCTAGGTTAATTGGTGACTTCAAATTGTCCATAGGTATGAATGTGAGTGTGAATGGTTGTTTGTCTATATGTGCCCTGTGATTGGCTGGCGACCAGTCCAGGGTGTATCCCGCCTCTCGCCCGAAGACCAGCACCCCCCGCAGCCCTTGTGAGGATAAGCAGTAGAAAATGAATGAATGAATGAATGAATGAATATTTTGGCTGTTTAATGAGCGTAAAGGAGTTTTTATATAGTTTTTATATGAGCATCTGGCAGAAACACAACATTTTGGCATGACTACTATTTTCATAAAGTATGTGACACTGGGCAGTAAGCTAGTTCATCATGGCTGGCACCATGACCGATAAATGTAATTATTGCCATTGCCATGGCTTTCAGAAAATTGAACACTGTAGAACATAATTACAATCATATATTTATGAAAATTTGATGAATGAAGTCATGGACCCTTTAAGTTGTCCATGAAGCAGGACAACGTAAGGAAAAAAATTAGTTGGAGAAATTTGTTTTCTGTTTTTGCCATTTTATTCAATGCAACCTTCCCCCCTTCCCAGATTCATGAATGGTTTGATCCTTTCCATTTAGGTATATGTGCTAACATAGAGACAGACAAACAAGCAATTATTAAAGCTTTCAAACATGGATTCTTAACAAAGACCTCGACCTGCGTAGTCATCTGCTAGCAAGGCTTTAATAATAGAGCTCAAGTATGAGATGTAATTGATGCAAAGCACCTGAGGTGTGACAAGCAAGGCTCTGGTCTTGGCATTAAGACTCCCATTGTTCCACAGCTAACAAGGATGCTCCTGGTGGGGTGGGAGGTGTCTTGTTCTTCTTGTCTGTGTTTTTATTTCCTCCTCCATGTTACCGCTGTCATGTAATCCTCCACGCTGATACTTGGTAATGATGTCATCCTAAGTGATGCGTTGATGCACCCCCCAGCTGAATTATAAGCGGTGGTAAATAGTCTATAGACCTGTTGCTCTTGTACTTAGAACATTATTATTCTTTAGTAGACAATGTTTTACGTGACACAGCTTTTACAGAGTTACCGAGTTTTAGAGGCCTATGCGCTAACCGCTTGTCCACTGTGCAGCCTCCAAGTGACCAGAGTAAGATTCCCAATGTTGTAGCATACATTGCGAATAAAGCTTATTCTGACAAATGGTTTTCAAGCTCCGACTTCTCCTTTGAAATAACGTGAGTCATGATTCCTGCTTTTCAAAGCTGCATTGCTTTTGTTTACTGATTAGACACGTGGCAGTTACTTTCTCTCCCCTACTCAATAGCCACGTTTACATGAGATTTTCTCTCTCCGAATGGAATCTTTCTGAATGACCTTTCCGAAAGCAATGGTATACATGGAAAGGAATATTCCAATCTCTTGTCTACATGCGCCGCTATAATCAACCAGAAACCAGTAAAATGTAAACATTAACATCACGTGATACCGACTTCCTCGAGTTTTTCTTTCACTTTTGGAATAACTCCGTATTGCCAGTTTTTCCCTTCGTCCAGTCTTGAAATTTAGTTTGGATCAAAAGCCAACTTTCCGCAGCAGTCCAGTGCTGATTGCTCGCCTCCATTTTTATAACTGAACAACATCTCGATCTGTGTGTTACGTCATATCTGAGCATTTGCTGAAAGAACGTACCCGGGATAAATTTAAACAGGAAAAGATCAAATTCAATCTTGCTAATATTTTATAATTAAACTGGGGGCATGTTTTATATAGATATGTATTTTATTTTTTAATAAAACCGGACTTATGAATGGTGTATAGAAGGGTTTAGATCAGGAGTCTCAAACTCAATTTACTTGAGGGCCACTGGAGCTCGGGTCTGGGTGAGACTGGGCCGCATCAGGTTTTCCAAAAAAAAAAAAAAAAAAAAAAACACATTTATTAAAAACAAAAAAAAATTAAAAACTTCGCTTTAGTTCCAATTTTCTACAAGAAAAGCTCTGATAAAACATTCCACTATTCTCAAATATCTTACTTTTTATTTTTCTACACAAAATAAGATGAAAAATAAATAAACAAATCAAGAATGAAGAAAATCAATCAATCAGTAATAAATAAATATAATAATAATAAAACGGCAAATAATAAAAACTTAAGAAACCACATATAGTTGAAAATTATTTTTTTCAGATTAAAATGAACAAAGCATTATTAGAGCCCTGTAGACATGACAAAACACGACTATAGTCACATTTATACTCTTTTTATTTACAACATATTGCGCAACTGCAGGGTCTTGAGACACATGCTAACTCGCAAACTAGAGAGCTAGCGACCTAAACGGTAGCCTTCAAGTTATTTCCTTTAAACTTTAATAGCCAAAAACTTACCACTTCCACACGGATAGGGAGGATAACTATTATTAACAGTTATTTAACCTTTAACATGAACATTAATCAAAAGTAATAATTTTTTCTGGGTACATGATACCATACAGCATCCATATCAAACTTGCGCGGGCCACACTAACATTAAACTTTCATATCAAGGCGGGGGCCTCAAACTAGTGTCCTGCGGGCCACATTTGGCCCGTGGGCCACGTGTTTGAGACCCCTGGTTTAGATTCTGTTCCACAGATGGCGCTAATGCACACGAAAGCTGCTTGCGAACCGCCAATAAACAACAGAAGAAGAAAAACACCACGAAGAAGAAGTCTGACAACTTTCCGATTGAGCGGGTACAAGATACCTCAATCGGATTGGGGAAAAGAATATTCCACCCCTGTGAATCCGATTATATATTCATTCGGATTGGCACTTTTCTTTCGGAATGAGGTGTATACAAAGGTTACATTCTTTCCGTTTGAGCTAATAAACCGAATGGAATTGGAATATTTGGGTCCATGTATTTGTGGTTAGTACTCTCCTGTATCGTACCGAAAAAATTTGATTCCGAATACATGTACCGCTACATCCCTGAAGTATAGATTATCTTCTAGTTGTGGAGATGCGGCCAAGGCATTCCTTGCAGGGTCATCTCCAGCAGCTGCTGTGATGCTTTGTGTTGTGTTCCTCTTGTGCTGAGTAGCGAGTCAACGCCATTCTACTGTGTTTGTGTTCACGCACCTCTAAGCAGGGTATTGAGAGCTGTATATGAGGCCTATTGTTGGCCGCTAAAGGCTGACAGCCGACTCAGAGGCCCACCCCCCCCCCCCCCCCCAACCCCATACACATGCCTGCACACACATAATGGCCATTTCACAGCTCGTCTGGGAGTAATGGAGCCTGGCTGGGCCTGCCGAGATGGATCACCCCCAGATGGGGATGAAATGGGCGATCTGGCAGGAGTTTGACGAGGCCTTGAGGTGCTTTTAGAGGAGGCGCCCAGGCCTACGTGGCTACGTGGAGTTGTGCATTGAGTTTGGAGGCATGGCGATGATTTTGAGAATATTAGGCTGATGGCTGGTGATCTTACTTGCCGTCTCTTTACTTTGCATATTCATGTTCTGATGATCAAAGGAAGAACAAACACACTTGCCCTTTTCACACTGCCCTTAAAATAGTTTTTTAGAATATTATCAGAGCCGTGACAGAGGCAGGACCTGTATCCCACGCTGTAAACTGGACTGGTGTTTTATTCATGTTTAAATGTGGGATTCACTGTTAGACCCTGACGTAATCATTAATCCCTTTCGTCATTATCATCTCTGCAATTTTCCGTCGCTTGAGCTGTAACAGTGGCCGAATGGTGCCTGTGTGAAGGGTCCATGATCCAGGGTCCAGAGTCCTACACCCAAGCCTTATTTGTGTGTAAAATGGACTCTGGTGTTACAGCTCTGATACAACCATTAGCCCCTTTCTCATTGTTTTCTCACCTTTTGCCCTGCTGCTGTTTGTTCTATGGAACATAGAAATTAACATAACAATTATGCAGCTGGCTGCACGGCGGTCGAGTGGTTAGCACGCAGACCTCAAAGCTAGGACACCAGGGTTCAATTCCACCCTCGGCCATCTCTGTGTGGAGTACTCCGGTTTCCTCCCACATTCCAAAAACATGCTAGGTTAATTGGCGACTCCAAATTGTCCATAGGTATGAATGTGAGTGTGAATGGTTGTTTGTCTATATGTGCCCTGTGATTGGCTGGCGACCAGTCCAGGGTGTGTACCCTGCCTCTCGCCCGAAGACAGCTGGGATAGGCTCCAGCACCCCCGCAACCCTCGTGAGGAAAAGCAGTAGAAAATGAATGAATGAATGAATGAATGAATTATGCAGCTTCTAATGTAGTATCAGAGGCGGGATGTTCTGTGTGAAAGGGTATCCCGAAGTGTGACACTCAAGACTCACTTCTCCCATCCTGTTGTGCTGAAAGCAATTGCTGCTGTCAGCATTTTAAACATCACACATCTGACCGTTCACAGACCTCTGTGTGAAAGGATAACCTGTAAAGCAGGGACTGAAGTGTAATGTTTATCACCCAATACTCACTTTTCCTGACCTGTTGTGTTGAACGCAATAGTCACTGACATTATAGCAGGATTCCATTTTGCTTTCCTGGGTTCCATGTGAGATGCAGAGATGCAGGATGTATTGGTAGTGATGTGATCTCTCATCTCTCTGTGAAAGAGGCTAACATAGCACAACATCACCTATGCGGGGCTACTGCTTGTCCTCCATCTCAACGCAACCAAAACACAACTTGACTGCGCTGGTATTTCCGCCGGACCTTTGGGGCGAGCGGTGGCCAGCGTTCTAAATGGCGTGGGGGAGATAATGTCAATACTCTGTGATTGGACTGAGCCTGGCCAGTCGCTAAAGGTCAGGCAGGAGCACATTGCTGATTGTTTTCCAAAGGAAACCCAATGAAGTTTGCCCGATGGAGGTCGTTTAGTTTGAAATCCGCTCCGAGGGCCAAGTTATCCGTCTGTGTCATTGACGCTAGTTTGTCAAACACCTATGCTATTTGTGGGAAGGGGATGGTGGTGGTGTTGGGGGGGTGACTCTGAGGACATGCCTTTCAGACACCAGATGAATGATCCTAATCAAGCTTTTGGGAAGAGGGATTGATTTAATTAATGTTTAACTATCATCACAATTAAATGGGAGTTTGATTACGGCTCTGGCATCTCTGGCGTCAATAAAAGATGAGATCTTTCTCCAACACTCGCAAGTTGATGGATGGATGTTATGAAGGAAGTTAGACAGTAGAGTCGTCACATGACCATGTCAACTGATCCAATGTTCTGTGATCAGGAAAGTTGAGTAGGATTTTGCAGAGGCGTGGACTCGAGTCAGACTTAAGTCACGATTTTGATGACTTTGGACTCAACTGAAGAATATCATCAAAGACTTGCAACTGGACTTGTCTGATGACTTGGAAGTACGTGAGATTTTCAGTGAATAACATGATTATGTTATTTCTAGCAAGACAACAGAATTTTTCCAATAAAATGTGCTTGATTGAATATATCTATTAACGTCCAATTAAGTTTAAGAACAAACAACAAGGGAGTGGTTTATATTTGGTGCACTGACTAAATCCTGAATGCTATGTCAGCACTCTTTTTCTGAGACTGTTTAGTTATCATAAAAAAAACATTGAAAATGCATTCATTGTATTTGTCAAATTTAATAGGTTGTTTAATTTTGTTTTGTAAACACTAAACAGTGCTTGTGACTTGTATGGACTTAGCTTATGACTTGTCTTGTGACGTGAGATTCGACTTGACCTGTCTTGTCATGACTTGAGACTTGACTTGGACTTGCAAAACACTGACTTTCTCCCACTTCTGGGATTTTGTAGAAAAAAATGTGCACTGTATGTCGCTAAAGTGTCCATTTTTGCCGACAGCAACTCTACCATGGATAATCTACAGTTACGACTTTCCCAAAATCTGGCATTTATTCGCCTCTGCCTTTTACACAATGCCCAACACAGCAAAGGTCGCAACAAGTGGCCTCCTCCATCCTTGATAGGACCTCTACCTCTGTTTGATTCACAAAGCCCTTAAATGATTACACTTTTAAATCACATGAGTCACAGTTTAAAATGAATCATGATCAATCACCATTCGCAACTATGTCTCAAATGTGCCCATTGTTAGTGTATTTTATTAACAAAGATAAATAACGGGAAAAAATGATGTACGTATGTTTTACAAACCATGTTTATTAACGGCTCCAAATAGACTGAAAATTTAAATGCAGCTAAAACATACTTCATCAATTTTAGAAACCGCTTGTCCGCACTAGCTGGAGTCTATCCCAGCTGACTTTGAACAAGAGGCGGGGTAAACTCTGGACTGGTCGCCAGCCAATCACAAGGCACATATAGACAAATAATCGTCACACGGTGATTCATACCTATGGACAAAGTCACCAATTAACCTAGCATGTTTTTGGAATGTGGGAGGAAACCGGAGTAACCGGAGAAAACCTACGCATGCACGGGGAGAACATGCAAACTCCACACAGAGATGTGAGAGAATTGAACCCTGGTCTCCTCGCTGTAACCACTCGACCGCCGTGCAGCCACAGCCAAAATATTTAAAAATATATATATATAATTAAAGGATGTTTTTGGAATGTGGGAGGAAAGGAAAGGAATGATAGCCTCGTACGTCAACACCATTTGAGCGTCTATTCTCCGCAGTAGGAAACATAACTTCTAAAAGAAAATGTTCCAAAATGTGTGTTTTTGAAAAAAAAATGTGATTAATCTAAAAAAAAATAATCGACCAATTAATCAATTATTAAAATAATCATTAGTTGCAGCCCTAATAGCCTCCTATTTATTTCTCCACCACTATACTAGTCATTGTGGGTGTATGTTTGTGTGTGCACTTGTCATGTTGCTCGCCTCGGCGCCTCTTCAAAGACGTGGAGTGGGCGCCCTTTGTGGCCCTGGCGCTCCCTTCCTCCTTTTCAGCAGGGGCTCCTTTTTTGTCTTAGCGTTTCATATTTAATCGCACTGGCTACCTGAGCGAGGCTGAGGGGTGACTGAAGCCGGCCTTCAAGTGTCTCTTGTGCCTCGCTCTCTGGGCTGTGGCTGCATCATCCCTGCCGACGTCCTTTTCAACACAATTTATGAGCACATCAAAGGCAGCCTCGATGCCCCCCCTCCCTCCTTCTCCTTCTATTGGGATGATATAGTCATTGAAAGCCCCTCACCCACGCACACTTACTTGCTTTCAGGTGCTTCAGGTGTTGACCCATAAGCTGTACTGAGAGTAGAAGATATCTAAAATGAACATTTAGGGTGCGTTCACACTTATCGTAATCGACTCGGTTGGAAGGACCTCTGGTGGGTTTGCTCTGCTCTTACGGTTTGGACCAAGACTGAAATCTGAACGCTACATGGATCAAAGACACGGCTCACAAGTACCAGAATAGAGTGTGGATCATCGCTAGAAAGCACTTTCTCCCCCGTTCTATCATTCCTTATTTCCGATAAAAGAGCATCCCGACTGCCTCAAGCCGCTTCCTCATCTGCTCTCGCAGGAGGCCGAGTACAGCCCATCGGCATATGTCAAACTACCCGGGCTGATTTTATAGCTCGCTCTCAGTCAACTTGCTTGTAAAGAGACCAAGAACACATGCTCCCTATTGATCAGCAGTCAATGATCAATTAAGCAAGCCATTTGTCTAATTAGAGCAAAAGGTGTCCATCCAGACAGGCTTGTTTAGCCGTTTGATTGCGAAGCGCTGCCGAGGGAACGCAAAAGGGCCTGCATAATTGATCGGGAGCTGGTCTTTAAACACTTATCTCATTCCCGTCACATCATCAGGCTATTCCAATGCATAGCGAGGAAACGTGACACAAATTAACTGGATTTTTTTTTTTAACTGAGTTCAGTACAGTAATCCCTCGTTCATTGTAGTTTATTAGTTCCGGACCCAACAGCGATAAGAAAATTTCCATTATCAATAAAATATTTAGGGCGGCACGGCGGCCTACTGGTTAGCGCGCAGAACTCGCAGCTAGGAGACCAGGATTCAATTCCACCCTTGGCCATCTGTGTGTGGAGTTTGCATGTTCTCCCCGTGCATGCGTGGGTTTTCTCCGGGTACTCCGGTTTCCTCCCACATTCCAAAAACATGCGACTCCAAATTGTCCATAGTGTGAGTGTGAATGGTTGTTTGTCTATATGTGCCCTGTGATTGGCTGGCGACCGGTCCAGGGTGTACCCCGCCTCTCGCCCGAAGACAGCTGGGATAGGCTCCAGCACCCCCTGCGACCATTGTGAGGAGAAAGTGGTAGAAAATGAATGAATGAATGAGTTTATGGCTTTTAACATAACATAATTATAGCCTTCTATACATTAAATAACATCCCTATATTTTCTTATTTACCCAATCAGAGTAAATAAGCCCTCTCAGTCATGAATAAGACTCATGCTTCTGTGTCTTGCTATTAATGTGTTTCGGTGCTGGCGGACAGGAAGTGAGTGACTTTGGGGGTTCAGAGTTACGTTCTAGTCTGGTGTGGGTTACAGCGACAACAGTAACTATTGTTGTTATTATTGTTATTGTGACTATTAAGTTATTATTGTGCCTGTTGTGAGATAATTCAGACCTGTAATAAATGCATGTTGTTCCGGCGATCAAGTCTGGTGTTTGTGTGCCTAACACACATTACAATAACATTACTGACACCTAGTGACCAGTGTGGAATAATACATCATTTACAGTGTATTTTAATGTGTCCTTGAATGCCTTATACTGTACGCATTTTCGTACAGTTAACTGTTTATAATGCTTAATGCAAAAAACATGAAATCTACTTTAAAAATGTTTTATTTTTCAGTAGTTAATAGTCAAATTCAACCTTGAAACCACATCATTTATTCATTTTTATTTCTTTTTTAATGTGATTGAGTGATATTTGAAGCGCAATGTGGCGAGGGACAACTGTAGTCTGTTCCTGGGTCAAATTTTATTGACTTTAAATACAAATGTTAGTGTTTGTGCAAACTTCGGCCCACTCAGGATATGTTAGAAACCAATGGAAATAGAAATAGAAATGGACGGTTCCTTGGTCAAATTGTCATAAAACCTTTATTAACTGTCACATATAGTTAGCACAAGTTAGCCACTGTTTAAAACAGTCTTAACTTAAACTTCCAAAAAAGTTGATATGACTTGCAGACATTTATCTCATTTTTGGAACATTTTTTTTCACAAGCAAAAAAAGAAGTTAACCATTTAAAAATACTAATAAATAATAATATTTTTTTCCTGTATTAACACAAATACAAATGTTTGTTAAACTGCTAATGCTTGTTAAAAATGATAGCATTAAAAAGGTCCTTATTGATGAGCAGGAAAAAGCCAAAGATAAAGCAAAAAGTTTCTTTGTTGAGGTCTAACTTGTCGGGTTTTGTGTATATTTTTATCATTTATTTATTTTTATTTTTTGTATTTGCCACAGTGGCTTCAAATTGTATTAGTTTTGTGTGAAATATTTCTGGAAAATATTTCTATTTTTCAATCAATCAAAATTCAGCAGATGTTCTCATCTTTCTTGGACTCTTTGGTCAGCAGGCCCCTCTGGACCCCCACCTCTTACATAGGGGGCGCTGCGTGACCACCCTCCACAAAATCCCCGACCCGCTACCCTCCCTACCCCCCCCCCCCCCCGCTCTTCCTGCCACTTCTTTTGGTGGTGAGAGATTGTTTATTTGGGTCAAATAGTCAGTTACCTCAGCCAGAAAGAAAGAGGAAAAAAGGGGGGGGGCATCTTCCACCCCAAAAATACTCACCCTTTTTCCTTCCCACTTTTTTTCCCATTGCCCCTCCCCAACCCCTCCATTTTAGGTCTCGGCCATTTAACCAGTCAGCGACAATCAGAGCTGACAGAGCAACGGGAAACAATCGAGGCGGGGTCATCACAGGGGTGACCTCAGAGAATTTTTTTTTTTTTTGGAGGGGGGGAGGGCGGGCCCCGAGAGAAACCGCCACCCTGGTGCAAGTCGTGCAGTGTCCCGCCTGCTTCTTTGTTGCGGTCGGCCAGCGAGAAAACAGGAACACCTACGTGTTCGCTACTCACTTTAGCATACTTTCTTACTTTGTCTTGTTCGTCTTTGTCCCAGCTTGGATAAAAGCTTTGTGGACCGAGGGAGAGAATAATAAAGTGGCTGATTTGTCACTTTTTTGCCCGGTTCTTTGAGATGTTCTGCTGTGACTGCGTAACACTCCTGATTGACAGTGGGCGTGGATGTGTGTGTGCTGTGATGGGGGGGGGGGGGTCTGCGTGTCTGGACACTTGGAGTGGGACGATTTGTGGAAGTTATCCTCACTGAGAGTGCGAGGAGGCGGGAGGTAGCGGTGCATGGGGGGGACCCTGGGGTTAGGGGGTACACGGGGTGGGGCGCCGACTCCACCTCTCTTGGTCTCCGTGACAGTTTAGAGGTTCTTGCTGCCCCTTTTCCATTATGTTTGTCTGTGCACTTCCAAAACCGGATTCCCACGTGAAAGCGAGCCCGAGCCGACCGTTGGGCATCATAGCGGTGCAGAAGTAGCGCCGAGACGGACGTCTACTGAGACTGACAGCTGGGCTCGGGGGTTTGCTCCTCGGAGGGGAGACACTCTCTGGTTCCCATGCAAGCGGATCCAAATACTGACCTCACAACATTTGTTTACTTGGATAGCAAAAACATGTTGCACTGTATGCCACTCTCCACATCCCTCCCAGTACCAGTACCCCCCCCCCCCAAAAAAAGCTTAGAATTAGGCCATAAATAGTTAATGTGGGTCCATAAAAATGGACCAGTAAAATGCTGAAAGCTATTTTAATGATCACTGAGTAGGTGATAGTGTAATTCCATGTATAGTATATGTTTATATAATCATGTACATATTCATTACGATCAATAGTGTATTACCCAAAAGCTATTAATAATGATGGAAGGTGCTGGTTTGTGTGTCTGCAGCTTTAATGCTAATGAGCCGTGTGTCTTCAGGAAGCACTATTGTGCACTTTTTACATAAAAACTGTGATTCTGCACTTCCATCCATCCATTTCCATGCTGGAGCCTATCCCAGTTGACTTCAGGTGAGCGGTACACCCTGGACTGGTAGCCAGCCAATCACAGAGCACATATAGACAAACAACCATTCACACTCACTTTCATACCTAGAACATTAACTCATTCAATCCCATTCATTCATTCATTTTCCACTGCTTATCCTCATGAGGTTCGCAGGGGATGCTGGAGCCTATCCCAGCTGTCTTCGGGCAAGAGACGGGGTACACCCTGGACTGGTAGCCAGCCAATCACAGAGCACATATAGACAAACAACCATTCACACTCACATTCATACATATGGACAATTTGGAGTCACCAATTAACCTAGCATGGATATTTTCCGAATATGGCACGCACACCCACACACGGTGAGAACATGCAAACTCCACACAAAGATGGCCGAGCAGAGATTTAGCCTGTTAGGTGATGAAATACACAACCCAGTGATCAAACATACATATTTGTAGCCGACTGATGGTTAGTTAGCAGAGCTTCATTTTAAGATGTGTAGCAAAGCCTGCTTTCTGTTTCTCTCTGTGATGGATGTAGTGGGCGTATACTCGATGCAGGTCAGAGGTGGTGTTATATCCATGATGAAGATGATTTAACCTTAATGTCATTCATAACTTCCAAAGCGAGCATTTTAGGGGAGAACAAGCGAGGGAGATGATAGATTTTTCTCATGTTTGGTTCTCCAGAGACATATTGCTGTTACAACATCATTAGAAAGTCACTTTTGCATATTGGGGGCAATGTATGTCATGTCAGGTTAGTATGATGTCACACGATTGTCGCACTAATGGCGGGGGGCATTTGTTCAGTAAATGAAATGTAATTGCTTCTTTAATCTGGTGGAAAATGTCAAACTTGGTTGACTTCATCCTGCTCCTAAATATCAAACCAATACGCATAATTAGAGGTCACGGCTGGGCCAATTAAAACGGTATCCCTTGTTCACCGCAGGCCCCGTAGAGAAAATGTATGATAATTTAATAATTTTGCCATTGGTGTCATATATGGATGATTGATTGGGGATGGGAAGAAGGAGGGAGGGGATACGAGAGGAGGGGGGTGAAAGAAAGTAGGGAAGTGGGAAGCAGGAAAAGAGGGGAGGCATTCCTGGCATGAGGAGGGAGGGATGGCAAGTGGCTGGACAGAGGGTCGCATGGACGGATGGAGGGGAAAGTAGGAGGAGGAGGCGGCGGCGGACGGGGGGGGGGGTGGGTGACAGGGGGGCTCCCCTCTAGCAAGTGCAGAGACAGGGACAGATGGCGTCCCTCGGCGGACAGAGTGAGTCCCAGTTTTCACCTGCGGCCCCATGGGAAAAATCCGCCTTCCTCACACATGCGCCGACACAAGAGGCCCTGGAATGCTCTCGTCGCAAAAAACACTACGAGCAAGATGAAGGATGTATTCCGAGGAGGGGGGCGGGGGGGTGTAATACAGGGAAGCGGGTCAGGGGAACAGCCATTTGGGGTAGCCTGAGAAAAGTTGAAGACGGTGAGTTTGCGGTGGGCGGGGGGGCGGGGGGGGAGAAAAAGAACAGAGGATTATAATAAAAAGAAGGCGGTTATAAATAGAAGCAGTGTAACAAGAATCAATAAAGGAGGAGAATCAGCAGGGAAGCCTTCACACTGTTAAAAGTGTTTGACAGATACTTTCCGACTGACAGCGCAACACCCAGGCAGATGCCTCTCGCTCTCCCTTTCCCTCCGCCGTCATCTCCTTCCTCTCTGCCTTGTTGTCTTTCCTCCCCTCCTTGCCCCGCTGCTCCCTCCCTGACTGTTGGGTGATACAGATGGCGCTTTTGAGCTCTGTGAATGGGGTCAGGCCGGGTCGGGCGGGAAGGGGGTGCATTCGGTGGAGGGCGGGGGCGTGCATGGGAGGACCAGACAATAATGTAACGATTCGGCCGCCCGCCCCCTCCCCTCTTAGACCAGCAGGGCCATGGAGGAGAGTGAAAGTAAACAATGGTCCATGACTGAGGGGGTCATTGGGAGGGGAAAGAGGTGTGTTGTGGCGGGGGGGTCCAGTCTCCCAGGGTCTTGACATAGGCCGGCATTTGGGCGGGGGCAAAATGTGAGTACCAAAATGTTTATGAGCACAGACTGACTTCATTCGGGCCGAGGAGGTGACAAGGTAGCAACACGCCATTGTTTGGTTTGTTGTCTGCACCACTTTTTTCTCGCATTGATAAACATTAACAATTACAATGCACGGCAGCGCTGTTCCACCAAATTGTTCTGGGGGGGGCACAGTCTCAAAAATCAAAACACTCAGGGTTGGACTTCCCTTTACCGTTGTTGTTATTTAGTTTTTAGGGCCAACCACCGATATGCAAAGTCCTTCTTGAAACTGTTTATTTTTTTATTATATGTAATCCTCGACTTTTCTTGCATTGTTGAGGCCCTAAACATGCATGAAAACTTGCAAGGCCATCAGGTTTGGTGAAACATTTTATATTCCGGGAGTCTTGAACACAAACCTCCAAAACTATCTAGTAGTTGCCCCTTTTAATTTTAAAAAAAAATTTGCCCCCGCCACCAATTTCACAGATTGGCACGAAATTTGGTGGAGATGTCACTCATGACAAGATGCACCAAAAACTCTCAAGAACTCATCTTCCAAAACAAACAAAAAAAAGAAGTCCAGCCATTGTGTTTTCCAGCAGTAATTACGTATGAGAAAAAAACAGCAAACTAATCTTGGACACTTTAACCAAGTAAAACCAAATGAAAATCACTGATTCTATACAGAATTAATTTTTTTTTTATCAATTTAACAAATTGCCACAAAACTCTAAATGTTAATAATGCAGCTCCAAAAGGTCAGATCAATAAGATCATAAATTGTACATATTGGGCATGCTTCAATACATCGGCCAGCGATTGATATCAGCCAATATCCATATAAAAGCATGTGATCGACATACAGTATATCGATGAATGTCTTTCAATGCAACACCTTTGACTGGTACTATTGCAGTCTGTCAAAGCCTGTGTGCAGTGTAGTGTCTTGCTCTTAACATCTTGCAGAAGCGTTCCCCAGCCCACCCCAGTGCTACCCGAGTCCTGCGAGAGCTCGATATAATGTACTCTCATATCGAAAGTCTCCTTAAAGGGTCCGATTATGCTCATTTTCGGCCCTTTGTATTGAGTTGTTGACTCCTCTAGAGTAGCTACATGCAATAACCCGTACAGAAAGCTTTCTAAATCTTCGCAAATCTATTCCAGCTGTATTTTCTTGGGTTTCCAAAATGACCCGCCTCCCTGCACGCCCACTCCACTGTGGTTGGTCGCACTCCCAAGTGCTCACAAGGACTTCCAGAGAGCTGCCGAATCCAATTTTTTAGGACTTGATAATAAACTGCTACATACTGCTACTACATATGTGTTGGATCCCGAATCCGATCCGGAAGTAGAGACTGGACAGTCCGAAGTTTCTCTCGAAAAAAGGTTACTTCAAGACTTCTCTGAATAATTAAAAAAAAAAAAAAACTCGTTTACCATTTATCAGCTCCTATAAAGTTGGCGGCACAAACCGGAACTCTTTCACTACACTGGCAGTGTGACCAACCACGGCAGAGTGGGCGTGCCCAGAGGCGGGCTGTGGGTGTGATACATTAAATTGCCCCA
The DNA here is from genome assembly GCF_037039965.1 of Doryrhamphus excisus. Classification (NCBI taxonomy): domain Eukaryota; kingdom Metazoa; phylum Chordata; class Actinopteri; order Syngnathiformes; family Syngnathidae; genus Doryrhamphus; species Doryrhamphus excisus. The sequence goes on from NC_136361.1 coordinate 14,403,370, forward strand.
TCACGTCAAGGAATTCACACACAATGCACACTGCACATTTCAGTAAACACATGGAAATGGGCGTGACAACGTTTTTACAGTTTACAGCTATTCACAGTAACAAGTTGCATTTTTTTTGGTAATATGAACATTAAAAAAACCTTGAAAAACCTTGAAAAAAATATATTTTAACAAAAAAAAACCCCTTGTTGTACCATTCCTCTTCCTCTACATGTGTGCCTTTTAAGGTCCGTGTAAGAAAACTCCCCAGAGATTTAATTTTTAGTAGAAATGTTTGTTTACAAAGCCCCTTCAGTACACTAAATAGTCTTTGAAAGAGTATTCAAAAGTAAAATATATATAAAATATAGTGTGGAGTTTGCATGTTCTCCCCGTGCATGCATGCGTTTTCTCCGGGTATTCCGGCTTCCTCCCACTTTTGGGAGGTATGAATGTGAGTGTGAATGGTTGTTTGTCTATATGTGCCCTGTGATTGGCTGGCGACCAGTCCAGGGAGACGCCCGAAGACAGCTGTGATAAGCTCCAGCACCCCCGCGACCCTTCTGTGGACAAGCAGTCGAAATGAATTAATATTGTTTTTTGGTGAGTGTAACCTTCCTACAAGGTTTTATGGGCTCTAGGTCAACAAAGAGTTTAACAGCCTTCCACTTCCAAGGATAATAGCGGTCAGTAGTTGATGATAATTGTCTTTAGCCGTGCCTGATAATGTTTAATTCTGCAAATCTACCTTCAAATCAGGTTAAATGAGGAAAAAGCGCAATTTAAAGTCTAATGCATGCAAGGATACACTTAAACATTAATGGGACGCAACAAAACCCGTATTACAAATTCATGTTTTGTTCAATTCTCACTGTCTGTTTATGTGAATCACTTGCAGTGGATGGTTCCACATGCTGTATTGGACTGTTCTTGGTTGCCATCTGTGCGCTGGCAGCATGCGCCCGAGTACAATTGAAGGCGACGATACAGCCTGACAGTTGACACATGGCTAAGCAGTTCTAAAGATGCTCCATTGATCCAATTGACTTCAGAGGCAGGGATCAATGACTGTGATCAGCAGGGCTCCAGAGTCCAGTAATGCACACAATGACTTCATGTCTTTGTGGAGCCATATGTTGGCCTTTTTGCTCTGGTTTGCTTTTCACTTCAAGACATAGTAGACCGCATTCTGACGTAGATTCTACAAAGCTGTGGAATTTTAATTGATGTTCTTTTGTTAGATTATCCCTCAGATAAGCAGCTAATACAGAAAACCCTTCCTTCATACGGATACCAACCTTTGGGAGACTCTCCCTTTAGGATATAAATGTTTCATCATAGGATAACAATGATCACTCAGGGCTCCCTTTGTTCTGGTTGATTAAAGACTATACCTGCACAAAACACATTTTTCCTCACTCCTGTGTCAAAAAAGGGCTTTAAAAAGTTATTGGCAGTTTTAAAAGCCAAACCACTGGCATTGCAGAATACCCATTGGCACAGATGGTTACCCGCCTCTGTTACAGCTCAGTCACTGGCTCAACTTCACCCTACATTATTACATAACGGTGACATTCTTACGTTTAGAAAAATTAAATTAGAGGCTAACTTGCGGGCTGCATGGCGAGCAAGTGGTTAGCGCGCAGACCTCACAGCTAGGAGACCAGGGTTCAATTCCACCCTCGGCCATCTCTGTGTGGAGTTTGCATGAGTTCTCACAGTTCTCCCTGTGCATGCGTGGGTTTTCTCCGGGTACTCCGGGTTCCTCCCACATTCCTAGGTTAATTGGCCACTTCAAATTGTCCAAAAATATGGAAACTAACAATAAAAAACATGTATTGTGAATAAAAATGTAAAGACAAGAATTAAAAAGGCTGCACGGAGATGGAGTGGTTAGCGCAGAGGCCTCACATCTAGGAGACCCGAGTTCAATTCCACCCTCGGCCATCTCTGTGTGGAGTTTGTGTTGGGTTTTTCCAGATACTCCGATTTCCTCCCTCATTCCAAAAACATGCTAGGTTAATTGCCGATTCCAAATTGTGAATTGTGAATGAATGTGAGTGTGAATGGTTGTTTGTCTATATGTGCCCTGTGATTGGCTGGCGACCAGTCCAGGGTGTACGCCGCCTCTCGCCCAAAGACAGCTGGGATAGGCTCCAGCACCCCCGTGAACCTTGTGAGGATAAGTGGTACAAAATGAATGAATGAATGGCTAACTTGCTAGCTGGCGGCCATCGAGAGTCCTTGTAATCCGGTGTAAACAATGAATAATAGGTATGTAATACTGACTATAGCGGGTTAGCCCTAACCCTAATGTTAACCCTAAACTTTGTTATTTCATGTCTACAAGGTGCTAATAATGTTAAAAAACGTATTTAGAAAGTCCTAAACTATAAAAATATTCTATTTACTGTACTCAGAGTGGGTGGGGCATATGCTGGAAGTGGGTGTGGTTTAATCGGAAATGTTTAGGGCTTACATCTGTACATTATTTTAAGTCTTAAATTGACATTTCATTGATCGAATGTGGCTATATTTACTGTTATCCAACTATATGTGTACTGGCCCTTTGTATTGAGTTGTATTGAGACTCTTATAGAGCAGCTACACACAATAACCAGCACAGAAAGCCCTTCTAGTTCTTCCAGAATCTGCACCTATTCAACTGTATTTCTTTGGATTTTGTGGTTCCTGCAACAACGGTTTGGTTTAATGTATTCCACCCATGGCCCGCCTCCAGGCACGCCCACTCTGCTGTGGTTGGTCACACTGCCGAGTGCATAGAAAGAGTTTGGGTTTGTGCCGCTAATTTCTAGGAGTTGCTAAACGGTATGGGACTTGATAATAAACGTTGATTTTGCCCACAGCCGAGTGCAGGGAAAGAGTTCCGGTTTGTGCCACCAACTTTTTAGGAGTTGAGTTGATCAAAAACGGCGATTTATCTTTTTAAAATGTATGCTTTTAACATACAGCCATATGTGTTGGCTCTGGTTTATAACGAGTAACCAGCTCATCCCTAGTTAACACATTGCTTTGCTCTCATATTACCATCCCCGACGCCTTCCCCTCCACTGTCCATCTGTGGTTGTTGATTGACAGCTGCTGAAGAGAGCAAAAAGGACCCTCGGTGCAGAGATGAGAGGGAAGGCTGCAGGGGTCGAGTCCCCAGGCCCCTGGGGGAAGAGGCCCAAACCTCCTCCTTCCACCTCAACCTCCATCCCAAAAGGGGCCCTAAACTACAACACACAGTTCCAGGGAGAGGATGCGTACGATCGGGGAGAAAAAAAAAAAACCCTGCTGTTCATTTGTCTTCACATGTCAACGCTTAAAGTCAACCGGTGTTATGACATAAGTGACAGATGCATAAATACAAATGTCTTACGGTGTAAATATACTCATGGATGTGTACATTTGCATGAGACATATAGGAGGGGAGGCATCTGCACCTGGAGGAATGCATATGCTATAAAACATCCCATTACCGCAGCACTAAATCTGTCCCTCAGCCCCTAATAGTGTCTTCTGCAGTGCGAGACGAGATGTGGTGTTGTATCAAAGCAAATGTTTAGCTTGGTTAAAGCTTATACTTACTATATAGTTGTTTTAACCCCCCCCTTTGCTTTGTTTTTGGGCAATCAAACAGGTATGAAATATATCGTTCCGTTTGCATGCCGACTTCTTCCAATAGACAGCATTGATTTTCTTCCAGAGAGATTTATTGGCCACCTGCAGCCACCTTCTTGATGGCAAGTGTTTCGATATCACTTCAATTCAAGGAGAAACCTGCCATCAGAGAGAAGAGCAGTTGGCCTTCTAGAACAGCATGTTTTGATCCGGCTCCTAACAACTGCATTTTATACTTATTTTATTTAAAACAATATCTGTGAATGCACCTGTCTGTTTGCTTACTACGGTGTGTGCCATGTGTACGTGCAACTTTATCAATCATGAGCGAGAGAGGTAGGATATTGAGTGGGGCCTCGCATGCAAATTTGCCGTCCAACAGCTGCAGATATCTGCTGGTGAAGAACATGTCATAGAGAGGGAGACAGGTCTCATTGCTGCAGCTTATGTTGTGTTGACCACAATCCCTTTAAAAGGGACCTAGTATCCTTTTCCACTTTTCTGACCTATAAATTTAGTTAAAATGTACATTTGTAAGTGAGCTCTGAAAGATGTTTGGGATGGCTCAAAATGCTGCTTTTCAAAAGGTGTGGTAAAACTGCCCCTTTGTGATGTCACAGAGAGGCGGACTTCCTCATATGGTTTATAGTCAGAAGACATTGGGCCTGTGACCAATCACAGCGGAGTGGGTCTGCCCGGAGGCGGGCTGTAGGTGGAATAAATTCAAACAGACCGTTTAGCACGATTCAAAGGAACTACATATGGAATAGGTGCAGATTCTGGAAAATCTAAAAAAAAAATAAATAAATAACAAATTGTGCGGGTTATTGTGTGTAGCTGCTCTATAGGAGACCCCAACTCAATACAAAGGGTCATAATTTAGTACAGACTCTAACTCTAAATATTTGTGAGAACGTTTGCACTGTTTTTTGTACTATTTGCAGTACTTTTTATGTGCAGTCACATTAAAGGAAAACTACACTTTTTGTCCATCATCCATAGTCCTTATGTGAGACATGAATACCCGTCTTTCTCTTTTCTGTGTGTTCTAAAGTCACAAAAACAGATAAAATGAGCATGTATATAAAACCATAAAACCTTTTTGGAGTTTTTTGGAGGACTGGGCGTGTCCCATTAAGTGCATTAATGAGCTGTCTCTTTTTTATCTGTTTTTATATCTTTAGAATGCACAGAAAAGAGAAAGACAGGTGTGTCCATGTGTCACGTAAGGATTGTGGAAAAGTGCAGTTTTCCTTTCAGAATTCATACTTCTAATAGTACTTGTATGTAATCCGTTATTTCCTCTCTATGTGCTGAGAAAAACAAAGTGCATGTTGGGAAGCAAGAGTTAACTCTTCCTGCAGCGATCAAACAGCCCTGCAGTCTGTCTAAAGCCAAAGTAGTATAGCTGAGCCCAAATGTGTTGGAGTATCCTTAGTTGGGTTCTTTATCCCGCGGCGCTTTTATATCTGTATGATTGACAGCCACAAAAGCTGAATGAAGACTTGCCTGTGTCAGAGGGATGTACATTTCTCAACCTTGTCTTTGTGCGCTTTTGCCTGGCAACGAGGCGACGGTAGACAATAGAAGACGGCGGAGTGATCCTCGCCGTCCTTCCTCCAGAGCCTCATAGAGGGAGAAACAGCAGTTATGCAGGCCATTTGTAATGCCGGGATTTGTGTGTGACTTGGAAGAAAGCGTTTGTGTGGTCTGATGTGGACAAAGTGTGGGAAGGAGGACAGCGAGAGAAAGTTACTATGGCATACAGCAGATGCCAGGCCTTGGCCCTAATTGATCTCTGCAGAGCAGAGGGCCCCAGCCTTGGGGGCCACTGGAGGGATCATTAGAATGCAAATATAACACACTCCTGGCGCACTCGAGACTGACACACTTACAGAAGAAGGCATGATGGAATGTAGGGGGACATGGACAAATCATGGAATGCACTTTGCTTTCCGAGTTTTGGCCTTTTCTTTACATGACATGAATATTTTTTTGGATCATAAAAACATGAACAATAACTCCTTTAGATCAGGTGTTTTTCAATAGAGACGCGCTAAAACCAATCCAATGTAATTGCACATATATCATGAAAAGAACCAACATGCCATGTTTGTGATACAGTTGGCAAAACAACAGTAAGTATAGTAGAGCATCACTTTACAGTTGTGTTACAACCGGGACAAGCAGCGAATGACGAAATGACGAAATGATGAAATAATGGCAGTAATTGATACGCCCATAAAAATGTCTTTTGACATTACGTACTTCAGTACGAGGTACATTATTAAAAAAAAAGAACTGCATTATGGAAAGCAGGAAGTGAACAAATGTAACAGTTACTGATTGTAAAAGTACCAGATGGAGGGGTAGGATTTAATAAGCTTTGCTTCTTCCTACTCCTTTTGGACATGTGGAACTGTGAACTGATTATGTGATGCATTCAATTGTAATCTGATGCATGTCTAAATGAAATAAAACCATTACCATTACATACGGCTTGCTTCCACAAACCAAAAAACATCCTGCAAGTTTGATATTGACGTCATAATGTTTTGCTACCAGAGGCAGAGATCTGTCCAGTATGCTAACATTAACATGTCGTCATTAGAACCCTCCTCTTCTCTCTTCATTTGCCATTGTTCACTCACACACTTGCATCCATTCTTTTTCAATGCTGCTTATCCTCACTAGGGTTATGGGTATGCTGGAGCCTATCCCAGCTGTCTTTGGGGCGAGAGACGGGGTACACCCTGGACTGGTCGCCAGCCAATCACAGGCCTCACACACTTATTAAATAAATTTAAAGTATAAAATGTATTGGGGCTGCACGGCGGTTGTGTGCTTAGCGCGCAGACCTCACAGCTAGGGTTCAATTCCACCCTCGGCCATCTCTGTGTGGAGTTTGCATGTTCTCCCCGTGCATGCGTGGGTTTTCTCCGGGTACTCTGGTTTCCTCCCACATTCCAAAAACATGCTAGGTTAATTGGTGACTCCAAATTGTCCATAGGTATGAATGTGAGTGTGAATGGTTGTGGGCTTTTGTACATTTAGCTTGTATTATAAAGAAATCTACATATTTTCTGGATAAAAATAACACTTTTTCCACTTTTTTTGAAAGTGAGCTTTGGCCGCAAATGGCCCGTGGGCTGCACTTTGGACACACCTACCGGTGTATCATAGTCATTAATGCATACTTGTGCCAATTGTGCTCTCAACTCAAATAAAAGTGGACCCTCTCTGCCTTTTAAAGTGTGCATGCTGCTTTTCCAAACGTGTCCCACCCTCTTGTCCCCCATGTCTCTCATTAGTTGTCTTTTTCATGTTCCTATTTTTTCTTTAAAACAAAAGCTTGAGGATATTCATGGCAAGGGTTGGGCCAAGGGAGTGGCGCTCGGTGAAAGAAATAGAGAGGGGATCGTTGTTTCATTCTCCCCTAATTGACGTGAACAGTTCTTTTGACCCTAATTAGTGCTTTGTAATCTCTCATTTGCATATCACAAAGGCAACATCATTTGCATATTTGTAAACGAGATGGGCGCCGCATCTGCATGCGCTCCCTTGTTTCCTCGCCTTTCTTCTTCTGGCCCTCGCCGCTCCGTCTCATCATCTCTGCCCCCTAGCCCACCCTTCTCATGCGGCGACAAAGCCAGGAGACGTAGAGGAGAGGGCCACAAGAGGCGAGTGCGGCCGCCTGGCACGCGATAGCTGCCAACGTGAAGATGAAGCACAGAGGAAACGCAACAAGTTGAGATGAACAAAAGATTTTTCATCTTCTATTCTTCTTTTCAGTGTTGAGTCATGGCGATGTGTTGTCTTCTCATGCACCTAGAGACCGCACCACCATTGCAAACGGCATTGATCGCCCACCACCACAGTCAGATCAGATCCTCACCATTCAATAATTCAAACGGGGCTGTCTGCCATGTTGTCAAGCAGAGCCAGTGGGGCAAAACAGATGTCTGTGCAAAAGAGCAAGTGCATATTCTGTACAGCAGCCTCCCAGCCTGCCCTCAGGGGAATTCAGCAGGATTTCATCTGAAATATCATGTACTTTGATGAGGCTAAAATGTGGAGTTATTGCCAGTAAATGTGGCAAAATATAGTGTTTTTTTTTCCTGCATAACATGTCCACTGTGTTTATGGAGTTTGTTCAGCAGAGCTTGCTATTGTTTAGAAGTGCATTATTATTATTTTTGGGCCTGAGTATTTTCAAGAATAAAAATTGCTAAATGCAAACACAGTATAAGGCATCGAAAAGAATATGTAGTATTCCTACATTCGTCACTAGGTGTCAGTAATGTTACTGACACACTAACGGCAGATGAGTACTGAAACAACAGGCTTTTATTGCAGGTTTGAATTATCTCACAGTAGGAACAATAATAATCCCTAATAAAAATGCTTCATAAAAACACAGGCTACTGTTGCGGTGTTAGCCCCCGACGTCGTTTCCTCCCCTACGGAACACATTAATAGCAGGACACACGACCACAAGTCTAAGGCCACGTTCACACTGCAGGGTATAATGTCCAATTTTGCTTTTTTTTTTTTTCAAATTTGCTCTTTTATTGCCTCGGTTAACATCCGCCCCAGTTAGTATTGTGGGCGCCATTTGAGAGCAACAGTGTTTCTTTTTAATCAGATTTTAGATAGATACAGGATGTAACAAACACATGGGCCATACAAAAGAGAAAGGCTATGGTACCGAGATAAGGGTGCAAGCCCTCTGATTCTCTGGCTTACCACAGACCCACATCTGTTGGGGCATCGTTGCGGCCACCAGAAGCCATTCGAAGATTGAAAAAAAAAAAAAAACAATTACAATTTTGGCCTCTCAGAATGAAACCAAATAGTCTCTTTTTAGGGCTATGTTAGTGTTGTTTTGTGTAGTTGAAATGAATGTTTGTGTTGCTCTTGTTTTTGAGTTATTGACAATTTTTTTTAGCGCATTACATAATCAGCCCCAGACGTGCTTGGAATTAAACCAAAACAATCAAAAAAAAATGTGCAAGATTAGTGCTGATTTGTGCAGTTAAAATAAACGTTTATGCTGCCTTCAATTTTTGAGATATTAACAATTGAAGTTTTGGGGCTATTACATAATCTGCCACCCATCATGATCAGACTTCAGTTCTAGGTTAGTGCTTTTTACTTTAATGTGTAGTATAGTAGGTAATACAAGGTGACTATGGGGGTGTTATTTCAAGGGGGCTCTAATAATGAGAGCTAGATGGCTCTAATAATGTTAAAAACTGCATTTAGAAGGTCTGAAACCAGGTTGTATATGCTTTAACTACGAAAATCCTTTCAATTATAAATAAGGAATCCTACTTTGCGAAAGTTCACTCATCACATCGGTACTGGAACCAATTAACCAAGATAAACGAGGGATTACTGTGAGAAAATGCATTGGAAGTGTTGTCTCTCTGTTCTGCTCACTTCCCGTGTGTGTGAGAGAGACAATGGTGGTCTTTAAAAGTACATAATTTCTTAGCTGTTGGTGAAATCTAAGCTGATAAATTTGGCATAATAAAAAAATATTCAGTGCAGCAGACGGCATTTTGGTTTGGAATATTTTCATTGTGTCGCAAAAGCTTTCCCATCAATTGGGACAGCATGAATGTAAGTGAACAACATTGATACAGGAACCTGTATCAGCACATGTATTCCTGACACAAGGCATGCTGGGTAGCCTGTGGTACTCTTTCTCCCAACATTTTGTTGTATTTTGTCACATTTTACTAGATTAATATGTTCAGGTGGAAGTAATATACTCTTGATATCCGATGTTTTATTCATCAAAGTTCATACTGTTGCAGCTGGTCTACCCAGCATGCCTTGCGGGCATTTGAAACAGTTTTAAGTACTTAGTTATTGATATCTACTGCGTTAAGTTGCTACGTTTTGTTGCACCTTGAGAAAGTATGTAGTTCATGTACTGTACGATCCATAGGAGTGGAAGGAACTCTTAAATAAACAAATATGGAACAGTTATTAAAGTTTTGTATTGGCTTCAGTTTCAATACATTTTTATTGATATGTGCTGCGTTAATTGGCTACGTATTGTTGCACCTTGAGAAAGTGTGTAGTTCATGTACTGTACGATCCAGAGAACAGTTGAGCCTCATTGCGGAAGTCAGGTGATCAGGACAGGAACAAAGGAGTGGAAGGAACTCCTACGCTACTCGAGAATGGACAGAAAAATAAACAAATATGGAGTCGAGTTATTCAAGTTTTGTATTGGCTTCAGTTTCAATACATTTTCATCCGGTGTTGTTTTGTTGTCAAAAACATCATACCATCTTTGCGCCCCCTTTTTCTCATCTTCTGTACCCGATCTTCCTCATCTCTTGTCGCCACGTTAGTTCTGAGTCACCGCGGATGTCATGGGGAAAAAAAAAAATCCACTTACTTGGCTGTTTGTCTTGTGCCTTCTCCTTTAATTTCTGCAATGAATTGCTACCTTTTTGTCCTGCAAGGTCATTGCATCCATCACTATGTCGCTGTGCTAAGGTGGCATTAAGGATGCACTTTCAAAATGTGTCATCTTCAAGGAGACCACTCCTGAAAGTTCTCTGCAGATTTCAGTTTATCTTCTACAGTGTAGAACTTACCACAGCTGAAAAAATGGATTGCACCATGAATGCAGTCATAATGACATCTGGCTGTCTTTCTCTCCTTCTGACCTGTTCTCCTCTTCCCCTTGTCAGCCTTGACCCGAGTGACGCGGTGCTCAATTACTATGGTAATGGCGGCTAATTGAATAGCTAGTGTGCAACGGAGAAGACAACACAGCTTACATTACGATAAGGAGCCTCGACAGTCATCCCTGCGTCCAGGGTCGCCACTCCCCAATTTAGGTTGGCTTAAGGTTGGAAAGTGTCCTTCTTGGCCGCTCCCAGATTTATCCCGTTTTCTTTCTTCGCATACCCGGATTTAATTCTTCCATACCACCACAAAAAAGAGTATTTTTCTTCGAATTGATGTGTAGAAAGAAACGCGGTACATAAGTAAGCGCTATAGGTGGGATATGCATGTCGCAGAGGTCGCTCATGGTGGGCGCTTACATGCAAACATATAATGAAAAATGTAATGGGGATGAATCGTTGTTTTCCCATCCTGGCAGGCCGCAATGCCGGGGAGGCGGCGAGGGGGAGTGAGCGGGCATTCATTTGCTCCCCATTCCACAGGTCCTCTTAATGTATTCAAGCATGAAAGGTACTCCGTCAAACGTGGCGAGGACGGAGGTTGGGGGGGCCTCTTTGCATACATGCCGTCCTCTGATTGCCGTGTTTTGGGACAATGCGGCGCTTAAACGCGATAGGTTTCACCGCTTTAAATATTCACAAGGAAAATAAAGAGTAAACTAGAACATCTGCGCTATAAGCAATCTGGTGAAGAAGTATTGCAGGCGTAGAAAATGCACTAACTTTCCGGAATAGATTTTTTATTTTGTTTTTTGTTTCATAGTGCAAAAGCTATTTCTTCACTTCAACCTTTCTTGCTGGTTCATCAAAGGTTTGCAAATTGTATTTAAAAAGATACAAGTAATTTCACGAAATATATAACGATGAGCCAATTCAAGCAGTTGATGTTCGCTCAATACAAGGATGAAGAGTCTTGAACCAGTCATGATGTGCTATACATATCACTATATTGACACTTACTATGGTACCCATTATGTCATTGGATGGTCATATCACCTCCTACTTCGGTACGTGACAAAAAAAAACAAAACAAAAAAAAACACTTATACTATATTAGGAAAGCAGGAAGTGAACAAATGTTTACTGATTGTAAAAGTACCAGATGGAGGGGTAGGATTTAATAAGCTTTGCTTCTTCCTACTCCTTTTGGACATGTGGAACTGTGAACTGATTATGTGATGCATTCAATTGTAATCTGATGCATGTTCAAATGAAATAAAACCATTACCATTACCATATATATGGTCACATTGCTGGATCGAGAAAGAATAAAAGTACACAATCCTATATAGCACTTCTCGTGCCCCTTTAGAAAGTGAAGTTTGTGTAAAAGTGAGAGTTAAGCTTGTGTGACTTCCAGTATTTTTCCATCAATCATAAGTATGATATATCATGATATATCATTTAATTTTCTTCATTAGAGCATAGAAAACCTGTTTATGACTTTGTAAATACAGTGTCAAATATTATTTAGACATGAAACAGACATATAGATATGCAATAACACCCCTAAAGTCACCTTTACACGCCTATTATTCATTGATCATATCACAACGCTCACATATATGCTGCAGGGAGTCAATAAGGCCGCTAGCTAGACAGCTAGAGAGCTAACTATTTAGCCTCAAATTAGTTTCTTCTAAGCTTAAGAAGCAAAAAAATTACCACTTCCACACGGAATAGGAGGGGATCTTTTTTTCATTCGTATCGTGACTTCATACAGTTTTATGGTAAAGTAAATAAGTAATGTAAGGTTTGTGACTGCCACTTGATGACTAGAATACTACATACCATTGAAAAAACGAAATATAGTGAGGGAGCGCTAATCGAATCACAATATTGCGGAAGCAAACTTTATTCCCTTGTTTAAGATTGTTTTGACAGACAATTTAACATGTCCGAAAATGACAACAGGAAGAAGCCCATCTTATTTAATCCCACCCCTTTTCCATGTCTCAGCAATTATTGATAGTTTGTTTTACATGTTCCAATGTAACAAATTTCAAATAGAAATGAAAAGGATACAAACGTGTAGTAAATGGTAGGGTTTGTTGATAGCTTATCCGTTAATAAAGAATACATAAATAACAAACTAATAAAGGAGTGCAAAATGATTGTACAATAATAAGTGCGGAAAGCCCTTTGATTGTGTTTATATTGTGGAAATGGCATCATCTATGCAATTAGTGCGACAGGGCTTTTTATATGTGTATTTAAGCAGATAAAAGACGGACATCATAAAAGAGGTTGTTTCAAGTCCCCCCCCCCCACTATTCTTCTCCAACCTGCTCGCTACGCACTCTTTATTCCTGTCAAATCATATCAGCTTCTTTTTCTGCACCAAATGTTTTTTTTTTTGTGATCTATAAGCAACAGTGCTTACTTACGCAGTATATGTACACTTCCAAGTCTGTGCACAATTACAGCAATGTGCTTCCATGTTGACAACATTAGTATCTTTAATTAATTTTCATCTTATAAAGTGGATGACTCCCAGTGGGATATACTGTATTGTTGTCATTTACAAGTGTGCATTTGTAGTCTTTGCCATGCTGTTTATGTTATGGAAATGGAGTTTATTTAACTGTAAGCACTTTGAAGAACATGCAGACGTACATAAAGCTGTAGCTACTGCCATCTTGTGCACTACAAGTTTCGCTACTTGAAGTAGTACGGTAGTTATTTTGTAGACCATGCAGTGTTCACAGGAGCATTTGCCGTATACTTTACTAAATACTGTATACGTTTAGCACGCATGCATATGTTCATTGATCAACTAAGACAAATCGAATACTTCAATAATTACACCGTGTACAATTTAGTGTGTACAATTGACGCATCAGCAAATTTATGTTGCACAAAATAATCATCCTGATATTCACCTTCTTCTTCCTTCTCATTCTTCCTTATTTTCCCTTCTTCCTGTTTCTCCTCCATCTACTCTGTTGTTTTTTTGTCTTCAACACTTGCTCCTCCTTCTTCTCCTCATTTTTCCCTTATCCTCCTCCTGCTTTCTTCTTCCTCCCCCGTCTTCTTTTTCAACATATTGTACCTTATTTTTCCTCCTCCTTTGTCTTTTTCTCATCTCCTTTCTTCTTTTTTATTCTTCCTCCTTCACTTTATTATTTTCTGTCTTTTTCTTCTTCCTTATTTTTCCTTCTCATACTTTTCCTCCTTCTTTGGTCTCCCCCTTTCCCTTACTCTTCTTTTTCCTTACTCTTCATCCTCATTTCTCTTTTTTCTTGACTCTTTCTACTCTTCTGTTTTGTTTTCTTATCGTTCTTCTTCCTTGTGTTTCCTTCTCATGCTTTTTTCTCCTCCTTCTTTGGTCTCCCCTTTCCTTATCCTTCCTTTTCCTTACTCTTCATCCTCATTTCTCCTTGTTCTTCACTCTTTGTCCTCCTCCATTTCTTTTTCTTATCGTTCTTCTTCCTTATATTTTTCCTTCTCATGCTTTTTTCTCCTTCTTGATTGGTCTCCTCCTTTCCTTATCCTTCCTTCCCCTTACTCATCCTCATTTCTCCATTTTTTTCACTCTTTCTCCTCCTCATTTCTTTTTATTTTTTATCCTCCTTTCTTCTTTTGTCTTTTTCTTTTTTCCCCTCAAAGACTAACTCTTAGTATGTTATTCTGCAAATTGAGAGGGAGCAAAATTTACCTCAAAATAGCACGGTGTTTGGCTCAAGGTTGCGATTGTGAGAGCAGAATTAGGAGGAAACATTTCTGGGGAAGTTTTTAGGGCAAAATAAAATGTACTTTTATAAGCTGTTTTGTCAACAAGAGCTCCCCAGTAGCTGAAAATAACCCCCGTTGGTCAGAACTCTTGCTTGAATGTGTTTGCAAACCTCACACTTCTCCTCCTCACACCCCCATGCCCTCTGTCAGTGTGCCGCTCACCTTTACCACGCCCCCTTCCTCCCTCCCTTCCTCCCTCCCGCCCGCCACACTTTGTTGATGTGCAACACAGCGAGCCATGCATAAAACATGGCTGCCTTCTGCACAGCCACTCAATCCAGGCTCTTCCTTTTAGCGTTTATACAAACACTTTTTAAACCCCCCCAGGACAACTTTTAGAAGTTCTTTAGGTGGTGGCGTCGAGGAACAAAAAGTGGCGCATCTTCACAGAGCCATAGATCGGGTTCGGACCCCCGCTGGCCCTGCAGGGTCAAGGTGGGCAGCGCCAAAAAGAAAGACTTGAAGGCATTTTGCTTCCATTTATCTTCCCCCAACGCTTCTTGTCTTCATCACGTCATGTTTTCCACCCCTGCTGGGGACCCACTAGCGCCCCCCTGCCTCAAACCCATATTGGATCTCAGTAGGCATTTTTCTGCTTTTAAATGGATAGGCAAATAAGAAACAGGGTCCAATCGAATGAGGGGCGGGGTAGTGGGACTAAGGGGGACCAAGTAGCAGGGGAGCGGAGGCAATCGGCTCTCTGGGATGGAAAATGCCAACGCCCACCAAAAAAAAAAAAAATACACAAATAGTAGTGGCGGGTGGTGGTTGGTGGGGGGGCTCATTTCAATATGGCCTCCCGCCGCGTGCCCCTGATGTACTGACCGGGAGAACCCTCGCTTAGGGAGCCACTGGTCTGTAATTAACGCCCCCTCAACCGAACTTCAAAAACCAATTCCAAGCTACCATCCAACCTCCAAAATTGTACTCAGCACTTTCACACGGACAATTGTTTTGCTGCATAATGACTTCTATAAATGCACTGAACTGATTTATTACTCTTTGCTCATAAACATATACCACATCTACTTTATTATCATATACATGCTGAAAAAATGGCAAAAAGTACAACTACAGTGCATCCGGAAAGTATTCAAAGCGCTTCACTTTTTCTACATTTTGTCATGTTACAGCCTCATTCCAAACTGAATTAAATTAATCTCTTACCTCAAAATTCTACACAAAATACTCCATTATGACAATGTGAAAAAGTTTTTTTTTGACTTTTTTTGAATTTATTAAAAATAGAAAACAAAAAAATCACATTTACATAAGTATTCACAGCCTTTGCCATGAAGCTCAAAATTGAGCTCAGGTGCATCTTTTTTCCACTGATCATCCTTGAGATCTTTCTACAGCTTAATTGGAGTCCACCTGCAGTAAATTCAGTTGATTGGACATGATTTGGAAATATAATAACTGTCTATATAAGGTCCCACAGTTGACTGTGCATGTCAGAGCACAAACACCAAGCATGAAGTCAAAAGAACTGTCTGTAGACCTGCGAGACAGGATTGTCTTGAGGCACAAATCTGGGGAAGGATACAGAAACATTTCTGCTGCTTTGAAGGTCCCAATGAGCACAGTGGCCTCCATTATTCGTAAATGGAAGACGTTTGGAACCACCAGGACTCTTCCTAGAGCTGGCCGGCCTTCTAAACTGAGCGATCGGGGAAGAAGGGCCTTAGTCAGGGAGGTGACCAAGGCCCCGATGGTCACTCTGTCAGAGCTCCAGCGTTCCTCTGTGGAGAGAGGAGAGCCTTCCAGAAGGACAACCATCTCTGCAGCAATCCACCAATCAGGCCTGTATGGTAGAGTGGCCAGACGAAAGCCACTCCTTAGTAAAAGGAACATGGCAGCCCGTCTGGAATTTGCCAAAAAGCACCTGAATGACTCTCAGACCATGAGAAACAAAATTCTCTGGTCTGATGGCTTTCGTCTGGCCACTCTACAATATGTGAGTGTGAATGGTTGTTTGTCTATATGTGCCCTGTGATTGGCTGGCGACCAGTCCAGGGTGTACCTCGCCTCTCGCCCGAAGACAGCTGGGATAGGCTCCAGCACCCCGGCGACCTTCGTGAGGAAAAGCGGTAGAAAATTAAATTAAATTAAATAGGTGATGTAGTGTTTTAGTGTGTCTCGTGTCATGGATTTCATGGGTTGGGTTTCATCTAAAAATATTTGTATTTTTTTTTGGTAATTTCTTCACACTTTAAAATTACATCTGTGTAATTATTATTCGTCCATCCATTTTCTATGCCGCTTATCCTCATTAGGGTCATGGGGCTATGCTGGAGCCTAATCCAGCTGTCTTTGGCTGAGAGGCGGGGTACACCCTGGACTGGTCACCAGCCAATCACAGGGCACATATAGACAAACAACCATTCACACTCACATTCATACATATGGACAATTTGGAGTCACCAATTAACCTAGCATGTTTTTGGAATGTGGGAGGAAACCGGAGTACCCGGAGAAAACCCACGCATGCACGGGGAGAACATGCAAACTCCACACAGAGATGCCCGAGTGGAGATTCAAACCCACATCTTCCCACAATCCTGATTGTGTGGCCTACATGCTAACCACTCGACCTGTAATTATTATTTTTTAAATTATCATTCATTCTATATTTTTAGCCTTTGTCAGATGTCCTCTGTTTTTTAAAATGTGTTTTTTGTATATATATTTTTTTACTAATCAGGCAAAATAGACACTAATTAATGCATAATTTCATGCTCCATGCTTGTCAGAGATAATCACCATACTGAGAGCTGTTTTTTTTTGTTTTTAGCGACATGAACAACATTTTTCTCATTATTATTATTAGACATGTCCTAATTAATAAGTTCCAATTGACATTATTGTCATGATATGATTTGGTAAAATGTTAAATACAGCTATTGTACTTGTATGTGATTCCGACATCATGATGTCCATGCAGTGCATGTTGCCAGCAGCTATTAGTAAGAACTTATCAGATAATCGAGTTCAAAAAGAAGAATGAGGAACGCACAGCATCAATCATTACAGGCCGACCACTGACTTTAGTAGCTTCCTGTTAACCTTGACTGCATGACATTTGTTTTAACTTGCATCATCAATCATAGCTGGAGAGGCCGACTTTTGCTGTCTTGATTACTAATTTCATGTGTCTAAAGCCTATATTAATACTAGCTAGTATACTGTGTATTGTTCAACTAGGAAAGTACTGCAGAAACACTATCAAGGGCCACTTTCTATCTATGAGGGGCCACTTTAAGTTTTGAAGTACACCATTTTATGTTGGTTACAGGCTGGATTTGGCCTGCGAGCCGGCAGTTGGTTACCCCCGGTATAGTGCACAAGTTGGAGCATCGTGTCATGCTGGTTTGGTGGAGATGAAACAGGGGTCTCCAATAAAGCTCGCTAAAATATTTATCGTCTGCCTTCCCTTCCTACAGCTGGAATGTGACACACGCACGCACACACACACACACACACACAACTCCCACCGGCTTCCTCACCGAGCCTGCAGAGGGCCCTGAAATATTAATGCACAAAGTAAATTAAAGCTGCAACAAAAAGAAATGGGGGGCTTCTTATTCTGTACCCCTGTATATCTGAATGTGTGTTCTTTATGACTGGGTGGGGGGCAGATGCAAGAGAGTGTGGGAGGGAGTGGGTGGATGAAGGGAGGAAGATGAAGGTAGAGCCATGTCGTATAAGTCCACTTCAAAAGTTCGGGTGAACTAGATGAATGATGTCATTTTAATACAAGGAGAAGAAGACAGGAAGTTTTAATTTGAAAGGGTCTGGAGGGTCATGTATATACACACTTTCTCCCTTGCAGCTTGTTTGAAACAAAAATGTGTTGTTTTTTTTTCTCTCTCTAACAAAGTTGCTTGCTGAGTGGATGATGGTGACATTTAACCCCGCCCACACTCGACTGTGACCTCTTTGGATTTGACTGACAGCTCAAACACAATATGCAGGTAACACACACACACACTTTTGCAATTAGCCTCTATTTATGTATGTTGCCGTGGTTACCAACTTGCAGTCTATCAGCCAATCAGACAACGATGCTAAGACCTAGCCTAGTTTGAAATTGCCATCTGATCAAACACGGAACATTGATATGATCCATAAATCCCTCCCATCGCGCGCGCACACACGCAGAGCACAATACAGTTGACTTTATCTCCACCATCAATTTCTACTTTCTGCATATATGGCTGCTCGCTGCTTATGCGTGTGCTGCGGCGCTGTACTTTATCAAAAGGCCCGTCCTGGCTCGGGGCCATGCATTATTAAACACACACCGTAAAAACCAGGCCTTGTTTCAATGCATTGGCCGTACAGGTACACACACACACACATGTACACAGTGCAGGTGATAGGGAGCATATACTCATGTAAATACTGTATTGTCAATTAAGCATGACTGCCTTCTTTAGTAGTGGAATTAGTGTTAGCTAAAATCATATCTATACGTATATGACCGATATTTAAATTCATGAAATACAAGCTGGAGTTTTACCCAAAATTCTGTCTTTGCAAATATGATAATGCTAATTTTTGACTGACACGCTCAGACGGCTAACAATGCAGTATTACTATTGTAGTACTATCACTTTTTTAAAAAACTGACTACTAAACTTACACAGCATGAATAAATTTTTAAAAATTTGTCCCCATCCACTATGGTAGCCTCAAAACAACTGTCAAAGGACCTGAAAGCAAAGATTGTTTAACATCATGGTCTAGGGGAAGGATACAAAAAGCTAGGTCAGAGATTTCAGCAGTCAGGTTCCACTCTGTAGAGTGTCATAGTGAGCAAATGGAAGACCACAGGCACAGTTTGAGTTAAGACCATGCCGAGAAAAATCTAACATAAGCAGAGGTGAAGGATGGAGAGAACAGTCAAAGTCCACTCCAAAGACATAAAACATAATATATGATACATCTGGTTGTATGTAGTTTAGATACTATTAAGAAAAGGTAGTGGGGTTTTTTTAGAGTTGGGACATCATGGACAGATTCCACTCAGATAATGGGCACTTCATACTCAACAAGCAGGATCAAAACTAGCTAACCAATGTCAATGCTGCTCTTGTAACTCACAGCAAGCACACCTTGCTCATACAACAATAATAATGCATGTATTATCTATATGCAAAATATATCTCATTAATAATGAAATTAATTACATTTTTGCAGTGGACCAAAAAATACCTTCTGCCACATCTTGGCCACCTTGCTATTAAAATATGAGTGTAATGCTAGCACAGTTACTCACATACCAAGCTAGTGTTGCTAACATTTGTATCCTGTCCCATACCTTAAAGTAGACATATTATTCTTTTTTCCACTTTTCTGACCTATAAATGTAGTTAGAATATTGTATTCTCGTGTCAAACGATGCCAAAGTTTCAGATAATTAGGTTTGGTAATTTGGACTTGAGCCCTGAAAGAAGTTTGGGATGGCTCAAAATGCTATGTTTCAAAAGGCGTGGTAAAACTGGCCCTTTGTGATGTCACAGAGGGACGGGCTTCCTTATATGGTTCATAGTTAGGAAGCACTTTGCACGTGTGACCAATCACAGAGGAGTGAGCATGCCCGGAAGCGGGCTGTCAGATAATGGACAATAATAATGCATGTTTTATCGATACGTAAAATATATCTCATTAATAATGAAATTAATTACATTTTTGCAGTGGACCAAAAAAATACCTTCTGCCACATCTTGGCCACCCCTGCTGAACAGTGTTTTAGAGTAGCATGCAAACCGCTTTAATATTGACACAGTTTTAAAAATATTCCTTTACAATTCGGGTTGCTTCATGCACGGAGATCTTACTAGAGGTTTTCTACTTTCACATAAAACACACACATACACACACGCACGCACGCACACATGCTTGCAGACATTCCCGCTTGTCTGCACGTTCAGGCTGACTGCTCACCAGGGTAATATTCCCTGTCACTCTGCAGAAAGTGAACTTGACAAATTGAGCCTCAAATACTCGCTACGCTGAGCTTTGGAGCTTGAATTACTTTTTTTTTCTTTTTTTTTTTACACCAAAAATCCCTCCGGTTTTTGTGTCTGAAATGTAGACTGTATTTCTTTGATATCAGATGATGTCATGTTGGCATGTGTGGTCCTGTTGTGGGTCTTGCTGCTTGCTGTCAGGTCTAAATGAATAATGGCAACAGTGCAAACACAGTGGAGTCCATTGCTGCGTTCTTGCATCAGTTTTTTTTTTTTTTTTGCGACAGGTGCCTCTGTCTTTGCAGGTGTGAGAGTTGAGGCGAGGTTAAGCAGCTGCTAGGTTGGCCTCTCACATACAGCCATCATGGCGGGAAGTGTGGATGTGTGTGTGTGAGTGGTGATAAAACGCCTGGCAGGTGTTTGAGGGGGACTGTTGGAGTCTTGGAGAAGGTCCAAAATTTGGGACACAATAATTGGAAGTTGACGTATAGCTGGATGACTGTCATTCTAGATCACATGATCATCAGCATTTATGGATTAAATCCTCAATTTTCACCATCTGCTTCACGTTTGTCATTCAAGTGTAAAAAAGACGTTTGTCATTTCATAGTAAAGGTCCCCTATTATGCAAATTAGACTTTTTTTCATGATGTTCTAAAAGTAATACTGTATGCGTTGTCCATAGGTATGAATGTGAGTGTGAATGGTTGTTTGTCTATATGTGCCCTGTGATTGGCTGGCGACCGGTCCAGGGTGTACCTCGCCCAAAGTTAGCTCCAGCATTCCCCGTGACCCTAATAAGGATAAGCAGCATTGAAGATGGATGGATGGAATACGCTAAACTGGCATAATGCTGCTGTTAAAATGTGAGTGTAATATAATATGTAATAGCACTGTTTCTCGCATAGCTATGCTAGTGTTGCTAACATTTATTATCCTTACTTATTATCCTTTTTTCCACTTTTCTGACCTATAGATGTAGTTAGAATGTTCTATTCTCGTGTTAAATGATGCCAAAGTTTCAGATAATGAGGTGTTGGAATTTGGAATTGAGCCCCGAAAGAAGTTTGGGATGGCTCAAAATGCTCTGTTTCAAAAGGCGTGGTAAACCTGGCCCTTTGTGATGTCACAGAGGGAAGCACTAATTAGGAAGCACTTTGAACATGTTGGCAATCTGAGAGGAGTGGGCATGCCCGGAAGCGGGCGGTAGGTGGAATAAATTAAAACACACCGTTTTGGCAGGAAGCACAAATGAAAGGAAATGCAGCTGAAATAGGTGCACATTCTGGAAAATGTCAAAAGTTTCATATACAGGTTATTGTGTGTAGCTGCTCTATATGAGTCCACAACTCAATATAAAGGGTCGAAAAATGAGCATAATAGGTCCTCTTTTTCTCATTCGCTACCGAAGATGTGTTTAAACATACTTTTTTGTGTGGTTTATGTGGTGACATAGATATTTCGGCTCAATGTATATGGTTAAGTTTGTGTCAAAGTGAAAGTTATACTTGAAATACAAAAAGCTGTTTTTCTCCCTTTTTTTTGTTGAAAACCAAAATTTTGGGAGGAAACCGGAGTACCCGGAGAAAACCCACGCATGCATGAGGAGAACATGCAAACTCCACACAGAGATGGTCGAGGGTGGAATCGATCTCAGGTCTCCTAGCTGTGAGGTCTGCTCACTAACCAGGTTAATTAGCGACTCCAAATTGTCCATAGGTATGAATGTGAGTGTGAATGGTTGTTTGTCTATATGTGCCCTGTGATTGGCTGGTGACCAGCCCAGGGTGTACCCCGCCTCTCGCCTGAAGACAGCTGGGATAGGCTCCAGCATCCCCTGCGACCCTCATGAGGATAAGCGGTAGAAAATGAATGAATGGGATAGAATGAGTTAATGTTGTGTTCTATATGATATATGTTATCTATTACATTGGACAAGGGCAGCGTTCAAGAGTTCGATGTAAAAAGTGGATGAAGTCCACAATAGTACTTCAAGAACACACACACACTTTGGTATGGGCAAACACAGCTCATTAGCATTAAAGCTGCAGACACACAGAACGACTTGTTCCCAGTAGGGCTTACTATAAGTACTTTTAAACTGTGGGACCTCTGACATTTATTTAAAATTGTTGACAAATGCTTTGAATATGGGACTTAATGTAGTGCAGTCCAGTCGCAGACGTGTGACTTTGTGCGTCTGTTCCTGTTATTTGTCATTGACCCACACAAAGGACAGTCACTCCACTACTGTCACATTTTTTTTTTCTATGTCATTACAAAGGAGGGGTGGACCGCATTAATATTTAGGAGATTGCCAGGAAGTGTTGGTTGTACCGATGAGCTTATATTGTCAGCATTCAACTTTGACCCTCACATAGAAGGAGGCGGAGTGGAATAAGGTGGTATAAAGCTGAAGACTATCTCAAGCATCAAGGTGACTTCACTGACGAGGTGGTGGGGGTCAGCGGTTGGCTGTTGTAGTCTTCATCCGTCACATCTCGGACCACCGCTGAGACGCGAGTCTTTGCAAATGAGGCAGCGATGGACAAAATTGATGCAACATAGTGTCCGAAACAGATGAAGTGCTGAGATTCAGTGGGGCACACACAAAGCATAGCCGTGAACAGGTCATGTATATTCAAGTGGGGGTGTCTGCTTCCGTGTCCGAGGATGAGCTGTTGTTGAAGGTGTGACTCTTCCAAAGATGCATAGGAGGTCACGACCCAAAAGGAGGTCTCGGTTCAAAAAGGGAGGGAGTTGATATGAATCTCTTTCAGTCTTTATCAAAGCGTATCTTCCGTGTGGTGATGATCAACTACTTCTTATGACTGCAGTGGAACACTCCCAGGAAAGTTCACAGAGGTTGAGAGATTTAGCATTCCTTCATTGTTTGGAGTTGTGATCCGTGGCATCAAGGAAGAGATGTTCTGAGCGTGGTTTTTCTTCAGTGTTTTTTAACGAGACATATATCTGCACTGGATCCTTTTTAATAATCGTCTTCAAGGTGTCTCCCACAGCAGATGACGGGTGACAAGCTGGTGGATCGTTGCAACACATCGCGTTCGCCTCATTGCACCGGCACCCGGCCGCACCATGGTTGCTTACCCCGACAAAATGAAAAATCAATACGTGTCTCCTGTCTTGTCCCCCCCACCCGCTCACACTCAATCCCCCCGGTCTTTTGCAGGACAATTGACCCTGACACTGTGATCTCTCAGTGTGAGACATATTATTTCCACTAGCTTGGCTACGAGGTAAGAGATCCATTTCTCAAGCGGGGAACGTGCAGGACACCTCTGAAGGCACCTCGCAGTCAACAGCCACGAAAGTCAAGTGTCGGCCATTGAACAAATAAATACCTGTGGCACGTTTAGGGTCTTTAAGGGCTTGATGACAGCTGTTGAAGAAACCATTGTATAACTCATGGAACGTAAAAGTAACATTGGTCTCTCAGTCCCAACTCATTCATTCATTCATTTTCTACCACTTTTTCCTCACGAGGGTCGCGGTGGTGCTGGAGCCTATCCCAGCTGTCTTTGGGCGAGAGGCGGTGTACACTCTGGACTGGTGGCCAGCCAATCACAGGGCACACATAGACAAACAACCATTCACACTCACATTCATACCTATGGACAATTTGGAGTCGCCAATTAACCTAGCATGTTTTTGGAATGTGGGAGGAAACCGGAGTACCCGGAGAAAACCCACGCATGCACGGGGAGAACATGCAACATCCACACAGAGATGGCCGACGGTGGAATTGAACCCTGGTCTCCTCTCTGTGAGGTATGCGCCCTAACCGACTGTCGTGCCGCCCCAGTCCCAACTCAATTCTCTAAAATTGTATCAGCCGGGGAGTAAATTCACGGTAATTGTCAAAATTTATATTTAGATATTTTGCTTATAACTATCAACTGGAACATTAAACTCAATAAGAGTGAACTTGGCAACTTCATGTACAATGTACAAACATTGGGATTAAATACAGTACCACAATTGTCCACAATAGGGCCACAAATTTCACTTCTGGACATATATATATATGTCCATGTCCATATACATACATCTGGACATATCGAGAAGGAACAAGGACAAATGCACGTGGCCTCAATACCAAAACTGCACAAACTAAGTCCACAAATGCAAAGTGTCTTTGAGTATTTTGAAAAGTGCTATACAAATAAAATGTATTATTATTATTATTATTACATATCTACACAAACTGATAAGGAACCTGACAAATGCTCCTGCAAGGTTACCGCTTATCCTCATGAGGGTCGCGGGGGTGCTGGAGCCTATCCCAGCTGTCTTTGGACGAGAGGCGGCGTACACCCTGGGCTGGTCGCCAGCCAATCACAGGGCACATATAGACAAACAACCATTCACACTCACATTCATACCTATGGACAATTTGGAGTAGCCAATTAACCTAGCATGTTTTTGGAATGTGGTGAGAAAACCCACGCATGCGCAGGGAGAACATGCAAACCCCACACAGAGAGATGGCCGTGGGTGGAATCGAACTCGGGTCTCCTTGCTGTGTGGCCTACACGCTAACCACTCGTCTCCTGTCATTTTCTACCGCTTATCCTCACGGGGGGTGCTGGAGCCTATCCCAGCTGTCTTTGGGCGAGAGGCTGGGTACACCCTGGACTGGTTGCCAGCCAATCACAGGGCCCCAAGGTTAATATATTCTCTTTATATACCAAAATTGCACAAAATAAGGCCACAAATG
Organism: Doryrhamphus excisus; assembly: GCF_037039965.1. NCBI lineage: Eukaryota > Metazoa > Chordata > Actinopteri > Syngnathiformes > Syngnathidae > Doryrhamphus > Doryrhamphus excisus. The sequence goes on from NC_136361.1 coordinate 14,428,131, forward strand.
TATATACTATTTCACTTACTGGATATCTCTGCACATTAACAAATATGCAACAAAATGTAAAATGTACTGCACAAATTAAACAAAAGTCCATAGAAAAATGTTTTTGTTACCTATTCAATATAAATTTGCTGTTAATTACACATTACTTGTCAAATAAATCCTGCAAAAGTCTCATGAAAACACATTCCTGTATTTAAACAACCTACAGTAAAGCATAAAAAAGAGCCTTGGGCTAATTTAACTGTCCTTGTAATACAGCATCCATAATAATCCGTAATAATCTCCATGTATGACTTAAATCAGAAGTCAAACAGAAATTGGTATGGCTTTTTTTTTAATGGACATCCAGATCCAGGGACTGCCTTAATGTGGTTCCAGACTTTTAGCATTCCAAAACATTGCTTTCATGTATAAAAATACACTCTGTCAGCACATTGCAGAAATTATGGGCTAGATTAAATGGCAACTTTGACCCACCTGTCAGAAGATACAAGATTTTTATATTTTTTTTTGGCTGAGAGAGATTAATGCCTTGCTCCAACATTTTTCCCCCCCACAGAACCTCCCGGAATGTTAATCAGAGCCCGCCAACCGTGGTTGGGAGATTGGTCATTAGGGGAGGAGGTGGAACACATTGATTTTTAATTTTGACATGCAAATTTGTTTGCCAGCCTATTTGTACAGTAAAGCTGACCCGCTCGCGTCGCTCTCAGCACTTTGCAGCGTCGTGATGCCAAGCTTCAAAGTGACTGATTAGTTTACTTTGCGGCTGTGGAAGTCGTCCAGCATTGGGAGTGGCATTTATTCATAAGTCTATTCTGTGATGGAGTTAGTTGTAAGAAAAAAAACATACAGTCTCTTTGTAATATTGCATATATAGGTACATTATATAGACTCTATAAACAAACTTATTTACAAACCAAAACAAATCAAATTTTAACCTGCCAGTGGTTATGTTGGATTTGTCCCTTTATGGTAGACATTTTTTTGTGCTCATATTCAGTCAATGGTCAATGACCTATGGTCCGGCCTGTGCCCCTCAAAGCTGTTTTGCTTGATGACGGCCATATTTTTCAACCAATCTTGCTCAATTTTTACACACATGTGCTTGTCATTCTCATAAAAGTGTGTACCAAATTTTGCCATGATTTGGTTGACCATCCTAAAATTACAATGGGTATCGATAAAGTGCATTCCAATTTATGGGAATCAGACATCCGGGTGGTGTATTTGTGAGAAAAATAATAGCACAGGCAACACAATAGGGGTGCATGTTTTGACCAATTTTTACCCTTTTGTATGCAGCAGTTCAGGAGTAGAACGGTTACAACATGGAGCATCTGTGCTCGCCTGTCCCCTACAGGTGTGGATAAAACTTTGTGGTGATTGAGCTCAACACCCTAAAGTTACAGTTGCTGTTTTGTGAATCACATTCAGCTGTGAGAAATTTCAAGTCAGTATGAGTGTCAAACCGGTGGCGATTTTGTCGCTATTTTTCGGTTGGCAAGCAGTTTTCGGTGTGCATTACCGACAACTTCTGAACAGGAGTGTGGAACAGAATCGAATCCCTTCTACAATCTAGTCTACTTATTATACATTACATCATATATATATATCATATATATATTATACATGTCCCGAGTTTAATTGTAAAAGATTTAATTTTATCTTTTTCTGTTTAAATTTATCCATTCATTGTGCACATGTTCAGATATGACGTAACACGCAGCGAGAGACGTTCCTCAGTTTTAAAAATGCAACGAGCAATCAGCACTGGACTGCTGCGGAAAATTTGTTTTTATCCAAATAAAATTTCAAGACTGGACGGACAAAAAATTCACAATACGGAGTTATTCCAACAAGTGAAAGAAAAACTTGGAATTCGGTATCACGTGATGTTGTCGTTTACGTTTTACTGCGCACGCCCCATTGACTATTCTGTTTGATTATAGTGGCGCATGTGGACCAGAGATTGTAATATTCCTTTCCATGTATACCAATGTTTTCGGAAAAGCCATTTGGTAAGATTCCATTGAGAAAGACGAAAAACTCCTCATGTAAACATGACTAGTGAGTCAAATTTTGGGGTTTAATAAATACTTCCACCATGCATAGTATTTGTCAAAAGAAACAGTACGCAACACAGTGTGAGTAAATGTTTAGCAGTTCAAGAGTAGAACAGAAAAATTCACTTAAATTTTTTTTTTCCATCATCCACAATCCTTAATTAAAGAATCTACAGTGACATTGTTGTTATTATTATTATTATTAACATTGTTACATTAAAGAACTACTTAATAGGCATAGTGACTGCTAGCCACAGGCATATGCATGTCCTATCATGTGCAGTAATCTGTTTTTAGCTGTTTTTATATCTTTAGAATGCACAGAAAAGAGAAAGACGTGTGTAAGGATTGTGGATGATGGGCAAAACTGTAGTTGTGAAAGCTCCCTTGCAAGGCCTGTAAATAGTTTAGTTTGGATTGCTTGTGTTTCTGTTCACCTTTAGGCACATCAGGATGTGTGCACAGCAGGTGATGTAGCCACATTGGGGAACCCAATAACTTCCCCCCCAAAATACCTGACACCATCATCAACGCATGTCTGGGGAAAAAAAAAAAAAATCACACCTCAGCACGCGACGAGTGTACCCATGGCACTGTGGAGAAGAATCAGCAACAATTAAGACATCCGTCCCGGTGACATCCCATGGAAAACACAGAGACAGACAGCAGGCAGATTGACACATTTGTCACATATTCATTCCTTCATGTTCATGGGAGCGCACGTCACCTCCCTTTCTCACCTCGGTGACAGCGGGAACGGCATACGGGGCACGCCCGACGCAGCGCGCCTGCCGCTGCACACTGCTCTTGGATTAGCTATCATAATATGATGACAGTAATTGAGCTTGTCATAATTGCTCAATTGCCAATCCTTTTCCCCGGGGGTGCGAGAGGCAACAGTTAGTGCTGCGCAAGCCTTCATTACAGGGGCGTGATATCATGATAATTCACTTACAATACAGCCTGACTGGCAGTGATGGCTTTGTGCGCAGCCAGCCAATGCATCATTTTAACTTTGCACATTTTGACAGCGGAAGCATGGACTCATCATTGATTTGATTTGGATATTATTTGAGGACTACACTGACAATCAGTAATGCAAAGCCAAAGACTTTCACTGAATCTTGTCATTAAGGTCTATAACTTCTTCACTAAGTACTGGAAATAACCCCCCAAAACTACTCAGATGCTTCAAAACTATCAAAAAAAACAAGGCAGACTTTTTTATGGCAGTGTGTCAAAGTAGTCAAAAGTAAAGAGTAAAACGTGAAGCGAAATGAAGACATCGTACAATGTTCAGAAAGTGGATACTGGCTTCATGCCCAGTCCAACCAGCAACCGAATAAAGATGGTGTGCTTTGAACATGTGAAATGATCTGCTCCCATGAAATGGACTAAGCTGGTATCATTATTGAGACTTTCTCCTCTCAATAATTATATTTCTCCCTTGCTTGCAACGCCCCTTCCCGTAAGCAAGATATGAAAGTAAAGACCTCTGTTTCTATTCGTTTTATTTTGCTCTTGTATTTCATATTTTCATAACTGTATTTTGGGTCTTCCATGTGTACTGTGTACCGTTTCAGTGATGTAGGTGTTAATTTATGTAGAATTTTGTAGAAAAAGTTGACACATTATGTCATATTTTGTCATATAATCATATTAGGTAGACTGAGCACCTTCTCGATAGATCATACAAATTATTTACAAATAATTATAAAATGTTGCATGAGAATTTTAGAAGAGTTTCAACTAAAATGGAAGGAAAGGTAAACAAAACAGAACTGGAGGTAGCAGAGATAAGGTTGTCATTGGGAGTGACCAGGATGGATAGGATCAGGAAGGAGCACATCAGAGCGACATTACATGTCAGAGGCCTTGGAGATAAAGTCGGAGAGGCCAGACTGAGATGGTTTGGACATGTCCAGGAAGACCAAAGAGGCGGTTTATGGAAGGAAACGGGAGACGTTTGTTTGTTAACCCGGCTTGTTTTTTTTTTCCCACTTTCTGTTTCATTTGAGCTAGAGCTTTGCAATATGGACCAAAACACATATCCCGATATATTTAGGTGGAATATCGAGCCAGTCGTGTTGTTTGGTCTAGAGACAGTGCCACTGAGGAAAAGACAGGAAGCAGAACTGGAGGTAGCAGAGATGAGGATGCTATGGTTCTCATTGGGAGTGACCAGGATGGATAGGATCAGGAAGGAGCACATCAGAGGGACGTTACATGTTAGAGGCCTTGGAGATAAAGTCAGACTGAGATGGTTGGGACATGTTAGTGATAGTGAATATATTGGTAGAAGGATGCTGCCAGGTAGGAGGCGTAGAGGAAGACCAAAGAGGAGGTTTATGGATGTAGTGAAGGAGGACATGAGGGTAGTTGGTGTGAGAGAGACAGATTAGGAAGACAGGGTTGGATGGAGGAGATTGAGTTTATGTGGCGACCCCTGAAGGGAAAAGCCCAAAGAGAAAGAAGAAGAATTATGAAATGTTGCAAAAAAATTCCTCCCTAAAAACAATCCTGGGTCACCAATGTTAACCAATGATACAAATTACAGTCCCTTGAAACGTACATTTGTGGGATGAACAGCAGAGCTTAGTATGTGGGTTGAGTCCATTAAAAAAATGCTAAACCTTCCGTGCCAAAGCCAAATATATACTGCTTATAGCATTGACTGTTGTTTTTAACTTCTGGTACTAACGGCACCTGATTGTCACCACCATGCATCCAGATTCTGCCTCCGGCAATATGATGTCAAGGTTAAAGTGTGGAGAAGATTCTGGAGAACGATATGCCGATTGCTGCACCGATAGAGTAGCATCTTTTGGTGGGGGCTGTGTGATAGTGCGGGGCGGCATCTACCTCACTGGAAAAGCAAGACTTGTCATCATTGGAGGCAATCTCAATGCAGATATTGAGATGAGATTCTGCAAGCAGTGGGAATCCTATATCTCCTCAGTCTAGAGGCTGCATTGTCCTGAGTGTGCTGTTTGTCTTAGAGTCACCAACACAACCACGTTGGTTGGCTTTTGACAAATGCTGGTTGAAAAATGGGATGCCATCCCCATGGTCACGATACACTAGGGGTCTCAAACACGCGGCCCACTAGTTTGAGGCCCCCGCCTTGATATGAAAGTTTAATGTTAGTGCGGCCCGCGCAAGTTTGATATGGATGCTGTATGGTATCATGTACCCAGAAAAAATTATTACGATTGATTAATGTTCATGTTAAAGGTTAAATAACTGTTAATAGTTATCCTCCCTATTCGTGTGGAAGTGGTAAGTTTTTGGTTATTTAAGTTTAAAGGAAATAACTTGAAGGCTACCGTTTGGGTCGCTAGCTCTCTAGTTTAGCATGTGTCTCAAGACCCTGCAGTTGCGCAATATGTTGTAAATAAAAAGAGTATAAATGTGACTATAGTCGTGTTTTGTCATGTCTACAGGGCTCTAATAATGCTTTGTTCATTTTAATCTGAAAAAAATAATTTGTCTACCCACCAACTATATGTGGTTTCTTACGTTTTTATTATTTGCCGTTTTATTATTATTATTATTATATTTATTTATTTATTACTGATTGATTGATTTTCTTTATTCTTGATTTGTTTATTTATTTTTCATCTTATTTTGTGTAGAAAAATAAAAAGTAAGATATTTGAGAACAGTGGAATGTTTTATCAGAGCTTTTCTTGTAGAAAATTGGAACCAAAGCGAATTTTTTCTTTTTTTTTGTTTTTAATAAATGCGTTTTTTTGTTTGTTTTTTTTTGGAAAACCTGATGCGGCCCAGTCTCACCCAGACCCGAGCTCCAGTGGCCCCCAAGTAAATTGAGTTTGAGACCCCTGTGATACACTCATAGTATTTTTAACTGTCTTGACCTTTCAAACTTCAATCATCCAATCCAGCAAACGCCAAAGAGACAGTCAGGATAATCCTCACGGCACTGTCAGAGACAACAATTTAGCCATTAAGCTAAATAGCGCTGCCTTCTACAGCTCACCTTATAGGTTTCTTTGCCTCATCCTGTATATTTATATAACAAGTGTGAGACGTTGATGCTTTGGCACCTCTGTGTCCCACATTGAAATGTTCTAAAAGCGCCTTGATGGAGGAATTTACTATCTTGAATCTGGACAAAACTCCCACTCCCACTTCCCCCCCTTCCCATTTCTCCATTGCCACAAATGAGTGGATGGAGAGGTTGGAAAAAAAAACTCAAAATTGGAAAAAACAGCTGAGGGTGTAAATAATTCATGCAGACAATATGACTTTTTTATGTAAATTCAGCGCATTAACCCTCTATTATAATGATGGACGACAGATACGGGTGATGTTTCCTTGGTAAGAGCTAATGGATGACCATCATAAATTCACTGCACATTTTATTGTGTTGCCGGGAAAATTGTGCCTGCAGGCAACGTTGTTTACTTTTATGTCAGGGAGGAAGACAAGGAGTAGGAGGAGGAGGAAGAAAATCCCGTCAAAAGGAGAGAGCGGGAAAAATAATAGTAATCCTGGCCCACACAGAGCACCTTCTGCCATATTTGGAGCAAACCATCCCTCCTCGTGGCCTCAGTGTGTGTTCTTCCTCCGGAGCATCCCTCTTTTTCTCTTCTTCCCGTCTTCTGATGTCCAATTATTCAATTTCAGTAGAGCTGATGTTTCAGTACAGTACAGAGGCGTACACAATTTAGTGGTAGCTTTTTGCAGTTTGTTTTGATATGTATTTCTGTGTACTTATAGTCGTTGAAATACAGTATATACTGTAGATCAGTGGGTCTCATCTGGTTTGGCTACAAAACCCACCTTCACCCACCGATAACAAGCAGTGACCCAAATTGTGGACGTTTTTCAACTCAAACATTTCAAATATTTGAGCTGAAGCAGAGAGACACTGTCTATCTCTATGGCTTGCTCTTCTCCAGCGGATATCTGCAGCTGTGTGTAGGATGAATAAAGTTGCCCATAAAAACAGCATGCACCTGCATTACAAGCAAAGACAAGACCCTGATGTGCATTCATGTACATTAATAATAATAATAATTCATTCATTCATTTTCTACCGCTTATCCTCACAAGGGTCGCGGGGGATGCTGGAGCCTATCCCAGCTGTCTTCGGGCGAGAGGCGGGGTACACCCTGGACTGGTCGCCAGCCAAATAGGGCACATATAGACAAACAACCATTCACACTCACATTCATACCTATGGACAATTTGGAGTCGGCAATTAACCTAGCATGTTTTTGGAATGTGGGAGGTGGAATTGAACCCAGGTCTCCTCGCTGTGAGGTCTGCGCGCTAACCACTCGACCGCCGTGCAGCGTAATAATAATAATTCATTTTATTTGCATAGCGCTTTTCAGAGTACTCAAAGACGCTTTACAGTAGAGAAAAAAGAAATAAAAATAGAATTGAGAAAAAACAGAGCAAACTTTGCATTAAAATACAATATCCACACATTCATTCAGAGCTAAAACAAGACAAACAAGTTAGACATTAAAAACGGATTTAAACAGATGGGTTTTGAGTTGTTTTTTGAAGGTGGGAAGGTCGGGGCAAGCACGGAGTGAATGGGGCAAAGAGTTCCAGAGGGTGGGGGCAGCGATGGAGAAGGCTCTGTCTCCCCAGGTTCAGAGCTTGGTCTTCCAGGGGAGTGCCAGGAGGTTGGAGTCTGAGGAGCGAAGGGGACACGGGGGATTGTGTGGATGGAGCAGATCTGTGAGGTATGGAGGGGTCAGATTGTGGACAGCTTTGTAGGTGATGAGAAGGACTTTGAAATGGATACGTTGGGGGACAGGAAGCCAGTGGAGGTTTTTAAGGACCAGGGTAATGTGTTCATGGGAGCGGTGTGACAAATCAAGATCAGGGATTCAGCGGCAGAGAATGAAAGTGATGGACGGAGTCCGGCTATGTTCTTAAGAAGGAAAAAATGCTGTCCGAGTTGATTGGATTGGATCATTACATACACTTTGACCAGCAACCCAATGCCAACAGCTGTGTGACTTTTGGGTCACGACCCACCAGTTAAGAATCAATGCTGTTGATCACATATGACTGTATTGAGTTACCTTTCTGGGGTTAACCTCCAGAAGTATTGGAACATTGAGGTCAGTTTCATTTTTGCTGCAGACTGAAAAATTTGGGTTTGACATCAAAAGATGAATATTTCAGGGTTTTTTTCATTTACATCTGGATGCACAACTTGGAAATTGGCATCAGCCATTTTTTACAAGAGCAATAGTATTGAAACACTTGACTTGACAGGTGTGTTTTGTTGTCCAGGTGTGTCCTAATGTCTACACTCAGTTTCAGATCGGGTAGGATTGGTTTTGCCTGTGAGGACTGCATTTAGAGGCGAAAACAACATGAAAACCAAGCATATGGGTGAAAAACAAGCAATTGTGAATCTGAGAGAAGGTGGAAAATCAATCGGAGGCATTGAACAAACATTGGTCATAGCAACTAAAACCATTTGGAATGTCCATAAGAAGGGCAATAAACTATACATTATTCATTCATTCATTCATTCATTCATTCATTCATTTTCTACCGCTTTTCCCTCACTAGGGGTATGATGGAGCCTATCCCAGCTTACTTTGGGCTGGAGGCGGGGTACACCCTGGACTGTTCGCCAGCCATTCATTCATTCATTCATTCATTTTCTACCGCTTTTTCCTCACGAGGGTCACGGGGGTGCTGGAGCCTATCCCAGCTGTCTTCGGGCGAGAGGCGGGGTACACCCTGGACTGGTCGCCAGCCAATCACAGGGCACATATAGACAAACAACCATTCACACTCACATTCATACCTATGGACAATTTGGAGTCGCTAATTAACCTAGCATGTTTTTGGAATGTGGGAGGAAACCGGAGTACCCGGAGAAAACCCACGCATGCACGGGGAGAACATGCAAACTCCACACAGAGATGAATAAACAAATAAAATAATATACCCATCAGTAGTTGTTAAAGCCCAAAATCACACATTTTCCTGATGGGAAGATGTCATAATGTTGTGAAAGTGGGATTTGCAGAGGTTGTTTGCAAAGAATGTTTAAATATTTGGAAAATAATTTTTAAAAAAACAAATAAAAAGTAGGGCAGCACGGTGGATGAGTGGTTAGCGCACAGACCTCACAGCTAGGAGACCAGGGTTCAATTCCCACCCTCGGCCACCCTCTGTGTGGAGTTTGCATGTTCTCCCCGTGCATGCGTGGGTTTTCTCCGGGTACTCCGGTTTCCTCCCACATTCCAAAAACATGCTAGGTTAGTTGGTGACTCCAAATTGTCCATAGGTATGAATGTGAGTGTGAATGGTTGTTTGTCTATATGTGCCCTGTGATTGGCTGGCGACCAGTCCAGGGTGTACCCCGCCTCTCGCCTGAAGACAGCTGGGATAGGCTCCAGCAAGCCCCCCCGAGACCCTCGTGAGGAAAAGCGGTAGAAAATGAATGAATGAATGAAATAAAAAGTAATACTTTTCTAGTATTTTTGCTCGTACTTTTGGTAGTGTGCTGACTGTGTACCACTTGTGACCGCTTTGCGGGGCGGACCTCTCGGCAGTAACTGCATAACAATATGTGCTTTGACTTTTAAGCCTCCAAATACCAGAAAAGTGTCTCACGGCAACATTTGTTGCTAGTCGCTTTTGAGTGAATAAAAAAAGTTGCCAGATTTAGTGTGAAAATCCCCAAGCCAGCAACACAGGCCTACACATGAGATCATAAGGAGGAGAATACATGAAAGAATTGTTCATAAAAATATCACAGCATCAATTCTCCGAATGAAAAAGTAAACAGGAAATTGACCTGAACCCAAATAGCCAAGACCTCCCACCCGAGGTACGTACCAAACCACTATTAAAGTGGACCGTTACACCCGAAGTGAGGAGGCGGCATCATTTTTCATTAGTCTCTTCTCTCCAAGTTGAGTTGTGGCGCTCGCCGTCCGGCCCTAAAGTGCGTTTCAGGCATGTAAGTCATTGGCAGATCAAAACGCATACGAGATGAGCTTAAAGCTGAGCGACACATGATGCTGTTTAACACCCGCTTTGAAGCAAATAAGTGAGTAGTAGTTCTCTTGCCACTTTTAGTTGTGCACTATTGATGCAGAGTCCATCAATCCCCCCCTCCTGCCCTGCAGCCTACCCCCAGGCCCTCCTCAAATCAACATCCCTCCCTCCTCCGTCTCCCTTCCTCTCTCCATCTTTGATTTATCTTGTAATATCGGCTCCCTAATTAACACTAGAACCCACACGTCTCATGTGACTTGTTTTTGGGGTGGATTTTAGCATATGAAACCCCACCACCATCCCTCGACCCCCTTTAACAACCATCCCAGTCTTTTACTGGGTTTTTTTCCTTGACTCAATAGTTCAATAGAGAGGAGTTTTGCTCCAAGCAACTAAAAGAAGCTGACATTCTCCTGACAGTCATCTTGTTGCTTTTGCAGAAAATGCACCACCACTTGATTTTTTTTTCTGGTAAACTGCCTAAAATCTCTTAATTGGAAACAAAACCTTGGGACGGGCTTGCTTTTATTTATTATAATCTACAGATTCCATGTACAGTGCATCCAATAAAACATATACGTACATTATATCACCATGGGGAGAATCTTTCTAGCAACCTAAACCAACTACACATTTCCTCCCAAAATATACAGGTGGTCCTTGAATTACGTATTACATGTAATCCAAGTATATCTGATGTAAATGATGTAAATCTGTACCTACATTGAACCAAAATGAACTCTAAGTCACTCACACTTTACACACGACACATGCAGGACATAAAATCATCAATTAAATACTGCACAAGAATGAAATGAATTCATTCATTCAAAATACAACTTTGAACCTACAGGATGACTTCCTGAATCAACATAAATGCTCACCGGGATGATGTGTTGATTCAGTTAAAATGCCAGCATTTCAAGAAATACTGTTCATGTTAAAGTCTCTCCTTTAAAATAATCAGTTCCACGGTTAAGATGTGGTCATTATAAAAGAAATGTATCGTGCAAAAAATTGCCTTATATCAAAACTAGCGCATCTTACACTTACCAAACATTGTGGAATATAGACTTTTTTTCTCTTTTGTATCTGAAGTACACTACTTACAAGGTAAGTAGTGTAAAATGGGCTTACGTTTAAAGTAGGGTTAAAATTTCATCAGATTAATCACACTAATTTATCATGATTAATCACCATTGGCAACTATATCTGAAATAGCAGATGCTCATTTGCTGCATTTAATGAACAGAAAGATAAATGATAGGACAGAATAATACATAGAATTGTATGTCTGAACAGCTCTAATTGAACTGAATATGACGATCAAGCTAAAAGATACCACACAAGTCTAATAATCTATTTGGGTAATACTTGTCTCTTTTATAAAATAAATATAAAGTAAATATACTTGTTTTCAGTGTATTTTCCAGCATACTTAAATGTAGGGCTGCACGGTGGATGAGTGGTTGCGGGCAGGCCACACAGCTAGGAGACCCGGGTTCAATTCCACCCTCGGGCATCTCTGTGTTGAGTTTGCATGTTCATGTGTGGTAAGCCGGTTTCCTCCCACATTCCAAAAATATGCCAGGTTAATTGGCGTCTCCAAATTGTCCATAGGTATGAATGTGAGTGTGAATGGTTGTTTGTCTATATGTGCCCTGTGATTGGCTGGCGACCAGTCCAGGGTGTACCCCGCCTCTCGCCCAAAGTCAGCTGGGATAGGCTCCAGCACCCCCACGACACTTGTGAGAATAAGCGGTAGAAAATGAATGAATGAATGAATGAATGAACTTAAATGTAGCAAATTGTACATCACGCATTACATTGCCATTTTTCTGATGTTCGGAGTGTCCCTGAATGCCTCTCGTGTTCTTGTAATAAGAATGAGGAAGTATCACAAATGTGTTCGACTTCAGAGGTTGCGCTTTTGCTGTGGATCCGTTAACACATGTAAAACACACAGATGTACAGTAGCATCAGGCTGCAGATGTCGAGCAGGAGCAGATGGTGGGAGCCAGCTGTTTCACTCATACACTGTGTAAACACACACACACACACAATATACACTATGTGGACTTCCAGCTCGCCAAGCCCCATGTGGCATCTTGATTGGGTCGGCCGCTCACCTTCCCCAAGGATGTCACAATACAAGCCAGCAAAGTGAGTCTGTCTGGTACTAAAGTTATGGTCACATGACATTCCAGTGGTGTGAAGGTGTGTGTGTGTGCTCCCAGAACACCTTCCTTTACACACACGCTGTAAAGCACAGAGCTAAATGGGCCAACTAAGTGGTTAAGTCACAAGTCATATACATTGCCCTGGATAAGGGCGCCATGCTAAACACATGATGATAATTACCCACCCAGCTGCCTGGTGCCGCATCCCATAATAGGTCTCGCCTCAGCTCGCCCAGGGTCCTCTGAGACCCGCCTCCACTCGGCGTATTGCTAATTTCTCAATTTGTCCGCCACATTTACTCTCTCATTTTAGCACGCTTAACCTTTTTCTGTCCCGCTTAATGCGCACCTCGCCTGCCTCTTTGTCAAGCGCGGGCCAAAGTGACGCCCGCTAATGATTCACTTAGCAGCGTGTGGATTCAAATGAACAAACAGCCGCCTGCATCTCAACGGGGGAATTTCATGATTATTATTATCGTGTACGTACATAAGCTACTGATGGTGATAATGCTTTGTACCGATGACATAAGGAGCCGTGGAAGGTATTTAGGGTGGTTTTGTTTGTGCTTAGAAGTTCCATCCTGCGCCTCGGGCAAAGCAGACACTTTGTTCCGTGCAGGACGGCGGCAGCGCCGGGGACCGTTGAGCGTCTGGGGAGCCCGTCTTCAGCGGCATTCGCTGGAGGAAAACCAAAGCTTGGTGTCGTTTCCCCCTCTTGTTTGCTGGCACATGGAGGGTGTTTATCTAGAAAAGAAGAACTTGTTTTATTCATGTCAGGGCTGGAAGGCGCCACGGCCTCCTGAGAGAGGGGGGTGATGGGGATTTCGGGGCGGAGGAGACTTGGTTTTTATGGTGCGGCTTGTGCGCTGTGTCCATCTTTAAGTACAGTAGAACGCCATTTTTCCTTTAGCAAATGGCTAAAATGCTATGTAGTACATAAAATATGCTTAACTGTCATGAGAAAAAATAAAAACAAAACTTCAACAAATTGACAAAGGCGTACTTTCTTTCTCAGACCCATTTATTGGACTGACTTAGTATATTCTTCAGGCCACCTACTCCTCCTTGTGTTAAAAAAAGCCAAAGAAAAAGCAAAACACACATGGTTAACATGGTTAGCGCGCAGTCCACACAGCTAGTAGACCTGAGTTCAATTCCACCGTCGGCCATCTCTGTGTGGAGTTTGCATGTTTCCTCCCACATTCCAAAAACATGCTAGGTTAATTGGTGACTCCAAATTGTCCATAAGTATGAATGTGAGTGTGAATGGTTGTTTGTCTATATGTGCCCTGTGATTGGCTGGAGACCAGTCCAGGGTGTACCCCGCCCCTCGCCCGAAGACAGTTGGGATAGGCTCCAACACACCCACAACCCTTGTGAGGATAAGCGTTAGAAAATGAAGGAATGAGAATGAATGAACATAGTTAACCCAAGACATATTTATGTTTTTTTTCAACCTGAAACCCAATGCCAAAGAAGCATTTACACGTATTTTAAGCAAAATAGAGGCAAAAAGAGGTGATGACGCAACTACACAATAAAGAGAAAGGTGTCATAAGGACATTTTTATAAGAGCTCGGCATGCATCTTTCCCATATAAATACAGACTACACAGCAACCAGGAAGTGAAAATGCATGTAGCAGTGTAGTGTGCAAGAGGTATGCATTGAAGGGAAATTTTAATGCATGCACACATTTGCATGAACACGTGTACACGTGCACACCCACAGTTCAGTTCCACATGTGAAAATTGTAAATAGTTGATGGTGTTACTTAAATGAATTAATAAATGAATAAATAAATGAATAAATGAATTATTTTGATGTAAAACAAAAATTTTAGTTTATGTTGTGGCATAGTAAATCTAAATGGGGAGATTTCTGTCAAAGGGAACGTTATGCTTGAAAGCCTTGTTTCTCCCATTTTTTGTTGAGAACTCATATTTTGCTGAAAGTTACCCATGTTCTACTGCTGATTACGAAAGAACAAAAAAACTTTTTTCTGATTAAAGATGAGGGTCAAATAATCTTTTTTTTTTTGGTGTATACCATGTTTATTTAGTAATAACAATATTCTGAGTACTTTGAAAAATCATCAAAAGAAAATGGCCGGTGCAGATAGGGACGGCTTTGGAAAAATGGTTGGGATTGAAAGAATTAATCAGCTATTTTTACTTTGGATGTAGTATGAATGCACTTATCTCCATCTTTGCTCATAAAACAATGCAAATGTTTAAATTTCCTTAATCATCACTGAAAGCAGACCTATTATCTTCATGTTCCACACATATCAGTTTTGACTTTGACAGTGATTGACATGTTTGCCACTTTTCTGATCCGTTACAGACCAAACCACTATCAGTTTCTATTTAGTTCATATTGATTTAGTCCTTATAGGGCCTAAGCGTTTACTTGATTAATCGAAACAATTGGCTTCAGCTTAACCAACTGAGAAACTAATCATTAGTTGCAGCTCAACTATAGAACAGCAAATAGTAAAATAACACGGTTTATGGCTCCATGTGCATAGAAACACACGATAATCTTGTTTTCATCACAAAGCTTGGTTATATTAAATTAAAATGCAGTTTAATGTATCAGTCAACCTTGTGTTGTCAATGCTGCATATCAAGTGTTGTACCAGGAGGTTAGTGTTGTTGTTGAAACATGGCATGTCGCTGCGATGCATTCCTTTCAAGCTTCCACTCGCAGCGCCGGCGGTATTTAATCCCCGGCAATTAAAATATTAATCAGCCGACTATTAATTAAGATGCTTAAGTGCTAGTTGTGCTTTTATTAGTGCCACCATTTGGCCGTCTTATAGTGACAACCCTAATGGGGCCACTCGTAGAAAAAAAAAAAAAAAAAGATGGTAATTGGCTTTGGCAATCCCACTTCCACCAGCAGCATAACATCCTCTCGCCGGCCCATCAATAATTGATCTAATTACTGATATAGTGGCATGAGTCACTCTCCATTCAGGAGACAAACATGATTATTTAATAATAATAATGCTCCCCAAACATATGCAACGACTCCTGGCCTGCCTACTTGTCTCAATTTTTAATGACTTGTTAGCACAATGGGCAAAGGAGAGCTGCAAAAAAACACAACAAAGGAACTCCACTGCTGACCTTTAGTGGTTAAGTACCATGGGGACAATACTATAATAAGTAATACAAAAGTGCAAAATACAAATTACAGTGAACACAGTCCTTTACTTGGTTGGTTGGCATGTTCCTGTTCTCACAGGAAATTATGTTCATCTGGTCTAGGACCTTCATAACACCTTTATTAAGTGTACAGGTAATATAAAAGTCAAGTTGGCCATTTTATTGTACAGTAATCCCTTATTTATTGCAGTTAATTGGTTCCAGACCTGGCTGTGAGTAGTAGGATTCTTTTTTCATCATTATATTTTTGCAGTTTTAGCATAGAAAATATTACGACCTTCTAAATCCATCTTAAAACATTATTAGAGTCCTCCAGTTAGAGTTAACACCCCTACAGTCACATTTAGACTCGTATTACCCGATAGTGTATACATGATAAGAGGAAATACGCCATTTAAGACATAAATAAGACTTTTGCTCATGTGATTTGCTGTAAATGTGTGGAGTGGACGGTGGATAGGAAGTTAAATTAAATTAAAATTAAATGTAATTAAAATTAAATTTTACCTTGGGGTGGATTACGGTCGCAACAGTAGCCTGGATTAGGGATTATTGTGTCTGTTGTGAAAGCAACAGACCCACAATAAATACCAGCTGATCAACTCTGGTGCTTGTGTGTCTTACCAAACATTACAATAACATTAGTGACTCCTAGTTAGCAGTGTTGAATACTACATATAACAACATCTTTGAAAGAGTCTTCTGAATGCTCGACATGGTGTATCAAAAAAGTAGACCCTTCAAGAAGTTACAATTTAATATTTTCATTAATATTTTCCATATGTTGGTATGGACCTTTGATCCATTCCAACATTGTTTGCATAACATTTACATACCAACATATGCAAATAAAGAAATTTCATGGAAATATTCAATTGTAGCTCTACTTTTTTTCAATACACCCTGTATATTTGTATTTTAGTTCATTTAGCCGTTTTTATGCTTCATTTAAATTGCTTAATTATGCATTTTTTTGAGGATTAATAGGCCGAATTCAACTACGAAACACCATGATTTATTAATTAATGTATTTTTTGAAAAACGTTCGTGAAGCTGTGTAACTCGAAGCACAAAGTTTCAGTTCTTCTAGGTGAATTTGAAGTATCATGAATGGTCAGCTGCTTTATGTACCTCTGCATGCGCTTTTAAATGCACATCTATAGAATAAGAGTGCTGGAAAATGGAAAGCTTTGTTAACCTTTTTGGTGACAACTCCATGATAAGTTTAGCCGGGGAAAAAACAGAGAGGAGAAGGAGGATCCCCAACACTATCCACATCCCATAATGATCTCAATAATAACCCACGACAACACAGGCGGACATAAAAAATAGTGTGGAGAGTGCGTGTGCTTGGCTGGGATTATGAGGAGCAGTAAAACACAGAGAAACTCAGTGAATATGCTGGAGGTAAATGAAGTCCCAAGGGTGTAATATTCACCTCGCCATAATAATTCTACCTCTGTCAAAAGCCAGCCAGCTTTGCTCTAAGTGTGTGTATGTGTGTGTCTGTGAGTGTGTAAGCTGCAACCACACACACACACACACACACACACTTCTCTCTCTTTCCTTTTCATCACAAATCCAGGGTGTTCTCCTTTTCTCTCAGTGGCAGCACTACCTCAGCGGGAGGAACTTGTCGTTCATCCTGTGTGTGTGTGTGTGTGTTTTGTGTGTGCGTCGTAGTTGACTTCCCTGAGAATGAGCAAGGAAGCAAGCAAGCAAGGCGATGTCTATTTCCATGTCTCCTCGGATGACTGAGGATGGCTGGGAGAAGGCTGCCCACTGAGGGAGGCACACTGGCTTGCATTGTGGGCTTCAGGGCTGTGAGGCGCGCTGATCGGAAGGACGGATCCATTAAATATGTGTTTCTTTGTGTGTGTGTGTGTGTGTGTGTGTGTAAGAAACTGAGTGTGTCTCTTGAGCAGCCAGATGCAGTGAATGGCGCTCATTAGCCTCGTGTTAGCCTTGCTAGCTGCAAATGCCCCGTGGCAATGAGGTCACCTACAAGGTCATGACTTGATTACATGCTAATGCATGTGCTGAAGTGTGGAAGCAACACACACACACACACCACTCTGAAATACTCAACTATTACGCCTTTCAAAAGACATAGTTTTTTTATTGCCTGATAGCAAATTCAGTGAGGCACTTTTTGCCAACATGGGGCAGTAAATTGACTTGTTTCAGGGGCCAATAGCATCTGTGTTGTTGCCATGGTGACCCCAGAACACCAACTTTAATATTCAGTGGACCAGCCATGACATAAAATATATTCCAGTGTCAAACTGTTGCCATGGACCTTTATTGACAGTGCAGGCAATTTAAAAAATAATTATGATGATAATAAATGATGCTGATATAGAAATTTTAATGGTCATGGAAGTGTAAAAATAATGTTATGTTTTTAAGAAGTAAAATCAATATATTGCTAACTTAGTTTTATCTCTCTGTTACAGATAAAAAAATATCCAGAACAAAGACTCAACAAGATGCTTGTTTGCTGTCAGCATCTTTTACCTGAGGACTGGAGGACACACCTTGTGCTGGAAGACACAGCCATCCCAATGACAGCGGACATCGTAAGTGTTGTCGCTGTATCTATGCTGCTGTTTTTGACAGTATGTGTATCAATACACCTGAGGAAAGAAGTTTCGGTACTGTTTTACATTATCAAAATATGGCAAGATACTGCTATTATATGTTATTACATAACTATTACATGTGATCATAAGTGTACATGTTAATGCGTGATCACAGCATGTATATCAAACCATGTAATGTTGTTAGATTTCTTGTTTTTTTTTTTTAGAGGCGTGTCCCACTGACGTGCATTGTTAGCCAGCTCATATTAACTTGTTTTGTGGTGTTATAATGCACAGAATAGAGTAAGAAATATGTGTTCATGTCACGTAAGGATTGTGAATGATGGGCAAAATTCCCCCAAAAAAGTGCAGTTCCCCTTTAAGGCCTCATTTCAATTAACCTCAGAGTGGCCTATCACCGGGTGTACGCTCTCCAAATAACCGCCGGGGTCTCTAATTAGCGCTGGGTCAACCTTAGCTCTTGAGTGGTCAGCATCTTTAAAATGTTGTTGCTCAGTTGTTGGCGTGAAAGTCACGCGTTATGCTTGTTATTTACAATGAACTTAGCAGTTTGCTGCATAGCACTACTACAACAGTGGTTCTGTTGTGTTTTGCTTTACCCCAGTCAGTTTTTTTTTTGTGCACATGAAAGGGAAAAACAGCCCGAGGCTTTATGTTATGTTCTCTGTCGTCAACATTGATTTTAGTAGCTGATGTATCAATATCTATAGAGCTACCCTCACAGGGTTAAATATTAAAACTGGGTTGCATACTTATTAATTAGTCCCACTACATGCAGCATATTGTTGCATGTAATCTTTTAATATATTTTTATTATTTTTTTGCAATTTTAGCATGTGCCTTTGTTGTAGTATGTGTTCATTCATGTGTAAAACAGAAATATGGAGGTATTTGTGAGGCGAGTGCATTTATCCCTGCACATGTGTGAACCTAAAGCCCTCCAACTCGGAAGGCAAAGCCCCCTTACCTGAAATTAGTCTCTGTGGGAAGGTAAGAAGGGTGCCGCCAAGGCCCCTCTCGTTCAGCCTCCTGGCCCCGCCCACTCCTGCCCGGCCACTGTCACATGCGTCGAGGTGCACGCATCATCCGGAGAAAGACATTAATTGCCTCAGTGTGCGCTAGCGGGACGCTCAGCAGCCGCGCTCAGGTGCACCTTTGGCCGCTCCTTGCAAATGAGATGCAGAACGCCGGCTGCAGAAGCCTCCTATCCCGCTGATAATTGACCCTGGGGATCCGCCTTCCTTCCATGCTCACCTCCTCCACTCCTCCCCTTTCTGCTGCTGCTGATTGGTTGCAAGTCAGCAGGATGGAGTTGGACCTCTGACCCATCAGCCTTGCTTTCCAACCAAGTTCTAAGAAATGGTTACACCCCATTGTTCCCGTGCTTGGCTGTGTTATTCACTGCAAAACATAAATAAAAATGTTTTCAGAAAATTATCCTCTCTGAGAAACTACAATAAATATAAATAGTCATAATTGTTATAATAATACCTATAATAATACACTTTGCTGTGACAGCATTACATTGTTGCTATTTCTGTAAATGTAGCATTTAATTTAGTGTATGACCTATATTTTTGTATAAAGTTTTAAATAAGTGTCACATGTCTCACATAGTGTATTTTTACATACAGTAAACTCCTCTTTTATTAACATTTATTGGTTCCAGACCCAACCGTGATAGATGAATTTGTGGAAAATATGATTCCTTATCTATGAATGGAATATTGTATTGAAATTAGAGCATATAACACCTTCAAAATATATATTTTTAACATTATTAGAGCCCTCTAGACATGAACTAACACCCCTATAGTCACCTTAACAGTTGTATTATTTATTTTGTCATACATTATTATGTATTATTTATTTTGTCATATGTATTAGGACATACAGTGAAGTGTTTTTTGTTTTTTTTTTTACTACACAGTTCCTCACAAAGTGGTGGCCGGAAACACGGAGCGGTGGTATCATGTCCAGTAATCCAGTAAGTAAGTGTTTGAGCGTCTCTTCTCTCCAAAGTGCATCAAACAAGTAATGGAGATTATAGTTTTCTCAAGTTTGGTGCCCTAAATAGGCTCTCGGGTCACATGTTGCTACCAGAACATTATTAACCTCATTGCCAGATAGTTGGCCTCCTTTGTGAAGTACTGTGTGTGTTTTTATGTGTACATAAAGTGGCCTCTTATTGCTATACTACATATACAGCGGCAACATCACCTGCTCCTTGCTACTTTGTTAGCATGCTAGCAAGCACCGTTGTTGTGATCACATGGGCTCTATCTGGTCACTACTGCGAATATATTTCATATGCAGGTAAATATAATCTTATTATCGATATCCAATATCAATAATATAATATCAATAGCAATATTCTCTGTATGGGAACGTACAGAGAAGCACTTTCCAGCAAACCCATTTCTCTTCCTGCGTGTCTGCTTCCTCGAGTGTGTGGGTGTTGACAATGTTAAAAGACTGATGTGGTGTAATTGAATATTGGGCCATCTGCTGGGATGTTTATCCTCTTGTTTTCGTGTGTGTATACTCACATCTATTCACGCTTGTCTGTTTGACTGCACGTGTCCGATGTCATCTCAATATGTCTTTGTGTGAGTCTTCAACCGGCTGGGGTCTTTTGGCACAGAGGCCATCCAAGGCAGAAGCTTACAGTGCGTTTCATGCTTAATTCTGTGTCAATTAGCGGTGAGCTGTTACCTTCCCTCCAGCCAAAGCAAGAGAGTGAGAGAGAGAGAGAGAGCGAGGGAGAGAAACACAAGCCCAAAGAAATGGCGGGGCTTTTGACAGGCGTGGTGTTCAATCATTTATCCCGAGGCCCCGCGGCCACGGAGCCCTGTCAACAAACATTCCATTGAAATCATATCAAGCCTCTTTTCTTGTACTCTCTCCTCTTCCCATCTTCGCTCTGCCTGCCTCTTTTATCGCTTTCATTCTTTCGCCCGACACTTCCTCCCGCCGTGTGCCTTGCTCACCCACCTTCACTCGTCTTTCTTCCTCCTTCTCAACCTCAAACCCCCAACCCTCTGGGGCTCCTCCATCTCCAAAAGTGGGGTTCTTCTATTTTGCCTCCTTCCCTGAGTGCTATTTGAAGATGTTTGTATTTTCCATACAGTCACAATATCGTCAAAGTGTGGAACCAAAACAAATGGCAGAACATTACCCTGATGTTCTGTTTGGACTTCTAATGTTTCCACACAGAATACGCATAACCTATGTATGAAGACCTAGACCACAGAATTCCTAAGATTTGAATGTATTCTGCTCAATGCTCAAAAGGGACTTTAGAAAATAAAAGAACATTTACCCCATTCCTTTAAAGCCGCACCCACCAAATTTCAAGAGAACTGTTAACTACTTAACTACTTAATTTCTTGCATTTTGCTTAAACACTTGTCTATAAAGAATAGGTGTCCACATTGGAAAACTGGATATTTACACAGAAAGACACACTGTAAACCTTGCAATCCTACCTACAATTGGTGTTCCCTGTATCACTCATTAGCTCTTTTTTTTTCCTTTGGGTTTCAACAGTTGCTGCTGTCAAAGCAGAAGCTGTCGTTCTTCTACACTTGATCAAACTTTACAGGCCACACAGCGAGTAGATCCGAGTTCGATTCCACCCTCGGCCATCTCTGTGTGGAGTTTGCATGTTCTCCCCGCGCATGTGTGGGTTTTCTCCGGGTACTCCGGTTTCCTCCCACATTCCAAAAACATGCTAGGTTAATTGGTGACTCCAAATTGTCCATAGGTATGAATGTGAGTGTGAATGGTTGTTTGTCTATATGTGCCCTGTGATTGGCTGGCGACCAGTGCAGGTTGTACCTCGCCTCTCGCCCGAAGACAGCTGGGATAGGCTCCAGCACCCCTGCGACCCTTGTGAGAATAAGCACGATCACTGCATAAGACTTCAAAACATGTGATGTTAGCGTCTATTGCAGAAATGCGCTATTTTCTGTTCCGGCACTCTAAGCATCATGGGAACTGTACTTATTTTCTGAATTAGCCACTTCATTGTTTAAGCTGCAGGCTTCAAAGCATGTGGACAAAGTAGCTGTTTGTTGTCCGGGAATGGACACACTTTATGTGTAAGTAATTGCAATAATAGCCTCTGTTTTTTAGTTTGGGTTAAGAATCACCATTAAGTAGAATTATAATGTTGTAATTGTCAATTGGAAGTGTCAGAAGCTAGCTCTCCTTTATTAATCTTCACATAATGCTATAGTGTTATTTTATTACAGGGTTATGTAATTAGTATAGACAATATGTGAGTCTTCTATTGGCGCTGTGAGAAATGTGCCGATGCAGGATGTTTTGCAGGTAAAGGTGGACAGAGGCCAAATCCTTGTTTTATTTATTCTTTTTTTTTCCTCAACGTGTTCTGCTCGGGGCTGATGTCGAGTATGAGAAAGAGAGAAGAGCATGAAGAGTAGATGAATCGTCCTTCCGCTCCGTCTCCTCCCCCGTGCATTCATCCCTCGAGAAGCTCTCAACTCACCTGGGCCTCGAGTGGTGGAACACGGGCGTCATAAATAAATGTATCTTCTTAATTATTTAAGACAGCCTAAACGAAGACAGACACCATCCTCCGATTCTTTTCATCTGGACTAGCATGTTGTTGTTGTGTCGGTCTACAATTGTAGCGTTTTTCCCCCCGCTTGCTCACGTTTGAGATCCTAAAGAGGACGGTCTTTCCACCTGCAGTCATGTCCGCAAAGGCTCTGAAATGAGGCATGATTACATGACAACCCTGATGAAATTGGATCAAAGGGCATATTTGAATATGTGCTGTCTGGGCCCTTTCAAGCATCTCTGGTGGGCGAGCCTTCTTACTCAGCACAACACACAACAAAAGGTAAAGAATCAACAATCACTGCAAATTAAAACTTCTGTCAGCTATAAAGCAAGTTTAGCATCTCCAAAAACAATAATAAACACCTCACAATCCAGCAAGCATTGTTATTAGGACAATGTTATAGAAATGGATGCACTTTGGAGTAGTCAGTGTACAGCTTGTATTCCCGTATACATTTACTATCTGCTAAATTTAGTCACACTAAACACACCCATTATTGTCCAAAGAGCTGACAACACGAGAAAGTAGCAAGATAATTATATATTGCCTATCAATCAAGGTAATGGTAGGATCATAAATAGAGACCGCTGCATGAGTGCTGCCAACACTGAGGTTCTATGGTTCTGGGCTAACTGTGTTTTGGGACACATGAATGCTAGTGACACTGTGACACAGATCTAACCCCCCCCCCCTTCCCCAAGTTGGTCCACATGGTAAATTTACAACGCCATATGTAGTCAAGGTACAGTATTTTGATATGCAGTACTTTCATGTAGTTAGTGTATATGTACCAGTATGGATTTACTATTGTTATTGTCCAAATAGCAGGCAACACAAGTGAGCATTAAGATAATTGTGTCTTGCTTATAGCCGAGTCTGATGGTGGTAGTGTCTAGGGCCGCACGAGTGCTGCTGGCACAGGGGAGCTGTGGTTCATTGAGTGGAAACATGAAATCCAACATGTACTGTGACATTGTTATGAAGAACAAACTGCGTTTCATGGCAGGTTTACTAAATAATAAACACTTGTGTAGAATCCTCAAGCAGAAGGAGGGTGGAGGAGCGCAAGTTATCTAACGTCCACTAGTGATGTCATGTATTACTCTTTTGAACGAATGTTGTTTTGAGAAGCCAAACTCCTTACTTGAGTGGTCCCAGCAACAAAGCAGAGGTACTACGTACGTTCCTCATCACCTAATCCGACCAGATCTTGGTTCACGGGACGTCATACAATTTAATGTGGAAAAAATAGGAATTATCCTTTTAAGGCAGTGCTCGATAATAATGGGGCTCAAACTAAATATTCACACTTTTTTGACGACGTTGAGTCATTTTCAGAGGACAGTACGCTACTCGAAGTCACGGCACATGTTGGAATTCATTTCAATTTGCGGCTTCTCAGTACCAGCAGCACTCGTGCATGCTACCACCACACCACAAGCTGTACACTGACAAATGAAAGTAACCGTATATCCAAGTGTACTTTGTATAGTATTGTCTCTGGAGAAGATTTAATAGAATGCAGGGTGTATATTTCTATATATTTCTCTCCTCAGGTTGACTTCCTGTTGACAGCAGGAGGGGTTGTAGTTATCAGTCCCTGGACAAAGGCAAATGAATATTTAAAGATCATTACTGATGCCCCCAAGTAAAACATGGACTAGGTAATGAATTGATTGAGCCTGTTGGTCCGCAGAGAGATTAGACCGGATGAGTGTTGTTTATCTCTGTTGTTATTGAAGCGCTTTTGATTGCTTTGAGCAAATGATTTCCTATTGAATGTAAAGCAGTGCGGGATGTTGCCGCATGTATTTAACCTGTAAGGCATATACACAAGTTCTTTGAGTGATACAATTACTTGGGGATTCCTGCTCAAGCAGTTCATATGTAGTGTAAGTTGTACATATTGTCCGACTGGTGGAAAGTGGCTCATATAGCAAGTGGATGTAGCGAATAGCGCCACACGTTTGGCAAAGACAGCTAGTTGTCTTCTGTGCTGCTTGGCTCACGTCCTCAATCAACTGTTGCTTGTGAATAGAGTGTCAACAGAGTGCTAATTGTCGCCGCACGTTTTGATTTATGGCAGGCGCACGCCAACAGAGAACACAGAATGATTTTGCATTTGGCAGACCGCAACCGATCCCGCAGCACTGTGCCAAAAGTTCAATTTGAGGCTGAAAAGACCCCAGTGAGTCACCGGTGCTTCGTTCCAGTCTGGTGCTATTTCTGATTTACACTAATTATGTAATGCAGTCAAATATTGGAGTGGTTATTGTTGTTTTCTGTTCAACTGGAATATATATATATATATTTTTTAATACATATTATCACTGAAGCCATATCTTACAAGTGCATTCATACAATTAGTTTTTTTCTTGTTGCATTCCAACTTTATACAACTTTTTTGCATACATTTCTCATATGAATTCCTTATTGTGTAATTACAACTCCTATTCAAACTTTTATTACCTTATTCTTATTATACTATTAATTTATTCTCATACAGTGACCCTTGTTTCTCATTGTATCTCAATTTTTTTTTTTTTGTAAAATCGCAACTTTGTCCATGTAATATTTTCATGTCTTTTTCTTAAAATTAGAAGTTTATTCAACAAAAGTCCCCCTCCCCGGAATTTTTGTTTCTTCTCGAAAATTTACGGATTTAATCTTATAAAATTAAATTTTTTTTCAATGTTTGTCATATAATTTTTTTCATATGATTTTATTCTTGGACATTCTTTTTCCACATTATATTACATTATGTTCTGAAAATTACAAATATATTTTTCCTGCAGTCTTGCAAAATTAGGATTTATTTCTGATCATATTGACACTATTTCTTATAAATTTTTTATTGTAATTTTTTTTGTTTGTTTTTTTCTTTTTTTTACAGATACACTACTGAACAAAATTTTAAGACCAGTTGAAAAATTGCTAAATTTGGATTTTGTACTGTTTTTGTACTGATCTTAAGGAGGTTCTCAGTTAAGCTTCACAAAGCAAAAAGAAGAAACGGGCATGAGCCAAAAAAATAAAAATTGAGTGAGCAATTTATCGCAAACAAACATTAAAGTGAAATTGGTTGTTCATCACCTAAACAAAAGTTTAAAACCATAGCTAAAAAAACTAAAAACCCATAATATTTCAGTGATGAGTAACTGCACCATTCTTGTTAGTCACCTCAAAAATTGGTTTGGGCACGCTTTATGAAAGTTTTTCCAGGAGTGGCGACTCAGCCACCGTCTCGGACTCATGTCCATTTTTGTAAATCTCGCTAGCAATGGCGCACCACCAGAGGCCTTACTTATGCAGCTCAACAAACTGACCGCTTTCAAAGAGAGGAATCTACTTTGCCTTTGCCATCAAGAGATCATGACGATGTGAACCTGACAAAAAATTACATTTAATCCACATTTTTTTGTATAGTCTTTACCCTTTACAGGCATTGGTCTTAAACTTTTGATGAACAGCTTATGTCGCTTTAATGTCTGTTTGAATTTGGTTCTTTTTGCATTTTTGAGCTCTATTTAGAACCTTCTTAAAATCCAACAGTGCAAAATGTAAAATGTATTTAGAAAGCTGTATAATTTGTGAGTGAAACATTCTGTCCATGATTCCAAATTGGAAGGACACCTTTTTTGTTGTTGTTTTTTCCCCCGGTTTGGTTTTCGGAAATGTTAATCCGGGAGGCCATGTGCTCAAGAAGTAATAATCTTTTGGGGCATCATTTGGAATAAACTTTTTCCTACTTGCCCCAAATGTCCTTGGCAGGAAAATACATGAAAAGGTGTGTTTTCTTTTTTGTACCTTGTGAAAGGACCATTCAAGGACCACCAGGTTTTTCTCAAGTTTTTAGGAGATGCCTGTCATGAAGGAACGCGGCAGTGTGTTGTGGCTGCCAGCTGGCACAGGAAGCCGACACGTCCCAGAGATGAGCGAAGGGCCAGCTGGAAAGCCGCCGAGAGAGCTTTAACACACTCGTCGCCACGGCGGCAGACTCCATTGGCCCATCCTGTTAACTGACACAACACACCACTAATTGTGCATTAATCAGACGCTTTTCGTTAGCGCGTCCCGGGAGCCCCTTCTTGGATTGCAGAGGTCTGACTTGTGTGTGTGTGTTCCAGCGCGCTGTGTATCCCCAGACTCCATGTTTTTGGCTTCTTGTTTGGCGTGCTGCGTTGCCAGTTCCACTTTGAATTACAGTTTGTGTTCCTAATTCAATTTAAAGCAACAATATGCAATAACTTTAACATCATTTAGGGCTACGGTGACTTGTAATCAGGAGAATAGCAGATCAGTCATTCCCACGGCAACCATGGAATATCTACTTGATCAATGTAGAGTTGACCAGCCAGGACACTTGTGTTATCATTCAGTTGAGTCATAAAAATAGATGGCAAATATTTAAAATACAGATAATACATGCATAAAATTATGATCATTTTCTTAAAATCCATTCTTAATTTTCTATGCCGCTTATCCTCACGAGGGTCGCGGGCATGCTGGAGCCTATCCCAGCTGTGGAGCTAACTTTGGGCGAGAGGCGGGGTACACCCTGGACTGGTGGCCAGCCAATCACAGGGCACATATAGACAAACAACCATTCACACTCACATTCATACCTATGGACAATTTGGAGTCGCCAATTAACCTAGCATGTTTTTGGAATGTGGGAAGAAAACCCACACACGCACTGGAAGAACATGAGATGTTCAAGAGGAGATGCCTGAGGGGGAATCGAACCTGGGTTTCCAAGCTGTGTGGCCTGCGCGTGCAACCCCAATTTAAGATATTTAATCAGATATTTAACATTTATCCAATAAATGTGAACCAATGTCCAACTGAGGGCAAAGTAAGTGTTAATTCTAGGAAGATTTTTAAGGCAGTTTCAGGAAGATTACAGAAAGTTTGTAGAGTTCTTGCTATCCAAATGGATGGGACGTCATGGAAAAAGCTTAAAATTGTGACAATGTCAATCAGATAATCCAGTATGTGAGCAAGAAGACATCCTGCTGTCATTGAGCCAATAAAATCAGGCCTCATCATAAAAGTACATCTAAGAATTTAAACATGACATATTTTCCAAACAACCATTCACACTCACATTCATACCTATGGACAATTTGGAGTCACCAATTAACCTAGCATGTTTTTGGAATGTGGGAGGAAACCGGAGTACCCGGAGAATCGAACCCAGGTCTTCCAGATCTCCTGACTTTGTGGCCTACATGCTAACCACTCCTACACCATGCGGCCCATTTTCTTAAAATAGTAGTTGCTTTTATGTTGTTTTTTGACTGTATAATACAAGCCCCATCCATTATTACTATTATTAATTGTATTGAATACTGTATATTGCAATATTGTCATTACTATTACTGACTAAGATGGTGGGTTGTTTTGTAATATTATTATTATTAATATTATTACTATTTTGTCCAGGCTGTGTCTCGGTGTGGTGCCCAGCCTCCTCTATCAAGGATAAGTAAATATCAGAGAAATCCTCAATTTAACCTTTGGCAGATGTGGTTTTTCGCCATAAGTCACACTTTGCATTTCCCGTCCCTTCGGGACGTCGGTTGTCACACATGCAGCACGTCTGGCCTCCTTCCTCGCCGGGTCAAAGTAACCAAACACTAAAAGTGTCTGTGTGTGTGTGTGTGTGTGTGTGTGTACTGAGCAAAAGGGGGAGTGTGTGGAGCGTGTGCATGCGTGCAGATGGTTCACAAGCCATCCTTTCAATTAGGCGGAGTATAAATATCCGTGGCTGATTGGAATGTGGAGGCTACGGGTACAAAAGGGCCCCCCGTCTTGGCGGCGCTCCAAGGGCCCGTCGCGTGTTCCATCGCTGAGGCAGTCACGCTGGAAGCTGCTCATAGTGAGTGACTCTGACAATGGTCACACTCATTTCCACCTCCTTTCTTTCCCCGTGTCCTGCACCGTCACAGCTAACACTACATTCGAAACAGGCCGCCACTTGCAGATGCAATGTCTTCTTTCCCCTTTACGCCTTTAGTTCTTCAACTTCAAATTCCTTGCGCAAAAAAAAAACATTTCCGACTTATACATTTCAAGCAAGTTCCTTTTATGCTCTCACATTTTATTCCTTCCACAGTCGCCAAGCTCCTAATGTCATTATTAAGCTATCCTGCAGGTGACACCATCAGATTATTATAGGTGGTTGCTGACAAGCAAAACATATAAGAGCACACAGCAAAGACTACAGGCATGATGATGTTTTTAAAAAAAAAAACTAGTGAATTGATTTTCACCAAATTTGTTGTGAGGTGCGGCATTGGCAAGGATTTTGATTTGGTGAAGATCTAATAAGCGATGATATTCACTTCGCATAGCTTTCAAACGAGGCACGTGCTGGATTCGTCCTTGCAGTGCATATTTATCTGCGCCGTGCTGTGAAAATATCAAATATTTTGAATATTACAATGTTTCAAGTTAGTCCACTGTCCAATAACAGTTTTAATTACAGTTGAACCTTGGTTAGCATCATTAATCCGACTTTAACCAAAACATACTCTATCCAAATAAATTTTTCACAGAAGAAATCATGCAAATCCAATCAATTATTTCCAGAAAACAAATTTTTGTAGTTTTACGATCATAGTTTCACCACTTCAAATGTGTAAAATAAACAATAAAGTAACTAACTTACTTAGGAAACAACTAGTTAGCCGCTGATGACAATAAACAATTGATGGAGCGGACTTCCGGTTCCTGTTGCCATGTATTAGAAAGCTAATAGGCTGCTCTTTTGTATAAAAATACATAACGAACACAGTTGGCATAAGCGAACTAACAACTGACTTATGGCCCCGTGCCCAGTTGGGGTCCCCAAGAGCCCATGGCGGCTTGGGCCAGCCCTGGTTGGACTCACTTGGTTAGCATCATTAATCCGACTTTAACCAAAACAAACTCTATCCAAATAAATTTTTCACAAAATAAATCATGTAAATCCAATCACTTATTTCCAGAAAAGTAATTTTTATAGTTTTACGATCATAGTTTCACCACTTCAAATGCGTAAAATAAACAATAAAGTAATTACGTTACTTCGCAAAAAAACTAGTTAGCCGCTGATGACAATAAACAGGTGATGGAGCGGACTTCCGGTTCCTGTTGCCATGTATGAGAAAGCTAATAGAGTGCTGTTTTGTATAAAAATACATAACTAACACAGTTGGCATAAGCGAACTAACAACCTACTTATGGCCCCGTGACCAGTAGGGGTCCCCAAGAGCCCATGGCGGCTTGGTCCAGCCCTGTTTGGACTCACTTGGTTAGCATCATTAATCTGACTTTAACCAAAACATACTCTATCCAAATATTTTTTTTGCAGAAGAAATCATACAAATCCAATCAATTATTTCCAGAAAACAATTTTTTATAGTTTTACGATCATAGTTTCACCACTTCAAATGCGTAAACTAAACAATAAAGTAACTACGTTACTTAGCAAAGAACTAGTTAGCTGCTGATGACAATAAACAATTGATGGAGCGGACTTCCGGTTCCTGTTGCCATGTATTAGAAAGCTAATAGGCTGCTCATTTGTATAAAAATACATAACTAACACAGTTGGCATAAGCGAACTAACAACCGACTTATGGCCCCTTGCCCAGTTGGGGTCCCCAAGAGCCCATGGCGGCTTGGGCCAGCCCTGGTTGGACTCACTTGGTTAGCATCATTAATCTGACTTTAACCAAAACAAACTCTATCCAAATGAATTTTTCACAAAATAAGTCATGTAAATCCAATCAATTATTTCCAGAAAAGTAATTTTTATAGTTTTACGATCATAGTTTCACCACTTCAAATGCGTAAAATAAACAATAAAGTAACTATGTTACTTAGCAAAGAACTAGTTAGCCGCTGATGACAATAAATAGGTGATGGAGCGTACTTCCGGTTCCTGTTGCCATGTATTAGAAAGCTAATAGGGTGCTGTTTTGTATAAAAATACATAACTAACACAGTTGGCATAAGCGAACTAACAACTTGCATAGGGCCCCGTGACCAATAGGGGTCCACAAGAGCCCATGGCGGTTTGGTCCAGCCCTGGTTGGATTCATGCAATGTATTACTAACAGAGCATGTCATATATTTTACATTAAGTGGAAAATGTATGTGAAACAAGGCAATATTTTCACATTTTAAACATTAATAGAGAAACACGCTAACCGCTGTGTAGCTGAGGTTCTATGCAACCACAAAATGCTTCAACTCAGAATGCGGTAACCCAAGGACCACCCGTACTGGGATTTTAATGATGTACATTTCTTTATAATATATGTTATTTCTCAGTGAATAAAGCATGCAAAGCTGCAAAGGCCTATAGCGGATGTGTGTGTCCATATGGCGGCGTTCTGTTCTCTATCATTCTAATTTATGTTGAGACATAAACATTTGTACTTTTTGTGTTTTTTTTTCCTACCGTGTTCCCACAGTTTCTCATAGCATCAGGACAATACCACAACAATAAAATCATATGCCCTTTGTTGTGAAGATGACCCCTCCCCCTTCCAAATGGCCCCCACCCCACCGACCTCCTCTTCCAAGTCTCTTCTGCATCCCCGTGGAATCAGGAGAGATTAAAAATTAGGGGATTAGGTTGCCCTCCTCATCCAAACAATGGCGTCCAACACGGGACTGCAAGCTCCCGAGGCGTGGCTAAGTCCTCCGTGTCAGTTATTCCTTATGGAAGGGTTCTCTCGGAAAAGACGCGTCCTCGCTTTTTCTGTCTTGCAACCCCCTTTCTTCTTTATGACCCGCTGCTGTAATGAGGCAACATGGGATATTGAAGGTGGGGTGGGGGGGTAATATCTACTAATAGGGTCAAAAAGTAATGTAAAGTGTTTATTCGTCTTTCAAGCTTGATGATTATTTGTGTTATTTTACGGCAAACATTGTCAGGCAGTAATAATGAGTCCAATAATGGCGAGGTGATGTAAGACGCGGGCGGTCCTACTGAATTAAGGCCCTCTTTTAAAGATGTCAGTGTTGAACGTAGAGCGGTAGCCGGCCATGGCAAGCACTCCTTTAATTTCACTCCTCTGTCAGCTTTTATTAAAAGCCATTCGTCACGAGCAGAGCGGAGAAGGAGGCAGGAAAAGACACAAATGAGTGAGATGTAGGGGGGAGCGGCTGGGGGGGGGGACAAACAGTAGAGACAAAGAAAGATTACTTTCTGGTAGATTGATAACAACGTTGTCATTTTTTTTGGTGGGGGGGTTGCTTTGTTATCACCTTGGGGAGTCTTATAGGCTGAAGTCAGAGTGGGCGTGTCTAGGGTTTGATAAATGATGAGTCTGGGGTAGGTAGGCATTGTAGACCATCCCTGTCCCGCATGTACCCAACCCTGGCCAAGCCCACCTTCATGTCCATTTGTAACTGTCTTGGGAGGGGCCGTCAGTGACCTGCTGATGTCCCCCCTCATTTTCCTGAAGGTACGGATGAGGAATTGGAAAATATGTCATGTTAAAATTCTTAGATGTACTTTTATGATGAGGCCTGATTTTATTGGCTTGATGACAGCAGAATGTCTTCTCGCTCACATACCGGATGATTTGATTGACACTGTCACAATTTTAAGCTTTTCCATGACGTTCCGTCCATTTGGAAGGCAAGAATTCCAGGAACTTCCTGTAATTTTCCTGAAACTGGCTTAAAAATCTTCCTAGAATTAACACTTCCTTTGCCCTCAGTTGGACATTGGTTCACATTTATTGGATAAATGTTAAATATCTGATTAAATATCTTAAATTGGGGCTGCACAAGCAGGCCACACAGCTTGGAAACCCAGGTTCGATCCCCCCTCAGGCATCTCCTCTTGAACATCTCATGTTCTCCCAGTGCGTGTGTGGGTTTTCCTCCCACTTTCCAAAAACATGCTAGGTTAATTGGTGACTCCAAATTGTCCATAGGTATGAATGTGAGTGTGAATGGTTGTTTGTCTATATGTGCCCTGTGATTGGCTGGCAACCAGTCCAGGGTGTACCCCGCCTCTCGCCCAAAGACAGCTGGGATAGGCTCCAGCACTCCCACAACCATTGTGAGGGTAAGCAGTAGAAAATTAATGTCTTAAATTGACTTCAAAAATATTTAGTTCATGTAACTGACATTTTAACATTTTTCTTTTTTTACGTCACCTCCTGTCTGCCCCCCACTTATCCCCCACACCAGAATACATTTACAGGAACACACACAAGCACAAATCTTATTTGTGTATAATATATCTTATTTTCTGTTATAATGTCTCCTATATTGTGAAAAAAGAGTGTAAAGGTGACTATAGGGGTGTTATTTCATTTCTTGTGGGCTCTAATAATGTTAAAAACATATTTAGAATGTTGTGAACAGGTTTTCTATGTTCTAAGTATGAAAATATTCAATTTCTAAATAAGGAATCTTATTTTGTGGAAATTCACTTATCTGGAAGCAATTAACAGCAATAAATTAGGGATATTACCTAAAACAAGCGAAATAATCATCAAGAAATGTACAAAAAGTTGGTCAAACTTGACTAAAAAAAAAAAAAGACTTGACAAAAAAAAGATGATCGAAAAGAGTGCACAATAACTACTTTTGACCTTGATTTCAGATATTTAATCCTCCTTAGAATTCAACTTTTACAGTGTAGCCTTGCTTCATGGTCAAGTTGATTCAGATCACGTTTTTACACAACTCTTGTTGTCCTAAAATACTGTTAAATATATGTAGGCTATATAAAATTAAAAAGAAAAAACACAAACTAATATATAAGCTAGTAAATTAGTAGGAAACACGGTTAATATCGCTAAAACAAGCAATAAAAGCACCAGAAGAAAACTCAGTGAAATAAAACAAAATAATTCAAACAAATAAAAGTACAAAACAAACACATGAAAAGTTGTGTTCAGTGACTGTATGACGAACAAATAAAAACAAACAAACTTTTACAGTATATGAGTACAAGCCTGATATTTCAGCAGTATATATGTTCTCCAGGGACACAACCATATATATACTTTAGAGTAGTCAGTGTTCAGCATCCATAACATCCATTATTGTTTAAATAGCAAGATAATTGTGTCTTGCCTACAGTCAAGCATGGTGGTGGTAGTGTCATGGTCTGGGGCTGCACAAGTGCTCAAATAATGCATCCCAACATGGACTGTGACACTGTAAAGAAAAGTGTGATGCCCACATCGATTCCTGAAAATGAGTGACCACACTGTACATTTGTGATCACATATGTACAATACAAATCATTTATTGTCTGGCAACACAAGTTGAAATTGAGTCTCTAGTGTGAGCACCATTGTTATCTACCCTTAATCCTGTTGGGTATAGTATGGGATTGTGGAGAACTGCACAGGTTAATACTGACATCCTTTTCCACTCCTCCATGATGACATCAATGGTGGCGTTGACACCTTGCAGTCTTCCACGTCGCGCAACACTCGTGCAGCCCCTGACCATGATACGAACACCACCATGCTTTACTGTCGGCAAGACATCATTATCTTCCAACTCACTTGTGTTGCCAGCTTTGTACTAATTAATATAGTACTTAACTTTATGCTACCCTCGGCCATCTCTGTGTGGAGTTTGCATGTTCTCCCCGTGCATGCGTGGGTTTTCTCCGGGTACTCCGGTTTTTTCCCACATTCCAAAAACATGTTAGGTTAATTGGCGACTCCAAATTGTTCATAGGTATGAATGTGAGTGTGAATGGTTGTTTGTCTATATGTGCCCTGTGATTGGCTGGCGACCAGTCCAGGGTGTACCCCGCCTCTCGACTGAAGACAGCTGGGATAGTCTCCAGCACCCCTCGCGACCCTCGTGAGGGTAAGCGGTAGTAAATGAGTGAATGACTTGACTTTATGTATGTATTTGATACTAGATAGCTTCTTTTTGTATAACAATGGTTTTAGAAACACATACTCTGCTTCACAATGTCATAGTACATTACAGGTGCATCAATGAATAGTATAATGGATTATATATCTATTATCCAATTTATTGACATTCATTCATTCATTCATTTTCTACCGCTTATACTCACGAGGGTCGCGGGGGGTGCTGTAGCCTATCCCAGCTGTCTTCGGGTGAGAGGCGGGGTACACCCTGGACCGGTCGCCAGCCAATCACAGGGCACATATAGACAAACAACCATTCACACTCACATTCATACCTACGGACAATTTGGAGTCACCAATTAACCTAGCATGTTTTTGGAATGTGGGAGGAAACCGGAGTACCCGGAGAAAACCCACGCATGCACGGGGAGAACATGCAAACTCCACACAGAGATGGCTGAGGGTGGAATTGAACCCTCGTCTCCTAGCTGTAAGGTCTGCGCGCTAACCACTCGACCGCCGTGCCGAATTTATTGACATATAT
Source organism: Doryrhamphus excisus (assembly GCF_037039965.1). Taxonomy (NCBI): domain Eukaryota; kingdom Metazoa; phylum Chordata; class Actinopteri; order Syngnathiformes; family Syngnathidae; genus Doryrhamphus; species Doryrhamphus excisus. The sequence goes on from NC_136361.1 coordinate 14,463,155, forward strand.
TTTGGAATTTAATTAACCATTTATTGATTAAAAAATGTAAATATCCCCTGATTTTAGCCTCTCAAATGTGAATATTATTTCTTTCATCATCTATGAAAGCAGACTGATTATGTTTTAGGTAAAACAAGATATTAATACGCATGTTTTTTTTCAAGAGAGGTGCACAATGCCGTGGTACATTAGAGCTATGCAATAACGAACTGATGAATCAATGATTATGTTATTAGCCAATTAATCGAAAACTATTTTCGTTTTTGATTATTTGCTTTTTGTTAATTTTAGATGTTTTTAGCCTGTCAAATAGCGAATATTTTTTTTTATCCATCATTTAATCAAACTACAATTCATGTTGGAATTTCCCCTCTTTGAAGCTCCCCCGTTCTGGCAGCACTCATGCAGCTCCAGACCATGATGCCACCACCAGGCTACTCACTTGTGTTGCCAGTTATTTGGACAATAACGAATGTGTGTTGTTGACTGATTTCCAATGGATAGTAAATGTATACTGCTATACATGTAATACTAGTAATACCAAAACGTTTGTACACTGATACAATATACAGTAATGCAATGCTTGCTGAACTTTGAGGGGTGGACTCGCTTTTTTGGAGAAACTGTACAGTTTTGTTGTTTGCTGTTTCCTTGGGATAAGATCTTATACTTTATGTAAGTTTGTAAGGAGAAACTCCTCACGCTGGCAAATGACATGGAGTTAGGTTGTAAGATGGCATCAAAGTGGCCTGTGCCGCCCCCCCCCTTATGCACCCCGCCCACCTCACCTCCAAGCCCACGCAGCAGACGTACAGTACCTACAATCAAAAGGAAATTAAATGATTTATTATAGCTTTCCCGCCCTCTGCGCCGAGTCAAACATGAAAAATAAAAGACAAGAAAGGGCTTTCAGAAACACTTGTACAATGCGTTTTACGTTCCTCTCCCATTTGCCCTCCTCGCTCGCTCTCGAAGTGAATAGTACATGATAGCGCTCCACGGAGGGAGGAAGAGGAGAGGGGAGAAAGAGAGGGGGAAATAAAATGAAGTGTGACAACATATGAATTTCAAATTTCTTGGGAGACATCAAAGTGCGCCATCCGGGGTGTCTCTCTGACAAGGACACTTTCTGATTTTTAATTCCGTCCTCTGATTGTATCGCCGGGGCCCTAACGAAGAAGCCACAGCAGTGAGTGGCATCCGGCGGCCAGAGATAGAGCAGGCAGGGGGGAGATGGTGGCGTTTGGAGGATAGAGAGAGTACGTTAGATCAGACGAAGGGGGTTGAGGAGAAAGATGGAGGAGGAAAGGGGAGAAGAAAGGAGAGGATCATCCAAACAGTGGCGGCCGGGCTCTTTGTTGTCGAGGCGATCAGAGCATCTCTTTCATCACACTGAGATGCAGGAGGAGGGAAAGAAAGCCAGACGCTACATTTTTTTTCCTTCCCAGTCAGGGTGACAGTGACACGGATAGAAGGAGGGCACACATCACATGGAGGACCTTCTTCCAAGGACTTGTTGGAACAACCGCTTTAACCTTAAACAACATGTTTACACTCCGGCATCATCACGCAAATCCCACTTTTCTAATCACGCCTCCACGCCAAAGACGTCTTAATTGCCCGTGAGCGCCTCAGCAGGATGCCAGAGCGTGCCTCTGGCGAAGCTCAGTGCCAGGCAGTGCCGCGGGGCCAGCCAGGGGTCCCCCCCAACCCCAAAAGCATCCCCTGCGGTGTGCACTCCCTCCAAGGCCCTTTTGGAAAACGGATGCAAAAGCTCCAGGGAAGCGCGGGTGGAAAGGTCATACGAGTGGCATGTTACAATGATGAGCTTGTGTCGCCTAGCAACCAGACATTATTTTAAATGTGTCATTTATACCTGTAATAAGGTTCATAATCGCACAATGTAACATGCAGTACGCTGCAAAGATCTTGGACCGCAGCTTGCTTTGATGTTTTTCATAGCAGCCATGTTGACATCGCTTCTCGCTTGAAGACAGCTGGGATAGACTCCAGCATTCCTGCGACCCTCGTGAAGATAAGCGGTAGAAAATGAATGAATACAAAACCTGCAAGACTTTGTAAAGCGGTGTAGCATGTGCCAAGGAAGATGCTTATCCTCACTTGGGTCGATGGTATGTTGGAGCCTATCCCAGTTATTGTGCACTCTTTTCGATCATCTTTTTTTGTCATTTTTTTTGTCAAGTCTTTTTTTTGTCAAGTTTGACCAACTTTTTGTACATTTTCTTGATGATTATTTTGCTTATTTTACATAATATCCCTAATTTATTGCTGTTAATTGCTTCCAGACCCCAACCGGGATAATTTCCACAAAATAGGATTTCTTATTTAGAAATGGAATATTTTCAAAATATATATAAATAATATAATATTATATTATAAATAATATATATTTTCTAAATATGTTTTTAACATTATTAGAGCCCACTAGAAATGAAATAACACTCTTTTTTCACAATATAGGAGACATTAATAAGACTTGTGCTTGTGTGTGTTCCTGTAAATGTATTCTGGTGTCGGGGTTAAGTGGGGGACGGAAGGAGGTGACGTAAAAAAGACAAATGTCAAAATGTCAGTTACATGAACTAAATATTTTTGAAGTCAATTTAAAATATTCATTCATTCATTTTCTACCGCTTACCATCACGAGGGTCATGGGCGTGCTGGAGCCTATCCCAGCTGTCTTCGGGCGAGAGGCGGGGTATACCCTGGACTGGTCAGCAGCCAATCACAGGGCACATACGTATAGACAAACAACCATTCACACTCACTTTTATACCTATGGAGAACCCCCCCCACACACACACAGGGAGGACATAGTCATTCTCTACTTCACAATGTCACAGTATATGTTGGAATTCATGTTTACCCTCAATAAACCGCAGCTCCCCAGTTCCAGCAGCACTCATGCACCTCCAAAGCATAACGCTATCCGCGGGGAGGACACCATTACCTTACTACTCACTTGTGTTGCCAGCTGTAATGGTTGTCGACTCATAGGGTTTGGCTGAAAATGCTAAAGTTGTGTTATTTTCTAAGCTTAGGGAATGAAGACAGAAGGTCACAATAAATCACACACACACACCACGCACACATGCACACTTAGACGGGCCCCTCCTTCTCGGCGAAGCAGCTGAGAGGCGAGTAGCCACAATGGCCCTTTAGGGCGAGACAGTCCTAATCCATCCCCCCTTTCACCCCCTCCATCCATCCATCCTACTGCGTCGGTGAAAGGGGGCCTGTCAATCATTGCATGGCACCCTCGGGTCCCTGAGATGGACATGCTTAGATTTAGGATTTACTGTAACCCCTCTTTTTTTGCCTTATTAAAAAAAAAATCTCACAGATGCACGTGCCCTGATAAATAGCACACATGTTAAATAAAGTCACACAGACAGAATGTTTTATTTCATTTTATTGACAATATTCATCCTTGTTATTACATTGTATTGTAATATAAGATACTTAGATACTTCAAACCAGCACTTTTTACTTGAAGGGAGTTAATGAGGGTGAAAAGCAGACACAGTCTGGGATGGATGATGATTATTTTGGATGCATTTCATATGGTTGCACACACACGCACACACACACACACACACACACACACACACATGCAGTTATGGGTAAACTGCAAAGGCAAACACACTCTGACCTACACTGAGTAAACACTTATTTAGAGGTGTCAGACGCCGCATTTAATATCCTCTGGCACAGTAACTGAGTGTGTGTGTTTTGTCCATGTGCGTGCATATGTGTGTGTGTGTGTGTTCCCGCCAGTGAGTCGTCAGCCGAGCCGTGCGCTGTCCGTCTCAGCTGGCTGACGGTGATCAAATCAAACAGACGGTGAGGACCATGAGCGCACTTTCTGCCTCAGAGACATGGGTGAAGGAGGAGGAGGGAGGAATGGAGGGATGAAGGCAAGGGGGGTGACGTTTGGGTGGGGGGGGCTACGGGGAGTGGGGGTTAGCGAGGCAGCCCCAAAACCGCCTCCGGCCACCATTATCTCCTCAGTGGCGTGACTGTGTCCGTGCGACTCTGACAGTGTGACAAACTAGTGTTTACTCACAAGTGTGTTTGTGTTTATGTGTGTGTGTGTGTGTGTGTGTGTGTGCGTGCTTTTGTATTTCTACAGTGCACTTTTTAGGACCATTTTTCTTTGTGGGGACATTTATTGTGGATAGTCCACACCAAAAATGCAAGGATGAGCTGCTTCCTTTTCATTTCAATCATATATATTAAGGCTCTTTTCCCATTTTTTCCTCCTCTATTGAGTGTCCAGTTAATGAATACACTGGAATATTAATATTCGATAACAGCTTAGCTTCAGTAAATGAACTCAACCTGCTCCCCAATAGCAGTTAACTGGAGAAAATAAAGTGACTCTAGAGTGGTACGTCAACCAACGTGCTCTCCTACTACTCTAACACGCTATAGTCACCTTTACCCTTGTGTTACCCAATATAGTGGATATAAAAAGAGTCATTGAAAACATAAGACTTGTGCTGGTGTGTGCTGCTATAAATGTGTTCGCTGCGGGAGCTGAATGGCAGGCAGACAGTCAGTGACTATTGATTTTTTAGCTTGGTGTGGGTTACTGCAGCAACAGGATCCCATGGTTTTATTAGGGAGTATTTTCCCTGTTGTGAGGGATTACTGAGACCTAGTGACCACTGCATAATACTACATATCATTCACAGTTTCTTTGAATGCTTCTTCTGAATGCCTGATATCAGGGGTCTCAAACACACGGCCCACGGGCCAAATGTAGCCCGCAGGACACTTGTTTGAAGCCCCCGCCTTGATATGAAAGTTTAATGTTAGTGCGGCCCGCGCAAGTTTGATATGGATGCTGTATGGTATCATGTACCCAGAAAAAATTATTACGTTTGATTAATGTTCATGTTAAAGGTTAAATAACTGTTAATAGTTATCCTCCCTATCCGTGTGGAAGTGGTAGGTTTTTGGCTATTTAAGTTTAAAGGAAATAACGTGAAGGCTACCGTTTAGGTCACTAGCTCTCTAGTTTGCGAGTTAGCATGTGTCTCAAGACCCTGCAGTTGCATAATATTTTTATTGTATAAAAAGAGTATAAATGTGACTATAGTCGTGTTTTGTCATGCTCTAATAATGCTTTGTTCATTTTAATCTGAAAAAATAATTTGTCTACCCACCAACTATATGTGGTTTCTTAAGTTTTTATTATTTGCCGTTTTATTATTCATTCATTCATTCATTTTCTACCGCTTTTTCCTCACAAGGGTCGCAGGGGTGCTGGAGCCTATCCCAGCTGTCTTCGGGCGAGAGGCGGGGTACACTCTGGACTGGTCGCCAGCCAATCACAGGGCACATATAGACAAACAACCATTCACACTCACATTCATACCTATGGACAATTTGGAGTCACCAATTAACCTAGCATGTTTTTGGAATGTGGGAGGAAACCGGAGTACCCGGAGAAAACCCACGCATGCACGGGGAGAACATGCAAACTCCACACAGAGATGGCCGAGGGTGGAATTGAACCCTGGTCTCCTAGCTGTGAGGTCTGCGCGCTAACCACTAGACTGCCGTGCCGCCCGTTTTATTATCATTGTTATATTTATTTATTTATTACTGATTGATTTTCTTTATTCTTGATTTGTTTATTTATTTTTCATCTTATTTTGTGTAGAAAAATAAAAAGTAAGATATTTGAGAACAGTGGAATGTTTTATCAGAGCTTTTCTTGTAGAAAATTGGAACCAAAGCCAAGTTTTTTACATTTTTTTTGTTTTTAATAAATGCAGGTTTTTTGGGGGGAAAAACTTAATCTACTTCTGCATGCACTTTAAACTACGTACACTACTTCTACTACTACTACACTGCACTGCCCTGTTGTTTGCAATGCTCTTATTAGCGCTAGTAAGTCTGGCTGAACAGTTTGCTCCTCTTACCACCATTACAAGATTGGTTCTGTTGTCGACTTGCTGTGCAACATAGTTGAAAATTCCACGTTGCTGCTTTAACCAATCAGTCTTCTGTCTTGAATGATGAGCACATCAAGGAAAAAAACAGCCGGGGGCTTTTTTTGCGGTACGCTGTTTAGCGCCAACGCTGATTTTTAGCAGCTGACATATTTAATTTTATTCATCTGTTATACAAGAATATTAAAGCTTGGGATGCACACTTATTAAGTAGTGGTGTGGCTGCATCATCACGTGTTGTAGTGTTGTTTATAGTGAACTTGTCAGTGGTATTAAAGCTGGATGAGCAGGTTGCTCATTAATGCTGTTACAACATTGGCTTTGTTGCCACGTTGTTGTGCAATATACGTAGAAAAGCTACTCTTTTTTTTCTTTTTTTCACTTTCTCATGCACTCCAGATCATGATTACCGTAAATTCTGGTGTGTAAGCTTTTTCATCTCCGACATCTCCTTGATTTCTACTACTAATTGTATAAATTATTGTATAATTGTACAACAGTACAGTAGCTCGGCACGAGCCATTCACAAGCTACCAGTGCACTCACAACAAGCCACTGGATACTATATATAACAGTCTGATTCATGGTATCATCCAACAAAGAACACCAAACTAATCACACAGCATCTTAACATTCAAAAAGTGCACCTATGAAATATGTAAACATGCACCAATATGAGTTTACAATGGGAACTGCACTTTTTTCGGAATTTTGCTAATCATTTACAATCCTTATGTGAAACATGAACATATATTTATTCCCCATTTTTGTGCATTATAATATGAGAAAATTTGTTAATATAAGCTAGGTAACAATGCACGTCATTGGGACACACCTATTTCGACTGCAAAGCCCTCTAACAATGCTTTATCATTTCATATACTACATGCTATGATCATGCATGAAAATTGCATAGAATTTTGCCTTATTTTTATGTTTTTGAAAACTGGAACGTCTTTTCCTAGGTGCATTGATCGGAAGTAACACTACTTCCGTCAAGAAGGTAGAGAATCATGTTGTTGTGTCCTAGGCAGATCAGGCTATAGTGACACACACACACACACAAAACAGTTACTTAAAATGTTTGCTGGAACTTCAGATTAATTGACTGAGCAAATAATAGTTTGTTGCAGCCCTTATTATTTGTAGTTGTATTGTGTGGATGTGTGCATGTGTATGTTTGTAAATGTGCTTCGACAGACTGCTTAACACGGTCCAAATATCAGTCACGTCAATATATCATTAAAAAAAAAAAAAAACTGTTGGTAAAATATGTAATTTTATATAAACTTCACTACATAGTCAATATAAACACAAATAGTGACAACAGACAAACTTTCTCAGCTGACAAACTTGTGACCCCGAAGCGAGTGTGCACACAATCTAGCCCCATCCTCGTTTTTTCCTTTCGGCCGGCCCCTGTCAAGCGCCCCAACTACCCACCACACCCCGCTCCACTCCCCACTCCCGCTCACATAGCGCCTTTTAATGGTAAATCAACAAAGGGCCCACATGAAAGAAAGGCTAGCTCTCTCCAGTTTGCGAGGCGAGGAAGAATTATTCATCAGCGCTGCCGTGTTGGCACTGCAGGCGAAAATCCTGCAGCACCAGCCCTCGCTTTTAATTGCCAGAAAATGAGTGTAAATGATAGGGAGAGGGTGAAGGAGAAGGGGGCAAAAAAAAAAAAGAGAGGGAAGGAGGGGGGAAATATGAAGTATAAAGAACAAGGCCAACAGTCGGGGTGATAAAAAAAAGAAGTGGCAATCAGAGAAGTGAGGTGCCCCCGCCTCACCCTAAGCAGCCCAAAAAGTGAGATAGTGAAGGTTGGGGCGGTGGGGAGTGCCATCAAAAAAAGGAGTGGTGGGATTAGGTCTGAGAGACAGTTTACTACGCTCTTTTTGTGTGCCCAACCTGCAGGATTAGAGATAACAAATGTTAGTTGAGGACGAGCACCTGCTGTGAGCCCAAGAGGGAGGAGGAGGAGGAGGAGGAAGATGAGCTGGCATTGCGAGAATGGCACAGTAAAAGAAGGGGGTGGGGGGTGGGGGGGGATGATGATAAAAATATTAAGGAAAAAGGGAGGAAAAAGTCAAGGAGGGGAGGGGCAAAGAAGTAGATGCTGCAAAGTAAATTTTGTCTTGTGAGATTGCGTCTCCGGAGTTTACGTTCAAGTTGCTAATCTGCAGACCCGGAGGCGCGCTGGGGTCGTGTTCCGCGACAAACTCCTGACGGAAAAACACATTTTTAACTTATCTGTACCCCTTGGCAGAGGATGAGTGCTTGACTGGGAAACATAACCATCATTTATCAATTCCTCATTTTTAGTATTGTATTTGATTGTAGGAAATCCTAAAGAAGTTGGATTTTTTTTGCACAATGAAATCCCAAATGGAACATTATTGATTGCTAGAATCCTCGTAACACATAGGGATGAGCTGGATACTTCTTATAAACGAGTATCTGGTACGGATAATGCATTTTTGACAGATACGTGTATGAAAGGAATCATTTAGTCATTATCTGTATTAAGAGGACCTATTGTACTTTTCCACTTTTCTGACCTATAAATATAGATAGAATGTTGTATTCTCTCTGTTTCAGAGGGCGTTACAAAACTGTTTTGATATGAACCCAGCCAATCACAGGGCACATATAGACAAACAACCATTCACACTCACATTCATACCTATGGACAATTTGGAGTCTCCAATTAACCTAGCATGTTTTTGGAATGTGGGAGGAAACCGGAGTACCCGGAGAAAACCCACGCATGCACGGGGAGAACATGCAAACTACACACAGAGATGCCCTAGCAGAGAATCGAACCCAGGTCCTCTCGATCTCCTCATATACTGGCCTATATGCTAACTCGTCGAACATACATGGGATATTTAATATGCAGCAAAACCCCATCCATCCAATTTTTTATACCGTTTATCCCCACGAGGGTCATGGGTATGCCAGAGCCTATCCCAGGTGTCTTCAGGGGAGAGGTGGGGTACACCTTGGACTGGTCGCCAGCCAATCACAGGGCACATATAGACAAACAACCATTCACACTCACATTCATACCTATGGACAATTTGGAGTCGCCAATTAACCTAGCATGTTTTTGGAATGTTGGAGGAAACCGGATAAAACCCACCCATGCACGGGGAGAACATGCAAACTCCACAAAGAGATGCCCAGGCGGAGAATCGAACCCAAGTCTTCTCGATCTCCTGATATACTGGCCTATATGCTAACTCGTTGCACATCTTAAGATGGGATATTTAATATGCAGCAAAACTCCATCCATCCATTTTTGATACCGTTTATCCTCACGAGGGTCACGGGTATGCCGGAGCCTATCCCAGGTGTCTTCAGGGGAGAGGCGGACTGGACTGGTCGCCAGCCAATCACAGGGCACATATAGACAAACAACCATTCACACTCCCATTCATACCTATGGACAATTTGGAGTCACCAATTAACCTAGCATGAATTTTGGAGAGTACCCAGCGAAGCGCATGCAAAATCCACATAGAGATGCCCGAGCAGGGAATCGAACAAAGGTCTTCAAGCTGTGTAGCCTGCGCACTAACCACTTGCTCACCATGCGGACGCAGCAAAACTCTTGATTTTTAATTAAATATGTGCTTTTATTCTAAACATGACATGACAGTAACCAATACCAGAAAAAGTCTTTAACTGCTGTCCGCATCCTCCTCCTGGGAACTAAAACCACTAAAGTCGTCCTCTTCAAGTGTCGGAACCAAACAGACCCATAATTCCCTCAGCACACACGTTGTCACTCCTAGCGAAAGTGTCACCCCACACCGAGGCAAATCAGCACCTGAGACCCAGCTGTCCTCTCCAGCATCCAACAGTCCAGCCCCCTGAATCTGGCAACCACCAAAGCAAAAGTTTTCGAACGGAACGCTACAAATTACATGCATATCTCCACCACATTGTCCATGATGAGTAGTAAAACAATGGACTTTTTTTCCTTGCTGTTTACATCATGTTTCAACAGCAGCCCGTTTAGTGAAAAATTATTTATTCAAAAAATATTTGTCATGTGTTGAGTTTGTTCTTGTCTCCTTTTTTGACAGGATGAATGTGGAGTGTAGTCCTCACTCTTTCCCTCAAGGAAGCACTCAGACTGCTCATTTCAGAATGAAGAGTCCGTCTGGAGCCACCGATGGAGGACTTCTTCACCTGGCTGCACACACACACACACACACACACGTTGGCGTGACCTCCACCAGTCTACGTCCACCCAAGGTGAGCTGCACTATGTTACTTGTGATGATGAGGAAGCGCGGGGGGGGGGGGGGGGGGGGGTGCTCTTACGTGACCTGGACAGAAAAAGGTCCTGACCTAAGACTTGCTGCCTGCACTTCAAATCTGCCGACCCCCCCCCCCCCCACCGATTAGCATTCAAGCCCCACATTGACCTTTTATTTTGGAATTTACAGTCTGACAGTCTGAGACCTCCATGGAACAACTCAATGAAAACTAATGTGACAATAAGCTGCTTTCACTTTTAACCGCTCCTCATTCTCTCCATATGTTGTTGCTGTTTCATCAGTCATATTTTTAAAGTGGAGGGAAGAAGAATAAAAAAAAAAACAAAAGGCAGAGAATCACTGCAGGGGCCGCTAAACGAAGCATAAAGACCCCGAGTGACCGAGGGGAATTATTTGGCTCCATTAAGCAAGCATTAACATGAATTACTATCTAATTAAAATTAAACAGCTCATTAATAACTTTGCGGTTGGGGCCTTAGTGCGGACGTTGTGTGGAGTGAGTGTGTGTTTGTGTGAGTATGTTGTGTGTTGCGTCGCGGCCAAGAGAGCAATCAAGTGGGATAAAAACCAAGCAGCTGCTAGTTCACAGGAGAGTCTGGGCCTTTTCCAGAGGGCCTCTTACCTGCGCAGCCAAACTACACGAGAGACGCAAACTATTTACACCTCAAACACCTTTTGGAATATTTACAAAAATGTTTGCTTTTGAACGTGACTACTAATAACAACTAATAATAGTTATAGTGTCATTTTGGCTGTTTGTTAATACAATAACAGAATTACATATCTTTAAAAACTGCGTTATTGGAGAAGATAGCGTTGTTTTTGCTGCTTGTAAGATAATAGCATTATTTATCTTCAAAACACAAATATATGAAAACATGCCATATTTTGAAAATGACCCTGCAGTCATCCCTTGCTATGTCGCAGTTAAAAAAAATAAATTACAATTGCTGTTTCATGGTTGAATATGGCCTATTATTTGTCCAAAACAAAATACAGTCATTCATTCGTTAATTTTCTACCGCTTATCCTCACGAGGGTCGCGGGTATGCTGGAGCCTATCCCAGCTGTCTTCGGGCGAGAGGCGGGGTACACCTTGGACTGGTCGCCAGCCAATCACAGGGCACATATAGACAAACCACCATTCACACTCACATTCATACCTATGGACAATTTGGAGTCACCAATTAACCGAGCATGTTTTTGGAATGTGGGAGGAAACCGGAGTAACCGGAGAAAACCCACGCATGCACGGGGAGGACATGCAAACCCCACACAGAGATGGCCGAGGGTGGAATTGAACCCAAGTCTCCTAGCTGTGAGGTCTGCGCGCTAACCACTCAACCGCCGTGCAGCCTAAGAAAATACATATTTAAAATAATTATTAACTTTTTGGCCTAAATTAAGAATGCTCAAGCATAAAATGGCAAAATGAACGCAAATACAAATATAAGGCATTCAGAAGATGTGTTTGGTAATGGTAATGGTTTTATTTCATTTGAACGTGCATCAGATTACAATTGAATGCATCACATAATCAGTTCACAGTTCCACATGTCCAAAAGGAGTAGGAAGAAGCAAAGCTTATTAAATCTTACCCCTCCATCTGGTACTTTTACAATCAGTAACTGTTACATTTGTTCACTTCCTGCTTTCCTAATATAGTTTCAGTGTTTTTTTTTTTTATCACGTACCGAAGTACGAGGTGATATGAGCATCCAATGACATAATGGGTACCATAGTAAGTGTCAATATAGTGATATGTATAGCACATCATGACTGGTTCAAGACTCTTCATCCTTGTATTTAGCAAACATCAACTGCTTGTATTGTTTCTTGAATTGGCTCATCGTTGTGCATTGTTTGAGGGTCTTACTCAATCCATTCCATAGTTTGATTCCATATACTGAAATGCTATGGCTTTTTAACGTAGTCCTAGCATAGAAGTGTTTCAAATGTAGTTCTTCCCTGAGATCATATTTCTCCTCTCTTGTAGAGAAGTATTGGATGACATTTTTAGCTAATTGCTTAATTTTAGCCTTATGCATTATTTTAGCTGTTTGAAGAATAACTATATCAGCAAGTATTTATGATTTTAGAAATATGATTTTTTTTGTATTTGTACTATCCAGGCTTCTCCATTGTAGTGTTTTTTTTTGTTTTTGTTTTTTGTTTTTTTACAAAGTGGCATCTCCACCTACTTGCCTGACATTCATACCTAAGTCGGTTGCAAAATTATGTTGCATAAACTACTACTAACAACATTTTTTTCTATCAGTGAATACACAAATATTGCTCACACACGTGCAAAAAGGAGTGAATTTGTAGCGATGGAGCTGCAGGCAACAGTGTTAGTGCGCATATTTTGACAAGTATACGTGATGGGCGTCGACTCACTCCCGCTGAGTCCCGCTGGGTTTTTTTTTTAAGCTTCTCAGTGGATCAGCCTCGCAGGATCTGTCAAGAGAAGAGAGAGACAGACAGACGGTGTGTTACATCAGTGGTGAGAGGATGCTGAATGAAGATGACAAAATACACAGAGAAGCTAAAGGTCAATGTGAACATGCTGGAGAACATCCTCTTTAAGGAGCACAACTTTTTTTTTTTTTTCCATCCACCTGTTGCTTCATTCAGCACCTTTAAAATCATCTGTACTCCCTCGGGAGTTGGCGCTTTTAAATGAATATATGTACATTCCTATGAATCCTACGAAATTCATACAAAAACTCACACCTAGATTGTCCGCTACCGTGCACCAGCGACCCTTCCATCCCACCACAACCCCCCCTCAAAGCCCTCCTTGGTCCACCTGTGGGTCGTCGAGCTTCACGGCTATATGTCCATCCTCTCTGTTGCCGAGGAAGTACAATCCTCTACTTTGAATTCAAGGTGATTATTATCCCCGATCCCCTCATGGCCTGGCGTGCTCGCCTCTTGCCTCCATAAAGACATGTTTATGTATGTATGTGTGTGTGTGTGTGTGTGTGTGTGTGTGTGTGTGTGTGTGTGCATGGGGAGTTTTTTTTTTTTTTCAAGGGTCGGTTGGGAAGATAAGCAGAGGAATTTCAGGCAGGTGAATATGGATTGGGTCCCTACTTATAGACTTATAGAGAACAGCACAGATAGAGAGGTAAACAGCTCCTGGCCAGGAAGTAGCAAGATACGTGTGTGTGTGTGTGTGTGTGTGTGTGTGTGTGTTACACTTTGAGGTCCGATTTAACATGTTTTCTCACTTTGTCGCCCATTCAGGACCTTTATTCAGCCACTCACTAACCGTAAAAGCCAGCGGTATGTTTTTTTTACTGTTTGTTTCCTAATTAGCAGGATTACACCAAGACTACATGAAAGGTTTGCATGAAACTTTTGTATAATTTCAAATGGGAAGGTTATGTTATAACTCTAATCATAATCCATGAACCTGCATGTATAGTCTGGAGAGCAGTTTTTGATTTTTTTTTTCCACTTTTGCTGAGGAAATGTTCTCTTTTTAATATCAACTGCAACCCCCACTCTACCTTTCCACATAAATGCAAATCATAGAGTCCGATATTCTTCAACCAGGAAGTAGTCTCCTATTTTACAAACACAAAAATAGTACTTAATGCTTAGTTTGTTTCCACCTTTTTGTCACTGTCATGATAGAACTCTGTCCCTTCTGCCTCAGAATAAAAATGGTAGCCTCCCGTCCGTGTGTTCTTTATGCCTCATGTCCTTCTCCATTAACCAGGAAGTAGCACACCAACTAATAACGAATAGATAAACACAAATAAGATGCTTAATGATTTTTTTTGGTAGTGAAATTTAGTGAGATACAACAGAACCGTTACCACCCTCACCTTAATGTGAATGGTACTGTCCCGGTCCATCCCATTCCTAACATCTACATTATTTTCCAGGAAGTAGCCTTCTATTTAACAAACACAGCACAACGCATAGAAAATCTGTTTGTGACTTTCTAAATACAATCTTCACCATTGTTAGAGTTCTGTAGGCGTGAAATAACACCCCTATAGTCACCTTAATACTCCTGTTATTATTTGTTTCCACCACATTGCTCAATTGTAACACACAGGCTACAGACGGCCATGACTTTAAACATTAGCAAGCGAGCGAGCTAAATTCTTATACTCCAATTTGTTTATTGTATTCTAAATTTAAAAAGGAACAATAGAGATAGATAGAGAATAGGGAAGTAGGACACAGAAGCCAAAAATGTACCACTTCCACACAGATGTGAGGACAACGTATTGACAGTAATCTAATGTCATGTCTCAATAATGGAACATTACTGACACCTAGTGAGCAGAATATTACACATATTTTGGCCTTTCAATATTTTTGGAGTAATAATACACCATAGTCAACCACAGAACAGCAATCATTTATTTTGAAAAACTATGATATCGTGAGGGAGATTTTTTTTTTAATGTATGTAACTTATAGCATATCTATATGTGTTGCTTCATAAAATATCAATGTGGCCCTTATATTTTGTATGTGTTCAGTGTGTGGCACTTTGCGGAAAAAAGTTAGAACACCCCTGCTCTGCATAAACCAGGAAGAAGACCATTTAAAAAAAAATAAAAAATCAGCAATTTTTGTGTCACTTTTGTTTTGTTTCAATTTTGTGAGTCCACTATGCAACCATTACCCACACCCCACCCGTGAATCTCAGTGGTAGCGCCTTGTCCATCTAATGTCCGACATCATTCTTCACAAACCAGGAAGCAGTCATTTAAGTGACAGACACATTTTTTAAATTTTTGTTTGTGTTACAGTGGAACTGTTCGACCCCGCCCAATAATACAAACAATAGAATTAGTCGTCCTAATATCTTACATCACTCTCCATGAACCAGGAAGTAACTTGCTAACCGACAAACTCACACAAAGTTTCACTTTTTTTTTTTTATTTTCACTTTTGTTGGAGGAATTTTGCAAGTCACAAATGGAACTGAATCCTAACCTTGTATTCCTAACGTCCTTTTCCATAAACCAGGAAGTCGCCCGTTACTTAGCAATCAGACAAACAACATTTTGATTTTTGTTTGAGGAAAATAGGTTGTGTAGCTGTAACCCGTTTCCAAAAATGGTATAGTCCAGATGGTTCATCACTTTCAATATCGGAAATAATAATGCCTCGGTATATGCTGCTGTTTTGGTTAGCAATGGTTATCTCTTTCTTTTTGTCTCAAGTGGACAAACCGAGACATCATTTAGGGTAGAGGCCAGTCACTATTTGAAGAAAATAAGTTATTAACTACCACAATACAGCACTTCAGTTTCTCTACAATTTCTTGTGGGAGCACGTTTCAATAAATATGAAATATGTTTAAAGGGGGTTTAGTCCCCTTTGGAGGTTCTGGAGATGCTTAATTGGATTAGCCCTATTCCCAACATGCTGGTTTACATGAAGTGGACTTATGTGGGTGGCAGCTTTGAGAAGGGGAGACATAAGCATTCACAGTGCAAGTGGAGTTGAGGGGGGGGGGTGTAAGAGTACTCAAGCATGGGGGGGCCGGGGTGAGGGGGGTTAGTCTGTCTCAGGCGCCCGTTCCGCTGCCTCCCCCTTGTTTGGAGCTTGAAGTTGGGAACTCTCCTGACTAATTGCGCGCCGGTGCCTCGCATGAATATTCATTGTGGTGCGTTCATAGCCCCGTCTAATTAGCGGAGAGTTAGAGCAAGGAGAAGAAGAAACTCGCACCTTGCACCCACCACTGGGGAAGCACACCCCCACCAGCACCACCATCCACACCCCCTCTCTTCCCAATCCCACTCTCAGGGGAATGCTGGCGGAGTAGCCTGAGTTCATTAGCCAAAAAAAAAAAAAAAAAACAGGAAAGAAAAGTTACCTGACGATTCGGTCTTAAGAAAAATGGACGATTCACCTTTTTTGCATATTTAGGGGGCCTATTACGCATGTCTATCAAAGAGGAGGAAACACAATTATCTGATGGCTGCTAGTGGAATTATTTATTTATTTCTTTTTTTTTTTTTTTGCTTAAACTCTCCTCTTCACACATCACGAGAAGTTAAAAGTGTAAACACATCGTCCTCCAAAGGAAATATTCCCCTGTGGAATTGAGTGGAGGCGGTGGCTTGCATTAAATATCGAATAAAACTTCAACAGAAGTGTTACTTTGGGTTTACCTGTGGAAAATAAAACCATTCTACTCACGTTTAACAATTTGAAAGAATTTAAAAGAAGTGGTAGAAGTTCCACAATAGTCTAATGGTCCCAATCTACCGACTGGGAATACGCCATTTTGTGAGTCTGTAGCTCTAATGCTAATTAGCCGTTTGTCTACATCTGTTTATGTGGCTCCAACAAGCTTTTAAAGCAGTTTATTCACTTTTTACGTAGCTCTGCAGTTGTCCAATGTAATAGATGCCATATATCACATACAAAAACATAACATTAAGGAGTGCGACTTGAGCACGCAAACCATAGCAGCACTAGCATAGCGATGTTAGCTAAAGTGCTAACATTATATTCCCATTTTAACAGCAACATCATGCTAGGTGCTGAAGAAAAACAAAATGATAAACTTACAGAAACCAAGACTATCGATAACCGACAAATAGTTACCAGAGCTCCAGGACATATTTTAAGATGTGTAGTGAAGCCTACCTTTCTACAAAGCTGAGGGGCGTCCATGATGCCATTTAAAGCCACAATGTCAAAATGCAAAAGTTTGAGCGACTCTTCTCGCAAAAGTAAAGCAAAAAAGTAGTAATTATAAATAAATAAAATAATTATCCTCCCAATATCGGTTTATATTGGTATAAGATTTAACACCCCCCCCCCCAATCACAAAAAATGCTGTATACAACACTATAGTATGTGTTCATTCCACCACAGGAGACATGTCATGTTACCCATATTGGTATCAATATCGATATAATATCGGGACAATATCGGCATAAAGGTTTTCGGAAAAAAAGCCAATATCGTCAATCCCTAGTGATGACAGATTTTTTTTCCATGTTTGGTGCTCAACAACAGGCTCTAGGGCCACATTCATTCATTCATTTTCTACTGCTTATCCTCACAAGGATCGTGGGGGGTGCTGGAGCCTATCGCAGCTGTCTTCAGGCGAGAAGCGGGGTACACCCTGGACTGGTGGCCAGCCAATCACAGGGCACATATAGACAAACAACCATTCACACTCACATTCATACCTATGGACAATTTGGAGTCACCAATTAACCTACCATGTTTTTGGAATGTGGGAGGAAACCGGAGTACCCGGAGAAAACCCACGCATGCACGGGGAGAACATGGAAACTCCACACAGAGATGGCCGAGGATGGAATTGAACTCGGGTCTCCTTGCTGTGAGGCCTGTGCGCTAACCACTTGTCCACCGTGCAGTCTTAGGGCTACATTTAACTCACTTTTTGTGGACCTTTTCTGTTGCTATTCGTATTATATATATTTTTTTTAAATAAGACAAAAAATGGTCTCATCATGAATTTTAAAAAGAAATAAAACCTAATAGGAATGCCTGTCATCCAGGTCATTGTATTCGAATTCCATTCAATCAATAGCGACTGGACTGTTCAGGTTGTCTTGGAAGATTTCTCTTCCGAGCAGTCTTCATGAGACCAGGTGGGACACAGACCAGTCCGACTAGAGGCGAGAAGTCTTCTAAAACAACCCCAACAGTCCAGTTGTGATTGATTGAATGCCCTGCGAACCTCAGATGAACTGTAACAGTATTTTAAAAATGCCCAAACTATTAACCCACTAATACTGTATGTAATAATGGGGTGCTTTCTCCAAAGTGCAATGGCTCCTGATTGGAAAAATGTTGACAGCTTGGTCAGTGAAGCACCACACTGTGTCTGTCACATCCTGCATGTTGACCTACATGTCAGGAAAGAAACTATAAATTGACACTGTGGAGAATTTCAACAAAGAAGAATCTTGTCATTTGTGCTTCATATTAGAAGGAGGGGTTTTTTTGGGGGGGGTCGTCATCCTCAGCCCCCTCCCCCACACTTTACTTCCACTTCATCCTCAGCGCACACGGCCTGTCATTCACTTCTGTGGGCTCCCTTTCACGGGGCGCACCATGGAGACGTGGCGGGTGATGGCAAAAATGCACCACGGGGGCCACGATTCCTCCACAAAAACATTCCCCCCCTCCACCCACGAACCCACCTCCTCACCCCTCAACCGAGCATCTGGATGTGGCTTTTCCTTCCACAGCCCCATGCACAACAGTGACTCTGTGTGGGCATGCTTTTTATAGACACGGGAGGCAAGAATGGGGATGAATGACCCAAGCTGCTTTATGGAGTCACGGAAAATACACTAAAAATGCTAACAATTAAATACAAATGTAGTAAGACTAAATAAAAACTTTAAAAGACTTTAAGAAAAGGGGGACTAGCTGAAAAAAATAACTTTAAAAAGTCATAAATAATGCTGCTTTATGAAAATATATTTTAAAAAATTCAATACAAATTCATTTAAAAATACATCATTAAAAAAACCTTACAAAATTTTTAATAATACTTTTATATTATCACAGAAAAGACACTAAAATTCACAGTATTTAAAGGAAATAGCTATTGCCAAAAAAAAGTGTTTTAAATAAAGCTGCATGACCGAGACTCACAGAAAATGTATTAAAATTCAATAAATATTTATTAAAATCTAATAACAATTAAAAAGAATAACTACTTACTTTTTTCACAAACAACACTGCATGACCAATGCTGCTTCATGAAGCCATGACAATAATACTATAATATTTAAATGACATTTTTGAAATACAAAGTCCTCAAAAATTTTTAAAATATATATTTCATCTATTTTAATATTAGATATATAATTATGAGTGGAAAAAAATCAGCATCATTTAAAAAAAAGAGACTTACTTACTATAAGAAATGACCCTGCAATGTACAGCATCCCGTGCAAAGATGGGTGGACACAAACCACGCCTTTCACGCAATGATGACGACGATCACCTGTGACCATACCCCACCCTTTTACCCCCCCCCAACACCACCACCCTTTATCACCATAGACAGCATTTACCAGCTTACCTTCCTTGAAGTCCACTTTGTCGTCGCATTTCAAAAATGAACCCTGAATGCTCCTGCACAAACACAATATAAACAACAAAAAGAAAACAAAGTGACATGTTGCTTTCAAAAGATTCAAATGGCAACGCTGAGAGTGGAAAACACATCCATAACAAAATGTCCAGAGTGAGGAGAAGAAGAAGAAGAGGAAGAAGAAGAAGAGGAAAGGAACATGCAGCTGATTGCAGACTTTTAAGGCGAATGCAACAAGAGAGATGTAAGATTTGTTTAAAGCCCCGCATTTCCATTTAAGAACGTGATTGTGTTTGCAAAAGATCCCTTTCAATCCCCCCCCCCCTGCTCTCTCTCTCTCTCTCACACACACACACACACACACTCTCTCTCTCTCCATGTGTGTGTGTGTGTGTGTATACACCCCTTCAGCGTCTCCGAGGCTGCTTTGCAATTCATAGAATTGGTAATTTGCTATTGGGACAAAACGTGAAGGGAAAAATAATCAGATCAAGCAGGAGAAGAGGTAGGTCGCAAGGAGGGAGGAGGAAAGGAGGAGAAAACACACGGCTTCTCACCTCCAAGTGTCTCCTGGAAAAAGGTGCATATATGGAAACAATAGCGCCATAGAGTAGGTTAAAGGGCATTGGGATATCAGGTTAGAGAGGCTATTGGAACAACTGGAAGTGGTTGCTGAGATTAAATAGCACTAAAAAAATGATATATGATATATTGTGAAATTAATCTGTGTGTTTTTGGCAGCTCCTGTATTGGATTGGTGGATGTATGCTTAATATTGTGGCCTGTGTCACAAAATGTGTATTTTGCCTATTTTATAATATTTCTGCAGCTTAATGAGTATAAATTAAAATGTCTGCTCAGATTCCCCATAACACTAACCCACTACACTTCATGACATAATTTGGTAGTTATGACTTATTTGTAATGATTTAGACATAGTAATATACCAGGTACATTTCCCCAAGCATCCATATTAGAATGTTTTTTATGTGCAACTTGCACTTAAAGTTCATTTTTCTGCACCTGAATGTTCATGATGTGACCAATGACCGATTCAAGCAATAATAAACATATACAGATGCCATATAGGTTATTTATAGGACATTTTCCACCCATGTTATTGTTATTAAGCTCGTATTATCAGCTGATAAAACAGTTATCTAACCAGAAGTCCTGTTTTGAAATGATGCACGTGTACCTAATGTTATGGCCTGTGAGGAAAATCAGCATGTTGTCTAATTTTATGCAACATTTCCTTTTTTTCCCAGATTTCCAAGACTACGGATACTAATGACGTAATGGGTAAGTGTGATGCATTTTTGACATACGTATAACCTTCATTGTATGTACTGTGTGTGTATTAGTACATAACAGTGTATTTTCTTGACGGATGCATTAACTTGCAATTCAAGTTCATTTTTGTGCACATTACTGCACATCCACAACATAGGCATTTTTGTGGTCACAGAGCATATAAAATATAATTATCTAACCAGAAGTAGTAATTATAAGTACATAATATAATATATAATGTAGACACACAGCAAGAAGTGCTGTCGGAGTGGCTAGATCTCCAGAATGTGCAAATATGACGAAAAAATGTGCAGAAAATGAGTGCAAATCATGCAATGATGTAAGATAAGGTTATGATCTGGCAAGGTGTTATTAGCATATGTATGTTTATGATAAGCTGTGCTGGTCCCTGACCTGTTTTTTTTTTTTACATTAACATACAACAAAGCCCCCTCCCTCTCTAAAGTGGTTGTATAGACCAAAACAAAACCTGCAAATCCCTCAAAATACCATCAACAGCGACGATAGCAGATAGATAGTGTGTATAAATATAGAGAAAGGTCCCCCCCCGACCCCCCACCCCCCCCATCTCTACCGTGCGCGTAAAGATCAGTGCGCAGCAGCCCCCCTCGCTCATTGAGCGCGTCCCCACGGGCCGCCACCTGAACGGAGCCAATACAGAGGGAGGGGAGGCGTGTCTTCTCGCCGGCCCAAGACCTCCCAGAGCAGCTCCGCTCGCCGACCGGGGCTCTAAAGCCCGCAGACCTCCGAGGCGCTCGTCACTTCTCCAAGTCGGAGCCATGGCGACAACTGCTCAGTACATCCCGCGGAATAACTCCTTACCGTCCAACCCGCTCATGCATCCGGACTCGGACAGGATGCACCAGGGGACCACCTACCGGGAGGTGCAGAAAATGATGCACCACGAGTACCTGCAGGGGCTGGCGGCCACCAACACGGGACACCCGATGAGCCTGACGCACCACCAGTGGCTGCCCACGTCCAACACCGACTGGTCGAGCGGCACCCACCTCAGCCAGCAGGATCACAAAGGCGGCGTGCAGGCGAGCCGGGAGGACCTGAGCAGCGGCTTCCACCACAGATCTCACCTGGTGCACCAGCAGACGCAGGGAGCCCACCACGGCTCCTGGGCTCCCAGCACCACGCACCACCTGTCCCCGCTGTCCCCGGCGTCCGGCGGCCACCAGCCCCTGGTGTACTCGCAGCCGGGATACACGAACCTCAACGCCATGCTGGGCAGCCCCCAGCCGGGCGCCTTGCACCACGGCATGCGGGAGCCCCTCCACGACGACTCGGCCGGCCACGACAGCCAGATGGAGTCCCCCCAGCAGGCATTCAGCCACCACCAGGACCACTCGGACGAGGACGCGCCCAGCTCCGACGACCTGGAGCAGTTCGCCAAGCAGTTCAAGCAAAGGCGGATCAAGCTGGGCTTCACGCAGGCGGACGTGGGCCTGGCCCTGGGCACCCTGTACGGGAACGTCTTTTCGCAGACCACCATCTGCAGGTTCGAGGCTCTGCAGCTGAGCTTCAAGAACATGTGCAAGCTGAAGCCGCTGCTGAACAAGTGGCTGGAGGAGACAGACTCCAACACGGGCAGCCCCACCAACTTGGACAAGATCGCCGCGCAGGGCCGGAAACGAAAGAAGAGGACCTCCATCGAGGTGGGCGTCAAAGGGGCGCTGGAGAACCATTTCTTGAAATGCCCCAAGCCGTCCGCGCACGAAATCAGCACTTTAGCCGGCACGCTGCAGCTGGAGAAGGAGGTGGTGCGCGTTTGGTTTTGCAACCGGAGACAAAAGGAGAAACGCATGACGCCCGTGGGGGTCCCGCACCCCAACATGGAGGACGTATATTCCCAAGCGGAGACACCCCCACTGCACCGCACACTACAGAGTCCCGTCCAGTGACTGACGGAACGCCCCCGTCGCCACCTCGCTGCTCCCACCTCATCCTGGCTGTGCGTACAGAGAGGACAGACAAGGGGGGGCTGTGGAGTTTACACTATTTAAGTTTTGGCTTTTCTCTCAAGACTTTTGGAAAAGTTGTGCAGTTTTAGCATCGGAAGTCCCTCAATTGATGAAAAAAAATGTAAAAAAAAAAAAAATCACACATCTAGGATTAAAAAAATATTCAATTTAAAGCCAGACAAAGATTTATTTACCAAAATTATATGGAGGAGTTGTAAGGTGAATTTATGAGGCGTCATTTGTGGCTTCTTCTCCTCCATGGGGTGGACCGTGAACGCACCACACGCCTGCAAAAAAAAACACTGGAGATGAAAAGTCAGCACTGAGTGAACTGATTTTTTTTATTATTTTTTGTTTGCTTTTTTTATTTGTTTGTTTAAAAAAACATTAACCAGACGTCCAAATTCTGTCTTTATTGTGTGATGTTTGGGTTGGAAATATGCTTTCATCAGGGTCAAATTTGGGAGCAAAAACTGTATCAATGCAGCAGGACGTCCAAGTTCTGATTGCATGCCTTAATAATAATAATAATAATAATAATAATAATAATTTAAAACAAAACATATATATATATGTAAATGATTTCACGTGACCACGTCGAAATTCGCAAGCATCAGACGTTAAACAAATGAATTAAGTGTTTTTATTCTCATTTTCTTCTTTATCGTTTGCATGGAGCACTTACTTTTTTTTGTTATTTGAAGCTGATCTCGTGTTTACAGCTCCCTAAATCCCCACACTTTTCCACAGTGATTGCCCCCCCCCTCCTCCTCCCCACACGAAATGAAAAGTTGGAGCAACTCAGGTAACTTTCAGTGCCCCCCCATCTCCCCCCGTGTGGAAAAAAAACATCCCATTTTGTCTTTTTACAGCCACATTCTTCCCCCGTTGTATTATACTCTTCAAAAATCCACAGGACCGTGAAGGCAACGCGTCCTTTACTTGTTACTTTCAAATCTTATTTATTTGATTTCTTAGTGTCTTTATTTGTGTGTCATCACCAGTCCAAAAAAAAAACGGCAGTGTGCTATATTCACGTACAGATGAGGGATTTTTTTCCAAGAAAAAACGGTGATAATTTAACAAAAAAGGTGATTTTAGAGAAAATGATGCCAGGATTATTTCCAGCGTGTAAATATGTCCAATATGTAAAACTTGTATTTGTTCTGAAATATTTGTTTTTTGTTGTTTTATTATTCTTTTTAATGTTCATTTCTCCGGGCAGTTTTGTACACTTACTAATTCCAAGAAGATATTTTAATATGATTTCATTTATGATGAATCTGACCATTTATAAATATATATTTATTATTTCATGTTTAGTTTTCTTTTTGTTTTTGTTTTGTTGCAGTGGATTTTTAAGTCTCTTTTCTGTTGACTTCATTGGTTGTTTGTTGGTTGCTATAAATGTAGACTGCAAAGTCGCATTTCTATTTATGTTATAGTAATATTTTATTACTTACATAAAAACATATATACAAGAAAACCTATCTGCTTGTTGTCTTCATTATGAGGTGCTCGTCCTTCTATGTTCGTGTTGCATCGTCACAGGCCAGTCACAAATAAAATAAAACAATAATTACTAATTACACGTTAATGAGTTCATGTCCTCTATGATTCAATTACACAACGTGCTGTTTTATAACCGTCAGCATCCACGTTGTTGCTATGCATCTTTGTGTCACCGCAGTATTAAATTGTGCAATCATAACATCGAATTTTTTTTGGTCTTTTGTGATGTAATGATGATGATCATTTTCAATCGTCAAGCTAAATAACATTTTTCATTAAACGCACCATCAAACGTCGACTTATAAGCGTCTGACTCTGAGACAGAAGTGACTGCAGGCTTTTTGTTTTATCCGGGGACAAAATCCAAAATAAGATGAAAAAATATCAGGCCTTCAAGGTAAAAAAAAAAAAAAAACTAAAGCTCGGCCTCAAGTCATGGGCAACAAATCTTTCTATTTTTGCACTCCAAACGTCCAGTTTCTCCCTTTTTGGTGTAAATCAAACGCACCTTAAACGCTCTGCGTGCCTGGCAGCAATTGCTGTTATTTCCATATAAGCAACTTTTAATACTAGACTCGCATTTGTGTGTTTAAAATCACCTCAAACAAGAATTAATTTATCAAAAAATTGCAATACCTATATCACAAATATGCGAATATGTCAATTAGAGTTCGTTTTATTGCTGCAAATAATAAAGATATTGTGTTTACTTGTTTTATTTCCTAGTTTTCCTGTCGTGTTAGTGAACGCTTGCTCATAAAAACACGCAAAAAAGCTGACATATATGCAAAAAAAACTTACATTACAACTTTTTTGATTTGCGTTTTTCATCACTGCAGGCAATGTCCACCTACACTTTTTTTATTTTTTAACAAATACAAATTTTTCTTCCAACATTCACAGCATGATTTGAATCAGCATTTTTGCTTAAACATCCAATAAAAGTATCGAGAAAGTCGTGCAAGCTGAAATGTCTTGTTTGGACTGTTGTGTTGTGGCGGTGGAGTGTTTATCTAAAACATTAAAAGGTGTGTTTGCAGAAGCTGAAGTGGTCCAACTCCAGAGGAGGCCAACGTTTGGACCAATTGGAACCCACAAGAGTGAACCACAGGCGACCCCTGCTGGAACATTTTAGGTATGGCACCCTCTATCCCCAAACCTGCAAACGTGTATGTATTTTTTGCTCAACATTAGGGTCATACCATTAACATTAGATATTGACATTTTTTAAAATGAGTTAGCTTTTTCCAAATTTTGTTAAAAATATTAATGCATTAAAAAATTAATTCAGATTCCCCTAACACAATTGTTTCATTTGATTTTACTTCTCTTTATTTATTTATCTTTAATTCTAGTGTGCTTAAGTATCAGGAAAAGCACTTTATAATTTAATGATTAATTATTTTCAATAATATTAATATCAGCAAATTATAATTGCAATCTGTAACCACACTAATAACCACTAATTAATTAATTAATCCTGAATTATTAGTAAAGGCAGGATCTCTGTTGTGTATCTCATTATCAGTTATAATGTTGTGTTGTGGTTCAGCTGTCCCAACCTGGACACATATGCGTATTTTGCCTCGTTTCTGCTCAAATCGAACCAGTAAAACCTCAAAATGCTTAACTAAAGCAATAAAGGTATGAAAGCAATGTTTATGTGCCATGCCTGGCATTTTCTGCCGGGACACAACCCCCCCCCCCCCCCCCCCCCCGCCCCCTCCTCCAACGCCCCCTCCTCCAACGCCCATGCACCGCTCCTCTGTCCCTTACAGTAGACTTTGTGGTGCTCATGAGCGCCATCCTTTGGCCTGGAGACTCATCCAGTCATACACAGAGGAGATGTGGATTAGTGATGATTAGCAGGGATTATGGCTGGTTAATGGTGGGAAAATACATTAGGAACCATTGGCTGTGGCGAGGGAGGTGTGGGGAGTGGAGGGGTAGATTTCACTCACACTGGCGGATTTGCATTGATCCACAGCAAATGAATGAGGATTAGCAGCATCAAGCTATCTGCCGACAGATAAATAACATTAAGCGTATTATGCGCCATTAATGACACCACAATGCTGGCAATTATGGAAATATGGGAAGAAGAATCATACTAGTAATGATGGGGAGCGCTGGGTGACATGGCGTGCTTGTCATTCTGGAGATTCCGAGCCATCCTTATGTATTAAAGCCATAATGATCTATTTATATATTCATCTTTTTATTCGAGGCGTACGGTATGAGATGCATACACTTTGAGCGGTGCCTTTATTTCATTTATTGGAGCTTTTTTCACAAAGATGCTGTTCATCTTTTGGGTGTTTGGAAACAGTTTTTGTCATAGGAAATTACGTAACTAGAAATAATCTGTTCCGGTGTCAAATGGCATCATAAAGCCTTTATCAACTGCACGTGCAAGCATAATAACAAGTTAAACCCTTAAAATTAAGATATATGTAACTACAATAAAACTGCCTTTGAGGTCATGTGATCAAGGCCTACGAGATTGGAGCAAGCAGTTGACTTCATACATCAACGTTCTTAGCATTTTAAAAGGTCATACAGGTGTAAGAATAAGTTAAACCATTGTTTCATGTGGCAGAAAAAGTCAACTAAAGTAAAAGTACTCACTCCTTTGAGGAAGTGGAGATGAAGGACTGATGAGAGGGAGTCGACATTTATAGCTATTTTTCATGTTCACACAGTCACACAACGGTAAAAGTAAGCACTTGAATAAAAGTAAGCTAAAGTAAAATTACTCTGCCCTCGATGACACATAGGTAAAGCATCTAAGAAGGCAAATCAACTTCATATACAGTGTCAGGGGTTTTGGAACTTTAAAAGCTCACACTAGTATGCAAATAAGTTAAACCATAGTTTAATGTAACCAAAAAGTAAAATAAGTAAAAGTACACACCCCATTGATACATTTTTGAGAACGAATTGCTGATGGGGAGTCGACATCTATGGCCTTTTTCAATTTTTTGACTGCCACGCAACAGTAAATATAAGTTAACTGCTGCTAAATAAAAACAAACATAAGTAAAATTACTCAGCCGTCGATCACGCGTAGGCATAGCATTTAAGAAAATAGTGAGGAAGGTGAATCAACTTCATACACCAGAGATTTTAGCGTTTTAAAAAGTCATAAAAAGTCAAAGTGTAAAGTTAACCCACTCTACTGCTCATCCTCACGAGGGTCGCGGGCGTGCTGGAGCCTATCCCAGCTGTCTTCGGGCAAGAGGTGGGTAGTGCGACAAAAAATAATCACTCTTTTGATGCGCTGTGATGTGGAAGGACTGCTGATCAGTTCAAGGTTTTTTACATCCTCAACTGTAACAGAAGTGTAAGAATAAGCTAATCACAGCTAATGCTAAGTAAACGTTTACGCCTCAATGACACATACGCCTAGAGTTTAAGGAAATGGGGAGGAAGGCCAATCAACTTCACAGATTGGAGTTTTTAGCATTTTGTTATACAGGTGTAAAAATATGGTAAATTGCCATTTGATGCAGCTTTAAAAAAGCAAACTAAAGTAAAAGTACTCTCTTTGTTTTGAGGAGGAGGAGAGGGAGGAGTATTGATGACTCAGCCCCCAATGACACAAAGACATAGTCAACTGCATGTGTCGCAGTTTTTAATATTTTAAAGAGCCATATTAAGTGTAAAAGTAAGTTAACTAAAACTAAACTAAAGTAAAAGTATTCACCCCTTTTGATAGTGTCGAGGCATAGCAATTAAGGAAGTGCAGAGGAAGGCTTGCTAAAGGTAAAGGTAACCATCACACACGTATAAAAACAATTTATTTTTGTTTTTGTGACAGCTCAAATATCTAAGACTTTATCACAACAAATACAACACAAAAAAAATTATGAGGGGTTCCTCTTCCTGTCATGTCTGTTTCTCCTTCCTCTCATGATGCACCTCTGCCACCTGGTGGACTTTTTTATAATGGCATTAAAATTGCTCTCAAGCCTAATTGATTGGTGAGGAGTTGCATCATCACATACGCTAGTGTAAGTGTAAAAAGAAGTTAACTTAAGGGTGATGATAGCATGTGCTTGTCACATTCCATTTTACTTATTTTTTTGATGATTTCATCATTTTGTACTTTGCGACCTAATGGGCTTGGTTTCTGGTTCTATGGTTATCATCACATTTTACGTTAATCTATTTTCATCTTTGATGCCCAATGAGCTCATTGTTTTTGTAAAGTTTTTCAGGTGTATTTTACAACTCATGGTGTACTTTTTTACAAGGCAAGGAAACAGGAGTTCAGAACATTCATAGTCGAGTCCATCCCTTCTAATATTACTATTGTATGGTTAGGGTGATGTTTGGTGGTCAGTTCTGGAGCATCACTGATGTGATATAAAGTTGTAGCATTTATGTAATAAATGCTCCCCTCCCACAGCGAGGAGGAGGAGGAGATGAGGGATGAGGATGGAAGCTGCTTTACAAAAAAAAAAAAGAACAGAATAATGCAGTTTTTTCATCAAAAATTCTCTCTCTTCCCTCTACCTCAAGGTTTCCTCCTCTGAGCTACTTGAAAAGGTGGGCAACAATGTGGCCACACGGAGAAACACCTCGTTAACATATGAAACGCTCCAGTGGTGAACTGGAGGAGACGGGAGAATGGAGAGCAGAGCGGTCGTGTGTTATTTATGATAGCGGGCCTCACAGCCATGCGAGCCCTCCCTCTATCTTCCCTCTCTCTCGCGCCTTCATGTACGAGTGCATCTTCACAAAGTTGCTCCCCTCTCCTCACGGTTGCATCCTGTTTGAAGCGCTCCTTCTGCCTCTTCTGTGGCTTTGAGGGACATTTTAGAGCGCCTCAGGTGTCTGTCAGAGTGACTAACAGTTATAGCTCACCGTCTTGCCTCCCGGCAGCACAAACTTGTTGGGTTGCATGCAATGAAAGCGGGTGCACCTTACAGGACATGCAACTGGAGGAATTACCAGCAGATTGATCCAACTAGCTGGCCTGAAAGGTCCTATATTGGTGTACTTTTCAACTATTTCAAGTATTGTCAGTGTCAGAGGTCCCACAATACTGTAATGGAAGAGTCTTGGCCTTGATGCTAGGATTTAGACCAGGGGTCTCAAACGCCCAAATGTGGCCCGCAGGACACTAGTTTGAGGCCCTCGCCTTGATATGAAAGTTTAATGTTAGTGCGGCCCGCGCAAGTTTGATATGGATGCTGTATGGTATCATGTACCCAGAAAAAATTATTACGTTTGATTAATGTTCATGTTAAAGGTTAAATAACTGTTAATAGTTATCCCCCCTATCCGTGTGGAAGTGGTAAGTTTTTGGCTTTATTAAGTTTAAAGGAAATAACTTGAAGGCTACCGTTTAGGTCGCTAGCTCTCTAGTTTGCGAGTTAGCATGTGTCTCAAGACCCTGCAGTTGTGCAATATGTTGTAAATAAAAAGAGTATAAATGTGACTATAGTCGTGTTTTGTCATGTCTACAGGGCTCTAATAATGCTTTGTTCATTTTAATCTGAAAAAAATAATTTGTCTACCCACCAACTATATGTGGTTTCTTAAGTTTTTATTATTTGCCGTTTTATTATTATTATTATTATATTTATTTATTACTGATTGATTGATTTTCTTTATTCTTGATCTTATTTTGTGTAGATAAATAAAAATTAAGATATTTGAGAACAGTGGAATGTTTTATCAGAGCTTTTCTTGTAGAAAATCGGAACCAAATCAAAGTTTATTCATTTTCCTGATGCGGCCCAGCCTTGCCCAGACCCGAGCTCCAGTGGCCCCCAGGTAAATTGAGTTTGAGACCCCTGATTTAGACAGTTTATAAGTACGTTTAGCAATGGTTCTTGGTGGGTTTGGCTGCCATCACCCTTTAATGAAAAGCGATGACCAAAATTGATTTCTTTTTAAACTATACATCTCAGATATCTTATGTATCTAATAAATAATGTTTATTTATTTCATTTTTAATGTACATAAAAATATGTACTGTTTGTTATTAACTTTTGAACCTGTTGCAAGCATTATATCCCAGCCTCTTTCTTCCTCTTCCTTCTCACTCAAATTGACCATGATGCCCATAAACATGGCATGCAGCTCGAGGAGAAGACAAGAAGCAGAATTGGAGGTAGCAGAGATGAGGATGCTGAGGATTTCATTGGGAGTGACCAGGATGGACAGGATCAGGAAGGAGTACATCAGAGGGACATTACATGTTAGAGGCCTTTGGAGATGAAGTCAGAGAGGCCAGACTGAGATGGTTGGGACATGTCCAGAGGAGAGATAGTGAATATATTGGTAGAAGGATGCTGCCAGGTAGGAGGCGTAGAGGAAGACTAAAGAGGTTTATGGATGTAGTGAAGGAGGACATGAGGAGAGACAGATACAGAAGACGGGGTTGGATGGAGGAGATTGTTTTGCTATGGCGACCCCTGAAGCAGCTCGGGGTGGCATTGTAAGCGAAATGCACAAATGCGAGGTGCGTTCACAGACATCAGGTCATTAGACTTTTGTGGGTTTTTTTGTCAAATAAGTCTCTCACAGTCTGGATTACTCCATACATTTAAATGTGTCTTCTGAATACTTTATATTTGTATTTTCATTCCTTTGGCTCCAAAACCAAAACATTTTAATCAGATTAATCACCGATTTTAAACTAATTGATCATGATTAATCACCATTTGCAACTATGTAAATACAAAAACAACGGTCTATGAGCTTGCTAATAAACGGAAACAGGAACTGGAAGTCAGCTCCATCACCTGTCGATGATGTCATCAGCGGTTAAGTGTAGTTCTTTGCTACCTAACACAGTTAAGCCTCGAGTGTCTGCAAAATAAACCACAATGAGGCAAAAGAAAATTGCAAGTGCCGGCACTTTGATAAATAAGACATTATTTCAAGAAATAACTTAAGTGATGTCAGTCTTGACCGATTTATTTATCCCTTTCAGTCATCATCAGTGTGCATTTATGCACTTTTTAAAATGTTTTCTGCATGTAAAACTATAAAAAAATGTTATCTTCTCAAGCTAGGGGCAGGTCAGAGTCTATGTCCTGGAGAAAGGAGGTTTTTCATTCCTGATGTCAACTAGCGCCGCTACTCGAGGACCTTTTCTCTCATAGGTGGAAGAAACAAGTGAGGTAGACGATACATTTTTCTCACGTTCAGTGCTTATAAACAGGTTCTGTGAAAACATATGACTATGAGAGCATCATTAAAAAGTCATAAAAGGGCACCTTTAAACAAGAACGCTGACCCCCTTAGTGCTGAAATTAGAGTGGCGAAGGTGAATATGTGTGATGCCTTCTTTTGCAAGAATCCAAGGACATGTAGAGTGGGTAATACACAGCGCAAACAAAGCGCTAATGTAATAATAACAATAAAGGACTTATTACTACTAGTCGTAGTATTAGGTCCTTTTAAGACCTTACAACACACGTGAGCTGGAACGTCACAGCTGACAAAGCGCTTTATGCTGCAAGCACAAGGTTGCACAGTTAATTGGAGCGTCTAAAAGGACATGGCACCCCCCCCCCCATGCTAAAGGTTGCACCCCCTCCTGTCTTCCTGTCTTTCTCCTTCAAGCTTGGCTTTTGTCAGCGATAAGGCAAAAAGCCTTTGCGACGGCTCCCATCTTCAATAACAAGGTTTTCTACAGAGGAGAGGGCAGGGAAAGGGAAAATAACATAAAAGACAAGGCCTTGCAGCAGCGTGGCAAACAGCAGGGAAGGCCATCGAGCGTGCACGGTGATGCGTTCAGGGACTTGCTAAGCGTCTGGGACGTTCAAAGGGAAATGTAAAGGAAAAGTAGGAGATATTTCATCTGTGTAGCTTCATTCCGCTGAGCGCCAATATTGTTTCATGGAAATACACAAGTTGTACGTTGAATTTTTCTACCATGTTTATAAGCTTTACAGTCTTTTTCACACATTTTCTATCCCGCTTATCCTCACTAGGGTCATGGGGGTATGCTGGAGCCTATCACAGCTGAGTTTGGGCGGGAGGCAGAGTTCACCCTGGAATAGTCGCCAGCCAATCGCAGGGCTCATGCACATTCTTCTTCCTGCAAAACTTCCAAAATAGTAACTAAACATGCTAATAGCTGTAGCATTGCAGAGAACAAGGGTCTCTTGTATTTTCTTCTTTATTTACGTCTTGGTAAAAATACACATTTTATCCAAGCGGAGATTGAGGGCCAAGAAAATGGAGCATTGCAGCAAAGAACCATTCATTCATTTTCTACCGCTTTTCCTCACGAGGGTCGCGGGGAGTGCTGGAGCCTATCCCAGCTGTCTTCGGGTGAGAGGCGGGGTACACCCTGGACTGGTCGCCAGCCAATCACAGGGCACATATAGACAAACAACCATTCACACTCACATTCATACCTATGGACAATTTGGAGTCACCAATTAACCTAGCATGTTTTTGGAATGTGGGAGGAAACCGGAGTACCCGGAGAAAACACACGCATGCACGGGGAGAACATGTAAACTCCACACAGAGATGGCCGAGGGTGGAATTGAACCCTGGTGTCCTAGCTGTGAGGTCTGCGCGCTAAACACTCGACCGCTGTGCCGCCGTATGCCAATCATTGAAGTCAAAAGTTTGGCCTCACTGCTGTCCAGTATGTCTAAACAGTTGACTGGTAGTGTACATGGTTTTGGACTCTGGGAGCATCTGCAGACTACGTATGCAAGCACGAGGGTGCAAATCCAAGACCATCTCGGAGAGCAAATGCAACCACTCTTCAGTCCATTAATATAAGAACAGTATACTGTATTTTCTGGACTATAAGTCGCTCCGGAGTATAAGTTGCACAATGCCAAAAATGCATAATTAGGTAGAAAAAAAACATACATAAGTCGCACTAGAGCAGGGGTGTCAAAGTCAAATGGACGGACGGCCAAATAAAACATTTGGCCACAAGCCGAGGGCCGGACTGTCCAATCTTCATTAAAACCAAGATTTAACCTACTGAAAACATAACAAATATATTACAATATGATTGGATAAATAAAGCAATATTTTCTTATGACTCTGTCAGTCATTTTTTTTTCTGAACAGACTCTGTCGAGATTTGAGGCTTCGTTTTAATTCCTCGACCTTTTGTAGCCTTTGTTCCATGTCCAGAATCTTGTTTTTGTCTGTGTGTTTTGTTTCATGATGCCGTCTCATATTATATTCTTTCATCACCGCCACACTTTCTCCACATAGAAGACACACAGGTTTTCCAGCTACCTCCGTGAACATGTACTCCAACTCCCACCTTGTCTGAAAGCCCCTGTTTTCACCGTCCACCTTCCGTTTTGCCATTGTTGATGGGTATCTGTAAATTAACTTTTGCTGTTATGCTAATGACTGATGCTGAATGACTGCTGAATAAATTAAGCCGCCTCCCGCTATGCTCCCGCTCGCGCATCCCTGTTGCATTGTGGGAAATGTAGTACAGTTTATCTGCGGGCCGAATCTAATAATAGATTAATATCATCACGCGGGCCAAGTAAAACCTTCTCACGGGCCTTGACTCTGACATATGTGCACTAGAAATTTATTTATTTAACATAATAAATATAATTTATTTTACAAACGACTTGACCAAAATAGACATGTCATCTTGGAAGGCAAGTTTTAACATGAATAAAAGAATATAGAACAGGCTGAATAGATGTAAGATATGCTAACATAATGGTTATTCAGCTACATAAAAAATAAACATAAACAGAAAAGGTGTCCTGTGTTTATGTAACATTAACAGTTTTTTCATTTATAAGTTGCTACGGAGTATAAGTCACACAATGCCAAAAATGCATAATTAGGTAGAAAAAAACATACATAAGTCGAACTGGAGTATAAGTTGCATTTTTTGCGGGTAATTTATTTTACAAACTACTTGACCAAAGTAGACATTACGTCATCTTGGAAGGCAAGTTCTAACATGAATAAAATAATATAGAACAGGCTGAATAGGTGTAAGATATGCTAACATAATGGTTATTCAGCTACATAAAAAATAAATATGAACAGAAAAGGTGTCCAGTGTTTATGTAACATAAACAGTTTTTTCATTTATAAGTCGCTCTGGAGTATAAGTTACAGGAACAGCCAACCTATGAAAAAAGTGCAACTTATAGTCCGGAAAATACAGTATTTTAATAAGTATTATACCATATCTGACTTCCACATTCATCCCATTCATTTCCTTTGCAGGACTGCATGCTTGCTCCAAGTCTAAGTGCATGTCCGTAGATGTCTTGTGCCCATTTCTCTTGAGTCCTCTAACTTGTTATAAAAGCTTGTAACCCACCCTTCTTCTTCTCTACACACACACACATGCCGTCAGAGTCCTGAAGAAATACTTTGCAGTGAGTTGATTAAGCCTCAGACTGGGGACTGCTCGGTCTAATCACATCGGTTCATCCAAATCATCTGTGTACATTTCTAATTGCACAGTGGCGCTGGTCTCCTTTTCATCATCTGCTTTTCATTCCTTTATTCATCTCTCGCTCTCATCTATTGCTATTTAGTTGTCTGGTTTCTGTTGAGGCATTTTTTATTGAGAAAAGACGCTATCAGGTAATTCCAGGTATTGCTTCTAGTGTAGTTCTTTCGATACTATGTGGCTGATATCATGTTGCTGGGTCTTAACTCTGGACAAAGTAGTATTATCCACTGTGTAACACAAGAAGGTGAACATTTGTCAAATTATGGACCCCTAGTGTGTTGCCTTTTTAATAACCCTTAGATGCACAAGAGACTGGACCCTACACTTTTCCATAAGTGAGTCAAAAATGAACCTTACTAGAATCAATGCATTTTTATACCAATTTTGCCATTTTGGTTAGGAATAATCACTTGTATGATATTTAGTATTATATTTAGGACCACACAAGAATGATTTCATGTTAAAAACATCTTAATTTTTCACTTTTTTACATCTTTGAAAAAGAAAATGACCCCGTACAACAAAAATGTGAGGATCCATTGTGTGTTGCATAGGGGATGTGTGCATCACACACCCAGAAGATCTTTAGGCCATACTTGGCTTGCCACCTGGGTCATCAGACATTTCTGGAGCTGGAAACCACATATTACAAATAAACAACATAAGGTGGCCAGAAATATTTCAGTATTGAACAAAGCAAAACTTGTTCTCAATCAGAAATCAATCCACACTCTTTATTGCTCTCTGGTTCTACCATATCTTACTTATTGTGTGGAAATATGGGGTAATAACTATAAAAGCAATCTTCACTCGCTAAATGTACTGCAAAAAAGGTCAGTAAGGATAATTCATAATGCCGCCTACAGAGAACATACTAACTCCTTATTTCTAAAATCACAAATACTTAAACTTGCTGATATAGTTATTCTTCAAACAGCTAAAATAATGCATAAGGCTAAAAATAACCAATTAGCTAAAAATGTCATCCAATACTTCTCTACAAGAGAGGAGAAATATGATCTCAGGGAAGAACTACATTTGAAACACTTCTATGCTAGGACTACGTTAAAAAGCCATAGCATTTCAGTATGTGGAATCAAACTATGGAATGGATTGAGTAAGACCCTCAAACAATGCACAACGATGAGCCAATTCAAGAAACAATACAAGCAGTTGATGTTTGCTAAATACAAGGATGAAGAGTCTTGAACCAGTCATGATGTGCTATACATATCACTATATTGACACTTACTATGGTACCCATTATGTCATTGGATGCTCATATCACCTCGTACTTCGGTACATGGTACATTATTTAAAAACAAAAAAAACTTAAACTGTATTATGGAAAGCAGGAAGTGAACAAATGAAACAGTTACTGATTGTAAAAGTACCAGATGGAGGGGTAGGATTTAATAAGCTTTGCTTCTTCCTACTCCTTTTGGACATGTGGAACTGTGAACTGATTATGTGATGCATTCAATTGTAATCTGATGCATGTTCAAATGAAATAAAACCATTACCATTAATATTACTGCTTCTCCATCATCCAGCATCTGTAGGACCATTTCAGCTGTGTATCTAGCAGCCAAGGCATGGATGAGGAAACAAAAGAGTAATACCCAACAATACATATAGTAATGTTAGCCAGCTAGTATCAGCTAGTTATAAAGTAGGCTAATTTGTTGATAATACTAACAGTCATGAAAGTCAAAGACACATACACAATATTATATGAAGATAATACTTGTTGTATTAGCACTTTGTGTGTAAAATAATATTCCTGAAGGGTGACACTTCTGATATAGTCTGTGTGGTCTACATTTAACTTATTCCTGACAGCCAAAGTTGATAAGAATCAAAGGTTCCTATTGGATTCCATAGAAAATGCATGCAGGTCATTTTTGACCCACTTATGGAAGGTTGGGGTAGTAACACAAAAACAAAAATAAGGTAAGCTAAAAATGTGAATGTCATGATATCAAAAACATGTTTTTTGAGGAATACCTGGAATATGAAATGATTAAAAATTTTAATTACGAAGATATTTCAAGAAAAAAACCTGACCGGGTCATTTTTGACCCACTTATGCATCTAAGGGTTAATTAATTGAAGCCAACATTCATTCATTTATTCATTTTCTACCACTTTTTCCTCACAAGGGTGCTGGAGTCTATCCCAGTTGTCTTCGGGCGAGAGGCGGGGTACACCCTGGACCGGTCGTCAGCCAATCATAGGACACATATAGACAAACAACCATTCACACTCACATTCATACCTATGGACAATTTGGAGTCGCCAATTAACCTAGCATGTTTTTGGAATGTGGGAGGAAACCGGAGTACCCGGAGAAAACCCACGCATGCACGGGGAAAACATGCAAACTCCACACAGAGATGGCCGAGGGTGGAATTGAACCCTGGTCTCCTCGTTGTGAGGTCTTTGCGCTAACCACTAGTCCGCCGTGCAGGCTGGAATGTTGGAGTAGTAACACAAAAACAAAAAATTCTTAAAATGTATAAAAGGTAAGCTGGAATAGCATGATATCAAAAACATGTTTTTTGAGGAGTACCTGGAATATGAAATGATAAAAAATTTTCATTACGAAGATATTTCAAGAAAACAACCTGACCGGGTCATTTTTGACCCACTTATGCATCGAAGAGTTAATTAATGGAAGCCAACATAACGGACATAAAAGTGAATGAAGCCATACTAGCTGATGGAGTCAGTCCTGTGATTGCCCTAAATCAGCTGGGATAGTCTCCAGCTTCCTATGACCCTGAAGAAGATAAGTGGACATAGAAAATGTATGGATCGGAGTTTGTGTTTCTATGGAACTTGTGTGTTTGAAAGTGTCCCATTTGGAGGTCATGTGAGGAAGAAGAAGTGAACAACATGTATGCTCAGTGGAGCTCCAGGCAGGGACATCTACAAAAGAGGTGATGGTCTACAAAGACTTTACTTAATGAGTGCAGACCAATTAAAACGAGCCTTCCTCCTCCTCTTCCTCCGCTTATCGTCCTCGTTCCATGTCCTTCTGTCTCCTCTCCTCCAGTGGCTTGTTATTGATCACCTTTAACCCCCGTGTCAAAAGTAGCATTTAGGCTCATCCCTGGGGCTGAGCGTGTGTCGGCTGCACCCTGCCCCATAAATCATTACTGGGAGGGGCCGGTCTGACTTTCACACACACCCCAAGAGGGTCAAGGGTCATCCACGGTCCCATGGATTAGCGTCCAGACAGCCCCCAGCTTACCCCCTCAACCTCTGTCAATTCCCTCATGAGCCCCTGGCTGTGGAGCCCTTTTTGATTTTTTAAAATAAGACAAATCTCATGTCTGTTCAACGTCCAAAATTTAAAATGATGTCTAAAATGAGAAATGTATGCATGACAAAGGTGGCGCTCACTTTTTGGACATCACTCCTACTCCGTGTTTAACATGTTATCACATGCTGTTGTTGTGATCACGTGGGCTCTATCAGGCCGCTGACAGACATGCGAGGGTGGAGTCTGGAATCGAGACTTTAGATGCAGGCTGATTTTTTTATTTTGCTGATATTGGCCGATATCCAATATCAATGCTGGATCAGGACACCCGTACTTAATTTTTATTTTTGAGCAGATTCTGACAAAATTTTCATAAACACATTGAAGCCACTCTATAGACATTTGAGATCCCTCGCCCATTTTTTTCTGTATTTTTAGTTCCATGTATTATTCATATTAATATTTTTATTTGATTAATTTAATTTGTGGGCGGCACGGCGGTCGAGTGGTTAGCGCGCAGACCTCACAGCTAGGAGACCAGGGTTCAATTCCACCCTCGGCCATCTCTGTGTGGAGTTTGCATGTTCTCCCCGTGCATGCGTGGGTTTTCTCCGGGTACTCCGGTTTCCTCCCACATTCCAAAAACATGCTAGGTTAATTGGCGACTCCAAATTGTCCATAGGTATGAATGTGAGTGTGAATGGTTGTTTGTCTATATGTGCCCTGTGATTGGCTGGCGACCAGTCCAGGGTGTACCCCGCCTCTCGCCCAAAGACAGCTGGGATAGGCTCCAGCACCCCTGCAACCCTCGTGAGGAAAAAGCGTTAGAAAATGAATGAATGAATGAATTTAATTTGTTTTGTTTTATATTTATCAGACTTATTTGCCATGGCTGAGTGGTTAGCAAGTTGGCCACACAGTCAGATGATTGGGAAGAACTGGGTTAGAATCTCCGCTTGGGCATCTCTGTGTGTTCTCCCAAGTTTCCTCCCACATTCCAAAAACATGCTAGGTTAATTGGCGACTCCAAAACATAAAAAATATGGTGGTGGTAGTGTGATGGTCTGGGGAAAATTAGATTCCAAATATTTTTTCTCAATATGTTGTTGTACTTTTTCTTTAGTCACTTCACAAATGTTCATTTTATTATATTATATAATATTTATTTCAAAATTATTGAAATAATAAGGGGGCTGCACGGCGGTCGAGTGGTTAGCGCACAGACCTCACAGCCAGGAGACCTGAGTTCAATCCCACCATCTCTGTGTGGAGTTTTTTCAAAATTTCAAGGATCTAAAAAGACAAAAGATCGGCGGCACGGCGGTCAAGTGGTTAGCACGCAGACCTCAGGGTTCAATTCCACCCTCGGCCAACTCTGTGTGGAGTTTGCATGTTCTTCCCGTGCATGCGTGGGTTTTCTCCGGGTACTCCGGTTTCCTCCCACATTCCAAAAACATGCTAGGTTTATTGGCGACTCCAAATTGTCCATAGGTATGAATGTGAGTGTGAATGGTTGTTTGTCTATATGTGCCCTGCGATTGGTGTACCCTGCCTCTCGTGAGGATAAGTGGTTGAAAATGAATGAATGAATGACTTATTTGCCATGGATGAGTGGTTAGCATATTGGCCACACAGTCAGAAGATCGGGAAGAACTGGGTTTGAATCTCCACTTGGGCATCTCTGTGTGTTCTCCCAAGTTTCCTCCCACATTCCAAGTTAAGGCGACCAGTCCAGGGTGTACCCCGCCTCTCCCAAGAAGTCAGCTGGGATAGGCTCCAGCATACCCCAGCAACCCTAATAAGGATAAGCGGTATAGAAAATGGATGGATGGACTTCTTTGCCAATTTTTTAAATATTTCATATATGCTAATGTATTTATTCGGTTAATTCTCAATTTACTTAATTGCCTTTTATTCGTTCATGCAGCTCAGTAAGTGTAATCACTGTAAAGCTTCCATTTAATTCTTCCTGTGTAGCCTTTAATGAAAGATGAAAAAGACACTTGGTTCACTCACGTTATGTCTTTTTTTTGTAAGACCATCTCGTCTTCTTTATATCAGGCTTTTTTTATGTGATGCCGCTGCTACTTGAACTTTACTGAACATTACTGCCTTATTGTAGTACTACGTGTTAGTTGATGTATGATTGATGCTGCATAAGTAATGAGTGCGCTAGCTGGAGTGGCTCTATTTGTGCATATCCAGATGAAAGGTTATGTATGCGGCGGCGGTGCGTTTTGAGGAGGAGGAGGAGGTAGTGCGGTAGCGCGGTA
Organism: Doryrhamphus excisus; assembly: GCF_037039965.1. Lineage (NCBI taxonomy): Eukaryota > Metazoa > Chordata > Actinopteri > Syngnathiformes > Syngnathidae > Doryrhamphus > Doryrhamphus excisus. Next base: position 14,503,270 of record NC_136361.1, read on the forward strand.
GCCATTGTTGTCAGCCGCTCATCCCACCCCTGCGGGACACACAGCTCTGCCAGGGGGACGGGATGAATAAGCCTCTATACTGAGGGGATTAATTGGTGTGGCACCTTTTTTTTTTTTGGTGCACGGGGCCAAAGCAATTAAATGGTGGCCCCCGGCCGTCAGTTTGCTATTACTAAACTAACTCGGCGACAAAGCAGCACTCTTGCCCATATGTGGATTTTATAACGGGTGGATATAAAGGGAGGGGAGATGGTGATAATGATGCCTCGGAAACATAAGTAAGCGCAATTATAGAGAATGTATGGACACCTGCACAATATAAGATTCAGTGCAAGAGCCTGGCACTCTCTGCAGTTGAATAAATAAACACCCTCGGATACCATATCAGGAAAATTTTCCGATATTGTAGTGTATTATGCAGTCGTGTTTGCAGCAGCTAACACGAGTTTTACGGCAGTTTTACAGCTACAATGCATTGTAATGGGAGCTGTTTCTAATGTGGGCTCCCTTGTTTAAATACATACATGTGTCAAAATATAAGAAGCAGACACCAATGAAACCACAGCCATGATAGACATGGTTAAATGAGCATCTCTCTGAAACATTAGAACATTAGGTGTATCTAATGTTAAGACCTTCAAGCATGCACTCTCTCTCTCTCTCTCGCTCACTCTCCCTGCAGCCCTCAATTAATGGACGAAGCGGCATGTTGCAAAAAGATCTCTGCCTCCTCATATTAGCTTTTGTTGCCTTCCTCCACCTCCCGACGTCTGGGCCGTGTTTGAAGACTGAGAAAAGACACCAGGCAGGTTGCAGTGGCTTCTCTCTGGGGGTGTTTCTCATAGATGTCTCTCTTTAGATGGGGCCTGAAGCAGTGGACTGCAAGAGTCCACAGAGCCTTCAAACGGGACCAGGAGGGAAAAACACCATGAAAAAGGGTGGCGGTGAAAATACGTCAGCCCCCATCAGAATAGCTGTCATTTACAGCAGTACTACTTACAGTGCAGCATATACAGTACATGTATGTCTTGTATATGTATTCATGTGTGCAATATTTTTGCCGTTTTGCATCTACTGTAGGTTCAATCAAGAAATCACTTAAATAGGACCTTCCTGACAAAGATGGAACAGTGATGAACTTTGCCAGGAGTGGCCGACCAACCAAAATTACCCTAAAAACACAGCCACGACTCCACGAATCCAAGAGGCCACAAAAAAACAGGCCTTATTGCCTCAGTTAAGGTTGGAGTTCGTTACTCCACCATAAGAAATACACAGGGCAAAAATAACCTGCATGGCAGAGTTCCAAGACAAAAAGACTTGCCAGTGTATTTCCCCCAAGACCTTTGGGGAAAATAATATACGGTCGAATGAGACAAAAGTTGAACATTTTGGAAGGTGTGTGTCCCATTAAATCTGGTGTAAAAGTAATGCCGCAACATCAAACTAACAGTAAAATATGGTGGTGGTAGTGTGATGGTCTGGGGGAAAATTAGATATTTTTTCTCAATATGTTGTTGTACTTTCTTTCTTTAGTCACTTCACAAATGTTCATTTTATTATATTATATAATATTTATTTCAAAATTATTGTGATAATAAGAGGGCTGCACGGCGGTCGAGTGGTTAGCGCGCAGACCTCACAGCTAGGAGACCTTTCAATCCCACCATCTCTGTGTGCCGTTTGCATGTTCTCCCCGTGCATGTGTGGGTTTTCTCCGGGTACTCCGGTTTTCTCCCACATTCCAAAAACATGCTAGGTTAATTGGCGACTCCAAATTGTCCATAGGTATGAATGTGAGTGTGAATGGTTGTTTGTCTATATGTGCCCTGTGATTGGCTGGCGACCAGTCCAGGGTGTACCCCGCCTCTCGCCCGAAGACAGCTGGGATAGGCTCCAGGAACCCCCGTGACCCTCGTGAGGATAAGCGGTAGAAAATGAATGAATGAAATAATAAGGGACCAAATATGGGCCTTCATTCTTAAGAGCGTATTTTTAATTGATTTAGTTGTAGAAATATTTGGCTTTCAAGCAGGTGGCAGCAAATTAGTGATGAAATACAGTACTGATAACGTAATGATAAAATGAATAGTAATACTACAGTATGATACATTTGCCCCCTCCCACCCAGCTTTCTCCATCCAAGCCTGGTGGTCCAGACGCTGGCCTGGAGAGAAACATGGAGAAGGGGGGTGCCAGACTGTTAACCATCCATCACATCCATGTGACCCACCCGGCAGCACTGAAAAGACCACGGTTATCACTCACCCCTGACACCATCATTGACGTTTGCCCTCAGTAACACACACACACACACAATCTACAACACCTCTGCAGCCACTCCAAAATGTCCCGTCCCCCCCTCTTGTCCTTCCGCCAATTGAACACTCATCACCATCCATCAAACCTCATCATTCACAAAAATGCCAGTGCGATCAACAGATGTCTCCAAAACCAATATGAATGTGATAAATGCCAGGTAACTCCCAGCAGGGACTAATCACAGTCATGCTCCTTAACCAGGAAGTGGTTTGTTTGTGTCCCCATCTGGCTGGCGTTGTTAGTAGTTGGACTACTGCATTGTATTCCTCTGTGCCACAATGGTCGCTACTGTTCCATCTGCCTCTCAGCTTTATTACATATGTATGTGTTGATGGGTGCTCAACAACAATGGCTTTGCGTGGCTATAAGCGGCAACAATAACAGTGACGCACGTGGCTCCTACTCGGTTTTGGATGTTTACCCAACAAACCTCTGTGCGTACGCCCAGTACTGTGAAATAACAACAAGAGCCAGATGGGGAGTTTCATGAATGGTGACGAAGAGGCATTCAACAAAGAAGAGGTCGGATGCACATTTGTGTTACGCTACTACTAAATTTATTTGCTATCAACACCCCTGAAATAGAAACAAATAATGGCCATTTTTGGAAACTTCTTCCCGTCCATTCCAAATGTTCTCAATTGGATTTAGATAAGGGGAACATGCAGGTTGGTCCGAAAGAGTGAGGTTATTCCTTTGGAAGAAGGAATAACTGCCGTTTGGAAAGCATCTCTTTGACATGCCAGTAACATTTGAACTCATCATGGCTGTAAGGGTTAGATTTTTTTTTTCCTCATCAGAGAATAAACCTTTCTTTCAATGTTGCCCAAATTCTGCATAATTGTTCTTAAAGGGGAACTGCACTTTTGGGGGGAATTTTGCCCACCATTCACAATCCTTATGTGAAAACGAGAAAACAAGTTTATATCATCTTGCTAGCAACGGGCGTCATGGGAAATACCTATTTTGACGCTAAAGCCCTCACAAAAAAAACAGTGTATTAAGTTACAGCCATGTTATTGTTGTAGCAGCTATCATCAAAAGCAATTTTCATCTTGCAGACGACACAACGTGTGGCGAATCGCTAGTCTCAGCTTCATTCAGGAACTCTCCAGATCTTTTAAGAAGATGAATCCAACCACTTTCAAGGAGAGAAAGTTTTTTTTGTCTTTTCCATCAGGAGATCACAACAGTTCGAATACCTGACAGAAAAGTATAGCCTTTTCAAGGCGATGGTCTTAAACTTTTCTTCAGCTGATGAATAGCCTAGTGCTTCTTCTTCTTCTTTCTCTTTGGGCTTTTCCCTTCAGGGGTCGCCACAGCAAATCAATCTCCTCCATCTAACCCTGTCTTCTGCATCTGTCTCTCTCACACCAACTACCCTCATGTCCTCCTTCACTACATCCATAAACCTCCTCTTTGGTCTTCCTCTACGCCTCCTACCTGGCAGCATCCTTCTACCAATGTCCCAACCATCTCAGTCTGGCCTCTCTGACTTTATCTCCAAGGCCTCTAACATGTAATGTCCCTCTGATGTACTCCTTCCTGATCCTATCCATCCTGGTCACTCCCAATGTGAACCTCAGCATCCTCATCTCTGCTACCTCCAGTTCTGCATCCTGTCTTTTTCTCAGTGGCACTGTCTCCAGACCAAACAACATGGCTGGTCTCATTCAAGGGTGGGTGCCCCAGAGTCCCAGGCTTTCTGGGCAAAAATGGGTGTATCAGGACATCGAACAGCGTCGACTTGTCAATTCAAATGTGTGACTGATTGAATTTGACATGAGCCACAATGTTAACGGAAACATCCTTCAGGTGTTGCATCTTTCTAAGAATATGTTGGGATTTTAACGTCACACATCTGACAAAGTGACCACTTACAAATCATCACATGACGCAAATTGTGTTCTTGTGAGAAGATCCACACTCATGTGAAATTGATACAGCCTGGCACAATGGACCCACACGAGGGTGCTCCGTGGGGGTTAGAGGTCCCCATGGCCACCCACGTCACTGTGGTGCAACGAGCCCCTTGTGGAATGCCAACAGGGTCGATCTGCTGCAAAACCCTCTGGTTCGTCATCCAACCAAAGCCTTCCAGCATTGTGACACAGCCGAGCAGGCCAAGCTATGTGCCGCCCCCGCCGGCCAATCGGTAGTATCAAACCCCCCTTCCCCCCCAGATCTCTGGGTCCCATTCACAGCAAGCCACATATGGGCGTACGCACACAACGGCCATCTCTGATGCCCCTTCTGATTCTCTGCTCTGGCATTTAGCACGAGAACTTTGGCCTGTGTGTGTCTTAGTGGACGCTTGCGTAGAAAGGAGGGGGGGTAAAGTTAGGGGGGGTGACAAATGCTGTGGTCCTCTCTGTGAGAGAGCACCTCATGAATGGGAACTGTTGTGATGGGGATGGGGAAATGCGCTGGAGGCCTGGCCTACGCACTCCAGCCATATGAATGGATGGAATTCAACATAGTCAACAATGTGTCCCCTTTACTATGTCACTTGGCCTTTCTTGGGCTTTTATTCACTCTCACTCTTCTAAAGAAAGCTGGTTATTTGTCATACTGTTCCTGACATCAGTGTTACTATCAATTCATTAACTATTCTTAATGCGTCAAAAGGTTCTTAAGCTTAAAGAACATTCCAGTGCAACAAAGACAGTCATGATGGATAGAAGGCTTGAGGTGTCATTGATTAGACGTGGAAATGTTGTGATTGATCTACTGATTAGTTGTCTTGTGCTCGAGCGCCCTTTTTAAAAAGCACTTATACCAATGTGCTCAAGGGACCGTGAAGCGGAATCATTGGTCCTCCTGATCCACCAAGAAGACTGTTGACTGTTTTGTCTAAGAACACATCAGTTGTGCCAATGTGAACATTTGTCAAAGGTGGACCTATAAGACCGCTCTGTTGTATCAGCATCATGGATTAATCTGATGGACTGATGGTGATGGTACACCCTGGACTGGTCACCAGCCAATCACAGGGCACATATAGACAAACAACCATTCACACTCACATTCATACCTATGGACAATTTGGAGTCGCTAATTAACCTAGCATGTTTTTGGAATGTGGGAGGAAACCGGAGTACCCGGAGAAAACCCACTCATGCACAGGGAGAACATGCAAACTCCACACAGAGATGGCCGAGGGTGGAATTGAACTCCAGTCCCGTAACTGTGTGGCCTGCGCACTAACCACTCGGCCGGATGGTTTGCATGTGTGTCCAAAATAAATCTTTTGTAATGAAAATATAGACACAAAACTTCAATCAAGATTACGTCATGATTGACTGAACCCAACTTAATTAATTAGTTTATTGGCTAATTCTTTATGAGTCCCCCTCTTGTATTTAAAACAAAAGAAGAAGAACAGTTCTGGTGGCCAATGGAAATATAGCTGAACCTCAGTTAGCGGCAGTTTACGTCGAAATTCATGCAAAAATTCTGCCTCCATTTCTTGGTTAGCATCCAACATGGCATCCGTTTTTTTGTGTGTTAGTGATGCATTTTGTGACTCAAACTGTGTTCTTAATGTGTATTTTTTCATCACAAAATGTCCCTGTCCCTGAAACCGGAAGTCTTTGTCCCCCGTATTCTTTGCCCGTCATCAGTGGTTGATTCTGTAGTTTTTTTTTGCTAACCACAAGCTTTTCTTATTGACCATGGCTGCAAAATAAGCCATAATGGAGGTGATGCATATATTCACTTCCAGCAATCGAGTGGTTAGCGTGCAGGCCTCACAGCTAGGAGACCCAAGTTCGATTCCACCCTCGGCCATCTCTGTGTGGAGTTTGCATGTTCTCCCTGTGCATGCGCTTGTTTTCTCCGGGTACTCCGGTTTCCTCCCACATTCCAAAAACATGCTAGGTTAATTGGCGACTCCAAATTGTCCATAGGTATGAATGTGAGTGTGAATGGTTGTTTGTCTATATGTGCCCTGTGATTGGCTGGCGACCAGTCCAGGGTGTACCCCGCCTCTCGCTTGAAGACAACTGGGATAGGCTCCAGCACCCCTGTGACACTTGTGAGGATAAGCGGTAGAAAATGAATGAATGAAGTGATGAAAAGTTTCATAGTTTGATAATAAGTGAGTATTATTGTATTATGTTTTTGGGTTGCGTCTATTCTGTGGTGTTTTCCACTAACCCCAGATTCAAATTAGTCTCTCAACATTGGCGGTATAATTCGTAGTTGGCTTAGTTTCAAGCTGCTGCACCTCCCAAGTCCAAGTCTTCAGTCTTCCAACACTTTACACAAGAAAATTGCTGGGTGTTATTACATTATTACATTTTTGCATGATCCCTTGACAATCTGAGAATCATCCAGTTCTCACCCACATCACAGCAAGCAAAAGTCCAAAATGTCCCAAGAGAGACAAAGAAAGGCTTATTGCCCGATGCCGGAAAGGCTAATTCATTTGATGCCAGGACGTGGGCACCCAGGCACGGATTAGCAACAGGGAAATATTATCTCTCCAGTTTACGAGACCGAGTCTGGGTCTTGGTTTGTAATCAAGGTACTTCAGAGTGACTCTTGTCTCTTGGCAGAACAAAGTGTCTGCTTGTTGAGTAGGGGTGAGTCCTCGCTTTCTTCCCACCGCCTCCCTCCGGACCAACAACGAGGCCAGCGAAGTTCAACATGGGCCACGTGTTGGCCATTTCACTCCCACGGTGACCCTGTTGAGCTCAACATTTGGAGTCCCATAAAAACATTATTGTCCCACTCCTGGGATCATTTGTCCACAGTTACAAAGGCTGAGGCAAAACCCAAATGTTAACCGCTACAGTTTTTTGCAGCGGCAAATATTTCAAATTCTGCCCCCCTTCCCCCTCCACGCTCCCATCCGCCCTCTTAGTACCACATAGCACCCACTCTGACGTACTTCCCAGCAGAAGTATTCCACACTACATTTGTAACATTGGTAGCCCTTCTTTCTGCATGCATTTATTATCATTTTCTCCTCGTATTTGTTTCCCGTACGATCTGCTTTCCGATCTGTTTCCCGTCTATTTTTCCCTTTTATGATGCAAGCCCACGACTGCCGAAAGTCCCTAATGGTCATTTAGCTTCTAAATATGTCCATTTCACGTTAGCCGGCTGCTTTTGCCTGCTGAGTGAACGGGGAAGGTCGTGCCAGCCGATTAGTCGTATTAAAAAGCAAGCCATTATGCTAATTGGGGAGGTCTAATGCATGTACAGGTTGCTCAGCGTCCGCGTATTAGCAGTGATAGATGACTCGGTGATGAGCACACAGAAAGGTTCATCGCAGTTCATCGCTGCCGTTCGCCGTCCTCTGAACCTGCCTCGCAGTGCGTTGACCTCGACGGTGGTCACTTAGGCCAGTGATGTTCTGACCAAACACTGGCAGCATTATGCACAAGGACATTTGCAATTCACTGTGATGATAATGAAACAGGAGCACAGTCAGCACATGGGATGGGTGGCTAACACGCTTGCTTACACTTGATTCTGTCAGTCCCAAATTTTTAATAAAAGATTACATATTGTTATTATCATTTCGTGCCAAATTTTTGAATTTTCTATGAATAAAAAAGTGAATCACAAAAGTGAGTACAGTCATTAATATTTCAGGGTTTTTATACTCTACAGTAATGTAAGTGTTTCCCCCCTTCCCAATTTCTTGTGTTTGCATGTTTGTCACACTGAAATGTTTCAAATCATCAAACTAATTTAAATATTAGTCAATGACAACACAACTGAACACAAAATGCAGTTTTTAAATGAAACTTTTTATTATTAAGGGGAATAAAAAACAAACCTTATTGAAACCTAATAACTGGTTGGGCCACCCATAGCAGTAACAATTGCAATCAAGCATTTGCCATAACTTGCAATTTTGTCCACTCATCTTTGCAGAATTGTTGTCATTCAGCCACATTGGAGGGTTTTCCAGCATGAACCACCATGCCAGAGCATCTCAATAGTATTCAGATCAGGACTTTGACTAGACCACTCCAAAGTCTTTATTTTGTTTATCTTCAGCCATTCAGAGGTGGACTTTTGGATTATTGTCCTGTTGCAGAACCCAAGTTGGTTTCAGCTTGAGGTTACGAACAGATGGTCGGACATTCTCATTCAGGATTTTTTTGGTAGAGAGCAGAATTCATGGTTCCATTCATCATAGCAAGTCTTCCAGGATCAGAAGCAGCAAAACAGCACCAGACCATCACACTACCACTACCATAATTTTACTGCAGGTAATTTTTTTTCTGAAATGCGGCGTACAGCAGGCGTTCCAAAAGTTAAGTATTTGTGACATCAGAGGATTTTCCCAAAAGTGCCAAAAAAGGGGGGATCACTTTTTCACACATGTCATTTATGTTTGGATATTTATTCTCTCTTAATAACAAAAAGTTATGGAAATTTGCATTTTGTGTTCAGTTGTGTTGTTCATTCATTCATTTTCTACCGCTTTTTCTACCGCGAGGGTCGCGGGGGGTGCTGGAGCCTATCCCAGCTTTCTTCGGGCTAGAGGCGGGGTACACCCTGGACTGGTGGCCAGCCAATCACAGGGCGCATATAGACAAACAACCATTCACACTCACATTCATACCTATGGACAATTTGGAGTCACCAATTAACCTAGCATGTTTTTGGAATGTGGGAGGAAACCGGAGTACCCGGAGAAAACCCACACATGCAAACTCCACACAGAGATGGCGGGGTGGGAATTGAACTCTGGTCTCCTAGCTGTGAGGTCTGTGCGCTAACCAGTGGACCGCCGTGCCGCCCCAGTTGTGTTGTCAGTAACTAATATAATAATATAATAATATAATAATATAATAATATAATAATATAATAATATAATAATATAATAATATAATAATATAATAATATAATAATATAATAATATAATATTATAATAATATAATAATATAATAATATCATTATATCATTATATTATCATATTATTATATTATTATATTATAATAATAATATATAACAATAATATATATATATAATTTGCTTTATAATCTGAAACATTTAAATGTGAAAAACATGGAAAGAAGGATATTGGATATTTTTTCTCTCTTAATAACAAAAAATTATGAAAATTTGCATTTTGTGTTCAGTTGTGTTGTCATTGACTAATATAATAATATAATACTATGATAATATAATAATATAATAATATAATAATATAATAATATAATAATATAATAATATAATAATATAATAATATAATAATATAATAATATAATAATAATATATAATATAATTCTAATATCTTGTCAAGGGACAACTAGAGAATAATAGAGTACGTAAATTTAGTAGCATAATTGTGCATTGCATGAGTGCTGCCGAACACTGTGGAGCTGCAGTTAATTGAGGGGAAACAGGAGTTACAATGTGTACTGTAACATTGTGAAAGAGAAGATGCCACCCCCTTGTGAAACTGGGCCGCATGGCAGTTTTCCAACATGATAAGGAGCCCAGACACACCTCCAAGATGATCAAGTGCCTTGCTTGGGAAGCTGAAGGTGAAGGTGATGCAGTGGAATTATCGCTGAAGAAGAGATAATAAAAATGGTTGGTGAAATCGAGGCCTGTACTCACTTTTATGAGATACTGTATGTAAATGGACAGAGTGATGCTGAATGTTGATGTTGTTTCGTACAACTTGGTGGAGCTCTTCGGGTCCGTGGGTTGGAGAGCACTGGCAGCCCATGGTACTCCACTGGAGAGCATGTAACAGATTTATGGTTCTCTTGTGTTGGGTAGCACCTAAACACTCCATGTGAAGGAGCCAGGTATGTCAAGTGAAGTCCCAGTGACGCCACTGACAAGGTTTTAATTCCACGAGAGAAACACTTTGCAAATCACACGTCATTAAATCCCACCATCTGTCCTCGCCGCCATCAGCACCCACCCACCCTCTTCCCAAGTCTCCCCGGCAATCCCCAGCTCTCCGCATCCCTGGCCCGACTGCGTCTCCCCGGGAAGGAAGGGGGGAGCCCATTCCCCTTTCATCCGCTCTTAGAGGACAAACATCAGTCCCATCTCGCCGCCCATCCATATTCATGAGCCGCTTATAAATATCTGATAGCGCCTTCCTTCTCGCTACAGCTGTTTAGCTCAGCAAGAGAGCGCGAGCACAAACAACACTTCACTGTGCGTGTGCTTACACATCCATGCACTGTACTGCATGCTAAAACCTGGTCGGAGACCCTAATCCCCCCCCCCCCCTCTTTCTAGTGGTTCCACCTCCTCTTTGTCCTGATAGCATCATCTCATTGCAAGGATATCGCCCTGCTTCTCCAGCGTTAATTAAAGTGTAACTGCAAAATGAGGCAAGAATCCTTAAGTGTTTACCTTTTAGCTCCTCTGACAGGACCTATCAGTGAGCTCGGATAACTGGAGTCAAGAGACAGCCACTTCTCAAAGGCCTAACTAATCGCTTTGGCCCCCGTTCCTTCAACCTACTCTTGTAGGCCGTAACATTAAGTACAATCTGACGAGATCCAATGCAAATTCTGTATATATTCATTCGGATTGGCACTTTTCTTTCAGAATGAGGTGTATACAAAGGTTCGATTCTTTCCATTTGAGCAAATAACCCGATTGGAATTGGAATATTTGGGTCCATGTAAACATGGCTAGTGTCTTATGTGGCCCCCAAGCCACACTTTGGACTCCCCTGCCTGTGCATTACGGCTGATGCATTCATCATGGATCTATGGATTATCTCTGAGCACTACAGTATTATACTCCACAGTCTCCACTTTTGCGGTCCTTAGTCTCTTTCGGATAAAATGTGTCTCCTCTGCTTTCCTCCATTGTTGTTAGCATGTCTTGTTATGACCAGTGTGCTCTAAGCGGTGTTGTTTTCAGTGAGTATTTTTACTACAGAGTCTCCTCAGTCTCCTCTATTGTTGTTGTTTGTTTTGGTAATGATGTGTTCAGTGACTTATGGTTTTTGCAGCTTCTGACAATATCCCATCAAAGGGACACTGCAGTATTGTACTCCACAGTCTCTACTTGGTTGCAACGCAAACTTTCCTTGCTGCCGTTAGCATCCTCTTGTATAAAAATGGTTACAAGTAGTCTCCTCCTTTGTTGTTTGTTTCTTTTCCTTCTCTCACTTTAGTTAGCTATACGTCTGTCTGTGTATCTTTTTACAAATTATGATTGTGTCGTGTATATGACCTGTAATTCCAGTATATGTCTTCCATTTGTGTGCACAATGACTTGTTTGTTTTTACATAATCCCCCATCAGACTTATAGTAACTGAATTTGTCATTTTATTACTCCATTTTCTTCATGTTTAACCTTTCTACTAGATATAGTAAATAGCATGTAATGTAAGGTAATGTGTCCATTTGTTTGGCATTTACAATGCAGAATGCATGTGTGTGTTTGTGTGGAGGGGGGGGGGGCTTGCAGATTACATCCCTGCAACTGATGCTGATGCTGAGGGAGTATAGATGGAGGGAGGGGAGGGGCTGTGTTGGATATCAAATGCCAGCATCCTCTGGCGTGTCTGCTGTGGCACAAATACACAGACAAAATTCACAAGGTGACGCCGCACAGGGGAGATGATGACGCCTCAAAGCTCACTTGCGAGCAAGTTTTTTTTCCGTCTCTCTCTCTTTCTCTCTCTCTCTCTCTCTTTTCTCCGGCTTTGACTTTTGTTTTATTTACTGCTAGCAAAGTGCTTCCAGTCGCTCCTCAAACTCATTAGGAGAAGCAGAGTTGCTGATGCCGGCAAAAGAAAATGAAAAAATAAAAAGTCGCACATTTGGCGGGGGCCTGAAGGATGTCTTTGTTGTGTTTCCAATACAAATAGATTAAAATGTTGCTCCTCTAGAGTGGGAGGGTGTTTATACCCACTGTGTGCATCTGAATGTGGAGATGCCATTGTGGAAACAGGAAGCTTGGTGGCTGGTGTGTCGTTTACCTTTGACTTCCACTCACTGACCGCAAGAGTGGAGCATCATACATTAGACACAATACCTTTTTGCACATGGAAAGTCATACGCAGTAATTGCTCATTTATCGCAGTATCGCATTGGTTCCAGATCCGGCTGTGATAAGTGTATTACCACGAAGAAGAAATACTTATTTCTAAATGCAAACATTTTGTAGTTGGAGCATTTTTACAACCTTCTAATATGGTTTTAATATGACTAGAGCACTCTAGACATGAAATAACACCCCTATAGTCAGGGGTTAGAAGCAAGTCAGTGTTTTGGAAGTCTCAAATCAAAACATGCAAGCCCAAATGAAATCTCGAGTCAAGTCCAAAGTCATAACTTGAACTTTTTGATCCCTTGCAAATCCCAACCACTGTATAGTGTTCACCAAATAAAATGCAATTTCAGCAATGTTAGCAATGTTCAAATACATTTTGAATTGTTTCATTTTTTAAATCAAAAAAGACCAGCATGACAAGACATAGTCACAGGAAGAGTCATTTAGTCAGCGCACAGAAATGTCATCCACACCCGAATATCATGATAAATGACTCACTATGATATACAGTATATTGCATTATTCATCCAATGATTCAATACTGTTCTGTGTATTCTGAAAAACTTAAAGGGACAGTGTGATTTTGGTGACATCTTATGCTTTAGCCTATCCCAGTGCCATACAGTACTTCTATTTCTAGTATCACTAACCTTTGTTTTAGTGCTCCCACACATCTGATTTGAAATGTTTTTAAAAAACTCTTTCAACCAGCCAGCCCAACAACAACCACTTCAGTCCTGGCCATTTTTGATATTGCTGAGGGCATACGAGTGGTTAGCGCGCAGACCTCACAGCTAGGAGACCAGGGTTCAATTCCACCCTCGGCCATCTCTTTGTGGAGTTTGCATGTTCTCCCCGTGCATGCGTGGGTTTTCTCCGGGTACTCCGGTTTCCTCCCACATTCCAAATTGTCCATAGGTATGAATGTGAGTGTGAATGGTTGTTTGTCTATATGTGCCCTGTGATTGGCTGGCGACCAGTCCAGGCTGTACCCCGCCTCTCGCCCCAAGACAGCTGGGATAGGCTCCAGCAACCCCCGCGACCCTCGTGAGGAATAAGCGGTAGAAAATGAATGTCATTGATGTCAGTTATATTCTTAAGCCGAGTTCAAAGTGACTTGAGTCCGACTCAAGCCCAAGACCTGTGTGCTGTGTTGTGTTGCTGAGTGTTGCTATATTTATAAAAACAGCGGCTGCCGCCTTTTCTTGGCTTTCAGTGATGTTCTTTCATAGCGAATGAATTGTCCAGTCAGTGTATAGAACTCCATATTGCAACAGGTGCATCTGTGGATTGTAAAAGCCCTTCAAGGCAACAAAAAAAAGAAAGCAAAAGCAAAGCACTAAGGCCAGAAGTAACAAAAAAAAAAGGTAATCAACTGGCTTCAAGGATTCAATTTTTGAGGAAATATTTTATGAAAGAATGTGATGTGATTGAAGAGGAAAAATGGGAAGAAACAGAAGGTGGGTAACGTAGGAGGAGACAGATCGGGAGGGTTTGCTCGCTTCCTCATTAGTGATGCAGAACATCTTGGCTCCTCTCCCACACCTCACGGCTCATCATCATCATCACCATCAGCAGCAGCATCATGGCCCGGGCCCTGGCTGCCGGCTCATTCCCCCTTCTAGCCCCTATAATCACACCCGCAATCACAGCATCTAATTAGGTTAATTAATTTGTATCAGCCCTTGTAGGGACTTGGCTGATGAGGCAGCCATAATGGTCTCCATAGTGCACCCCCACCCTCCATCCTATTCAAAAAAAAAAAAAAACGATTATGGTGCAACCCTCTCCATGACAAGAGGAGACCCTAATCTTTTTCTGCACCGCTTCCCACCCGGAGTTTTTGTGGTTTAATTGGGGGATGACCCCCACCTCCTAAGTAGTAATAGATATACGTGTAGTAGTACTATACAAGAAAAGTGTGTGTACACCGGAATGAAAACAACAACATGATTGATGTGAGTGCTTTTGTACACATCTAAAAAAAAAAAAAAAAAAGGTCCGACAATGTTTAAAAAAAGTACACCACAACGCTAATGATTTGTCTCTGCGGTCGTCAGCATCACATTACAATCAGCCGCCCTCATCAGGCCACTGACGAACAATCCCTGATTAACACACACACACACACACACACACACACACACCCTCCCCCCCTCCCTCATATGATTACTGCAATCACCCAGGATAACCGCGCATGCACTGTAAGACACACAACTTTAAAAAAAAAAAAGAAAACATTGGTTGATACAAGGCGTACATACTAAAAGATGTTATTTTTAGACACACAGCACATAAATAACTGTTTACTTCCTATATGATGCATTACTGGACAAAACTTCAGAGAACTTTATTTTTTTTAGTTATTTTAGCCACTATCTCTATTCTCTCTTTGGAAACTTAAGGTACAAGCCACTTAAGCCACATAAGGTACAAGAAAGGACATAGAGAGTTGGCTGAAATACACATTAAATGAAATTAGCCAAAAAAACAACAATAACAATACTGTGTATATTATGTGTCAAACTAAAGCCCGCATTGCAATTTCATATGGCCTGCAGACTGTTTGGGAAATAGCATAGCAATTGGCCCACCTTGCCGACTTTATCAAATAAAGTGATTTGCGTAATTAATCGATTCCTCCGGTATTATAATTTTAAAAAGTATAAATAATATTTTATATAGCATGAAAACCACAACCATTTTTAATAAGATTAAGACCAAAAGTCAGAATAATTTAACTGTACATGACTAAAAATGGTTTGATTCCCCGCTCGGCATCTCTTATGTAAAAGAGATACAAGAAACAATACAAGCAGTTGATGTTTGCTAAATACAAGGATGAAGAGTCTTGAACCAGTCATGATGTGCTATACATATCACTATATTGACACTTACTATGGTACCCATTATGTCATTGGATGGTCATATCACCTCGTAATTCGGTACGAGGTGCATTACTAAAAAAAAAAAAACTTAAACTGTATTATGGAAAGCAGGAAGTGAACAAATGTAACAGTTACTGATTGTAAAAGTACCAGATGGAGGGGTAGGATTTAATAAGCTTTGCTTCTTCCTACTCCTTTTGGACATGTGGAACTGTGAACTGATTATGTGATGCATTCAATTGTAATCTGATGCATGTTCAAATGAAATTAAACCATTACCATTACCAAGACCTGGTAATTCTTGGTATAAATATGGTATGGTATGGTCATTTTGTATATAAAAATCACATATTTACATAGCTGGATCATAGAAAACATGTATACAACCTTTGAAATAAGTTTTTGTTTACATTATTAGAGTTCTCTCAACATAATATAACACCCCTAGTCACCTTTACAATTGTATTAGGTAATACAGTCGACCACCCTCAGCCATTTCTGTGTGGAGTTTGCATGTTCTCCCCGTGCATGCGTGGGTTTTCTCCAGGTACTCCGGTTTCCTCCCACATTCCAAAAACATGCTAGGTTAATTGGCGACTCCAAATTGTCTCATAGGTATGAATGTGAGTGTGAATGGTTGTTTGTCTATATGTGCCCTGTGATTGGCTGGCGACCAGTCCAGGGTGTACCCCGCCTCTCGCCTGAAGACAGCTGGGATAGGCTCCAGCACCCCCCACGACCCTCGTGAGGATAAGTGGTAGAAAATGAATAAAAAAGGATGAATAATAGGAAAGATACGAAGTTGGCAGTGGGGGGGGGGGGTGATGTCCAGTTCAGCCCACAAACTAAAGAGGGGTCAGCAACCTGTGGCGCCGAAGCCGCATGCAGAGGTCCAGCCACACAGAGTGGGGAAAATCTGTGTCTTTATAATGAGTTTTAAAAAATCCAACTTTCTATGAGACTGTGAATCCATCCTGGTTGAGTTCAGATTGTTGATTGGATGAGCTTGAGTTTGGTTGCCTGTATTGGTTGAGATCACAAAAATAGAAACACATAGAAAGCTCACACCCGGACACAACACACAGAGAGCGCGGTGCACACGCCGCCATCTTGTGTAGCACAACATCTCAGCGTGTGCAGTGTATAGGCATACGTATATAAGTAATTTACAGCCACACAGTAGAGCATTTTAATGCTTTATCGCGTCCAGAATTTCAGAAAACATTGAAAAACATTGAAAGTTGCAAACGAACAAGGTAGTGCAACATAAGATGGCGACAAAAACGTACGGCTCATGAGTTTTCTACGTAATGTAATTCTGTGGTTGAGATGCAATATACACAAATTCCCCCTAATGCTGTGAAGTAACCAACCATTAATATATAGTCCGCCCCAAAAATATGTAGCAAAAATATGCGGAATAGCATTACATGTATTGCTGCGTCTTTTTGGCTGTTTTTATAACTTTACAACGCACAGAAAAGAGGAAGACAGTCTCACGTTAATAGTGTGGGTTTCCTTTAAGTTACCAAATATGGTTCCTTGTCCTTTTATAGAGGGATATTTATAATAATAATAATACATACATACATCAGATGTACTCAAAGACGCTTTTACATTTATATTTACATTTAGGACTGTAAATATACAATACATAAACAACATGATGCGTTCATGCTGTGTTGTGCACACACACACATACACACACGTAAACACAGACAAAAGGCACATCCGCTATAGTTCCAATGTAATGAACACGTCCCTGAGGAACGTGCTTGGCTGCCATTTTTTAGAATGATGGACTGATAGTGAAGTGATGCTGGGGCAGATGGGTACACCACACACACACACACACACACACCTTAAAAATACAAACCCCTGCAGAGACATATCCCCAGTAGGTCTGATGTGGAGGTAGTGGCTTAGTAACAGCAGTGCTGTGTGTGTGTGTGTGTGTATTATGATTTAGGCTGCCATGCAAATTTAATCAATTGGAGTACTTGTCACCAGCCAGGGCTCATTAGCAGCCTTTTTAAAGAAGGTTTTGTGATCCTAACCTCCAGTCAGACGTCACACTAAGAACACATATCTGAACACTGCAGCAAAAATGATATTATATTTAAAAAAAAAAAAAAAACATGTCAAGAGGTGTCTGTCAAGAATATAAAGATTTTCCTTCACACATTTTCCCTCTGGCACGCCAGCCCATCCTCCTCCTCCTCTTCCTCTTCGGGTGTCCCTCCTCTCTATCCACTACTTCAAAAAGCTCCATGACACCCAGCTTCAAGTTAAAGGATAAGCAGGATCTAGCACGAACCCCCCCCCGCCCTCCACCGCCACTCACGTTCTGAGACAGCCTCCCAACACTCAAACCCTGCGGCGCCCCTCTTCTTCATCCCCCTACCCCCCCTCCATACAGTCCAGCACTATAATTATAATCGGGGGATCGATTAGTGCTGTCCTTAACCATACTTAACCTGGCCTCTGAGAGCTGGTCAATGAGAACACAAAGGGCTTCCAGGAAATGGACAAATGAAGTCTAATTCTATATTTATTTATTTAGTGCAGAAAATAAATACTAGTAAACGTAAGCTTTTATAATCCACTGTAAATATTAACCATGTTTTCGTCATATTGCAACATTCTTGTATAATGTAAAAGTAGTAGTGTCAAAATAGGTAAACAACTTTGTATTATAATTTATAATTTATATTATATATTAATTTATAATAATAATTTATATTATATATTATAAGACATAAAAACCACAAAACAGTTTCTAAAGAGAAATTGTCTGTTCCAGTGTCAAACTGTCTTAGACACAGATACTAACTGTAGGCCTTATAATATTTGAATTGAACAGGCAAAATTTAATTAAACTGCAATGGGCTGGCAACCAGTCCAGGGTGTACCCCGTCTCTGGTTTGAAGTCAGCTGGGATAGGCTCCAGCACCCCCCGCGACCTTCGTGAGGAAAAAGCGGTAGAAAATGAATGAATGAATGTAATTATATTACTACAATATGATATAACTATCTCAGTGTCATTTTGTTTTGTATTTTTGCTTGCTACGCTACAGTATTGTAATAAAATTGTTTCAATATTATTTTTTCAGAGTTTAATTTATAAATGATGTCATTAATTGTTTGACCTTTTCATTAGTTAATCTATATATGTTTAGTGTAATTCTATATTTATTTATTTAGTGCAGAAAATAAATACTAGTAAAAGTAAGCTTTTATAATCCACTGTAAATATTACCCATGCTTTCATCATATTGCAACATTCTTGTATAATATAAAAGTAGTAGTGTCAAAATAGGTAAACAACTTGATATTAACACATAAAAACCACAAAACAGTTTTTAAAAACAAATTGTCTGTTCCAGTGTCAAACTGTGTAAAACACAGATAACTGTAGGCCTTATAATATTTCAATTGAACAGGCAAAAAACTGTAATGGGCTGGCAACCAGTCCAGGGTGTACCCCGCCTCTGGTTTGAAGTCAGCTGGGATAGGCTCCAGCATACTTGCAAGTACTATAAGAGTATAAGCGGCATAGAAAATGGATGGATGGAAAATGTTATTAAATATTTAAAAAGGTCAGGTTTACTTTCTACGTAATTATTTTACTACAATATGATATAACTATCTCAGTGTCATTTTGTTTTTTGCTTGCTATGCTATGGCATTGTAATAACATTTTCAATATTATTATTTTTTTAGAGTTTAATTTATAAATTATGTAATTTTTTTTTACCTTTTCATTAGTTAATCTACATATGTTTAGCAAATTGCAATGTATTTTTTAATAATAATTCTGTGTGTGTGAGAGACTGTCCACATGTTGGCATGATGATTATCTAAAGGTTATCTTTAAAATCAGAAGGTCGTATCTTCTGAGTCTTAGCGCAAGAGTCCCATGGCTGTTGGGGAGGGAGGGGGGGGTGACAATGAAAGGACAGACTCAGTATGAACAGTGGCGTGTCTGTCCACAGTCAATGGGGGTGGGTGGGGTGGGGTTCCGGAACTGCGTACATCGTGTTTTGACCCCTTGGCTTCGGGCTTACGGATGGTGGGGCAGAGGGTCCCCATGCAGGATGTCATCCAGACATATTTCTTCTTCTATGGTCGATTCAATTGAATTAGCATCGCATCATTAACAGATGCGGCTGTAGGCAACTGCCTTTTTTTTCATGAAGTCCATCTGATGGCAGTAGCTACATTTAAAGAATGAAGATTAGTCAGCATCCTTCAGCCTTCCCTGTGTTGGCCTGTCATAAGCGTACTAGCTCACCTTTGGTCACATCATCAATGTCTGGACCAAGGCCTTCGGTTCTCCTCTCCTCCTCCTCCTCCTCCTCCTCCTCCGCTCTGCTGACATTTCTGCCTGACTCCCTCTCCTTCTTCTTCCCTTCCAGAGGTTCCCAGGAGACTTTGATGGATTGGCCCCGTTTATGAAGCTGCTGCCACCACTGGCGATCAATCACGGTCCCGATCACTGTGATCTGCTGTTGGACTTCAGCCTATCTCATACTATATAAAGGCCAAGCAGGAGGTACACACACACACACACACACACACACACACACACACACATTATCAATGTTGTGACTGAACATTCATTGGCCACAATATTAGGCACACTACACATGCACAATACTGGTATTGCTGTTGTGATTGACACGAGCAGTGTTTTCATTGTCAGTATATGTTTATGGTTGCTGTAATTTGAATTTACAGGAATGTGTCTAATATTTTCTATTTATATTAGAAACAGTTCTCAACGTGCTGGTGTAGTTGTACGCTGCTGAAAACTATGACTGAATTATGGACAAAAAGAACTCCACCGTGACTCAAATTCACTCTTAAATAGGAATATATAACATTGTCCAGTGGTCCAAAGTGCAGCCTGGCGGCCTTTTGCAATCCATAACGCAAATTATGTTTTATTATTGGCACGCAGCACATTCTAAAAATATAATTTCACAAACTTAAAAAAAAAGAAAAAATTTAGATATCATCAGTAATCCTCCAAGAATAAAGTCAAAATATTAACAGAAAAAAGAGCGAGAAAGTGCCATTTTAGGCAAACGTCATAATATTGTAAGGAAAAATAAGGTAATTTTAGTAGCAAAAAGTTTAAAAATGAAGATAAAAGTCATAATATTATTAGAAACAAAACAAAATTGTGATTTTGGGAAAATTCAGTTGCAGAAAAAATAAGTTTACAATATCATGGAGGAAAAGTCATAATTGCAATAAGAACATTTACAAGAAAGTTGAAATAATTAGGAAATCGAACATTTTGCAAGAATTAAGTCAAAATATTCAGAGAAATTTTTTATATTACATTATGAAGAAAAATGCCATTTTTGTAGCATTGAATTGAAATAAAACATATACAAAACATGTCATTTTTTTGTAATATGAGAAACAAAATGAAATAAAGTTGTCACTTGTGGAAAATTAGGTTTTTATTACAGGAATCAAGCACAAATACGATAATAAAGTCATATTATGCAATGTAATAATTGTAAACAAAATGAAAAAAGTATTATTGAATGATAAAGTTGCAATACCTGAAAAAACAGCAAGCAACAAGCAAATATCAAAGTTGAATTAAAAATAATCTATAGTATATCCCAAGGCTGATATTTTCAGTTTTTCATGAAATGTATAACTTCTCAACATATCTATGTGTTGGCTTCCAAAAATCAAAGTGGCCCTTGCATCCTCTCAGTTTGGCTATGCCAAGCTATCATGGTCAGGGTTATCGTAATACAGGATAATAGCACCATCTACTGGTACAAAATATAAACTGCAGCAACATTATCAGGAGTCGTCCACTAAGTTTCTCATTTTTATGTCTTAAATTATGCAGAACCAAAGCAAAACAACAATAGAGAGTGATGTCAAATATATTTTTAATGTTCAATAACCACCAGACAGAAAAAGAGTACTTGTTTACCAAAACTAATAGCAGCAATAAAGTCCAGCATTGTGGCGAATCAGCGCTTCCTCTTGGTCTCAAACTTGTAGATGGCAGCTGCGTGAGGTGTCTCCTTCCTTACTTTCACCCTCTTGGTTTTATCCTGCAGCACACAATGAAGCGATAAGTCTAAAAAGTAGAGCTGTCAAGAATAACGGGTGTGATAACCTGGTGCCTGAAGGGTTAATTCAGATGTACAGTTTGCAACATTTAAGTATGCTGGAAATTACACTGGAAAAATTCTAATTACCTTAAATGACATGTCTGTGAACACAACCCCTAAGAACCCCGTTAAAGTGTGATTCAAGTGTTCTACTACTAGAGACTAGTGTTAGACAAATGGATCCCCATGCTATCTTTTCAGCTTTCAGCACGGTGGACGAGTGGTTAGCGCGCAGACCTCACAGCTAGGAGAACAGGGTTCAATTCCACCCTCGGACATCCCTATGTGGAGTTTGCATGTTCTCCCCGTGCATGCGTGGGTTTTCTCCGGGTACTCCGGTTTCCTCCCACATTCCAAAAACATGCTAGGTTAATTGGCGACTCCAAATTGTCCATAGGTATGAATGTGAGTGTGAATGGTTGTTTGTCTATATGTGCCCTGTGATTGGCTGGCCACCAGTCCGGGGTGTACCCCACCTTCCGCCCGAAGACAGCTGGGATAGGCTCCAGCACCTTTGCGACCCTCGTGAGGAAAAAGCGATAGAAAATGAATGAATGACATTCAGTTCATTTGGAGCGCTTAATACATACAAATATATATGTATATATATATATATATATATATATATATATATATATATACATAATTTAAATACAGTAGAAAATGGGCATATTTCAGACATAATTGTTCGATTCATCGTGACAATTTTTAAATTATTAATCTTTTTTTTTTTTATCTTTTTAATCATTTGACAGCCCTAATAAAAAGTAAATATCAGATGCTACAAAAGTTACCTGCAGGTCCTTGCGGGTCTGGATCTTCTGGCTGATGACAAATAATTTCTTTTCCCGGTCAATCCTTTGGGAAAGAAGCTTGTACTCATTGGACTGTTTCTTGGACAGCGCCTATACACAAGTGGAGGGGTGCAAAACTATCAGTCTCGGTGGCTTTTTTTGTGTTTTTGTTGCAAGGAACAAACAAGCATTCATCACAAAGACATACCTTTAGGTTGGCGGGCTGGACAGCTCCGTGAAAGTGTTTGGTCCTCAGCGTGTCCACCGTCGGTCTGTTGTACACTCGATGCACCAGCTTGGGGAGGGTGTTGAGGTGTTTGGCCAAGTTAAATGACTGCACTGCAGACACACACACACGCCGTTTGTTAAAATCTTGCACGATTTCAAAAACAAGCTAATCGTTCATATCGATATAGACTGGATTTGATGCAGAGGTGTCATGTTTTAAGATGGCACCGCTGGGGGCAATGTGAAAGCTAGTTACGGCTGTGTTTTTAGTGTTTAATAGTGCTTTATTTTTTACTTTCTTATTGGTTTTGGTGCCATACCGACCCCTTAAGCAAGTGTGTTTATCTTGTTACATTTGTAGCTTGCGTCTTGCTCCATTGTTTACACACGGAAGCAGCTGTTAGCATTGAGCACCCCTTCACTACACCGACAGACCAGACATCCGCTGAGATACAAAGGAGGAGAGGCTGCATAGCGAGAGTGAACAGCGAAAAATACGTAATAAAGGTTGCTGGATAAAGACGTATCAACCATGTTTAACCATCTGAATGTGAGATGGAAGCGCTAACGGCGCTAACCCTGCCGCAGAGAAACTACCATGACTGCAGCACAATTACGCTGAGGATTGACCATTTAAATTTTTCTATACTTATTTAAAAAGGAGAACATACTATGTTATTTCAGCAACTGTTTTCCTACAAGATTGTTTACATTTTAATAAAATGGGGTTCGCATATTTTGACTTTTGTGTAAACTCACTTTGCACATGTTAATTACATTTAAAAGGATGCCAACACATACACTCTGGCAGGTGTATTATAATACTACTGATGTTCACAATACATCGACGTTTTAGTCATTATTGACATTGTAGTATAAATATAATACATCATATTATAGTATACAGTAGTTAGCTGACAAGGTTAATAACTAAATACTAATTATTACGTTTTACATGATACCAGACACCTCTCATTTTCCAGACACCTCTCTCAGTTTCTGTTCATTTCCATGAAAACCGTCCAAAATTCATCTCTTCATTAGTATTTGTAACCAATACTCACCTTCCTTTTTGGAATCCACAAAAAAGATTTGCTTGTTTTTTTGGGCTCCATCTGCCCCCAGAAGATGGAGGTTTGCCTTCATCCGCTCAATTTTCTGAAAAATTAATAACGAATGAATGTCAACTTGACGTTTTCTTCAGCTGTGACACAATTATCAAAGGATTTGATCCTCATCCTCAGATAATGTCCTCAATGATACATCCTTGCCAGATTTGCTGAGGATCTCAAGTGTCTGAGATGAGGATCGAAGAGCTATCATCATGGAAAGTGCATCCTTCTTGGAAGTTAGTTTGCCCTTGCCTGAGACATACTGTATAAAATACATGCAGATAGCTGCTGTATCAGTCTTAAATCTTGCAGAACAAGTTTAGTAATATCCACAAAACAAATCTCAAACAAGGACAGTGAGTCAGTGATTCTGTACATTTTTTCTCTATAAAATGCATTGTCAAATTTCATCACAACATCTCCTTACAATAAGGAAATAATCGGAAGTAAGAAAATGGGATTGACCCGTTCTGGAGTGGAGTATCAATATAGTGTTTCCACTATTTTTCACACACATACATACTGCGTTGAACATTCAAATATACATTCTGTATTTCATTTAGAGAACTTACCCTCGCCTCCGCCACCCTCTTCATTTCCACATATCGGATATCTTGTGTCCTCATCATTTTCTTCTGCTCCTCTGTCACCGGTTCCTCCTCTTTAAACGTGTGAACGCCATCCTGTCAATGGGACATAACATAAGATGTATATACGTAATAACAGCACCTCAAAAAGATTACACATTTATGTAGGAGTAGAAGAGTTGACTAGTGAAAATACAAGTACAAGTTTGTTGGTTACCTTCATCTGCGATCTGATCATGTTGTGGTAAAACTCATCTGGATTCTTCTCCAGAGCTTTCTTCTTGAGGGCTGTGAGGGTGTTTTGTTTCTTGTTGTAGTCACTGTTAGTGTTAGAATAGAACACCATCAAAAAACGTGGTTATATATCTAGGTTAACAAATTTCAACTTACTCTGCACGGAGTTTGTAGTCTTTCTTCTTCTCCAGCAATCCCAAATGCGATCTAAATGCAGGCTGATAAGACACATCCAAAGATTTAGAGCGAAATAACAAGTCATATACTGTGTAACATACGTGTGTCCATGCATAGCTGTTAGCCAGGTCGGCTAGCTGCTAGCAAGTCAAACTTCCTATAAACTCACCTGAGATCTTTCATGGTGGTTTCTCTGTCGGGATTTCAAGGCTTTCCTGAACGACGACATGTTTAAGAAATGTCAGATAAAGCGGTTTAGAGAAGACAAACTCTTTAAATGTTTTAATCTATCGGGCAACTCAATGCTAGTACGCCTCTTCAAACTGTTTCCTGGAAAAAACACGTGGTTTCCTGTTTGGCGTGCAGCGTGTATTTCCTTCCGCAGATTCAACACAAACATACTAAAACGTTCCATAGGTTGTTAACCGTGACTCGAACATGATAGATGATGATAATAATAATAATATATATATAATACAATAATATAATAATAATAATATATAAAATATAATTTTACAGCCAGAATATACCGTGTGGAAGCTAACAAAAAATAAATCGCCCATTGCTTCCAACTCTATGACTTTCCGTAGAAGCGACAGGGGGTGCTATTTTGCAGATTTTTCTTGCGTGAAGAAATCCTTTTGCTGATTTATTACGGTTCAAGCAACAGAAAAAGCAAGCAGAAGCTACAATTTTACTCCTAAAAAAAATATTAAGTAAATTTACTTTCAAAGTAAATAACAAATAAGTCAACTGCTTTATGTCACTTTGTGCGCCGGGTCACTTCCTGTTCTGCATGATTTATTTTTATTTATAAATAGTATTCTGCCCATTGCCAAATGTGCCCTAATGTGCAGATTCCATTATGATTTTGAGCTACAAACTGCACTAAAATCTCATGGAAGTGAACCTTGCAATCATACATTCAAATGCTCAACATTGTTGTACATCCACAAGTGTTTAATCATGCAGCATTCACTGGATAACTGGACTGTGTCCATGTTATTATTCCTTTGTCAAAGTGCATCAAACTTGGCTGGAACTACTCTAACAAGCGAAGGTCACTGCAGTGCAAATACAGTACATAAAAAAACGAGAGCCTTGTTAACACTAATTAGTAACAAGAGTGTGTTTTACCAACATGGACTTTGATATTTGCCTTATGTCCACACCAATAAACCTAAGATGGAAAGTCTGCAATGTTTCTCATAATCAATAGGAACTAAACTGCATATTTAAAAATCAACAAGTAAACTACACATAAGGGGGGGGGGGAGACAGGCATTTGTAGCCAATTGCTATGCGGATGAAGACCAGTGTAAAGCAAGACAGATCAGATCAGAAAGCATAAAACAGCAATCTTCACTTGCACATGTAAACACTGTGGACCACCAACACAACAATAGACAAGTGGCAGCGTGCAGTGATAGGAAAAAAGAAAAAAATAACGCAGAGCAGTTAAGAGGTCTGACTTTTTTGTGATGCAAACGTTTTACTCTTTTGAACACATATTGTTTTAAGAAACAAAACACTTAAGAGTCCCCTGCATTGTTCCCCACAATGAAAACCAAACAGAACTCGGCTCACAAGACGAAGTGGGGTAAAAGTCACAGTTGATGCATTACACTGCTGATGGGGATGTCATACAACGTCATGTCAAAAAAGCCAAACTCTCTTTTATGCGGAAAATGAGTAGCAGGAGGCTATTAGATAACAGCTGAGGGGGTGCCGATATTTTTCAGACATGACATAAAGCCACAAAGGCACCAGTGAGCTAATCTCACCCAGACTTGCAACTCTGCATGGATGTGATATCCCACCATACTCATCCTCCACCCCCCTCCTCCTTGCCCCCAAAATGGCATCTCACTACCACTGCCTCCACCCCCTTTCGTCTGAACCGCGAAGAATGTCTGTTACATGTGTGAGATTTGCCCAGCATGCAGAATGTTTGTGGCGGATGAGGCCGATGAATGGGATCAGTGTTTCCACATGATGTCACATGTTTTGTTTATCAACCCAGCGGGTAAAGACCTCAACCCTTCACACGTTACAGCATGACCAAAAACCACCAGGGTAGTTACTTACACTTCGTTATGTCTGCAATCAGACTTACGGGGCTCCTTGCTGTTTCATTCATGGACGTCTGAGAGGAAAATACTGAAATGGAAATCAAACACTGCAAGCTGGTCAACTTTCACTTTGTTCAGATTTCATTTTTTCCACACAGGAAGTCATGGAAATAGAAATAATGAGTGAGTGTTCTGGGGTCAAACACTCAAACTTATCGGAGGTTAGTATGTAAAAAGACATTAACCATTGTTATTAGTAATGTTAGTAAACATAACCACACTAATTCATTCATTCATTCATTTTCTACCGCTTATCCTCATGAGCCTATCCCAGCTGTCTTCGGGCGAGAGGCGGGGTACACCTTGGACTGGTCGCCAGCCAATCACAGGGCACATATAGACAAACAACCATTCACACTCACTAACCACACTAATGATGATGGTATTTTGTAGCAGTTTCACATATACCCGTTGCAAATAATGCAAATAAAAATAATATAGTCAAGGGTCACACTCCATTCAGCCACAAACTAGCCGACAAACTTGCTGAAGCCCGACGCTTTTCCAACGTTACTTGGTCGAGTGGAAGAGTCCAAAGAGCAAGAAGCCAGAAGCAGCGTGCTCTCTCCGGGTGTTCGTGCCGGTAGCTCATGATCTACCAAATGGCCCTGTGTCTGCTTTCTCGGATAATACAAGTGCAATACAAGTGTAAAGGTGACAATAGGGGTTTTATGTCACATCATCTCTAATAATGTCAAAAACCGTATTTAGAAGGTCATGGACAGGTTTTCTGTACTCTAATTACAATCTGAGTGTTGCAGAATTTTGCCATTTACTAATTAAAATTACGACTTCTCTGAAGATTATGTCTTTTTCCGGCAAAATAAATATAACTTAATTCCTAGAATATTTGGACAACTTTTTCCTCAAAATATTAGAAATTCATTCTTGTCTTTTTTTTTTTATATGTTTTAAAGCGGGCTGCACGGCGTGACCCTAGTGAGGATAAGCGGCATAGAAAATGGGTGGATGGATGTTTCAATGCTTAGTGAATGCTCAGATTCCACTATATTTTCAAATATTTACTTCAGCTCTAATCCACATGTTGTTGTGTAAAAGAATGGACAAAATTGTTGATGTGATCACACTCCATTCAGCCATCCAAGGTCAGGTGACGGGGATGGCAGCCTAAGACCAATTCATCCAGCTCCTCCCACCAGATCACAGTCTCTCTAATGTCTCCTACGTTGGATGTGCCTTGAACACCTCCTTGGGGAGGCACCCTGACCAGATGCCCAAGCCACCTCATCTGGCTCCTCTCAATGCGAAGGAGCAGCTTTTCCTCTCTGAGTTTCTCTTCTCATCTTATTTCCTCGTCTTGAGTGCTTTAACATCCTGCAGGACAGCGTTTCCAACCGTGAGCTTTTGCACATATTTTATCTATCCTTGTTTAGTGGTCGTCAATTCCACTCCAGTCCTCTAGGTGTCAGTGATATACATTAGAAAATGTTTGATGACTACTACTAAACCACTGAAGGAGGCTATGAGAAAGTATTTGTGTAACCGTGACGTTGATACTCCTTGTACATTTGGTTAAAAAAGCCTTGAACCGAACATCACATTTCAGGGATCGCTGTATATTTACACTGTGGTCTCTTCATACAAACTTCCACAACTCGTTGGCCATCAGCAGCACAGCACGGCCTCCGTTCGATGCCCTCTCAGATATGGGTGGTATTCTCACCAGAGCCTCTGCACCGCAAAGTCTTGTAAAACAAAAATGATCTACAATTAAATGCAAATATACAGCTTATTTTCCCTGCTAGAAGTTTTAAGAGTGTATTACGGCATGTTAGTTTTTTAACACAGTCAAGTGGTGAGGCTTTTTGGGTGGCATTGGGAGTCCAAGTGTGGAAAAAGTTGAAATGATCACTGTGGCACATCATTAGAAATGACATTTTGTTATATAACGGTAAAAGGATTACCAAAACAATTACCTCATGCCAATTAGGGACAACACGGACCTTTTGTGTTAAACATGGCATGTTTTTTTTAAATACTGATTTACTGTATTACATTCAGGTGGGAATCACATCAACAATTTTGTCCATTCTTTTACACGACAACATGTGGTTTAGAGCTGAAGTAAACATTTGAAAATATAGTGGAATCTCGGCATTCACTAAGCCTTGAAACATCCATCCATTCATTTTCTATGCTGCTTATCCTCACTAGGGTCACATGGGCATGCTGGAGCCTATCCCAGCTGTTTTCAAGAGAAAGGCCGGTTACACCCTGGACTGGTCGCCAGCCAATCAAAGGGCACATCTAGACAAACAACCATTCACACTCACATTCATACCTATGGACAATTTGGAGTCACCAATTAACCTAGCATGTTTTTGGAATGTGGGAGGAAACCGGAGTACCCGGAGGAAACCCGGGTAGAGAACATGCAGAGATGGCCGAGGGTGGAATTGAACTCCGGTCTCCTAGCTGTGAGGCCTGCGCGCTAACCACTCTACCGCCATGCAGCCCGCTTTAAAATATATTTAAAAATAAAATAACA
This sequence comes from Doryrhamphus excisus, assembly GCF_037039965.1. NCBI lineage: Eukaryota > Metazoa > Chordata > Actinopteri > Syngnathiformes > Syngnathidae > Doryrhamphus > Doryrhamphus excisus. The sequence goes on from NC_136361.1 coordinate 14,532,411, forward strand.
AGAATTAATTTGTAATATTTTGAAGAAAAAGTTGTCAAAATATTCTAGGAATTAAGTTATATTTATTTTGCCGGAAAAAGACATAATCAAGTCGTAATTTTAATTAGTAAATGGCAAAATTCTGCAACACTCAGATTGTAATTAGAGTAATTATGACCTTCTAAATATGGACATTATTAACTAATTAATATTATTGACTAAGACATTATTAGAGATAATGTGACATAACACCCCTATTGTCACCTTTATACTTGTATTGCACTTGTATTATCCAAGAAAGCAGGCACAGGGCCATTTGGTAGATTATGAGCTACCATGACGCTTGGAAAAGCGTCGGGCTTTAGCAAGTTTGTCGGCTAGTCCAGCTGCATAGTGGCCCATGTTCACAAAACAGTCCAGTGTGAAATGTCGTTGACAGATTAAAATACATTTCTTTTGCTGGTAGGGAATCAGGAAGTCCAACCACTTGTGACTGATGGTGGCGTCATTAGGAATTGTAAACAAATGTGGCTTTCCCTTTCGAGGCATTGCTAACACGTAACACAGGGCACAGAGCTTATTTGGATAACAACCACGCCCATATAAGGAAGTCAGCTCATCTGTGACATCACAAAGGGGCAGTTTTACCATGCCTTCTCGAAACCAAGCATTTGAGAGTTTTAATGCATTTAAGTGCCAAATAGCCAGTTGTACATTTAAACATTCACACTGCATGTATGCGATCGGGATTGGTATCGGTATCGGCTGATTTCACTCATTGATTATCAGTATCGGCAGTATAAAACCCTCATTGGAACATCCATAGATTTTATGCTTTATGCTTGTAAGATTAAACGTTTTTTTAGTCTTGAAAAAAATAATATACAGTATTTTTGTAATATGTTTTGTAGCGGGCTGCACGGTGACCGAGTGATTAGCGCGCAGGCCACACAGCTAGGAGACCTGAGTTCAATTCCACTCTCGGCCATCTCTGTATGGAGTTTGCATGTTCTCCCAGTGCATGTGTGGGTTTTCTCCAGGTACTCCGGTTTCCTCCCACATTCCAAAAACATGCGAGGTTAATTGGTGACTGCAAATTGTCCATAGGTATGAATGTGAGTGTGAATGGTTGTTTGTCTATATGTGCCCTGTGATTGGCTGGTGACCAGTCCAGGGTGTGGGATAGGCTCCAGCATCCCCACGACCATCCTGAAGCATAAACAGTAGAAAATAAATGAATGAATGAATGTTTTGTAGCCTTTTTCATGTTACGTATATTATAGCCCAACAACAACAGTTTTGTAGAAATTGGTTGAGGATTTTTTTTGTCAAGGATAGTAAATTGACTCAGTTAGACACCTTATAAAAAGAGCTTTTTCATGTTGATGGAGAAAAGAGAACTGAAACTTACCAATGTATTTCACTTACCATGATGAGCGCAGCATTGAGCAATGTGTGGCTAACAGAACCACACCTTGTACAATTCGTACTGTGTGTACGGTTAACTTAGTTTTGATCGTCTTTTGTCATGATTTGAGTTGGTTGTGTGGGCTGATCATCAAAGCCACTTCAGAAAGGAAGCTTCTTTTGAACCAACTCCCAAAGCTGGTGAAATCCAAAGCTAAATTGCACATGTGTCTATGGGAGTTTACTTCTTCCTTACAGTCGGGGGGTGGACACCCTGATGATTTGCATCCTCCCCGAGGACGAACAGGAGCTGGCTCTGCTCGGCCACAAATTGTACCTTTTTAAAGCAAAACTCAGGGCTGATAACTTAAATGGTGTCAAAGACTTGGTTTCGTCCCACACTTCCTTCAGTGTAAAGGTCAAGGAGGACGTCTGGTTGTGCACTCCGACCTACCGCAAGAGAGACACACACAAGGCTGCAAAACATGTCACGCAGCAGCAGCTGAGATATACTGTATTCGTCTTCCAAATGGACTCAAAGCTTTTATTGCTTTTTCCACTCTGGATGATGGCAGGCCTTTTCGCCCTCATCTTCAATGTGTTGCTGTGTGGAAGATGGAGAGGGTTTATTTGAAGTATACCATGCCTGAAAGGACGGGGAGGACTGATTTAAGCTCAGTCCCCGAAGACAAAAGTTGTAAATACACTACATCAAGGGTGTCCAAAGTGTAACCCGGGGGGCGACAGCTGTTTTTTAAAAATTGTCCTGTTGTAAGTATTACATTAATAATTATATTTTTTCTGTGATGAGTGATTGAATTAAATACAAATGGAATGCATTATTATGCACGGATATCTGCATGTGGCTTCAGAAAAAAACGTAATTTTCTGCAAATAATGTTGTAATATTATGAGGAAAAATAATGTCATTTTACAAAGTTGAAATAGGTGGAATTTAAAAAAAATCAACAGCAGGAATGGAAAAAGCAGCTGTAGTCTGCAATATTGAGTGGTAAAAGAAGAGTATAAGAGTATAAGAAGAGTAAAATCATAAAAATATGAGAAAAAAATATTTCAGTAGCATGGAGTTGAAATATTAAAGAAAAAATATGGACATAATATTATGAGAAACAAATAAAACAAAAACTCTCATTTTTGGGAAGTTAGGTTATGACACAGGAATCAAGTCATAATATTTCACTTCTAGCCCAAAGTATATTTAATGTGTTGCTTTACAAAATATCAAAGTGGCCCTTGCATCCTTTCATTTTTCATTTTTCAGTATATATGGCCCTTATTGCCCTTACTTGGACCTTTTATTCTTTTTTTTTCTAGGGTTCTCATTGGGAGTGACCAGGATGGATAGGATCAGGAAGGAGTACACCTGAGGGACATTACATGTTTGAGGCCAAAGTCAGAGAGGCCAGACTGGGATGGTTGGGACATGTCCAGAGGAGAGATAGTGAATATATTAGTGGAAGGATGCTGCCAGATAGGAGTCGCAGAGGAAGACCAAAGAGGAGGTTTATGGATGTAGTGAAGGAGGACATGAGGGTAGATGGTGTGAGAGAGTCAGATGCAGAAGACAGTGTTGGATGGAGGCAATTGATTTGCCGTGGCGACCCCTGAAGGGAAAAGCTAACTAGAAAAAGTTTGGACACCCCTTCCTCAGACACCTTTTCAGACATTCGGAAGTTTACATTGACATGAAACATTCAATGTAAACCGCATGTATATTTGGAATAAATTAAACCATAATCATAACTGCAGAAAGGTGCTCCCAATTATTTCACAAGCTCCCTTTGACGTTGAATTTCTAGTAATGAACCACTCATAACGCTTAATCTCAGTGACTACAGTTTTTGCAACCTTCCAAAATGTTCTACTTGTCAAAAGATCAGCCACTGACATTAGCCTGTAAGCCAAGACTTTAATGTCATGACTAACAGTAACACAATGTTATCAAATGGGGTGGGGCTTGTGTCAACACCACCATGGCGTTCAAATGTTTAGCTTGCATAATGACTCAAAAAGAGAATGATGTACCTTTCCTTTAAAGAGAATGACTTTCATATGTAGTTTGATACATTTTTTACATTTTTGCAAATTGTGACTGCAGCAGAATATGTTGTGTTATTTTGTTAATTGATGGTTTTGTGGAGGACGGTAAGTAATGTTAAATCTTCACTTTTCCTTTCATTTGTCATTTGTATTTTTTTCTGCATGTGAAACTATACTTAACTATAACTTTAATTATACAATGTGTTTTTGTTAATATTTGTGGGCGTCTGGAACGGATGAGTTGGGTTTAAATTTGCTTTGTTTAGAGTTTGTGTATACAAAGAAAAGACTACATATTGTAATCATGACTACTACTACTAATAATAATAATACTTTGTATAATAACATTCATTCATTCATTCATTCATTTTCTACCACTTATCCTTACGAGGGTCGCGGGGGTGCTGGAGCCTATCCCAGCTGTCTTTGGGCGAGAGGCGGGGTACACCCTGGACTGGTCGCCAGCCAATCACAGGGCACATATAGACAAACAACCATTCACACTCACATTCATACCTATGGACAATTTGGAGTGGCCAATTAACCTAGCATGTTTTTGGAATGTGGGAGGAAACCGGAGTACCCGGAGAAAACCTACGCATGCACGAGGAGAACATGCAAACTCCACACAGAGATGGCCGAGAGTGGAATTGAACCCTGGTCTCCTGTGAGGTCTGCGCTAACCACTAGACCGCCGTGCCGCCCTGTATAATAACAAAAAAAATTAAATAAATAAAAATAATTAATAAATAAATATTAAATATTTAATAAAAAGTTAACAAGTTTGATTCCCTGTTAATATTTTTAAATTGCAATGATTTACAATGATTTTTACATGCAATGATAGCTGTGGCGTTCAATGGCAAGACAATGCACACGTGCAAACACTTAAACAGCTCCCATTATCTGCCTTATATTATGTCCAATTAAAGCTCATTTCGTTAAAATACCACGGAAGCAAGCCACTGGTTTTCACCTCCCCATAGCCTGCTGCAGAGATGCAAGGAAGGGAGAGTACTTTCCATTTATGGAAGTGGGGGGCGGGGGGCTGGGGGGAGTATGAGAAGGGGGCGGGGTCCTGTGACTCACCAGCGACTTCCTCAATAGTACAGACTTAAAAAAAAAAAAAAAGTAGCCGGCAAGCTGCACAACTTTGTTGACCACAGTCCTCCCAGGAAAGTTTTTGAGCGTGTACTGCTGGCGGGCGACACTGCCGACTCACCGGAGCAGCCTCCATTCACGAGCCCGCGTCATAGTGCTCGATTCCCGGCTGACTTGACACCCAGGCTGCCCCGTGTCAGATCCTGCTTCAATTCCTGGTAGGACACATGGATTTTTATTGATTTGATCTTCCTGACAGTCTTATAGCTAAATGCATGCAAACACACACGGAAGTTGTGTGTGTTTGACGGTTTAACTTTGTATTTATGTGCCTAATGAACTTCATTCAAACTTTGCATTGATTTAAAGGAACAGTATCCACACGATGCTACTTATTGCATCCTAACGTCATATAACTTTTTAAATTTTTGCCATAATCTAACACTTATTAAAAGCTTTGGATATACATTTTCTGTTGGCATCATTTATGATGATCCTTTTAAATCAGAAAACAAAGAATATATGTTATATATGTGTGTGTATGTATATGTATATATGCTAAATGTAATTTCAATGTATTTTTAAATTAATTTCAATTACAAAGTTACATTTAAATATCATCTTATAAAATGAATAAATCTTTGTTCTGTTTTATCCACACAAAAAAGAAGTAACTTTCCAAATAATAATAAAAAAAAACCTGGGTCAGTGTGAAAAAAAATAAAAAAAATACAAAATTACTACTAATTACTCAAGCTAACTAATTACTCAAAAGTAATCCAAATAAGGTCAACAAATTCTACATTTTTATTGAATTTTTTTTTTTTTATTTAAAAGAAGATTTGAAAAATCTGCTTTTGTGCTTTTTAAACATTACAATTAAAGGAAAAAAAATATACTATTTTTTCCAATACATAATATGTGGAACCAAGAGTTATAGTAGTCTGTAAGTTTGTGTTTTGTTTTTAAAAATAAGGACAATTTCAATAGAATTTTAAAGACAATTTTCAAACAATAAAAAAATATAATCTTTTTGTCATTAAATTCCCTTTTATCCGAAAACAACAAATGTAATTTTCACAACAAAACTACTACTAATTACTCTAGCTAACTAACTAATTACTCAAAAGTAATCCAAATAAGGGCAACAAATTCAAAATTTTTATTGAAAAAATATATATTTTTTAACTTAAAAGAAGATTTGAAAAATCTGCTTTTGTGCTTTTTAAACATCACAATTAAAGGAAAAAAAATTATACTATTTTTTCCAATACATAATATGTGGAACCAAGAGTTATACTAGTCTGTAAGTTTTTGTTTTGTTTTTAAAAAATAAGGACAATTTCAATAGAATTTTAAAGAAAATTTCTGAACAATAAAAAAAATAGAATCGTTTTGTGATTAAATTCCTTTTTATCCAAAAACAACAAATGTAATTTTCACATTAAAAACTAGATATGTTGTGATTGCATTTTGTGGCAATAATGAGCGCAGTCACGGGCAAGATAAGGCTTGATAAGGCTTTAATACATCACTATTTACTCAAAGAGAAAGAAAAAACACTTCTCATTCATCTTCTGCCAGGTTGCGTTTTCCCCTTTCTTTACTTGTTACACCGTAAAAAAAGACCCTCCATATTGTGTATTAGAGTGTGGCTATGGCAGAATATGCATGTGTTATAAGTGTTATTGCGTCGAACCTGTGATGTCTGCTCACCTGTTGCACAGTCACAAGGTGATGTGGGCGGGAAGGGAAGTGCATGTGATGCAATTAAATAAACATGTAAAGCTTACAACACTTTATTTTAGCAGTAAAAGAGACTAAAAAAAAGAGGGCTGTGGCTAGCTGCTAGTGTTAGCATTAGTTTACCAGAAGTAATGTAACACCCTTCAAAGCCGCTGCTAGCGTAACGCTTAGAACATTAGCTTGAAAGTAAATGATATGTGAGCGACTACAGACAAAGGGCTGCAGCTAGCTACTAGTGTTAGGGTGGCGCTAACATCATTAGCACATGTAATTCAAAACCGCTGCTTTGTTAACACTAATGCTAAACATTTGTGAGATACCACAGAAGAAGGGCAGCTAGCGCTAAAGTAATTCTATGAAAAATAGCCTACCAACAGAAGTAAAGGACTGTAATATTGTTCTCAACACCTGGGCTTTGTTGTAATGTGTTTTGACCATGGGCAAGCAAATAGAGCCAAAAAGTTAGCGCCAAGTGTTTCTGTGGTGGTCCAAATTTAATTGTGCCGGGCCATTCAAAAATAATTGAATGCAACCTAGCACTTAAAAGCCACTGGTAGCTGCTTGTGCAATGTTTACATGAGCTTATCAGTAGAGGTTTAATTTGACTTAACAAAAGTAAAGCTAGCGTTAGCATGGTGCTAACATGATTAGCTTACCAAGAGATTTTGTGATTGATACTACTGGTAGTGTAAACAGCAACATTCTTGATTTCTTGTGTTTATAGTCTGTAGTTGTTGTGACCTCGGTTTTGTTGTGAACAAAGAACATATTTTAAGGCCTTTGAGTCGCTGTGCTGCTTTTCAATCGTTTGGCGGCTCTTTGGACGGAAAGTGCGCGTTCTGTTGGATCCATCTGCAAGAAGCCGCCAAGAGGCTGTCACTATGTCTGTCTCCTTTTTAGCATCTTGGAAACAGGCCTCAGTGACGCCTACGAGCTGCATAATATGTTTGTTTGCCTCCCTCCTTGTCCTCTCGTCACTGTTTTTATGGCGTGCATGCTCATATTTCTCCGAGATCACTCGGTGTTTGCCACGGGTCAGCCCTGTGTGGTTGCTGGAGGCCGGCCAGCAGCTGAAGAACTCCTTGTGGCTGGCATCGGTTTTGAAAAGCAGCTCAGAAAGAACAGGCAGTCAAGTGCTTGCAGGTGCTTAGAAAGTGGACATTTTTACTCCTTCGGGGACAAATCTGCATTGACACCAAAAGCTTTAATGTTGGATGGCATGGGTTCAAAAATGTAGTCCACGAAATGACTGAAATGTCATGAATGAATGATAACATTACATAAAACATCTGTTTCAGCTAAATAAACCACAGCAGTGCAACAAAGTGGGTGTTCCGAGCGAGCTAGTGGGAGTCAAAGATCCTCTATACTAAAGAAGCAGTCTGTTGTTTTTAAGCACGTGCTGCAAAAGCCCTAGTCAAAGATTGTCCACTTGTCTTTTTAGGAATCTATTGCATAAAATCTCATCAAAAATTCTTAATGACAGGAACCCAGCTCGTTTTGTACAGCAGTTGTCTCATCAAAGATCCTTTAGATCATTTTTGTCAGCCTTTATTGCACCAAGGCTCATACTGTATTTCTGTAAATGTACTGTAAATGGAAAAGTTGGGGGTGAATGGAAATATGTATGAATGACTCAGGTTAATTACAGACATTCTATCATCTAGTGGAAGAGATTTGAATTGCTTGTCACTGTAAAATCTAAAAATCTACAGTAATTTTCCAAAAATAAAATCAAAATCTAGCGATAAATTGTCATAAAAGTAGCATTTAGTAGCTTGAAGTTGATATTCATACATTCATTTTCTACCGCTTTTACTCACAAGGGTCGTGGGGGGTGCTGGAGCCTATCCCAGCTGTCTTGGGGCGAGAGGCGGGGTACACCCTGGACTGGTGGCCAGCCAATCACAGGGCACATACATATAGACAAACAACCATTCACACTCACATTCATACCTATGGACAATTTGGAGTCGCCAATTAACCTAGCATGTTTTTGGAATGTGGAAGGAAACCGGAGTACCCGGAGAAAACCCACGCATGCACGGGGAGAACATGCAAACCCCACACAGAGATGGCCGAGGGTGGAATTGAACCCTGGTCTCCTAGCTGTGAGGTCTGCGCGCTAACCACTCGTCCGCTGTGCCGCCCTGAAGTTGATATATTTAAGAAAAAAAATTACGTTTTAATCGAAGAAACAAAGAACGCTAAGTTGTAATTTTTGTAATAAAAGTTGTAATTTTATGAGAAGGAAGTCAAACTATTATGGGAATAAAGTCACAATATTACAAGAAGAAAATTTCCAACAAAAAAGTTTGAAAAAAAACAGAAATGGAAAAAAACAGCATGTTTTGTATATCAAAATATTAAGACAAAGTCGTAGTATAATGAGAAAAAAGTCATACTTTTACCAAAATATACTTGTAATATTTTCCGACCAAGTAAATTAAATTGGATAATTTCCTCCTTTTCAGAGCACCCTACTTCAGATGGTAGCGTTCTGCTGTTTAAGGTCCTACAGAAAAAATGAAAGTCAATTTTCCATGCAGATCCACTATGTCAGAGGTTTTAAAAAATGCAGTGTTCCCTCGCTACATCACAGAGAGTTTTTTTTTTTTTTACAGCATATGAACATGTATTGTGCTCTGCATTCTGATTGCAATGATTGCAGACCAGCTAATCCGTCTCCACCATGCCTTCCTGTGCAGTACAGAATGCGTTTGGCTTTGCCAAATTTACACAAATGCTGGCAGTGTGAGTCTGAAATGCTGCATGTTTTCAAGTTTTATACCCGACAACACCCACAATGTCGACGAAACTTTCTGCTCCCCAAAAGGCGAAGGAGAAAGAAGAAGCTGCGGCTGTAGGGCGCCATTACGGAAGAAAAACGATGATAGGAGCAATACAAGGATACAAAAACACTACAGTACAACGGAATTGCACCAGTATGAGGAGTGAAATAAGCGTAATAGTTAAAATTAAAAGGAAGCTTTGAACTTTTTGGAGTGTTTAAACACGAGAGAAATGTGAGGCCCCCATTAATTTCTTGCTTTGATCCCCCAAGGACCCCCCCACTGGTCCATGGGTGTATCCCGCCTCTCACCCACAGACAGCTGCAGCATATCCACGACTCTAATGAGGATAAGTGATACAGAAAACAGATGGATACCTTCTTTTATGTCATCATATCTACTCTATCGAGTAAAAAGAGTTTAAAGGTGACTATAGGGGTGTTAGTTCAAGTCTAGAGGGCTCTAATCATGTTCAACTGTATTTAGAAGGGTGTTAACAGATTTTATGTTTTGGCAGAGCAGGTGTGTTTGAATATATTATGAGCAAGAACAAACAGGTAGTGCTAAATGTATTTGTGGCGGTCCACTTGAGTAGCCCTGATGTGTTGTAGGCTTAAACATATTCTAGTACAAATTCTTTCCCTTTGTGCCCTAAATTGCACGCGGGGCGCGTGGCTGGCAGTAGGAGTGCGTCTGCATTCCCTAAAAGATTGGGGAAGTGACCTCAAGTTTCCTGTGTGGGTGAGGATGTCCATGTGTTACGGTGAGTGGTGCGGGACTTCCTTCATGAAAGCTCATGGACGTTGTTAACATGATCCTTCCAGCCTGTGGGAGGTCAAACATCCCCCCCATCTCCAACTCTTACACAGTGTTGCTTTAAAGCAGCATCAGCGTTATATAAGTCACTGACTTTGCTGGTGTTGTAATTACACTCCTCATGGGATATAATTACAGTTCTGCACCTAGCACTTACCCGCTAATTTTAAAAGAAACGCTGTTTTCCCTGGGAAATTGAGAAATTATAGGAATTGTCAGATATATTCTAATTACAGACACTTGTTGAATTTTATGTTTATTTAAGAAGCAGACTATCCTGTACAGCCAGTCAATTATGTAAGGCATTTCATTAATAGCAGTGTTACAATCAATCTTTCTCATCACATGAAACAGAAATCTCACGCAGCGCAAATACAGTCAAACCTCAGTTTTCCAACGCCTCATATCATGTATGATTCAGTTTTAGTGGTAAATTTTTGCAGATTTGCCTCATTTTTTGTACATTACTGAGCGTAACAAACAAGTCCATTTGCCCTGTACTGTATCGTTTCGTGGAACAACAATTAGATAAAGAAGGTGAGAAACATACAAAGAGCTATAATTATAGTCTATAAATTGCATTTTATATTTCCAGTATACATATTATATTAATTAATTATAGAGTAATTATAAATTAATCCTTTCCAGAATATGAACGACTGAAACCAAAACGGACTCTAACCAAAACATATTTTCCCATAGACAATCATGTAGACCCAATATTTCGGGTGTATGAAACATTCATTCATTCATTTTCTACCGCTTATCGCTGGAGCCTATCCCAGCTGTCTTCGGACAAGAGGCGGGGTACACCCTGGACTGGTCGCCAGCCAATCACAGGGCACATATAGACAAACAACCATTCACACTCACATTCAAACCTACGGACAATTTGGAGTCGCCAAAACCCACGCATGCACGGGGAGAACTGTCTGAAACACATTAATTGAATTTACATTATTTTTTTATAGGAAAATAGTCTCGGTGTTGGTACGTTTTGGTTTTGGAAAGAATAATAACAAAAAGGTCCAACATTTCTGTGGTTAAGCATTGTTATAAACTTGCAAGTGTACATTGATAACGATTTTCAGGGTTTTGGTGCTCGTCAAATATGAGAATCATGTCATTTTGGGGTTGATTTAAATCCAAAAGCTTTTAAGTGACAAAGCAAACTAGTGTAAAATCTGAGAAAACAATGAAAATATATTTTTGTAAAATGTACAACATGCATGTACCACCTCTAGAAATCCTACAATTTATATGTTTATACTTTTGTGCTTCACTGATAGTTTGTTCATCAAGCATTGAGCTTTTGCATTTTCTTAGATGGCCCTTGAACGCACCATAGTATTAATGGTAATGGTTTTATTTCATTTGAATATGCATCAGATTACAATTGAATGCATCACATAATCAGTTCACAGTTCCACATGTCCAAAAGGAGTAGGTAGAAGCAAAGCTTATTAAATACTACCCCTCCATCCGGTACTTTTACAATCAGTAACTGTTACATTTGTTCACTTCCTGCTTTCAGTACAGTTTTTTTTTCTCTTTTTTTTACATTTTTAAATTTTGGAATTTTTTGTCACGTGCCGAAGTACGAGGTGATATGATCATGCAATGACATAATGGGTACCATAGTAAGTGTCAATATAGTGATACATATGTATAGCACATCATGACTGGTTCAAGACTCTTCATCCTTGTATTTAGCAAACATCAACTGCTTGTATTGTTTCTTGAATTGGCTCATCGTTGTGCATTGTTTGAGGGTCTTACTCAATCCATTCCATAGTTTGATTCCACATACTGAAATGCTATGGCTTTTTAACGTAGTCCTAGTGTTCCCTGAGACATAAGAGTAGCTTTGACGGTCAATCCGGCCTCACCATTTGCAGGTGAACATAATTTACGATATGATGGTAAATTGTGAATGGAATTACAACAGGTAAGCAGTGTGGATTATGACGACCAGGCTAAAGGCTAAACCGTACCGCCGATTTAATCTGTTCGATTATCTTACATTATCATCAGGAGGGTTATGAGTTATGAGTGTGTTTTTTTTTCGCACTGCGAATAGCAAAGTTCTACCACTCTATTGGTCTAGAATGAATTATGCTATCTAGGAAACACATGCTGGGATAGCCGTGACAAATAACCAGCACAGATGGGAATATATTTTTAGTCAAGTCACATTTAAATGGACAAATAATTTGCTATGTTTTGGTATACAGCCTGTAATTTGATGTGTCATCGTCACACTGGACGATCGCTAATGGCCTACTAATAGCACACCCTATGGCTGATGGAGGAAAATACTGCTGCGTATGGAGAATTCCTCACATAAATGAGGTAACGCAGCGGCATGTATGCCCAAAATCCCTGCTAGGATACAAGTTATGCATGACATTGCAACCCCACATCATCATAAATCAATAAAAGAAGGCAACCCCTTGCTGGGTAATGTTGTTACTGGGGGGGATTACGGCTTTATTGACCTTAATTTTTCATGGAGTTTACGTGTTGTAATACCCAATCTTCCCTGCTATTATATGCCGTTATAGTGTGACTAAGACCTCAGTCATTTCATGGCAGGCGGCCGCCTCACCCACATAACTGTCAGAGTTGTTTTATTTGTGCGGAGGTTGTCATCATTCTTCCCGTTCGATGTTCTTGCTCGCTTACTTAATTAGGCAATACTGGGAGAACATGTGGCAAGCAGCCCTGAGCAGCAAACAACAACGCCTGCAGGCCCGAATGTCACCTTACAACAACAAAGACAGTAGGCGAGTGAGACTCTTCCCTTTATCTTTGGCAGCTTCAAGGCATCTTATTTGTCCCCCCTTACTGAATGTTGTCTCGATAAGGCTTTAAACATGGCAGTCAAGAAAGAATCCAGACTCATGAGAACATCTAATGCACATGCATCTGTGGTTTCTTGTCAGAATTCCGCATTGAGCAACTGTCGCCCAGGCAGGAACCAGAAGGACATGAGTTGTTGTGCTGCCAGTTGGTTGGGAATGAGATGCGCGTTGTCTTGTTCGTAAGTAAATTTATGACCGCTCAAGAGCATTCCTCCCACTGACAGTAAACATTGTTAAAATCACAGCTCGGCATGATGAAACTAGATCACGGCTATTCGGCTGAAGCTAAATAGTTCTGGGAGACCTCCTGCAAAACGCTAGTCAAAGAGCCTCTACCTGACAGGAATGCTGTGCTGTTTTGGATAAAGTTAGATCATTGCTATTTGCTTAAATAGTCACCTAAATACACACCTAACCCACGAGGCGAGGCGATGCACGAGATTGGGTCGACAAGATCAAGACTAGATGAGAATTTAACAATAATTATAAGGAAAGTACAGTAACAAATATGAATGGACAAGCAATCTTTTTTATTTAACAAAGTCAAAAAACAATGCAGGTGTGTTTTGAAATTGACGCTCAAAGAATATTGTTGTCATCATATTTTGAGACCAAATCAACCATTGTTCTAATAATAATAATAATAATAAAAATAAATAATTATTATTATTGTTAGTATTATTGTTATTGTTATATTTTATTTTTTATATTATATAATAATAATAATTCATATTAAAAATAATATAATAAAATAATAATAATAATTTAATAATAATCAAATAATTATTATTTTAATATAACAATAATAATATAACAATAATAATATTTTTTTTTTCTGGCTGCACGGGCAAGTGATTAGCAGGCCACACAGCGAGGAGATCCAAGTTCAATTCCACCCTCGGCCATCTCTGTGGAGTTTGCATGTTCTCCCCGTGCATGCGTGGGTTTTCTCCGGGTACTCCGATTTCCTCCCACATTCCAAAAACATGCTAGGTTAATTGGCGACTCCAAATTGTCCATAGGTATGAATGTGAGTGTGAATGGTTGTTTGTCTATATGTGCCCTGTGATTGGCTGCCGACCAGTGCAGGGTGTACCTCGCCTCTCGCCCGAAGACAGCTGGAATAGGCTCCAGCACCCCCCGCGACCCTCGTGAGGATGAGCGGTAGAAAATTATTGAATGATTGAATAATAAGTTCCGCTCTATTTTTCCATTTGTTGTTCCAATTCGTGTGTCCAAGGTCTACCTTCTAGGCAATGTGGGTTGCATTATGGAGGGTTTTTTTTTCAGCTTTCAGACACACTTTGCTGAAACTGAGTAAGGAAGAAGGACAAAATAACATGGAATACACATGAATACACATCCACATGGAATAGTCGGCCATAGTCAACCATAAAACAGAGATAATAAAATTTTTTTTTTAACCGTACTGCAGAAATGCTAGTCAACGATCTTATAAATGACATACATACATAGTGTTTAAGGATCGACAGTAAAAACACTGGTCAATGATCCTCTATATGAAATAACTGCTGTTTTTAAGGACATTCTGCAAAAATGTTAGTCAAGGGTTTGATAAACGACAGGCTTGCTCTGCTGTTTTAAGGGTCAACATCATAACGTCTTTTGATGACAGCATCCTTTCAGCCAAGTATTTACAGGCGTGGTGTCTCGCTCTCACTTTTGTCTGCGAACTAGTGTGGATTCTACAGATGAGTGCATGCTCAGACAAGCCAGATGAGCTCTGTGCAGCATGCTAAGGTGTGGAATTATGTCACTATTGAATTGAATTGAATGTACGTGCAGAAGCTGTGATTGACTGGCGACCAGTCCAGGGTGTACTCCGATTCTTGTCTGAAATCAGCTGGATAGGCTCCAGCATACCCCCCACAACCTTAATGTGGACAAGTGCCATAGAAAACGACCGGGTGGGTGTGTGCAGAAGTCAATGAGTGGTGTGCACTCGGTACTATTCAATTAGTAACCTGTTGAGGTTACCTTGGAGTCCAAAAGGATGGGTTCTCACATTACTGGACTTCACTGGACTTCACTCTGACGGTTCCATAAATGGCAGAAAGTGTCCTCGGTGTGTCCAAAAAAGGACTTCTCCTTGCTTGTTGATTTACGACAGGGACGAGCTAAACAGGGAATTTTTTGGCGTCTCCTGTTGGCGTTAATAGAGAAGAGTGAAGGGATGACTTAAGGAGAGGAGCGGCCCAGGCACATCATGTAACCCACAGGCTAGTCTGTCATCAGGCTGTCAGAGGAAAAGCTTAATAGAAGTCAAATGCAAGTCTTCCACTGTGTTAGTTTACTCGGTGCGTGCCACCTCTTCACCCTGCAAAGCTTTCAACAGCTTTTTACCGCTATTTACACTTGTAGCTAAGAAGTTCTTGACGTTATCAACCAGTGATTGCGTGAAGGATACTTGGAGTGAAGCATTCACTTCACTTTTATTTGCCATCTATTCAATGAAACGCGACCAATCTTGGCACTTCGTCCTCTTGGTATGTTTTTGGAACAAAGATCCTCTATATGGGGCGGCACAGCGGTTGAGTGGTTAGCGCGCAGACCTCAAAGCTAGGAGACCAGGGTTCAATTCCACCCTCAGCCATCTCTGTGTGGAGTTTGCATGTTCTCCCCGTGCATGCATGGGTTTTCCTCCCACATTCCAAAAAACATGCTAGGTTAATTGGTGACTCCAAATTGTCCATAGGTATGAATGTGAGTGTGAATGGTTGTTTGTCTATATGTGCTCTGTGATTGGCTGGTGACCTCTCGCCCGAAGACAGCTGGGATAGGCTCCAGCGATAAGCGATAAAAATTGAATGAATGTTTCAGACACCCAAAATATTGGCTTTACATGATTGTCTATGGGAAAATATGTTTTGGTTAGAGTCCGTTTTGGTTTCAGTCAAATATTCTGGAAAGGATTAATTTATAATTACTCTATAATTAATTAATATATAATATGTATACTGGAAATATAAAATGCAATTAATAGACTATAATTATAGCTCTTTGTATGTTTCTCACCTTCTTTATCTAATTGTCGACATTGCAGTCACAACAATAAAACAAAAATGCATTGGCAGTGAGTCAGCAATGCATAGGGTACCTTGTTTGGGGACTCGATTCCACCAAAGGTTACAGTACAGGGCCAATAGACTTGTTTGTTACGCTCAGTAATGTACAAAAAACGGCGCAAATCTGCAAAAATTTACCAGGAAAACGGAGTCATACATAATCTGGGGTGTTGGAAAAATGAGGTTTGACTGTATTTGTGCTACGTGAGATTTCTGTTTCATGTGATGAGAAAGATTGATTGAAACGGTGCTATTAATTAAATGCCTTACATAATTGACTGGCTGTACAGGATAGTCTGCTTCTTAAATAAACAGAAAGTCCAGGGTGTACCCCGCCTCTCGCCCGAAGACAGCTGGGATAGGCTCCAGCACCCCCTCGACCCTTGTGCGGATCCTCTATATGACAAGAGTGTGCTGCTGTTTTTAAGGACCTGGTACAAAAACATTAGTCAAAGATCTTCTGTATGACAGGACTATGCTATTTTTAAGTACTTCCTACAACAACACCAGTTTAAGAATTTCTATATATGACAAGGGTGCTGGGTGTACTGCAATAATGCTAGTCAAGGATACTTTACCAAGGTCCACGTAGTGAAAATTAAAGAGTCAAGGGCCACTTTGACGAAAAACACAAGAAAGGACAGAACCTGAAAAAGCCCCCTCCATTCCAAATTCAGCCTTGGTGGAGGTCTGCACTCCCCAAAGTGACATTCTCGTTATATATATGGTCATGAAAGTATGGTGTCCTAAAACTTGTTGCATGGTACCGTAAACTGCAAACATCCGAAGCTCCGTGTGATTTGCTGCTTGTGAACACGCTGTCAAACAGCGCTATATTTCAGCGTAACGATTTCCCCTGCTTTTTATGTTGCACATAGCATATCTCCTTCGTCATGTGGATGGCGGAAAGTAGCTGGAACTTTTTTGCAGACGAAGGGAATATTCGGAACGATGGAGAGAGAGAGAGAGAGAGGTGGTGTTCACTTGAGTAAACGGCACAGGAGGTGAAGGAGGAGGAGGCTCGCCGCTTAGCAGCTGTCACCACATTTCTGTGAATAATCGCTCATGTATTGTATTTCACTGGCTGACTTTTTGGGCCCGCAAAGTGCTAGTTGCTAAATGTGTATTTTTGTCAAAGCCACAAAAGCACAGATGGACAAATGCTCTAATGCTTAATAAGCTATATTATAAACAGTGGCCATGAATCACAGCTACACAAGCCAAAAGAATAGCCCTCAGCAGAAGAGACGACTATATCTTTCACACAGGGTGGTACATTAATATATATTAATGATGACGATTGTGGTCCTTCTTAGGGCTTTTGGCCATGCAAACTCCACACAGAGATGGCCGAGGGTGGAATTGAACTCGGGTCTCCCAGCTGTGAGGCCTGCACACTAACCACTCGCTCGCCACGCAGCCGTTTTTCAACCAATTTTGCTCAAATTTTACACACGCATGCTTGTCAGTCCCTTCATAAGTGTTTACCAAATCAAACTAAATCAAACTATGGAATGGATTGAGTAAGACCCTCAAACAATGCACAACGATGAGCCAATTCAAGAAACAATACAAGCAGTTGATGTTTGCTAAATACAAGGATGAAGAGTCTTGAACCAGTCATGATGTGCTATACATATCACTATATTGACACTTACTATGGTACCCATTATGTCATTGGATGGTCATATCACCTCTTATTTTGGTAGGAGATGCATTATTAAAAAAAAACAAAAAAACAAGCAAATTGTATTATTGAAAGCAGGAAGTGAACAAATGTAACAGCTACTGATTGTAAAAGTACCAGATGGAGGGGTAGGATTTATTAAGCTTTGCTTCTTCCTACTCCTTTTGGACATGTGGTACTGTGAAGTGATTATGTGATGCATTCAATTGCAATCTGATGCAAAAAAAACATTACCATTACCATTCATTTTCTACTGCTTATCTTCACGAAGGTTGTGGGGGTGCTGGAGCCTATCCCAGCTCTCTAGGGCGAGAGGCAGGGTACACCCTGGACTGGTGGCCAGCCAATGACAGGGCACATATAGACAAACAACCATTCACACTCACATTCATACCTATGGACAATTTGGAGTCGCCAATTAACCTAGCATGTTTTTGGAACGTGGGAAAAACCCCATGCATGCACAGGGAGAACATGCAAACTCCACAAAGAGATGGCCGAGGGTGGAATTGAACTCGGTTCTCCTAGCTGTGAGGCCTGCACGCTAACCACTCATTCACCATGCAAGTGTTTTTCAAACAATCTTCCTCAAATTTTACACACGCATGCTTGTCAGTCCCTTATAAGTGTTTACCAAATTTTGAGGTGCCACCCTGACGTTACAGTTTTGTATTGTGCATTGAGCTGTGTGAGAAATGTCAAGTCAACCTTACTAATGAGGTTTCATAACTAACATGTGGTGTATTAGTCAGGAAAACTAAGGAGCATAGGCAATACAGTAGGGGTGCACGCTTGTCAATTTTTGACACTTTAATATGAAGCGGTTCAGGAGTAGAAGAGTAACTGAGCAGATGTTGGGAGTTTTGAGTGTTAAAAATGTCAAATTCTGGTACCGGTATTGTGAATATACAGTACTTTCACACAGCCACTATCCTGCCTCTGTTACAGATTTAATACGACCAGAAAACTTGGTCACCATATTCAAAGTGTATTTTCTCCCATAAAACCATAGCATTCCGTGTTCCGTCTCTCCTCAAGAGTCTGGCAACCATCACCAAATTTTCACCTCCACGTTCTTTGCTTCATACGTTAGTAATTCTGCCCCCACCCCCTTCGCTTTAATGGTCCAAAACATCCAGCTTCAAACAGAACCACATCCAATGGCGGCTATGGAAATGAGATCAATGGGTAAAATAGGGGCCAGACGGCGAGCAAAGCGAAACGAAGAGGGCCTATGACACAAGCAGTATGACCTCACCATGCAAGTATTCAAACACCCCCCTACCCCCCCACCTTGTCCCTGCCCCTTATCCCCTCGTATGGCTTCTAGTACTGGTGCCTGGAAACAGTTTTAACGGTTCTCCGTTGTTTTTAACCTTGATGCGCTGCTTTTTTGTCATAGTTCCTGCATCTTTTTTTATTGGACACAGGAGCAGCATGAGATCGGGTAGGATAGAGATGTGCCGAAGAGATCCAAACAGGCAGGCCTGTGTGGCTGAACATAATTCAACCACTGCCATTATCAGTGTTTTACCAAAGCACCTGTTTTTTTAAAAGAAAAAAGAAGGTTGTCTTCCCTTTTAACAACAGAGACTAAGAGACTTTGCATTTTATCAGCAGTAATGAATTAGGTGCAGAAGACGAATGGTGTTTTGCATGCGTGCATGATAAAGAAACGTGTGTGACATCGGGAGATAAGCAACTGATGGATTGCAATTCCGTTTTGGCAAAGTCAAGCCTTTCGGGATTTTCGATCCTTCTGCCTCTTGAGACCCAAACAAATCTGCTGTGATCTATTGGAGAGCGAAAGGAGGTTTTGTTTTTGATAGCGGCCATATCAGGTCATTCAGGCTTAGATCTTCTATTCTGTCACCACTGAATCACGTCTTGTGATTGACCAAACTTGGCCTGCACACTAAGGCAAGAACTAAAGGACATGATTCTTGGAGAAGAAACCAGAATCAATGAAATGCGCCACTGAATGCCCCAAAACACACAAACAGTAAATCCAAGCAGTACATAATGCCTTAGAAATGGCACAACAAGGGTTCAATTTCCTGCTTGGGCATCTGGAGTTTGCATGTTCTCCCCATGTGTCCGTGGGTTTTCTCCAAGTACTCCGTTTTTTTCCCACATTCCAAAAACATGCTAGGTTAATTGGCGACTCCAAATTGTCCATAGGTATGAATGTGAGTGTGAATGGTTGTTTGTCTATATGTGCCCTGTGATTGGCTGGCCACCAGTCCAGGGTGTACCCCACCTCTCGCCCTAGAGAGCTGGGATAGACTCCAGCACCCCCGCAACCTTCATGGGGATAAGCGGTAAAAAATGAATGAAGGAATGGTTGAAAAACAGCATTGAGAAAAGGGTTCGATTTCCCGCTCGGGCATCTAGAGTTTGCATGTTCTCCCCATGGGTTTTCTCCGGGTACTCCGGTTTCCTCCCACATTCCAAAAACATGCTAGGTTAATTGGCGACTCCAAATTGTCCATAGGTATGAATGTGAGTGTGAATGGTTGTTTGTTGATATGTGCCCTGTGATTGGCTGGCGACCAGTCCAGGATGTACCTCGCCTCTCGCCCGAAGACAGCTGGGATAGGCTCCAGTATACCCAAGGGCATGGATGGATGCAGGAATTCCAAGATTTTCTGTCCCCCTTTGGGACTATGACATCAAAGTTTTCACAACACACATGTGAACAGAATTCTAATGTGATAAACTTCTGCAGATTCTCCAAAAATGGCTTCCTGTGGTTGTGTGTTCCATATTTGTTTACTTCCATCTTGTCACCGCAAGAACTAAATTTGTATTAGCGTGGACAGATCCACAATGAACACACAGTCCTTGAACCCACAACAAAGAATTCTGGAGCTGAGAGAGCAATGGGTGGGGTGGGACTGTGAAACAGCAGGGGGGGAGGTGCAGGCATCGTCAACATACATGGCAGCATGATTTATGGACACCTTTTGAAGTGAGATCATTTCAGCTGCTGGCTACATTTTTCTGGTGCTGGTGGAACGTGGAGATGGGTGAAGAACACGACCCGTGGGTCACTGACCTACTCTGATGTATACCTCAAATGGTCGTTGGTCAGGTGAAAAACATTCATGTCCGTAAAGAATGACCTGATTGAAGAATGGCTTTGGAGGTCTTTAGTATTTGCTGAAGTTCAAGAAGGACAAGGACACTGTGGTGCTTTGGTCTTTACCCAGAAATATCAATGGAAATTTGGACAAGTATAATATTAATATAATAAAATAATAATATAATTCGGAATGTCATTGCTTTTGTTAAACTTGGAATTAGAGCTGATATGTTGATTATCCAGTTAATAGACAGCTAGTTTCGTATTCAAGTATTTTTTTTTTTTAAATATGTAAACATCCTCTGATTTCAGCCTCTCAAATGGGGCAATTTTTAATTTCCTTAGTTCTCCATGAAAGCAGACCTACTACCTTTGTGTTTTGGACCAAACAAGATATTCACTCACATCAGCTTTGACTTTATTGCCTCTTTTCTGATGCTGCAGACCAAACCACTAACTAGTTGAGCTTGGTTCATATTGACTCGGTGCGACTGAGACTACATCAAATAACAAAATTGAATATTGCATTTTTTCTCTGCATTATGATCATGTTATAATTAGGGCTGTCACTTGATTAAAATATTTAATCATGATTAATCACATTTATTCATAGTTAACTCACTATTAATCACATTTAATCGAAGATAGAAAGGTTTTTATCTATAATAAGTAGGGGAAACCTCTTTGTGGTAAACAATTCGATGCACAACTACTAATACTAATAATTACATCAAATTTTAAGTAAAAGGATATAAATTTCAGAACTACGCATCATTATTTAAAACACTACAGTCAGCAAGCATATTTTTGTATTACTATTTTTTTTGTATTAGCATATTAGCTCTTAAACTTGCTCTTAAACATGAATTTCGCTGATATCGGATATCAATATCGAAGGTTGGATGGCCCTAACTCCTAATCGCATCTACTTGACTCTGTGTTCTGCCGTTGATGCTCTTCCAATGAGCAAAAACAAGGTACTACCGGGGTTGATACCATACAGGTGACGTAAGCCACCGTTGCTGTGTGTTGGCGCTGGATACCGCAGTATCAACTCTGCAGTCTCCACTCGGCTGCAGTGCTTCAAATCCCTTGCCTTGGCCCTCAGTCTCCTCTCGAATAAAATGTGTCCCCTTAACACAGTGCTTCTCAAATGGTGGTGCAGGCCCCCTTGAGGGGGCGTGAGAGACTAACCAATCATTTCTTCAAAGGTAGCAGGCCCTTAAGTGTCTTGTTTGATTAACAATACTGGTGCCAGCAACTCATACAGTGGTTTGTACAGATCGATATCATCAAGTTGTCATTTCTGTTGTTGTTTTCAGGTACTGTTGTTAATTACAGCGTCTCCATCCTACAATTTTGGTCTTCCTTTGAAGAGTCAAATTGTTTTGATCGTTTTGTCTTCATCGATTAGATGAAAAAAACAGTTTGTAAATATAACAGGTTGTACATCTTGAAGGGAAGTCTCTCCAAAGAGTTTTTAAACAAATGCTGCGTGCTTGTGTATGCAGCTGTTGTCTGTCTGGATGGTCTTCCTGCACTGCCCCCCCCACCACCACCACCACCACCATCAACCAGAACTGTTTTTGCTATCTAGCCTTCGTTTTGCTTGCTTTAGTGGCTGTGATGTATGTCGGTCTCTGTGAGGTTTAGCTAAGAAGCTGTCATTGACTCATTTGTGTTGTTAAAAGCATCATTAAGCTCATATTTTTTGGCTTTTATAGCAAATACCAGGAATATAGTTGTAATAGTCTGGAAGTGGAGCACGGGGATGTTTCAGGGTGAAAGATTTTACAGTGTATTCACAAAACAATGTGTAGGTTTAACTGCCTGCATTGTTAAAACTGACATATTTATTTGTCTTAGCCAATTCCCTGAGTATGCATCCCAACTTTGTGGGGATGTGTTGATGTATCTGCTTTCTGCCTGTTTTTGGCACAAGCTCATCACGTTTGCACATCGCCATCCCTTTATAAAACACGCTAAGGCCAAGTACCTTGCTGTGAAATGAGTTAAAAAAAAAAAAGTTGATGATGATGTGGTGGTGTGAGGACACTGTTTGCACGTTGCCACGGAGATGCGCCTGCGAGGAGAGAGGTGGGCGAAAAAATGGCGGTGCAGACCGGAAATGACTTTGAAGATATTCATCTGTCAGTTTCATTTTTTTGGCAGGTAACTCCGGGCGTTGTGAAGAAGCCAACAATGACTTTATTTCTCTGCTCATGAACCCTTTTGCTACGTTTTACTGGAAAAAAAGAGAGATTTTTGAAGAAAAGAAAAGAGTTTTGGGAGGAATAAGCCTCTATAGTTAGACAGAACCAGAAGACTTCAGTAAAGACTGAAGTACATGTGACTCACCACATTAGATCATCGGCCATCATTGGTTTTTATGTTATTATTTTACATATTTAACATATTTTTAGGGCTGCATGGCGGATGAGTGGTTAGCATGGAGGCCACACAGCTCGGAGACCGGAGTTCAATTCCACCCTCTGGTATCTCTGTGTGGATTTTGCATGTTCTCCCCGTGCATGCGTGGGTTTTCTCCGGGTACTCCGGTTTCCTCCCACATTCCAAAAACATGCTAGGTTAATTGGTGACTCCAAATTGTCCATAGGTATGAATGTGAGTGTGAATGGTTGTTTGTCTATATGTGCCCTGTGATTGGCTGGCGACCAGTCCAGGGTGATGTCTTCCTATGTTGGCATGGATCTCTGGGGTGAACTTCCATCACTGCAGCCATGAGCCACAAGGCTGGAGGGGTTAGAAATAATTGCAAGCAATCGCGGGTGTGAACGCCACATCTTTGCGTGTGGCACCCGTTTGCGGCTTGTCAAAACATCAGCAGACCTCCTGCAAATGACCACACATGTTATGGATGTGTCGCATACTTTTAGCAATATATTTAATAGCTTGAGGCAGGTTTTTGGTCTACGAGAAGACGCTTAAGACGTCTACCATGAATGTAGAGGTTCTAATATTACCATAGTTTTCCATCCATCCTTTTTCGATTCTGCTTATCCTTGTGGGTATGCTGGAGCCTATCCCAGCTGTCTTTGAATAAGCGGCGTGGTACACCCTAGACTGGTCGCCAGCCAATCACAGGGCACATATAGACAAACAACCATTCACACTCACATTCATACCTATGGACAATTTGGAGTCACCAATTAACCTAGCATGTTTTTGGAATGTGGGAGAAACAGGGAGAACATGCAAACTCTACACAGACATATCCAAACAGAGATTCGAACCCAAGTTTTCCGGATTTCCTGAATGTGTGGCCTACATGCTAACCACACATCCACCATGTGGATCCTCGTTTTCCATATTTATTTCATTCATTCATTCATTCATTTTCTACCACTTTTTCCTCACGAGGGTCGCGGGGGTGCTGGAGCCTATCCCAGCTGTCTTTGGGCGAGAGGCGGGGTACACCCTGGACTGGTCGCCAGCCAATCACAGGGCACATATAGACAAACAACCATTCACACTCACATTCATACCTATGGACAATTTAGAGTCACAAATTAACCCAACAGGAAGGTTTTTGGAATGTGGGAGAAACAGGGAGAACATGCAAACGCTACACAGAGATGCCCAAGCAGAGATTCGAACCCAAGTTTTCCGGATCACCTACATGCTAATCACATTGGACATTGGTAGTTGAAATTGAAATATTTAATATATAATATTTATATTAAATATTATATTACATTCATTCATTCATTTTCTACCGCTTATCCTCACGAGGGTCGCGGGGGTGCTGGAGCCTATCCCAGCTGTCTTTGGGCGAGAGGCGGGGTACACCCTGGACTGGTGGCCAGCCAATCACAGGGCACATATAGACAAACAACCATTCACACTCACATTCATACCTATGGACAATTTGGAGTCGCCAATTAACCTAGCATGTTTTTGGAATGTGGGAGGAAACCGGAGTAATATTATTTAATAATTTAAATAATTTAGAATAAATAATAATAATTTAAAGTTTTGCGTGTGCGTGTGGGCAGGTAGAGGCTTATTTGGCATTGAGCAGGGGGAAGTAGCTGTCTCTAAACCTAACATCTAATGACTGCAATGCCACTGTCACTATGATATCTTCCAGGACTTAACCTACTTTTTCCATTTGGAGTTAGCGAGCATATATTTGTGCTTGACAGCTTTACACCATCCTTGTAACCTTTCTCTCATATTATTTACCATCTCGCCGTGCATCCACAGATGAGTTAACAGGCTGTCACAAAATCCACTGCTCTCTTTTCTCACCCTGGCTGCAGTCCTACTGCCATCTAAACATATACCAGAAGTTGCAGCAAGGGGAAAAAAATAAATAAAAAAAAGACAACCTTGCATTCTCCAGGCAGTGACTCTCCAAAACTGGAAGGCACACAGGAGTCCGCCGCATAGTTTCCTCAATGCAAACCAGATGTCAGGCACTAATGCATGGCAGCGTTTTTCTCGTACTCAAAGGAAGACAAATGTAGGCCAAATGTGTTGTATGTAGGCTATCCGCACACAGCTGTATAAAAATAAATCCATTCCACAGATCCCAAACTTCCTTCATGGTGGTTTGACAGGAACTATATGATTTAGAGTCACTGTGATGTTATTGTTGAGATGATAGCATTGTGAGCACCCTCCGAGCTAACACGTCATCAAGGACGTGACAAACGTATATTTCAAGTCAAACTAAATTAGCGCAAGCTTTTTAAAACAGACACAAGACTGATATTAGATGGGCTCCATTACAACAAACTACAAAGGCATCTGTGGGGTTTTCTGGCTGCAGGCGGTCATTTTCTTCTAGTTTGTTTATGATGGTGGCCCTCATTTGATCCTTCTGTCACCTCCCATTCCCACACCAGGCCATGTTTAAATACTCAGCGACAATAACGGGTTTTGGGTTTCAGTGTCTGGTCGTAAAGCCATTCTTGTCCCAAGATTTTTCACAGAGGAGTAGCTATGACACCCAACACCAACAAAGTCATTGATCCTGTTCTTATTAATAAGAGTCTATCCCAGCCTCTGAGATATATACAGTAATCACTCATTTATCGTGATTGTCCTTGATTAGCACTTTCTGCAAAGTACGGTTCCTTATTTATAAATTTAGTATTTTATTTTTTAAGTTACAGCATCGAACAAGTGTTTATATACGTAATATTAGAGATGAGACAGTGCCACTGAGGAAAAGACAGGAAGCAGAACTGGAGGTTGCAGACATAAGGATGCTGAGGTTCTCATTGGGAGTGACCAGGATGGATAGGATCAGGAACGGGTACATCAGAGGAACATTAGAGAGACAGATGCATAAGACAGGGTTGGATGGAGGAGATTGATTTGCTGTGGTGACCCCTGAAGGGAAAAACCGAAAAAGAAAGAAGAATATTAGAGATAAGATAAGGACTATCCATTACGCACAATGCATGCATTTATGACAAGTATGAAAATGAAACAAGCACATATCATCATTATCCATAATGGTGTGTTCACTCTTCATGCTCTGTGATTGGCCAGTCACACACAGTAAATGCCCCTACCTAGGCAGTAGCCACGGAGGAGCATACACTAACTCCAACAATATTAAATTTATTATCACGGAAATTATTTTAACACGGCTCAGCGTGGAACCAATTAAATGCTATAAACGAGGGACGACAACATACAAATGCAGTAGAGCAGGGGTCTCAAACTCAATTTGCTTGGGGGCCACTGGAGCTAGGGTCTGGGTGAGACTGGGCCGCATCAGGTTTTCCAAAAAAAAAAAAACGCATTTATTAAAAACTGAAAAATGAATAAACTTTGCTTTGGTTTCGATTTTCTACAAGAAAAACATTCCACTGTTCTCAAATATCTTACTTTTTATTTTTCTACACAAAATAAGATGAAAAATAAATAAACAAATCAAGAATAAAGAAAATCAATCAATCAGTAATAAATAAATAAATATAATAATAATAATAAAACGCCAAATAATAAAAACTTAAGAAACCACATATAGTTGGTGGGTAGACAAATTATTTTTTCAGATTAAAATGAACAAAGCATTATTAGAGCCCTGTAGACATGACAAAACACGACTATAGTCACATTTATACTCTTTTTATTTACAACATATTGCGCAACTGCAGGGTCTTGAGACACATGCTAACTCGCAAACTAGAGACCTAGCGACCTAAACGGTAGCCTTCAAGTTATTTCCTTTAAACTTAAATAGCCAAAAACTTACCACTTCCACACAGATCGGGAGGATAACTATTAACATTTATTTAACCTTTAACATGAACATTAATCAAATGTAATACTTTTTTCTGGGTACATGATACCATACAGCATCCATATCAAACTTGCGTGGGCCGCACTAACATTAAACTTTCATATCAAGGCGGGGGCCTCAAACTAGTGTCCTGCGCGCCACATTTGGCCCGCGGGCCGCATGTTTGAGACCCCTGCAGTAGAGTTATAGGATGCCTACCGGGGTACATTATGGTCATCTACGGCCATGCATGTCTGGTTACCTGAAAAAAGTTGCTGCTCTCATAATACAGTGAGACAAAAGTGGAAATCATTGCTTTCAATAAGCATTAACATGTCGTCATAGTTGTGCTTTCATTTAAATGAAAACATATGTTGATGAATGCATGCTGCAGGATAATCATTCCCTCCCCCCCACCTTTCATGTGTAATTCATTCATAGTCTCAGTGGGTTCTGTCAAATAATGGATTGCAGTCCTGTGGAGGAGGGAGCAGCACGCCTACACTAAGCATTTGACTAATGCCCTAACGTTCGTTTGGGTGACCTGACAACATTAAGTATATGTTCATGTGACACACTGATGTTCATTTAGTCCTCAGAATGAGTGCTCGGCGTCGTCCTAAAAGGAGCACGTTGCCAGTTTCCTGAAGAATAATATACACTCTCGGACATTGAGTCATAAACATACGTTCTGAACCATTAAAATCTTCTGGTGAAATCCATGCACTTGACTTTTCCCATTCGTCACCCCACGGAACGTCTTCCACGGTCATGAGACGTAGGAGTAAATAAAACCAGTGGACACTTCCATCAGGATCCTATTCAGGTTTCTGACGTGTTTTTTTTTTTTTTTTGACAGTATGCTTTATTTTTTAGGCCCTCAAATGATATACTTGAGTGTCCAGCGTTGAACTTTTTACCCAGTTAAAAGTCAGCCAAGGAGCTTGACTGTGCCTGGAAGATCTCCAGGCAGCAGACAAGAGCGCAAAGTGATGGTATGTGTTTATCCAAACCCAGCCTCCTTCTCTGTTCCTTTGCATTCACGTCTGATTTAGGACTTAGTCTCAAGGTTTAAGCTTTGATTTACCCCCCCATCTTCAGTTTCCTCGCGTCCTCCTCCAGCAGTGTTGTTAGAGTTCCTCCATCAGTCTTTATGGATCTCATGTAAAAGGAAATAAAAGTTGCATACTGAAAAGAGGTGGGTTCAAAAAGACACTCCTTCGTTTTTTGTGAGTGCATCGCCTGCCAAAACATCCAGGCCGTTCAAGGTGATGCAAAGGCTTTTGAAGCAGTTAAATCATAAAACACCAAATCTCACAATGAGAATACTCGGCTGTGTTGCATATGGACCTTCACTAGACGTCCTGTGGTGTTTCCCACAACATAAATTATCATTTTCAATGGGGCGCTGGTCACGGTTTTGGTGTTTATTACGTTTTTTTTTTTTTTTTTTTTTGTGCCATACCGAACCCCTAAGCAAGTGTGCAGCTGTGTGGATGTTCATCTTGTTATGTTTGTTTACATTCGGGAGCAGCTGTTAGCTTTGAGCACCCCTTTGCTACGCAGAGCGATGCAAGATCCCCGTGGAGATAGGTAGGAGGAGAGGCTACATAGCGGGAGTGAACAGCAAAAAAGACAGTATCAACCATGTTTATGGTGAGATTAAACATATCAAACAGTTATTATTATTATTTTATTTATTTTTTTTTGTTCACAAATTATTTCAAATAGACGGGAAATCATATGTGTGTATGTCTGTGGCTGACACTGCAACTATAATCTCCGAATTTGACATATTTAGTGTACTAATTAAACCATGCTGCTGTCTAAAATACAACATTTCTCAATCCATACAAGTACCATATAATTTTAGTTACACATTACTTACAGTCACATAGTGTCTAAGGCAGAAGTGGATTAGAAAGTTTTTAAAAAGTGTCCGGTATTGCTCTTTATCACATACTACAGTATTAATTGTCCCGGTACCCTAGAAACCGCCCATGAATGATACGGGAAAAGGCCGAAATGATACTATGTCAAAGCCCAGGGCTTAAATATAGAGTTTAACCATGTCCAGTATCAGCCCCCGTAGCTGTCCACTCAGAGCGCGCTGCTCTGGTATCGTGCCCGTGAAGCAACCAATCAGAGAACAGCGCACGAGCGTGAACACACAGCGTTTGTTTTGCTGCCGTCTGTGCTCTGTCAACATGTCAGCGGTTAAATAGTAAATAGTCTAGTAAATATTAGTATAATTGTAAATATTAAATAGTATGTGATAATAAGCTCATGATTAAATAGTATGTGATAATACCTGGCCTGATACCAGACAAACCATGTGATAACCTATAAGTATCATAGAATTTGTGTGCCGAACTGCATCACAAGCTCAATTCAATACATTTCCGTCATCAAAAAAAAAACTTTAACGAAAAGGCAGCACCACCAAATTATGAAAAAAAAAAGTGTGATGTATACTCAGTAACAGTTGACTCGGGTACAGTACGTTTTGGTTTGATTTGGACCTTCTGGAAGAGATTAATGACGCTAACCGAGGTTCCACTGTCGTAACTTACTGGCACTTATTCTATGTAAAGACAAATCCCCATTCATCATTCTGTCTTTCCTGTTTGGAATCAGGAGAAAAAGATACAGTGCAGTGCAGCCGTTTTGTTTTCACAGGACTCAGTCATGCCTGCTGCGGTCAAGATGATCTCTTGTGTTGTTATAACATGATGTCAAATGCTTTGTCTCGTCCTTTTTAAAACACTTTTTTTTTACTAAAACTGATTATTTGTACGAGACAGTAGGGCACAGGGACTGGGAAGCCAGGACCTCTTCCTGCAGGGAGTAAACACTCTCATTGGGAATCAAGCAGAGCGTAAGAAGAGTTTGGGCTGGGGATTAAGTCCAGACCAGACAGGACCAAACTGGACAGGGCATCGGTAGAGCCGCCACAGCGGCTTGTGGCTATGTTGCCCCGGCAACAGCCTGCCCCGTCCACTTCCTAGAATCAGCCAGTTGACTTTGTAGTGTCTTCCAATTGGCCCTGAACCTGTCCTTGTTTGCCAATTAGGAAAGGATTGTGATGACTAGTCTAATCCCGGCCTTGGCATTCCTACTCTATCTCACAGGCGGATATTTGAAAACAAATAAAAGCCGGGAAGTCGCAAGGTTCATCGCTAAATTAAAGAGTTGCGAGGAAAGGAATAACACGCCAAGGGTTTTTTTGGTTTCCAGAAGCCGCAGCGGCGAGGCCAAAGTGCAACACGGGCTTAAGGAAAAAAAGGCCACAGACTGAAAACAAGAGGAATGGGCGTGCCTCGTGGAATTCAATTAAACGAAAGCTCTTGTCAACAAAGCTCTTCATGTCAACTTTCTTAATGTGAGTGACTTTCTTGGGACCTTTTATTCCCAGTGAATTCAATCAAATGCTGCGAATAAGCAAACTAATCAACGTCCAAACACTTAAGGGAAAAGAAAAGCATGTCTGGCCCATATAGCCGCATTCAATATTTGGCTTCCCGTCTCAGATGAACTCCCACAGGGATCACTGCAGAGAAAGGAATTCTCCATTTGGTGGTGCAATACTGTAATAATTAAACTCTGCACAATGTCCTTCATCCTGACTGGACAAATTCTGATTTCCTTGAAATCCAGTCACAGCTGTGGTATTTAGCAAGCTTCCAGACCTGCTCCAAAGTTCTGAGTCACTGGATGTGAAAGAGATGGAGCTTTGTCGGGAAGATCTTACTACTTCCACATTCCTCAACCAATTAAAACCATCCCGACATAAATAATAATTAAAATAATAAAATAACAAATAATTCGAGAAACGATGGCTTTCTATTGACCTGGTTCCACATTTTCTGTGATCAAATTCCTATTGAAAATGAATGAACAACTTTTGTTGAACAAAGTTGGACCAATATGAGAAACAACATGACAAAACATGAAGGTGGTGTCATTTATATACATTATATGAAGTGTTTACTGCGTGTACAACTATTAAAAGATGTTTTTGTTGACATTTTTTGTTCATAAGCAATTTTTACATTCTATTCTTTCTATATTTTTAATGATATAATGTTCCCTATTAGAAAATAGCAACCTGGTACATGTTAAACACAGGGGGCACTAATTTTGTAGACCTGGTGCACCTGCCCTGTGCCACACCTATGTCGCACCAACAGTTTTCAAATTTTTCAAAGCAGTGAGCAGCGCAGCATGGCGCACCCACGCCCCCGTCCTTCTCACCGGCGCAAGAGGCAAAGAGGGAGGGAAAAAGCCATCAGACCAATCAAATGACCGCAGTCCAGTCCTGCATATTTACAAGCAATAAGAGGCCCCAATGCGGTTCATGCACGACGTACAGTTACATTAAACGCAGCATTTATTTAGTGTAGAGCCGGCCCCTGGTTGGCATCATACTGTCCTGCCGTCAGGTTGAGTTCCCATTATGGCTTTAATTTGACATCAGATGCGACAATTATTACAAAAATGTACATTACGTTAAATAGTGGTTGCTGGTTGCATTGAAATGTGCCTGACACTCTGAAAAACCTGATTGAGAGGTTTTCGTGACATGTGTGCAGGTCGGAGCTGGTGATCTTTCAGTGCACTTTTGGCGCGCTGTTTTGTCACAAAATTGTCACTACGGGAAGCTAAAAATGTGGACACCTCCCCTTGGTGCGCCACCACAGCCATTTTGGTGCAGTCCAGTCTAACAAATTACCAAATTGTCTGCACAGTGTTGGACTGGACCAAATTACTACTGTGTGTGGGTAACTGCTGCAACATGGAGAAGTAGGATTGCATAAACTCTGCTTCTTCCTGCTACTTTTCGGACATGATGAACTGTGCTCATGTGATGTACTTCCCTGTAACTTTATACAGCATTTTACCATACAGTAGTCGATCCAAAAGCCCTGTGAGGCCTGGAATTTGGAGTTCACTCTGACCCAGATCCTTCTCTCCTCGCAGTCACGTCTTGGCCCTCGCATGGCCTCAAGGGTCAGCACACTGACGTCATGCACCCTCCCCCTCTTCTCGCTCTTTCGTTTTTGGAAGCCTGTGCCATCAGGAGTTGATTTAACCCCCGCGTTGGCCACTCCAGTTCTAACACTCTGAAATGGAAATACTACATGACCCCCTCAGGTCGCAACAACCCCTTTTGTTTTTTGAAATAATACATATTTATGTATCAGGCTTTTGGATCTGGGGGTATAACGTTCCCATCTGTGCTGGAGTGAGTTCACTGATACTTACTGTAATCTTACATGATTGTTAGTTATTCTTGCTCAAAACCACATCTCTCCCAAGACCATAAAAACAAGCCAAGGATTTATGAAAGCGCTCTCATGAGGAAATAATCCAATCTCTGGAATAGCCTTGATGATCCTTTCCAGGTATGTGGGTGTCAGCTTGTTGTTCAGATGGTGCTTAAACTGTCACAGGAACACAAACCTTCTAAGCTACTTCCTTCCAGATACATACGGCTTTTGCTAGCTGCCTTATTTGCAAAGGACCCCTGTTATGTAAAAGTGACATTTTAATGTTGTTATGTGTCCTGAGAAATAGTTTATGATACGTATGAACAAGTACGCCACAGTCTGTATCTGCATTTGTTCACCCATCTAAATTGTCTGTATCTGCATCTGTACTCGGAATGGGCAAGGCATCAACCAGAAATGGGTGTAATGTTCTGGAAAATGGGCGTATTATGAACCATATATGGGCATGATTAACCGGAAATGGGCGGGGACATGATTTTAAGTCTGCAATAGATAAGACTGATGAGGACTTGCAATATTGATTGTTTATTAAGCAGCTATATGTGTACTTTGTATGAATATAATAAAGACAGACTTGCTGAAGCGTGAGCAGTGAATACATTATGCAATTTTTTTTGTTTTTTTAAATAAACTTTATTCCTAACAACTACTGATCAGCATACACACACAATGAGGTTTTCCCTTATGGATACGGATAATTGACATCTGTATTCGTTTCATACTCGTAATCGGAAAAAATGCATTATCTGTATAACACATAATGAGTATCCGATTCATCGTTTATGAGACTCAAACCCAAGAAAAATCATCTTTTGAGACACGAGGAACTCATGAAGGAAAAACCTCTTTCCTCATGATAAGCTACCCCTGCTATATAAGCCCAGCCTATGTACTTACAGTACTTCCAGAACATTTTGTAAGTAAAATACGAGGCTTTGCTACACATCTTAAATAAAACTCTGTCAGTCAATTTTGATTGTTTTGTTTTTCAACAGCGAGCAGGCTAAAATCTATGGGTAATGTTTGCACCGTAGCTAAGGTATTTGTGTCTTCCTGTCCCACTTCTTAGCTGCACGATGGAGGAGTGGTTAGCACGCAGGCCACACAGCTAGGATACCCGAGTTCAATTCTACCCTCGGTCATCTCTGTGTGGAGTTTGCATGTTCTCCCCATGCATACTTGGGGTTTCTCCCACATTCCAAAAACATGCTAGGTTAATTGGTGACTCCATATTGTCCATAGTTATGAATGTGAGTGTGAATGGTTGTTTGTCTATATGTGCCCTGTGATTGGCTGGCCACCAGTCCAGGATGTACCCCGCCTCTCATCTGAAAACAGCTGGGATAGGCTCCAGCACGCCCACTACCCTCATGAGGATAAGCAGTAGAAAATGAATGTCCCACCTCTTAATGTTATGGTGTTGTAAGTTGTACGAGTGTGCAGGTAAAAAGTGAAAAAAGTCTACAATGATGCTTCAGACACACATTAATCCCAATCTAAATTATTGTTATTTTATTGTCTTTAAATTATTGTTATTTATTCTAAATTATTTAAATTATTTGTACAATTACTGTTTACGCTGTCATATTTGATGTCATCTATTTATTCTCCACATTATTATTTATTATTTATTATTACACGGGAGTCAGACAACGACTTTTCGTTGGCAATTTCACTGCTGTGTTATTGTGCAATGACAATAAAGAAAGTCTATGTCTATGTCTATCTAGTATTGACAACACACTTTTAATAGACTATACTATTGTGCGGCCTCTGAAAAATATATACAATTGCAGAAAAATACTATAATATTTTTAAAAAATTGACAGCTAACATAATTTGTCAGCGCATATTTCCACACACAGGGAGTCATGCCTTTTTGTTGTTTTCATTCCCGGCAAGCACATACCTGCCGTACCTGACAGTGTTGGCAACATAGTGTTCAGTTTCATGGTAATATTGTGTTGATCTAATCTTGACGTCATGGTTACATGGGTCGATGACAGACCGGCTGGAATTTTTATGATACGTAGATAGATGGAGTGTCAAATGTACATGAATTGAAAAACAAAAGCTGGATACCTTGAAAGACATGCACACAGGTACTCTGAACACAGCTGCTCTTGCTGGCATTTTGCTATCATATTTCTGATGAATCTATTTAGTCAAGAAACCCAGAAAAGTCATGTTAGCTGATATGAAATGGAAAAATTTAAATAATAGAATGCCATGCAGATATTTAGAACAATGAAATCAGACAGAACGGTACATTAAAAAGTATAGTGGTCCACTAATCATTAATTATGTATATTATGCAAACATCCATGTACTTGAGCTACAATTTCTTTGTGGATTTTTGTGCGTCTTTCTGTTTATTTCTACTATGCAAAGTGATGTTTTTCATGAGTAGCTAGTAGGAGGAAAGACTGACTTGATAATAATATGTCACATTTATGTTCCGTCCATGTTCTCAGGTGTGATTGAGCCTCCTGTGGTGTTAAATATTCTGCATTATTATGCATGCATCTTTCTGCTTATTTCTATTGTGCAAAATGGTGGCAGGAGGATAGGAGGAAAGCTTCAATTGATTACATGACACAACTACATCCATGCACATGTGCTTGATAATGAGCGAGCGTGCCTTGGCTTTGATTTTGTGGATTATTCCGCATTGTAGATTATTCCAGATGGCAGGAGGTTTAAACGCATTGACATTTTGACATGTTCAGGTTGCGTGCGTGTGCTTTTTTGCTTGAGCAATGACGACGGGCCCCGCCCCTTTCTTGATCTTAAACGTCATTATGTGGTTATCATCGCCGCTGCGGTGGGAATGAAAGCCATCGCATCCTGCCAGAGGGGCTGCGTCACTTATCGCCAGGCTGCGTTCCAGTAGTGCTGTAATGTTTAGTCAACCCGATACTGTCGCCACACTCTTCTTACGCCATTGTTAGGCCTCATCATTGTGCGCCAAGTGTACAATCTCTGTGTTTTCAGACATAACACTCCCTGCTTCTGTGTGAGTGCTTATACTTAAACAGTGACAGGGTGGGCTTTGTGGTGGATCTGGTTGGTGGTCCACGCTCTGATCACATCACTATTATTCCTGTGTTGATGATGTTCTTAGAACAGAAGGAAACGGGAGACGTTTGTTTGATAACTCGGCTTGTTTTTTTCCCACTTTCTGCTTCATTTGAGCTGGGGCTGGGCAATATGGACCAAAACACATATTCCGATATATTTAGGTGGAATATCGAGCCAGCCGTGTTGTTTGGTCTCGAGACAGTGTCACTGAGGAAATGACACTAAACAGAACTGGAGGTAGCAGAGATGAGGATGCTGAGGTTCTCATTGGGAGTGACCAGGATGGATAGGATCAGGAAGGAGTACATCAGAGGGACATTACATGTTAGAAGCCTTGCAGATAAAGTCAGAGAGACCAGACTGAGATGGTTTGGACATGTCCAAGAAGACCAAAGAGGAGGTTTATGGATGTAGTGAAGGAGGACATGAGGGTAGATGGTGTGAGAGAGACAGATGCAGAAGACAGGGTTGGATGGAGGAGATTGATTTGCTGTGGTGACCCCTGAAGGGAAAAGCCCAAAAAGAAAGAAGAATATTAGAGATAAGATTTTTACAAATTTGAGGTGTTACATTTTTACTGACTTGAGTGAGGAAAAAAACCCTAAAACCCCCCAAATTTTTCATGTTCATCAGCATGGGGTAACTGTTAACTGTGCGGTAAGACGGGGCTTAAAATCACCAAAATATAATAAATACTTGATGTATATTTTATGCAGAAGTAGTGGAAACAATGTACTAGGATGCTGAGGTTCTCATTGGGAGTGACCAGGATGGATAGGATCAGGAAGGAGTACATCAGAGGGACATTACATGTTAGAGGCCTTGGAGATAAAGTCTGAGGCCAGACTGAGATGGTTGGGGCATGTCCAGAGGAGAGATAGTGAATATATTGGTAGAAGGATGCTGCATTTAGAAGAAGACCAAAGAGGAGGTTTATGGATGTAGTGAAGGAGGACATGAGGAGAGACAGATGCAGAAAACAGGGTTGGATGGAGGAGATTGATTTGCTGTGGCGACCCCTGAAGAGAAAGAAGAAGAAGATAGTACTATATTTCTAATATGAAGTTGTAATAACATAAAAAGCATATTACATAACAAATGCATATTATTAGAAATATATTGTTTCATATGTTATTAAGTATATTCTTATTCTTGTTCTTGCATCTCTAGGCTTATAAACAAACCAAAAGAAAAACAATGTCCGACCGCTTCGACTGTGACAACTGCAAGGAGTCCCTGTACGGCCGCAAGTACATCCAGTCAGACGACAGCCCCTACTGCATCCCCTGTTATGACAGCCTCTTCTCCAACACGTGCGACGAGTGCAAGGAGCTGATCGGCCATGACGCCAGGGTACGTGTTTGTTTTGATTTGCCAAAAAAAAAAAAACCATTTACACAAGGATGCCATATACTATGATGTCATGCCTACACACTGTGAACCCATTGTATGCAATTACAGAGATAAAAGTATCATTCATAAAACAAAGTATGTAAAGGCTAATTTAGCAAGCAAATTATCGACAATCAACTTCAAACATAATCTGCCCTTAATGGGTCACTAACATGAAGTGGACCATTTTCAGACCGAGTGATTAGCATTGCATTGAAAAGGGCCAACAAGTTATCAACGTTAGAAATGAAGTTGTAGTTTTCTTGCTGCTGTTATGCATTATCCACTTTTTATGTATGCGCTAGCATGGCTTATCATGACATAGTCAAAGGATTTTTAGAGATGTTTCCTTCATGATGTCATCATGAAAAGCATACCACGCACCAAACCTCCTTCCTCTTTTCATTCTAGCGAGCAGTAAGAGAAGAGAGCGATGCCACGTGTTTTGTTGTGACACATTTTGAGTCACTTGGATTTTATGTGAAAAGAAACCAAGGTATACCGCAGTCAGAACAGCAACAGTGACATAATTCTTGCCCAGGGGTCTCAAACACGCGGCCCGCGGGCCAAATGTGTCCCGCAGGACACTAGTTTGAGGCCCCCGCCTTGATATGAAAGTTTAATGTTAGTGCGGCCCGCGCAAGTTTGATATGGATGCTGTATGGTATCATGTACCCAGAAAAAATTATTACGTTTGATTAATGTTCATGTTAAAGGTTAAATAACTGTTAATAGTTATCCTCCCTATCCGTGTGGAAGTGGTAAGTTTTTGGCTTTTTTAAGTTTAAAGGAATTACTTGGAGGCTACCGTTTAGGTCGCTAGCTCTCTAGTTTGTGAGTTAGCATTTGTCTCAAGACCCTGCAGTTGTGCAATATGTTGTAAATAAAAAAAGTATAAATGTGACTATAGTCGTGTTTTGTCATGTCTACAGGGCTCTAATAATGCTTTGTTCATTTTAATCTGAAAAAAATAATTTGTCTACCCACCAAGTTAAGTTTTTATTATTTGCCATTTTATTATTATTATTATTATTATTATTATAATTATTTATTACTGATTGATTGATTTTCTTTATTCTTGATTTGTTTATTTATTTTTCATCATATTTTGTACAGAAAAATAAAAATTACGATTTTTGAGAACAGTGGAATGTTTTATCAGAGCTTTTATTGTAGAAAATCGAAACCAAAGCAGTTTATTCATTTTTCAGTTTTTAATAAATGCGTTTTTTGGGGGGGGTTTTTTGGAAAACCTGATGCGGCCCAGTCTCGCCCAGACCCTAGCTCCAGTGGCCCCCAAGTAAATTGAGTTTGAGACCCCTGTTCTTACCGAATAGCAATCCCAATATGAGCTGCTTTAATTACTTTGCCCTTTGCAACAGTAGCAGGAAACATGAACTTAACACAATAAGGATTCCTTTTGCCGTTTCTAAATGCTAGTAGCTCACAAAAGATTATTTCTACACTTTTTACGAGGTTAGTCCTTCTTGTAAAGTGCTACCGATTGACACTCGCACCCTGTTTCTGTTCTACCAGGAGCTGTTCTATGAGGACAGACACTACCACGAGCACTGCTTCCGCTGTTTTCGCTGCGACCGCTCCCTGGCGGACGAACCTTTTACCAACCAGGAGGACGCACTGCTCTGCAATGACTGCTACTGCAACGAGTTCTCCTCCAAATGCGTCGCTTGCGACAAGATCGTCATGCCGGGTGAGTGTGGGTAATGTGAAGACCACAAGCTTCTGGTTTTGATTCCAAAATATAACCCAAAATATCAACGAAAATATGTTTTTGGGTCAAATTTTGGCCGTCAGAATCTTTTTGGAGGCATTTTAAAAGGCAATTGACATGCAAGGGTTTGCGTTTTTTTTGGTCAACACATTTTTTTTCCCCTTTTTTGTGCATACATGATATGAGTCTTGAATCCTCCGTCTGCAGAAAGTAGATAGGACCCTAAAACCACAGCGTCATCACTGAACAACCCAGCAAGTACTGTAAAGTGAAAAAAAGTGGGAGAATATGGATTATTCAATGACACAAAGAGGGGAAAATCGTAAGAATCCATCCTGTACGGCCTGTCGCCAGTTTCCAGCAGCGGTAACCCAATGTGGGGCTTGTGGTATTATGATTCAAAGAAATTACCAATAAATCAAAATAGCTTTTTATGCATTTGTGCAATTCTGGTACATTATTCAAGCAGTCCTGTGAAAAGACCGCA
Organism: Doryrhamphus excisus; assembly: GCF_037039965.1. Lineage (NCBI taxonomy): Eukaryota > Metazoa > Chordata > Actinopteri > Syngnathiformes > Syngnathidae > Doryrhamphus > Doryrhamphus excisus. The sequence goes on from NC_136361.1 coordinate 14,571,280, forward strand.
AAACAAACATTACCAAAAGATTTTTCTTTTCCAATCCAGTGAAAGTCTGCCTGTGTTTTTCCGTCGTCTCCAGGTACAAGGAAGCTGGAGTATGCGGGGTCCACGTGGCACGAGGGCTGCTTCATCTGCCACAGTTGCGAACAGCCCATCGGCTCCAAGTCCTTCATCCCTGAGAAGGACGAGCACTACTGCGTGTCGTGCTACGAGGACAAGTTCGCGCCGCGCTGCACTCGCTGTAAAAAAGTCAGTGAATGCATCCAGTGAAAGACACAAACACTAGAAGGGTTAAATTAACTAAACCGTAACTGCGAATGACATCCTGGCTGCAACAAAAGTACTTAAAACATCCGTGGCTACATAATGTCATCTTGCTTCTTAACTATATACACAAAAGGGTGAAACTCTGTGCTATTATTTTTCTGACAGGTAAGTTTGTTGACTTGTAGGGCGCTATGATTTCCGCGTTCACAGAATTGCGGATGGAATCACAGAATTAGCCAATAAAAATTTAATTTACTGTTTAACGCAGAATCACGCGGAAATTGACATAATTTGAATAAATGTTGTCGTCATGTGGGGGAGTATTTACCCGACAGATGGCTCAATTGTGGCAGATACAAAAACCTAATCGCGAAGCGTGAATGGAAGTTAGCAAAGTGTCGAGCTATGAAAATGGCTCAAATAGTACTATGCTAATGTGCTATGCTAATTAGTATGCTAACATGCAGCATAATAATGTGTAAAAATATAACGTGTCTATATATGTCCAGTTATGAAAATGGCTAAAAATGCTACTATGCTAATGTTACAATGCTAGAATGCTAACATGCCAATTTTAGCATGCTAACACCTAGCATGATATTTCTAAGTGTTTATATATGTGTCTATGTTTAAAAATAGCTGCAAATGCTACTATGCTAATGTTACAATGTTACAATACATAATACATAATACATAATTTGAATAAATGTTGTCGTCATGTGGGGGAGTATTTACCCGACAGATGACTCAATTGTGGCAGATACAAAAACCTAATCACGAAGCGTGAATGGAAGTTAGCAAAGTGTATAGCTATGAAAATGGCTAAAACTGTACTATGCTAATATGCTATGCTAATTAGTATACTAACGTGCAGCATAATAATGTGTAAAAAAAATAGTGTCTATTTATGTCCAGTTATGAAAATGGCTAAAAATGCTACGATGCTAATGTTACAATGCTAGAATGCTAACATGCCAATTTTAGCATGCTAACACCTAGCATGATAGTGCTAAGTGTTTATATATGTGTCTACCTTTGAAAATAGCTGCAAATGCTACTATGCTAATGTTACAATGCTAGAATGCTAACATGCCAATTTAGCATGCTAAAACCTAGCATGATGTTGATAAGTGTTTATATATGTGTCTACCTTTGAATAGAGCTGCAAATGCTAGTATGCTGTCATTAGCATGCTAGCAATGCTAACACCTAGTATAATGTACCGGTAAGAGTAAATGTCACAAATGAGTTAAGAATTTAGATGGCGTGAATGGAAGTTAGCAGAGGTTAGCTTAGTTTGGCACACTCGTGCGACCACGTTGTGTTTATTTACGGCTTTAAAGGGGACCTATTGTGCTTATTCCACTTTATGACAAATGTATGTTATTAGAATGTTGTATTTTTGTGTTAAACTATGTCAAAGTTTCAGATTATGAGGTTTGCGCATTTGGATGTGAGCCCTAAAAGAAGTTTGGGATGATGAGAGTTTTTTTTTTATAATTCCGGCTTACTGTGACATCACAGTGAGTCTGACTTCCTTATATGGGTGTACTCGGGTACAAGCTGTTAGCTGTACGAGTGGAGTAGGACCAATCACAGTGGAGTGGGCATACCCAGATGCAGGAAATCCAAGGAAATACAGCTGGAGTAGGTGCAGATTCTTGAAGATCTAGAAAGCTTTGTGTGCACGTTATCATGTGTAACTGCTCTATAGGAGTCCACAACTCAATACAAAAGGCAAAAAATGAAAGTAATAGGTCCCCTTTAATTTAAAGAACTTTTGCCGATGACAACATGCAGGTTCTGAGTGAAAAACTATGATTAGAAATGTGATTAAATGTGATTATGCATAAACGGGGCATACATGGCATAAATTTGTTTCTCCATCACAATCCACAGTATTTTCATGGCCTTTACAGTCTTACATCCTGTTCTAATAAATTACTGGCTGTTCTGTGGACAGTAGCATGTGAAACTCCATCCTACATCGTAATAGTTTGGGAGGATTTACAATGGAAACTGCAAAAATGTACACAGTTCAGAAGTGAACTGTTCTTTCTGGAAACAGTCTTAAGTGGGACATAAAACACAGATCTGTGCTTTGGTCTGGAGTCGTAATGTACCTTCACTATCAAAATAGATGTCATAAGGGCAACTTTACCTTCATGCTTCCAGACTCTGGCGAAAGGTGGTGTAACCTACCGGGACGAGCCGTGGCACAAGGAGTGTTTCGTGTGCAGCAGCTGTAAAACGCAGCTGGCCGGCCAGCACTTCACCTCACGGGATGACAGCCCGTACTGCCTCAAGTGCTTCGGTAGCCTCTACGCCAAGAAATGCGAGGCCTGCAGCAAACCAATCACAGGTAAGATCATTGTGGACATGGTCTTATCATACACTTAAGAAGTTACATTAAGGAACATTGCATCTTTATATTCTTTGCATAATTAAACATCCAAAAAGAGTTCAAAAAGGAGTAGGAAGAAGCAAAATTATATAATCCAACCCGATTGCCATGTCTCAACAATTGCTGATAACATTCAGTAAATTTACACTTCCTGTGTTTGACATTTATATTATTTATTTTTATATTGATATGCTAGGTTAATTGGTGACTCCAAATTGTCCATAGGTATGAATGTGAGTGTGAATGGTTGTTTGTCTATATGTGCCCTGTGATTGGCTGGCGACCAGTCCAGGGTGTACTCCGCCGCTCACCCAAAGACAGCTGGGATAGGCTCCAGCACCCCTGCGACCCTCGTGAGGAAAAGCTGTAGAAAATGAATGAATGAATTAGATATATTTCTATTAACATTTTATTTAAATGTTTTATGTGTGATTCTTTATTTTGCTAATGTTATCATGCTAGCAATGTTAGCATGTTGGTAATGCTAACATTAGCATACTAATGCCGAGCATAATAGTGGAAAGTGTTTATATAAAAGTGTCTGGCTATGAAAATGGCTAAAATAGTACTATGCTAATGTCCTATGCTAATTAGTATGCTAACATGCAGCATAATCATGTGTAAAAAAATAAAGTATCTATATATGTCCAGTTATGAAAATGGCTAAAAATGCTACTATGCTAATGTTACCATGCTAGAATGCTAATATGCCAATTTTAGCATGCTAACACCGAGCATGATAGTGCTAAATGTTTATGTATGTCTACCTTTGAAAATAGATGCAAATGCTACTATGCTAATGTTACAATGCTAGAATGCTAACATGCCAATTTTAGCATGCTAACACCTAGCATGATAGTGCTAAGTGTTTATATATGTGTCTACCTTTGAAAACAGCTGCAAATGCTGGTATGCGGACATTAGCATGCTAGCAATGCTAACACCTAGTATGATGTGCCGGTAAGAGTAAATGTCACAAATGAGTTACGAATTTAGATGGTCTGAAACGGTTGAGAAATGTTAAAATTACAATTTCAGATCACCCCCAAAATTTAATCAGTTCTTCCATATTTCCGACAATTCCTGAAAATGTCATCAAAATTGGTTAAAAACTTTCCACGTTATTTTGAACACAAAGATAAATGCATGATGATTGTTATTGTTAATAATCATTATTATTTTAATATATTTTTATACATAGTATAATAAAATATAAGTGTGTTCATCATAATTGGCAGGTTTCGGTGGGGGGAAGTACATCTCCTTCGAGGACCGCCAGTGGCATCAGCTTTGCTTCACCTGCTCCCAATGCTCCGTGTCGCTGGTGGGTGCCGGCTTCTTCCCCAACGGGGAACGCATCCTGTGCCGCGAGTGCCACAACAGCCTATAAAGAACCCCCCAAATCCTCCTTCCACTCGTGTCACAGCCTTTTTACCTGAAGCCAAAGTCCTTACCCAGCAAGGTAAAATCAGGCAAACGAATGCAAAAAATGGTAATTATATGGACCACCACAAAGCACCACAAAACTGTTTCTGTAGTGCCTTAAAGCAACATGATAATCATCATTTTTAAGAGGTGGGACTCTGGTTTACTGTAGTGCAATTTATTGTCCTCACAGTTTTAATGCTGTAACTGCATTTTGAATGTTTGCTTTCTCCCACACAATCACTGCCATCATCATCTTTACATCTTGTAAATGTATACCATATATATATATTTTGTCCCCAAAAAACAAAATCATTGATATTTACAATAAGAGCAGCCTTATGGATGGTATATAAATTGGTTATTAACAAGGTTAATGCTTTATGACAGGGGTGATCAAAGTGCGGCCCAGGGGCCATTTCTAGATGAGAACTGTTTTTTTATTGCCCCGCGGCACATTTAAAAATATAATTTAACAACAAAAAAAGTGGAATAATCTATAGTAATTTAAAAAAATATATAAAAAAAACTTTACAATTCAATATTTTTAAGTCATAATATTAAATTTAATTTTTTTTTAGAAAATTTGGTTTTCAGAAAAAGTTATAATGTGAGAATAAAAAAATGAATATATTATGGGAATAAAGTGATACAAGAAGAAAGATGAAGTAAATAACAACTGAAATAACAAAAAAATAACTGTAATTTTACAAAAATTGCAGATTTTTAACAGAAAAAGTTGCAATTTTACAAGCATAAATTTTAAAAAAAAATTTAATTATAATGCAAAATAATCAAATTCAATTGATCGCGTTGAACATGGAGTTGAAATATACTTTTTAAAAGCCATAATATTATGAGAAACAAACAAAAAAAGAGTTTGGACACCCCTGCTATAGGAAGACTTAATACACTGATAAGCCTTATGATAGACTTTACTTAAAATGATTAAGTTATTATTTTAAAATGTGTAACAGCATTAGCTATGCATAAACAATCTTTATAAAAGTACCTTTAGCAATGGTTTCCAAATTATTTGATTACTAACGATGTTGTTAATGTTTTTTGCCATATCATATGCTAATGATAGCCTGAAATAACTAATTGGGCGCTTCATGCTGAAATTTATAGTTTATAGTAGTATGTTTATAACAGCATTATTAACCTACTAATCACCAATTTATAAACCCTTTATAAGAGATTATTATAAAGCGGTGCCAAACCATCATTTTGTATGTTGTCGTCGTGAACAATCAAGTAAATTTGCACTCGACTGCTACCATTTTGCATGCACATAAAATAAACACACGCAATACAATACAAAAAAACACTGCACAAAACCACTTTTTTGTCATTTCTCTGATTGCTGAACTTTACGTATTATTATTTTTTTTATTTAAGTGTGCCTGCTTCTTTTCTACGATAAATGAAACTTATTTTTTAATCACTTTTCTTTCTCTAAGGGAACATTTTTTTACCTTTCTGGCGCTCACCCTGTAATACCATTTTGTCCCTTAAGAGGAGCTAGTGAGTCGAACGTGTGGGAAAGTTCTGTTCCAATTCGAAGAATGCTAGTGTTTGTTCTTGGACGGCAATTATTCTGGTACTCTGCTGCCCCCTTTTGGTGTGAAGCCTTTTTTTACGATTGCCTCCAGATTACACCTAAAAGCATCCAGAAATTATAATCCTAAAGAGGCTGCCTTACTTTTTACGTGTAATGTCAGCGTATGCATGTCTTACTTTATTTTTATGTCTTACTTTTCTCTCCTTTTTTTTAATTGTAACATATGTGACAAAAGTATTACAATATATATATATTTCATAATTTCAGCTTTGATGCTGGTGAGTCAGAGTTGGCAAATGTGCTTTTTTTTTATAAGAAAAAGATACGTCTTAGAAAAAGAGACGTTTTATCGGTATGATGTTACTGTAAATCAAAAACGTTAACAAATCCCAAAAATAATGGCGAGTTGTGTTTGTCGGTGGAAAATAAAGGGAGTAAAGTATGTGTGCTGTCTGTCTTGGTGTGGTACGGTATTTCTGGAAGTTATAATTGCTTTTCACTCTCAGAAGGAAAAATACTGTTCTTCCAAGGAAATCATTAAGATTTGTGTTGCAGTGTGAATGAATATTACAAAAATTTGGAGTTCAATTTTTTTTTTCTTGGAAAATATGCCTTAAAATTTCAAACAAAACTTGTAGATCAAACTACAGTCTACCATCTAGCTTTGTTTTTTCTTTGGAAGGGCAAACAAAGCTTTCTAGTTCTTCCAGAATCTGCACCTATTCAGCTGTATTTCTTTGGATTTCGGTCTTCCCACGAAAACGGTCTGTTTTACTGTATTCCAGCCATGGCCCGCCTACAGGCACCAACGCTGTGGTCACACTTGTGAGTGCTTAAAAGGACTTTTGATTTGTGCCGCTAGCTGCTAACGGTATAAAAGTTGATAATAAACGCTGATGTATCTTTTTAAAATGTCAACTTTTAACATAGAGAGCTTATCTGGCTTACAGCCACGCCCATATAAGGAAGTCCGCTCCTCTGTGACATCACAAAAGGATGCACGTCTTTTGCAACTGAGTGTTGCAAAAGACGCAAACCTCATTATCTGAAACTTTGGCATCGTTTAACATGAGAATACAACATTCTAACTACATTTATAGGTCAGAAAAGTGGAAAAAGCATAGCAGGTTGCCCTTTAAATATGTTAGCAACATACTTAAATTGATTTTACTATGCAAATGCTAAAACAATAGCTAATAGCATCATGACTAGCATGAAAATGAGCAAAGAAGTGTTCCATAAAACTGTATTGAACTATTTTTTTTTTTACTGAGATATAGTCCTATGCTACCTTGCAAACTCAAAAAACACTCACGCATTCCAGCAGTACCTATAAACCGCCACTAGGTGACTCTTTGCTTTGCTTGTCCATTACAGGTATCTTCAAATGGTGAGTAGTTTGCTTTATATTAGTTTATTATATGCTGAGTTTTCGCAGAAATGAATGTAAATAAATGTTTTATGATGGACACAGTTTGACCCTGGAACAGATGAATGCGCTTACATTATTTCCTGTAATAACGATTTAGTGCGTTGATGCTTGCATACAGGAGGTATTTGTGTATTTTCTGCGACAACAAGCTCATATAAGTGTCTAAACACACACACACACTGCCATGTTTATGCTTAGTCAACTGTTTTACCACCTTCATGGAGTACACACACAGAATAACAGATACACGCTCCTGTTGGTAAAACTCCCCGCCGCCCTCTCAGATTTTTTCACCAAAAAAGGAAATGGAAAACTCATAGCTGCTTGGGGTGGGGGGGGGGGTGAGTGTGGGAGAGAGGAAGGAGGATGTTCACATCTGGAGTTGCTCCACGACACTTTCAGCAAGGGCAGGGGGCGGGGGGGTCAGGAACAGCAGCGTTCGTCCGCCATTTTTGGGATTATTGACAGGAGGCCGGCAGGGTCAGCAAGGACAGATGCTAATGTTAGCATGCAGGGCTAACATTACTGCAGTTTAGTAGCAAATGGATCACAGTGACATCACACTTTTCCACGGAGTTAATGCCTTTAACTTTTTTCAATGTTTTATTTTTATTTGATAGATTGACATCTCGACTGCACGGTGGTCAAGTGGTTAGCGCGCAGACCTCACAGCTAGAAGACCCGAGTTCAATTCCACCCTCAGCCATCTCTGTGTGGAGTTTGCATGTTCTCCCCGTGCATGCGTGGGTTTTTTCCGGGTACTCCGGTTTCCTCCCACATTCCAAAAACATGCTAGGTTAATTGGTGACTCCAAATTGTCCATAGGTATGAATGTGAGTGTGAATGGTTGTTTGTCTATATGTGCCCTGTGATTGGCTGGCGACCAGTCCAGGGTGTACCCCGCCTCTCGCCTGAAGACAGAGAAAATGAATGAATGAATGAAGACTAACATCTCTACTCAAAGTCAATTTGTGAAAGGTTATGGGAAAAAGTTGATGGAGTGCTACTAAATATCAAGAAAGTGAACAAAACTACAAAAATAATAGATCATGGTGCAATTTTCCAAGGATTATTATTCCATAGCAAAGTATTAATTACCTTTTAATAATTATTTTGAATGATATATAGGTACTTTATCCAGATCATGCCCATATGTTTCCTGGTTGCATTTATCATCCCAGTTCAAGGTAAGAATAATGACTTTAAATTAGGGATGTCCGGATCCGGTCTTCAGGATCGGGATCGGTGTCTGATCTGAAGAAAACACAAGACCAAAACGCAACATTAATATGCAGACATGTCCGCAGTGTACAATAGTGAATTTAGTTTCACGTTGGATATTAGGCTCCGTAGCTACAGCGGTAGTTCCCCTTCACTTCACTGCAGATCATCAATTATTTATTGGGTTGTATATCATATAACCGAGCGGGTGAGTATTACCATAATGTGAAGGGAGTCGGAACTGCAGGAGGCACGCTTATTAATATTTTCATGCCATTTATCTCATCAACTGACCTCAACACATACAACAATACTTCCGGCCTTCAAAAAACATGGACAACCTACTTTAAATTGTTTGAATTCAAGTTAAAATATTCAGCTGTCACTTTCAAGTACGCTGGTTTCTGTCAGAAAACCTTCTTTATTACTACAATGGTCTCAAATATCTATTTGTGGTTATGTTCTGTGATGGTTTATTACTGCACTTAAATATTACTGTGCAATCAAAAGGTCACACTATAGTTTGTGTGGCTGATCATTGTTCAATTAATACATGTATAGCTCCCTCTTGTGGTCAAATATTTTAGTTACATTGCAGCACGGGTATAATCTGCATGTATTCTGTGCACAGTCTAATGTACTACTGTATACTTGTCACCAGGTACTGTCATTTGATGAAAGGACTTATTGTACTTACATTACAATATTGTGGTACAACCTTCAACTGCAATACCTTTATATTTCTGTGTTATTTTGGAAAATACTTTAACCCTCCCACCCAAAAAACTGCAGAATTGTTAAAAGTGTGGAATATAACTTCAACACATTGTGGACTTTTAACAACTTCTTAGGAATTTCTGGCCGTGCGCTTCTGAATATTTCCGAAAGAGGGCAGCAGAAACACACTTTATTGTTCTCAAATGGGGCTTGTCGATTAAAAAAAAAAAGAAACACTATACATACATTGAGGTAATGAAGTACTTGATCCTGGAGTAAAATTGCCTCCCTACAAATATGACATTTTACCAGTCCATTCATTCATTCATTCATTTTCTACCGCTTATCCTCATGTTACAATGTATTCTAATAGGAGTGTATACAATGCCATGGACACCACCCTTTTATTTAATATATTTTCACCTTTTGTTGACTTAATTACATGTTAAAACCAATGCAATGTAGGTAGAAATATGTTATGTAATTACATATTACTCAGCTTTTAACCAGCAAAATAAATGGACTTTGTTTTTTTAATATTCTGCAGGTCAATAAAAAAATGCACTGAGGGCACTACAGTGGCCCCGAGGTCGGACTTTGGACACCGCTGCTTGTTACGCAATGTGCACGTTTAGCAGCCTTACTTTTATTCATTTCTGAAAACAAACCATCCGTCACCCTTGACCCCAAACTAGAGTTACCCAATGTTTAAATAGTCAGCGTTAATGAGTGACATCACCAAAGGTCTTGATAACAAAACCAGACTATTCACGATTATTAATGCAGACGATATTGTGAGCAAGTGGAAAAATGTCCTTAATGGCTTGCAGAGCATGCGATCATGATCACACTGTGAGCCAGGCCTGGTGTTTGCAAAAAGAAAACATTTCAATATGGATTATTCCCTCAGCAAGTCCTCCGGGTGAACTTGGATTTGGATTTTTTTTTTTTTTTTTGCTTGATAGGAATGACAAAAAGCATCGGGAAATTGTATGAATAGTATAAACAGTCATAATTTAAAATGACGTTAATGGAACAACGTTACAGGTTTGTGTAACAATAAAGTGCAGCCCTGAGCTCATCTCCACGGCAACCAAGCACTACCATAGCACACTCGAGAAAGCCTTAAAAAGTCAATGTGAAGGCTCAAAAACGATAATAGAATCATAAAAGGACGCCTGCACATGTGCTATCATAGTTTTAAATTGTGAACATATAGGTCTGCAACCCGCGGCTCTGGAACCGCATACAGCTCTTTAGCCTCTTTATTTGGTTTATTCATCCACGTACAGTCTTCCCTCGCTACATCTTGGTTCAAACACCGCACCCTCTCTTTATTGGGATTTTCACATAATTAATTACAAAATTACATTTATTAGTATTTTAAAAAAATGCATATTTAAGCAAATAAGAGTTGTCAAGTATAAAAAAGGGTAAATGAAGTAATTAAATGGACTAAAATACAAATACACTGAGAAAAAGCATTTTAGTTAAGTACATTGGCCATTAGGGTACACCCTGGACTGGTGGCCAGCCAATCACAGGGCACATATAGACAAACAACCATTCACACTCACATTCATACCTATGGAAATGGACTCTCCGAGTGGTGGTTGGAGAAGAGGAAGGCCAATGTTGTCTGGTGAGTCAACTCTGAGAAATCATGAAGATGTTCAACTATGTATTTTGCTTGCTGGCTTCCTTTGACATTGTGCCAACTTAATGTAATAGTAATGGTAATGGTTTTATTTCATTTGAACATGCATCAGATTACAATTGAATGCATCACATAATCAGTTCACAGTTCCACATGTCCAAAAGGAGTAGGAAGAAGCAAAGCTTATTAAATCCTACCCCTCCATCTGGTACTTTTACAATCAGTTACTGTTTCATTTGTTCACTTCCTGCTTTCATAATATAGTTTAAGTTTTTAAGTGTCAATATAGTGATATGTATAGCACATCATGACTGGTTCAAGACTCTTCATCCTTGTATTTAGCAAACATCAACTGCTTGTATTGTTTCTTGAATTGGCTCATCGTTGTGCATTGTTTGAGGGTCTTACTCAATCCATTCCATAGTTTGATTCCACATACTGAAATGCTATGGCTTTTTAATGTAGTCCTAGCATATAAGTGTTTCAAATGTAGTTCTTCCCTGAGATCATATTTCTCCTCTCTTGTAGAGAAGTATTGGATGACATTTTTAAGTAATTGGTTATTTTTAGCCTTATGCATTATTTTAGCTGTTTGAAGATGAACTATATCAGCAAGTTGAAGTATTTGTGATTTTAGAAATAAGGAGTTGGTATGTTCTCTGTAGGCGGCATTATGAATATATATATCATTATCATTGCACACGGGGTATGTTATAGTACATACTGTATTTTTCAAATTTCAGAAAAAAAAAACACATCTCTTCAGCAAGTTCAGCAACAAATGGTAACTCTGAATGTGTTTTTTTATTTGGCTTTTACATGCCTTTTTGACACTAAAAACAGCTAAAAAAAATCATATACAGTAGCATGTGTAAATAGTATAAGTAACCACCGGAGTCTGTAATTAACGTCTGTAATTATTTGTGATTTTAGAAATAAGGAGTTAGTATGTTCTCTGTAAGCGGCATTATGAATTATCCTTACTGACCTTTTTTTTTTGCATTTTAGTGAGTGAAGATTGCTCTTGTAGTTATTACCCCATATTTCCACACAATAAGTAAGATATGGTAGAACGAGAGAGAGCAATAAAGAGTGTGGAGTGATTTCATTCTGTTGATCCAAAATCGGCGTAAGAAACATTTCCAAGATATGCCTTAAGATATGCCTTTATTCGTCCCTCAGTGGGGAAATTTGTAAGCTGGTATATTTAGAGAAAGACAGAAAGGCACACTATAAAGTTTGCAAGCCTATCATTAATATAAGAAGATGGCCGCCTTGTTGCCTCAGTGGGTTAAATGATGTCTTAACAAGCCAGCATGGTGTGTGTTCATTGTCAATAATCGTAATGTAAACAGCAAGTTCAACTTCGGGCTTCCCGCCAACCACTCTTTCCAATTGAATGGACCCAGTGTTCGCCAGCCCCCTTAACCCCCCCGCCTCTATAACTGCTGCCATCTCAGCGAGGCGGCTTGTCTTTAGCGTCTTCTATCTGCTGCCCCTTCAATTAGATAAGGACAACAGAGAGGCGCCTTGGCAGGGAGGTGGGTGTTATGGCAAGGCTGCGAGCTGCCACTGCTGAGGTCATGCCTTTTAAGGGAAGTGAGGCACGGCTGCCCCCCCCCCCCCAAGAACCCAGAAACACAAGCGATTAGGTTGGCTGATCTGTCCAAGGTTTACAGGCTGGTGAGGATCAAACGCTCCTGGGAGACCACCTGGAACCTCTCTTGGCAGCAAGAGCCGGCCTGCGGAGGGTTGAGGGGCTCTGGGAAAAGCCACTGTGCCTCATCTCTCTGTGAGAACTCTCCTTTTTTGCATCCGTGCCGCATTCATGTGAAGATGAGTGACCAAGATGAGGAAATGGTTCAAATCCCAAGCATCTGGGTTGGTCTAGACCTCCCACGAAAGATACTGGAGACAACCAACCACTTTACTACTAACCAAGTAAACTACCTTTAGTTTCTGATGTAAACTCTGACCTCAGACATTTCAATTGTTGCATATTTACTATTTTTCAATGATTTTAAATACATGTTCAATAGTAAAGTATAATAGAAATATGTTGTCCAAAATCCTGCCTTAATGCTGGAACTTAGTATTTTAATAAGCCTTGCTGTGAACACACCATTTTGTGTGTCTGTAGCTTTAATGCTAATGAGCTGAGGGTGTGATTCCACTTTTTATATATAGTCATCCATTCATTCATTTTCTACCGCTTATCCTCACGAGGGTCGCGGGGGTGCTGGAGCCTATCCCAGTTGTCTTCAAGCGAGAGGCGGGGTACACCCTGGACTGGTCGGCAGCCAATCACTGGGCACGTACAGACAAACAACCATTCACACTCACATTCATACCTATGGACAATTTGGAGTCGCCAATTAACCTAGCATGTTTTTGGAATGTGGAAGGAAACCGGAGTACCCGGAAAAAAGACACGCATGCACGGGGAGAACATGCAAACTCCACACAGAGATGGCCGAGGGTGGGATTGAACTCGAGTGAGGTCTGCACGCTAACCACTAGACCGCCGTGCAGCCCTATAGTCATCCAGTTTTTCAAAAATTAATTAACAATAGGAGTATAGAATAATAGGAGTGTAACGGGTGACTGTAGGGTTGTTATTTCATCTCCACAGGGCTCTAATAATGTTTTTTTAAAAATCCATATTTAGAGAGTCCTAAACAGGTTGCTGTAACGACAAAACATTCTATTTATTCATACTGAATCCTAATAATAAATGAATTGCTGTGTTTCACGTGACGTCACATCCTGTAGTTCCTGGCCCCACGAGATAGGGGAGGCAATGCATATTCGTAACTATAAGTCATGTAAAGTCAGAGCAAAAATCGTTCAAAGTATCACAGTTGATGCAAATGCCTATTGGTAATGTGGGGGCGGGCTCATCTACCTAGGCGCCAGTCAAAGACAGAAGAATTTTTTCCTTCACTACATCATAAAAATCCATGAGCATTTTTACTGTTAAAACTAAAAAGTCACTTTTGCACATAAACACATTTTTAAATGTCTTAGGCATGGACAAACACGGTATACTTTAAACCAGTTGTTTGTTATGTACAGGTTATTTTCCTAGCCTGCGTTCTACCCTCCGCAACTATCCAGCATTACATCACAGCACAAACCACTTTGACAATTCTTTTTATGACTTTCCATCTTACAAATGTAACTTCAGGCCAACCGGCATATTCAAACTACCCCTGGTGGACCACTTTCCACGGCCATTTTATTTTCACCACCGATTCTGAGGTAGGTGCTTTTTGAGTGCCTTGCCAGAAGAAGTTTGAGGCCAATCGGTGCGCTTTTCAGAATTGACCAAAAGTTGGAAAACGTTACGGACTCTTGCGGCACCTGGCTGAAAATAATGCTTCCTTCCATGGAAAACTGACTAATGGTGAAAACAAGGCATGGTAAAGCGCTGTCAAGGTCAAGTGTAAGTCATTTCAAGCTAATTTTCAACCATACTGAAGGTGGTTTTGAAAGCCAAATGTGTGTCATCTTTGTGGACAATGACCTTTCCTGTTATTATTCCTCCAGATGTTTTCATGGAAAGCACTGATATTAATATCTGGATAAAAACAAAAAAAAATGACAGAACAGTGGAACGTGGGTTTTCATCTTTAATCTGAGTTACAGTTTCCATTAAAATACACAAAATGACAGCAGTTAATGAGGAACGAACCTACCTAACACTACCCTTTACTCATTAGTTCCTCAGTAACTGCTCTAAATGTATGAGCCTTAGTTCGTCAGTAACTACTGTATTTTGTGTACCTTATTGTAACGTAAGACCTTAATCCGTCCAAGGGCTGAAGATACCCAAAAAGCAATCTTTTTCATAATAAATACTATAGGCTAATGTAAATCCAATAAGCCTATTCCAGACACACAAAATATAAACATAAAATACTATAATTCATAAGATGAATAATAGTTTTACTTCCAAAATACATTCATTCATTCATTTTCTACCGCTTTTTCCTCACGAGGGTCGCGGAGGTTGCTGGAGCCTATCCCAGCTGTCTTTGGGCGAGAGGCGGGGTACACCCTGGAGTGGTCGCCAGCCAATCACAGGGCACATATAGACAAACAACCATTCACACTCACATTCATACCTATACATACAATTTGGAGTCGCCAATTAACCTAGCATGTTTTTGCAATGTGGGAGGAAACCGGAGTACCCGGAGAAAACCCACGCATGCACGAGGAGAACATGCAAACTCCAAGGGTGGAATTGAACTCGAGTCTCCTAGCTGTTAGGTCTGCGCGCTAACCACTAGACCACCGTGCCGCCCACTCCATATTTTATGATTACTAAATATACACATATACTCACACACACTAAAAATGATTAATTGATTTCCTGGATGGCATCTGTCTATACTGTCCTAACTATAGGAACTACTGCACCATTCTTCCCAGAGATAGAATTGCTAATGTGTGGATGCTGTGTTTGGGCACTCGATTCTACCGATGAGTTTGTGAGGCTCACCATTTGGCAGTACAAAAACCAGCACATACTGTATTTTTTTAAGCAATAATTTTCATTGAAAACCGTGGCTGACGAAAACCAAGGTTCCACTCGATGTGCCTCTTCTTTAAGCTGGACCTGAGCCGAGAAGAAGAACAACAACTGAACAATAACAAGATTTGGCTCTGAGGCGTCCTCTGCCAACTACAACACTCTTAAGGGTTAGCCAGAGGACAGATAATTTTAGACCGGCTACCCTCAAATTCCCTTTTTTGTTTCTTGATGGATCAGTCATCTAACGGTGGTCTCTCTCTATCTGGGCAGAAGGATTTGGCAACTCTAAGACTGTCTCTGCCGGGTCCCATAAATTTTACTATTGCTGATGTTGATCTGTCCTTTCTTTCCCTGAATACGTCCGCCCGCAGAACCGGCAAGACGCTTGCCTAGTAATGTTGCGTTAAACGTAGGCGCAAATTACAAACTCAGGAACATTCCATCATATGTGCACCATTAAGTTTGGTGTTCATGTATATGAGATTTGTCAGATCATATTTTCTGATCCTGCAATACAGGATAATTCTGACAAATAACAACCATTCAGCAAATTTGTATTTAGGGGTTAAGTGGAACGGTTCTATTGAGAGTCAAACTATTTATTGAACTTTATTGACTCTATTTATTGAACCATCTCTAAAAGAGTCGTTTCAGATGGTTTCAAATCAGGGGCCAGATTGGACATCTGCTCCTAGCTGGAGTACAGACAAAAAAACAAAAGCTTAACTTACAAATGTGTTTGGGTAGTTGTCAAAGCGTGCGCAAGATGCTTTCCAACTCACACCGAAACGCAATTTAAAGCAGGAATGGCAATGTATTATTATTCGTACTTGGATGACACACTCAGACGCAAAAGCTCTTTCGACCCCTTCACATTTCACTTGGCATTTTCCATTTGTTGCTAAAACCCAGGACAGTTACTTGATGTTCTGTATAAGGAGTGCTGAGTACTGCAATTTGGGAAGGGAAATGAAGTTGGGCAACTTTGAGATTCAATCGTCTAGGGTCAGGATGACTGTGTTGCCATTGGACGGTGGGAGTACTGTGACAAAATCCAAGGCCACATAGGACCACGGGCAGGAGGGGACGGGAAACGGGCGCAGAAACCGTGCTGACGCCTGGTGGGAGGCCTTATTTCTTATTTCCGATCTGAGGATAGGCCACCAGATGCATTGGGAAAGGAGGAAGATTGTGTGAGTTACACCGGAATGGCAGGCGAGTTTGGAACTGGGGCCCCAGGAGAGGACCTCAGAACAGAGTTTTGGAATGACATACAGGCGACCAGATAGGCAACTTTGTCCTTGAGGGCCTCTGTCACCTGACTTTCGATGTCCCACTGTAACATCTGGGACTGTCTCCTTCTGAACATTCTCCGAGGGGGGAGAATAGAATCTAGACCAGGGGTCTCAAACTCAATTTACCTGGGGGCCACTGGAGCTAGGGTCTGGGCAAGGCTGGGCCGCATCAGGTTTTCAAAAAAAAAAAAACGCATTTATTAAAAACGGAAAAATATACAAACTTTTTCAGTGCTTTGGTTCCGATTTTCTACAATAAAAGCTCTGATAAAACATTCCACTGTTCTCAAATATCTTAATTTTTATTTTTCTGCACAAAATAAGATGAAAAATAAATAAACAAATCAAGAATAAAGAAAATCAATCAATCAGTAATAAATAAATATAATAATAATAATAAAACGGCAAATAATAAAAACTTAAGAAACCACATATAGTTGGTGGGTAGACAAATAATTTTTTTCAGATTAAAATGAACAAAGCATTATTAGAGCCCTGTAGACATGACAAAACACGACTATAGTCACATTTATACTCTTTTTATTTACAACATATTACACAACTGCAGGGTCTTGAGACACATGCTAACTCGCAAACAAGAGATCTAGCGACCTAAACGGTAGCCTTCAAGTTATTTCCTTTAAACTTAAATAGCCAAAAACTTACCACTTCCACACGGATAGGGAGGATAACTATTAACAGTTATTTAACCTTTAACATGAACATTAATCAAACGTAATAATTTTTTCTGGGTACATGATACCATACAGCGTTCATATCAAACTTGCGCGGGCCGCACTAACATTAAACTTTCATATCAAGGCAGGGGCCTCAAACTAGTGTCCTGCGGGCCTCATTTGGGAGGTTTGAGACCCCTGATCTAGACAAAGCCTCTGACTTGCCATTTGAGAGCCTGGGTGGAAGACAGCAAGAAGTCGGCAACAAGCAGGATGCTATGTTTGGGCACTCAATGTTGTACGATAAGACGGTTTACAAATTACGGGGCAAAATTTAGGCAAAATGTTTATTGAAAAACCAACCTTGTATTGTATCATCATTGTTTATTTGTCTCACTGCCAGCCTTCAACCCTCAAATGTTAAAAAAAAACTATGTGTCCACTTGAGTGAACAGTGCGCAAAGTTTGTTTTTCTAGAGACGTTCACCTCTCACTTCGTAGTTGCTGATGAACTCATTAACCACTGGCTGGAAGAAAAAAAAACATACAGTGACGGATTTGTCGGTGAAAGGAGGCCAGCCTGCTTCACACGGCCGAGGATGTTTCCTGATGATTAACACCCTGGACAGCTCCAAAACATGTGTGGGAGGACAATCATGGTCGTGAGTAAGGTAAACAATATCTCTCAGGGAGGAGAAGCATGTCTATATGTTAAAAAAAAATGAAAGAGTAGAATAAACGTTGTAGAAACAATCTTGTAGTCACACAGCGTATATAAAAAGTAATCTGTCCCATGACAACTCTTTTTTTTTAAATACAACAGACTTGTTGATTTAGCTGTGATTGAGTTGTACCTCTTCATTCAGTTACTTTAGTTGTTTTAATTGCATGGAAGATAAATTGAACAAAAGTCAACTGACAATTCACCTGACATTGAAGCCAGGTCAGATAGTGCATGATATGCTGCTGCTGCATTAAGACACACAGTGTTGTTGTTGTGCTGATCATGCTCTGTTCTGATTAGGATTGCACATGAAGCATCGATGGGAACCTGCTCTGATGTTCCAATTCTCTCGGAATCGTTCATGTGATCAGCCAGCAGCACAACACCAAATAAGAAGGGTGACACAAACCGACAAGAAGCACTTGTGTTCATCTATTTCAACCACAGTGTGTGACAGTGCTTGCTAATTTGGCTGAAATTGTCCATAAAGGAGGATTGTGCAAAGGAGGATGCACCACTCACAGGATTAAACACCTCCGGATTCACTGTGTACAGAGAATGCCCCGTTTATGATGTGCTACTGAACTTCTTTCAACCAATCAGGTAAGCAAAACAATAAATTACGTCAATCTTATACTAACATTGAAGCACCAAACAAATTATACTTTATACTGTGAATAAGGTATATGAATACGGAATACCAGCCAGGAAGTTGACCAGACTCTATGTCAGGGGTCTCAAATACGCGGCCCGCGGGCCAAATGTGGCCCACAGGACACTAGTTTGAGGCCCCCGCCTTGATATGAAAGTTTAATGTTAGTGCGGCCCGCGCAAGTTTGATATGGATGCTGTATGGTATCATGTACCCAGAAAAAATTATTACGTTTGATTAATGTTCATTTTAAAGGTTAAATAACTGTTAATAGTTATCCTCCCTATCCGTGTGGAAGTGGTAAGTTTTTGGCTATTTAAGTTTAAAGGAAATAACTTGAAGGCTACCGTTTAGATCGCTAGCTCTCTAGTTTGCGAGTTAGCATGTGTCTCAAGACCCTGCAGTTGCGCAATATGTTGTAAATAAAAAGAGTATAAATGTGACTATAGTCGTGTTTTGTCATGTCTACAGGGCTCTAATAATGCTTTGTTCATTTTAATCTGAAAAAAATAATTTGTCTACCCACCAACTCTATGTGGTTTCTCAAGTTTTTATTATTTGCCGTTTAGTATTATTATATTTATTTATTTATTACTGATTGATTGATTTTCTTTATTCTTGATTTGTTTATTTATTTTTCATCTTATTTTGTGTGGAAAAATAAAAATTTAAATATTTGAGAACAGTGGAATGTTTTATCAGAGCTTTTCTTGTAGAAAATCGGAACCAAAGCAAAGTTTATTCATTTTTCTGTTTTTAATAAATGTGTTTTTTTTTTTTTTTTTAACCTGATGCGGCCCAGTCTCACCCAGACCCGAGCTCCAGTGGCCCCCAAGTAAATTGAGTTTGAGACCCCAGCTCTATGTTAAGTGTTACTCCATCAACTTCCTCAACACAGGTTAGTCTCACTAACTCACTCCCATGGTTAAGTTAGACTGAGTCTATTCTGCATCACCAACACATTGGAAGTGTTTTTTAGAAGCTTTTTAAAAATACAAATCATTTGTGAACATCCATCCATCTATTTTCTATGCCGCCTTTCCACTGGCTTGCAGCCACACCCATATAAGTCCACTCGTCTGTGACATCACAAAGGGGCAGTTTTATGACGCCTTTTCAAATCGAGCGTTTTCAGCCATCCCAAACTTCTTTCAGGGCTCACTTCCAAATGCGCAAACCTCATTATCTGAAACTTTGGCATCGTTTAACACGATTTATAGGTCAGAAAAGTGGAAAAAGCACAATAAGGCCCCTTTAAGCCGCTTTTCATTTTAAGATAAGGGTTTTCCCTGTACTAACAGCTAGTCCCCTCTTCTCCATATTTTATGTTGTCCATCTATTTGTCTTTAAGACTTTGCTCCACCTGGTCTGAGTGAGCATTGGCCAAAACCCCTGAAAATAAAATCTCTCTCAATACAAATCGTGAGGATCAAACCACAGATGAGTCATTGAAAGTAAATAAAATGCCTCTTACTAAAATACTGACTGCTGCGTTACGTCATTTTTTCAGTCTTGTGGTTTTGAGGACACTGGCTTACGATACATATTTATTATATAAAGCTTAAGTGGTTTTGACGTGGACATGATGGAGTCTCATAGCGTTGACTGCAACATTTAAGGGGCAAACGGCGAGGGGTCACGGTAAGTAAGGTGATACTCAACCTTGTGTACTTGAGGACCTTAATATGGCAAACACATGTTGGCTGCAGCCAGCACTTCTGGGGATGTTGTCGGAAATGGGATCAATCTTGTTTTCCAGGGAAAAGTAAAGCTACAAACACATCTACTATTCACTTCATGGTATAGTGTTTTATGATTTGGGGTTGAATAATGACGTTGAATAATTGTGGTAATGTGCTGTCTGTGTGATGTTTGTGACAAGATTTAGTGTAAAGGTAACCATAGGGGTGTTATTTCATTTCTACAGGGCTCTAATAATGTTAAAGATTTAGAAAGTCGTAAACAGGTATTCTAACTATAAAAACGATAAACATATTCATTTTTTTAACATTGTTTCCTACTTCGCTTAATCCAAAAAGTTCACCAGCTATTTCAGACTGACTCATTGTCTGACTCATTGTCTTTAAAGCATCCATCTTTTGGCACATTATAATAAAAATGGTGCTGTTTTTTTTGACAATTATAGCCGTGTTCATTGCAGGTTTATTAAAAAAAATGAGAGATTTATGCATTCACAGAATCAGATATTGGGTAGAGTTGAAAAAAAAAAACGGAGATACGTAAGTGTATCCTGGATGTTTCTGTTTTTGGCAACGGATTTATTTTGGCAGCTTAGCTTTTGTTATCCAAGCAGAATGGATGCCTCGTCTCACTCGTAGCAGATGTCTGGCCACCAGATGGAGGTCTTGGCTCTAGCACTCGGTCAGCTCCTGGTAGCTGTGGACTGGATTCAGGACATTTGTTCCAGGTGGCGTACGGATGAGCGTTCAGTGTTGGCACAAGATGGAGAATGTCCCACTGACTGGAATAAGTGGCAGTTGTTGAAGACCATGTGGAGTCATCCAGATCTTGACTAGTGGAACAGGTTCCTCCAATGACACCTGTGTCAAGAGGGTTTTCACGATGAGATCTTTATAACCACATTGTCCCGATCAAACAGATATTTATGGTACTATGGGGGCGGCACAGCGGTCTAGAGGTTAGCGCGCAGACCTCACAGCTAGGAGACCAGGGTTCAATTCCACCCTCGGAGTTTGCATGTTCTCCCCGTGTACTCCGGTTTCCTCCCACATTCCAAAAACATGCTAGGTTAATTGGCAACTCCAAATTGTCCATAGGCATGAATGTGAGTGTGAATGGTTGTTTGTCTATATGTGCCCTGTGATTGGCTGGCGACCAGTCCAGGGTGTACCCCGCCTCTCGCCCGAAGACAGCTGGGAAAAGCGGTAGAAAATGGATGAATGACTGGTTGTCTGGGCCTTAGTAGAGTCCTTTCTTCTTCGCAGAGCGTTACCATCCACAGGACTCAAGTTAGTCATGTTCTTCTTTCCGGAGCTACTTCTTGAAGTAAATCCCAGTCTTGAGATTTTAAAACTTTACAGAGGACTGCAATTTTTTTCTGTCCTACATGGCGTGTCCCCAGATATTTCCTTGTCAGCACTCTCAATTATGATTCTGATCTGTTCATTTAAGCTGATACGGTTGTTAACACAACCACATATTGTCCTGACTGTATTTTTTGTTATAGGGTTGTCTTATATTTGGGTTGTATAAGAAAGGTCCTCTCGAAACAGAGGAGGAGGTTTGCGCGATCATTGTCTGCTTACAGTAATGTCCAGTTTCACCTCCAAAGTTTGTTTCATTCACTAACGAGCTGTATTATCATTATTCAGGTGAACCATCAGCCATGATGGACAACCACCACAACGGGGGTCTCAAACAGGGCTCTCAAACTCAATTTACTTGGGGGCCACTGGAGTTAGGGCAGGGGTGGGCAAACTACGGCCCGGGGGCCACATCCGGCCCGCCAAGTGTTTGAATACGGCCCGCCCAATCTTTCCAAAGTATTTCATTTAAACTCAACATACAACCTGGCATCATGGCCTGAGCCAACCTTTTGATGGTTTTATCAATTTCGTTTTTTGACATGGTCTGTTGTTTACAAAGTGTTCCTGAAAAAAGGGACACAAGCACATAATAATAATAATAATAATTATTATTATTATTATTATTATTAGATTATTATAATTATTATTAGAACTACTATTATTATAATTATTATATTAATGCTAATTGTTATATTAATTATATAATATTATTGTTATATTTGCATATTTTACATAATAATATAATAATTATTATTTTAATTTTATTGTAATTATAATATTTTATTATTTTTAAAATATTTAAATATAAATATAAACTGATAAATAATAATAGCAGATTGCATGACAATTTTACAGATACAATAATACCAGGTGGACTGTTACGTGTAAAATATATAGTTTGTCGGTGAAAGGAGGGCCAGCATGCCCCCCCCGTAAATTTTGTCATATCAATGCGGCCCGCGAGTCAAAAAGTTTGCCCACCCCTGGGTTAGGGTTTGGGTGAGACTGGGCCACATCAGGTTTTCAAAAAAAAAAAAAAACGCATTTATTAAAAACAGAAAAATATACAAAAATTTTCACTGCTTTGGTTCCGATTTTCTACAATAAAAGCTCTGATAAAACATTCCACTGTTTTCAAATATCTTAATTTTTATTTTTCTGCACAAAATAAGATGAAAAATAAACAAATCAAGAATAAAGAAAATCAATCAATCAGTAATAAATATAATAATAATAATAATAATAAAACAGCAAATAATAAAAACTTAAGAAACCACATAGTTGGTGGGTAGAGAAATTATTTTTTTCAGATTAAAATTAAAACAAAGCATTATTAGAGCCCTGTAGACATGACAAAACACGACTATAGTCACATTTATACTTTTTTTATTTACAACATATTGCGCAACTGCAGGGTCTTGAGACACATGCTAACTTGCAAACTAGAGAGCTAGCGACCTAAACGGTAGCCTCCAAGTTATTTCCTTTAAACTTAAAAAGCCAAAAACTTACCACTTCCACACGGATAGGGAGGATAACTATTAACAGTTATTTAACCTTTAACATGAACATTAATCAAACGTAATCATTTTTTCTGGGTACATGATACCATACAGCATCCATATCAAACTTGCGCGGGCCGCACTAACATTAAACTTTCATATCAAGGCGGGGGCCTCAAACTAGTGTCCTGCGGACCACATTTGGCCCACGGGCTGCGTGTTTGAGACCCCTGCACTAGATTGTCACGATGGTGTTAACGTGTCTGACTCCAGATGTCTACCAATGACAACCAGGGAAGGAATGCTTCACAGTGTCCAGCAGGTCACTTAACGTCTGTCTCCTCGTTTTCCCAGGAAGCACGGCTGCAGCGGGGAAGAAGCCACAGGTGCTTCGGTGTCACGTCCAATTAGACGGTCACCATCACCGACATGCTTAACCAACGATGAACAGACTGAGACCTCTCGTCACTCATACAGCCGCTATGTCTCTGTGGGGAGAGTGGAGCCTCGTGAGGAGCAATGCAAGGTAGCGTAGTAGAAATTAGGAGGGAAACAGATGCTTGCAAAGCCAAATTCCATACTGTGGGAATATTAATATGCAAGGTGAGCCCAAGTATGCACAATTTATTTGAAAGTGGCAGCAACATAAAAGAAAACAAAACGAACAAACATATCCATCTGACCTAGTTTTCCCATCTGGGAAAAAGAAACTACACATCGAGAAGCAGAGCCTTTGTTCTGACAGTCAACACTAACTGAGACTTTTGGGCAGCAAATTTAATACAAACAGAACAGTGCAAAATGGTGTGCTCTCATAGAAAGTTATCGAAAAAATGCTACTCTTCACTACAGTTAAAAAGCCAGCATTTGGTTTTAATTTTTTTTTGACAATAATATTATATATTGTTATTTTTTTAAAACTAAATAATACATTCAACTTGCAAGCCAGTTTGTATGTTCATTCATTTTCTACCGCTTTTCCTCACGAGGGGGGTGCTGGAGCCTATCCCAGCTGTTTTCGGGCGTGAGGCGGGGTACACCCTGGACTGGTCGCCAGCCAATCCCAGGGCACATATAGACAAACAACCATTCACACTCACATTCATACCTATGGACAATTTGGAGTCGCCAATTAACCTAGCATGTTTTTGGAATGTGGGAGGAAACCGGAGTACCCGGAGAAATCCTATGCACGGGGAGAACATGCAAACTCCACACAGAGATGGTCAAGGGTGGAATTGAACCGTGGTCTCCTAGCTGTGAGGTCTGCGCGCTAGTTCGTATGTTAAAAGTTGAAATACTTGGAAAGCAACTGGCGGGCCGGATTCAAACGCTTGTGGGTCGTATGTGGCCCCTGGACTGTAGTTTACCCACCCTTTTTCTACATGTTGCTGATAGTAACACCTCAGCCTGTTATGCAAGAAATGATGACTTTAATACCACACTTACATGCATAAGCATCTAACAGCTGACTGACTTTAGTTTAGGGCTCCCCCCGGGCTGGTTACTGGCAGACAGTGGATATCCTCCATGACTTAACGGGCTGTAAAATTGATGGAAACAAGCTAGAAAAGACCCCAGAAGCACCACTTTGTCTCTTAAAATGTCAGCTGCCATGTATCACGCATGTCCTCCAACACTGACAAAAGTCCACCGAAGGCATATAATGACATATTAAACCTTCTCATACAACGACTGTGTGCCTGCTGGGCTCAGTCTATGTTTCTGTCATCGCAGGCATTACAATGCTTGGCTGGCAACCACAAAGATCCTTAAAGATTCTGTTTTGGAGACAAGAGGTAATAACAAACAGGCCGTGTTCAAAATAAATCTATCATCGGGAGCAGTAGTTTTTCATGCAGCAGGCTGATAAATGTCACATTGTGAAATAATTAACCCCCACTTAGATAAAAGCTGGTCAATCTCTGCAACAAGTGATTCTGTTATTTTTTGCCAAACAGGCATTAAAGGTTACACATTGAACCTGACTTTTTAATGATGATTGAACAGTAATGTGTCCCTAGTGTCTTTTTATGAGCACCAAACATGAGAAATATCTATCATCACTCTTTGCTCCACTTTTGAAAGAAGAGGCACTGAAATGTTTGCTTTTGAAGCCATGGACATGATACCGCCTCATGCTAACCTAGCATGATGTTAGCACTGTAGCTCACAAAGCTATGCTAGTGCTGCTAACGTTTGTGTCCCACTCCTTAAAGCAGGGGTCTCAAACACGCGGCCCGCAGGCCAAATGTGGCCCGCAGGACACTAGTTTGAGGCCCCCGCCTTGATATGAAAGTTTAATGTTAGTGCAGCCCGCGCAAGTTTGATATGGATGCTGTATGGTATCATGTACCCAGAAAAAATTATTACGTTTGATTAATGTTCATGTTAAAGGTTAAATAACTGTTAATAGTTATCCTCCCTATCTGTGTGGAAGTGGTAAGTTTTTGGCTATTTAAGTTTAAAGGAAATAACTTGAAGGCTACCGTTTAGGTCGCTAGCTCTCTAGTTTGCGAGTTAGCATGTGTCTCAAGACCCTGCAGTTGCGCAATATGTTGTAAATAAAAAGAGTATAAATGTGACTATAGTCGTGTTTTGTCATGTCTACAGGGCTCTAATAATGCTTTGTTCATTTTAATCTGAAAAAAATAATTTGTCTACCCACCAACTATATGTGGTTTCTTAAGTTTTTATTATTTGCCGTTTTATTATTATTATTATATTTATTTATTTATTACTGATTGATTGATTTTCTTTATTCTAGATTTGTTTATTTTTTTCTTTTGTGTAGAAAAATAAAAAGTAAGATATTTGAGAACAGTGGAATGTTTTATCAAAGCTTTTATTGTAGAAAATTGGAACCAAAGCGAAGTTTTTTTTATTTTTTTTTGTTTTTAATAAATGCGTTTTTTTTGTTTTTTTTGGAAAACCTGATGCGGCCCAGTCCCACCCAGACCCTAGCTCCAGTGGCCCCCAAGTAAATTGAGTTTGAGACCCCTGCCTTAAAGTATTATTGTTGGTTAGTATGTGATACTGTCAAGCTCTGCTTTTCGCAGGGATTACATTCCAGCAAATGGCATAAATCTACGAGGAGTAAAGTCCCCCTCGCCCAAAACCTTTGTTTGCTTGACACTCACCTCCAATTTGCAATGAGTAATTATTAATTTAGATTTTGTTTCAGAACACTCCCCTTCTCTTATCAATATGCCTCAGACACATAAAACACATTTTAGGGTATAAAATGTATTGGTACTCACATCTAGATGAACAGATGAAATCGCAGTCACATTAAAGAAGTGCTAATATATGTTTCACGTTTGCATCTCACAGCAACTGCCACGTATCCTCACAATGGTTGCGGGCGAGCTGGAGCCTATCCCAACTGTCTTCGGGCGAGAGGCGGGGTACACCCTGGACTGGTCGCCAGCCAATCACAGGGCACATATAGACAAACAACCATTCACACTCACATTCATACCTATGGACAATTTGGAGTCACCAATTAACCTAGCATGTTTTTGGAATGTGGGAGGAAACCGGAGTACCCGGAGAAAACCCACGCATGCACAGGGAGAACATGCAAACTCCACACAGAGATGGCCGAGGGTGGAATTGAACTCGGGTCTCGTAGCTGTGTGGCCTGCGCGCTAACCACTCTTCCGGATTGGTACATGTATACTGACATTTTACCTGTATTATTACATAAATAACGGGCAGCAAGGTGGACTAGTGGTTAGCGTGCAGACCTCACAGCTAGGAGACCAGGGTTCAATTCCACCCTCGGCCATCTCTGTGTGGAGTTTGCATGTTCTCCCCATGCATGTGTTGGTTTTCTCCGGGTACTCCGGTTTCCTCCCACATTCCAAAAACATGCTAGGTTAATTGGCCACTCCAAATTGTCCATAGGTATGAATGTGAGTGTGAATGGTTGTTTGTCTATATGTGCCCTGTGATTGGCTGGCGACCAGTCCAGGGTGTACCCCACCTCTCGCCCGAAGACAGCTGGGATAGGCTCCAGCAACCCCCGCGACCGTCATGAGGAAAAGCGGTAGAAAATAAATATAAATGACTACCGACTTAGGCTGAGTGAAAAGTATTTTCTGTGGAAAAAAACTGCAAATTTCACAAATGTGCTGGTATATATGGTGACACTTAAGTTAAGTTGTTCAGTGCTGTGTTAAAGTGTATCGGTAAAAAGTGGCACTTCAGTAATGTAGTTTACATGTATACAAGCATTCTTAGCAGTATAGTCAAGTCAAATGTTGACGTACAAGTATTAGTATTTATGCTTACAGGGGTCCAGTGCAGTTCTCTGCTATGTGGGTGCAGACTTTTTGTGGGCGTGGCTTCCATTGCTCCTGGCAGCAGAGAGCATTGGATGCAAATATCACAGCTAACAGTCCACTTGTAACAGTTGGAGGCTGCAGTGCTCCAACCTGGATTTAAAAAGTTAATACTTTTCATTAACTCCAATGGGAATATATTGTTTTTTAACTTCTTTTTTTGTTTAAATTGGAGTATTTCCTTATTGTTTGACTGCTTCTGGAAAAAAAAAACTCAAAAATTTCCATTGATGGCAGAGTTTCTGGCAGCTGTTTAATCAGTGAAAGGATTTTCTTTCCTTAAAGACGCCACCGATCTGCAGTGGACATTGATACAAAGGTGAGCTGATCCATTATTCAGACTTGTTAAACTTGGATAACTTATATTAAGTATTGGTATTTGATTTTGCTAACTATGCCAGTGTGCCTAATGTTGAGGCAAGTGAGGGTTAAAGATTAAAGGGGGAACGGGTGGGTGTATCGGGGTGGTGTATCATGTCGCGGCTCTGTCTTCATACAGCATTATTACACTTGAAGAAATGTCATCATTGGGACTTTTAAAATAAATTTGAACAATTTAACCTGACTGGATTTGACTCCAATGTAGAACATCACTGAAAACAAAGCAGGTAGGAAAGGTCTAAAGTCAGACTCAAATAAATTAGCAATAAATTCCATTACTGATTCTATGGTTATCATCACATCTTTTTTTTTGCCCTCATTGGCACCCTTCTGTGCATTATGTTATTAGAATGAAGTCAAAATATTATAGGGATAAATTCATAATGACAAAAAAATATATACAAGAAAGTTGAAAAAGTTAAAAATAAAAAAACATCAGTAATTTAATTAGAATAATGTAATTAAAGTTAAAGAATGTTGTATTCTAACACGAAAACAAGTCATGAATTTATGAGAATAAAGTCATAATGTTATGAGGAAAAATAATGTCATTTTGTAGCACACAGTTGAAATATTAAAAAAAGAAAATGTTATTTTTTAGTCTGTATATTATGAATAGTCATACCGTACATATTCACTGTCAAATACGATGAGACACAAACAAAACAAAATAAAAATGTCATTTTTAGAAAATTAGAATGGGTAAAAATTGTATAGGAATAAATAGAAAATATAATGGGAATCAACCCATAAAAATAAAAAAATGAAAAAAAATGAAAATAAAAAATCTAATCTAAATAATTCTTAGTATAACTACGTGTGTTGCTTCATAAAATATTAAAGTGGCCCTTACATTTTTTTCATTTTTTTATTGTGTGGCCCTCCTTGGAAAAAGTTTGGACTTATACTTTCAATCACCGGCGCCGCCAGGAATTCCGGGCATCATAACCCCCCCCCCCCTGCTAATCATAGCATTATTATTTAACCTACAGTATTTACTTGGAATTTTTTCCCTTTTACAGCTCCCCTGCTTTCAGTATATTTACAGTATCCGCATGGATAGAAAGCTGTTATATTACAAAATACAATCTATAACCAAATACACAAATTAAAAAAGGAAGAATGTTCAAAATCTGGCAAGAAAAGTGGAGTTTTGTAATGGAACCAATGTTTTTGTAAAAGTGCTCTCTAAAGTTGCAAGAGGATTGCATCAGAGGATTAACTCCATGAATATGATTTGATTTTTCTTTGGCTTTTTGCATCTTTTTGGAAACACTAATCCAAAAGCTGCCCACACGGCAGCCTTTCAGGGATTACGTCACCTGTGGCAGGTTGCCCTAAAACCGCTTTTTAATGACCCGGTGAAAAAAAAAAAAATGCAAAATTTTCATCACTTAAAAGAAGAAGAAAGGACATGTCCTTGGAAAACAGGGCATTTGGTCACCCATTGAATTGCCTCAGTACTTGAATAATTGATGGATCACACTTGGATTTTACAAAGGAGGCAATTTAATCCGCAAGGCTGTGTTTCATAGCCGTAAAGGCTTGCCGGTGCACCCTTAACACGAAAGAGCCTTTTTTTACTGTCACATAAATGAACACACGAAAGTTGACCTCATTCATTGAAGTCATCCAACCTGGAGGTCGTCGGACGTAATTGCTCGTCCCGAGCTGCCTCTGAGCAAAGTGTGTAACGTCGGCATTATAAAAGGGTTTTTTTGGCACGTGTGTTGTGTTATTCAGCTGTTGTTCCCAGCGATCCAAGCGTGTGCTGATTGCCAATTATCTGTCTTTCATGGACGAAACAGGTTCTGCACAGTGGAAGGCTTTCATTGACTTAGTTTTTTTTCTAATTGAAAACTACCATTTGGAGAAGCTACAGTACTCTGTTAGTTCATAATGAATAAAAAATGTTTAACTAATTCCATGTGTCACCATTTTTAATTTGACAATCAAATTGCCTGAGTCACTGTTAGCATTTATTGTAAAAATTAATAGTCGAGAAAGTCAGGAAATTGTGCTATTTTGAATATACCTGAAATCAGGGGTAGTACTTTTAAAATGATAAACTCCCAAAGATCAAATGTCTCCTACAACTATCGAAAATATTCATTCATTCATTCATTTTCTACCGCTTTTTCTCACAGGGGTGGTGGGGGTGCTGGAACCTATCCCAGCTGTCTTTGGGGCGAGAGGTGGGGTACACCCTGGACTGGTGGCCAGCCAATCACAGGGCACATATAGACAAACAACCATTCACACTCACATTCATACCTATGGACAATTTGGAGTCGCCAATTAACCTAGCATATCAATAAAAAATAAATAATATAAATGTCAAACACAGGAAGTGTAAATTTACTGAATATTATCAGTAATTGTTGAGACATGGCGATCGGGTTGGATTCTATAATTGTTGCTTCTTCCTACTCCTTTTTGAACTCTTGAATTGTGCAAAGAATATAAGGATGCGATGTACACCCTGGACTGGTGGCCAGCCAATCACAGGGCACATATAGACAAACAACCATTCACACTCACATTCATACCTATGGACAATTTGGAGTCACCAATTAACCTAGCATGTTTTTGGAATGTGGGAGGAAACCGGAGTACCCGGTTGCACGAGGAGAACATGAAAGATCCACACAGAGATGGCGAAGGGTGGAATTGAACCCTGGTCCCCTAGCTGTGAGTTCTGCGTGCTAACCACTCGTCCGCCGTGCCGCCTCGAAAATATACACATTTACTATATTTATAACAGTACAAGTATTTATGTAGGCCGTATGGTGGGCAAGTGGTTGGCATCGAGGCCACACAGTCAGGAGATCGGGAAGGCCTGGGAATCTCCTCTTAGTCGTGCGTACGTTACTTTTCTCCCGGTTGTCCGGTTTCCTCCCACATTCCAAAAACATGCTAGGTTAATTGGCGACTCTAAATTGTCCATAGGTATGAATATGAGTGTGAATGGTTGTTTGTCTATATGTGCCCTGTGATTGGCTGGCGACCAGTCCAGGGTGTATTATTTTGTTATATGAAATTATCAGCGGTATTCAACAAGAAGAGCATCCGGAATTTAAAGGGCTCAAGTCAAAAATCAGTATGCGGATCAATAAGATCCACTGTGGCGACTCCGTAATCAGGAAAAAAGCCGAAAGAAACGAACAAATTATGGACTCCAAATTGTCCATAGGTATGAATGTGAGTGTGAATGGTTGTTTGTCTATATCTGTCCTGTGATTGGCTGGCGACCAGTCCAGGGTGTACCCCGCTTCTCGCCCACTTTCTCATGCATTACAAACCATTATGAAAAAATAACTTTTTATATGTAATAATAGCCTCTTCTCTCTGTCCTATGCAGGTTTTAGCACAAAGCTACAACATGCAAGCCCTTATTGGAGTTAATAAGATGCACTTGTGAGCTTTGATGATAAAAGAGAAGCCTCCCCAGCAGATTCATGGGTTGAAACGCCAAACGACCTCCATCTACATTTTTCTCTTCAGTAAAACCCAATTCATCTACAACAATACTACCACCAAAGTCCATGGCTTGTCTTGCACCATGTTCACCTGGACCTGCCGCTTCATCGACTGGTCAATGCAGCAACCTCTAGAGTGAAACCCAAAAACAAAAAGCAAGAGCATAGACAAAGCAGCGATCTTCCATCAGTCTCAGCAAAAGTCGATCACAGGATAGGCTACTTGACGGTCACCACCTTCCTCGTCCACAACGGACCCTGCATAGCCAGGAAGCCAACAAGGACTATGCAGCTGGGACTGGTGGCTTTGGCAATGTTGTTCCTCAGCTCCATAGGTCACACCGATGTGGTCAAGCCCTCCAAGGCCAGAAGGCAGAGACGGGGTGAGTAGGTTTTGATAACCTTCTTTGGATTGTTTTTGACTGAATTAGACTCATTCATTCATTCATTTTCTACCGCTTTTTCCTCACGAGGGTCGCGGGGGTGCTGGAGCCTATCCTAGCTGTCTTTGGGCGGGTACACCCTGGACTGGTCGCCAGGCAATCACAGGGCACATATAGACAAACAACCATTCACACTCACATTCATACCTATGGACAATTTGGAGTCACCAATTAACCTAGCATGTTTTTGGAATGTGGGAGGAAACCGGAGTACCCGGAGAAAACCCACGCATGCACGGGGAGAACATGCAAACTCCACACAGAGATGGCCAAGGGTGGAATTGAACCCTGGTCTCCTAGCTGTGAGGTCTGCGCGCTAACCACTAGACCGCCGTGCCGCCCCCTGAATTAGACTATCTTTGAAAAATCTGTTTATTCTATTATTCAATTGAAAAGTGAAAGTGAAACACACCAGTCTTGTCCACCAGAACTTCCACTGGCTTCCTGGCCAATACTGTATACATTATAAAATCCTGCTACTCACTTTGCTACTCACTTACTCACAACCTGACTCCCTTTTATCTCACTGACCTCCTCGATGGTTGCCTTCGCTCCTCTGGCGCCAACCTCCTGTCCCCATCCTCAATGGCCATGCACCGTACCTTGGGAAACACAGCCTTTGGATTGTAGAATTGCTTTCAGATCAATCTGAGTTCCATTTGGAGGTTGGAATGCCTACTGTGTTGTGAATTTTTTACAGTAGAACATAGAACGTAATTTTAGGGGCAGATAGTTTGAAAAATTGCTTAATGGTAGAATTGCTTTTCCACATTATATTATTGAATCTTGCGATAATTATAGATTTGATTTGTATGTATTGAAGAAAAATGTGCTATGGTTTATGCCATACTGCGATACAAGGTGTAGTTTCCTTTTCCTTTTACCTATTTGTACCATATGGGAAGATCCACGATCGGGCTTCACCCCCTCGTGACAGCCTTCTTAGTTTTCGTCTTTTCGTCTTTTCCTCTGTTCCTCGTTCGTGCCCTT
The DNA here is from genome assembly GCF_037039965.1 of Doryrhamphus excisus. Lineage (NCBI taxonomy): Eukaryota > Metazoa > Chordata > Actinopteri > Syngnathiformes > Syngnathidae > Doryrhamphus > Doryrhamphus excisus. The sequence continues at coordinate 14,604,058 of NC_136361.1, forward strand.
ATTTTGAATTATTTCCTGTGTTGGTCTGTCCTGTGTTCTGTCACTTTTACTTTCTCTTCTACGTGCACCTGTTTGTAATTTGTTGATTGTATTTAGTTCAGCCGGTGCGTCTTCCTTTTGTCGGTTCATTGTCTTGTGTTGAGTTTGCCATTCTAGTGCGCCATGCTGCTGCATAGTGGAAATAAATACATTTTTACCTGCATTTGGGTCCTAATCTCTGCATCCTGGGGTCGAAACTTAAAACTCTCAAGCTGCACCGTGACAAAGGGTTTCTTATAAGATGTCTGCATTATTCCAGAAGGTTGTGTATTGGCAAGGAGCGAAGACCTGGTTATTTTTTAGAAATTCCCACCAAACTGTCACAGAGGTGCTAATCCAGTATTTATACTTTTAAAGCAATTTTTTCCCGCGTCTCGTAACCTCATGCAAGATTACAGCATCACGTGTCTGCGTGCACACCACAAAAATGTGAATTAAATGTCATTTTCTGTCAGGTATTCACTGTTACGACCTCATAATAGCAAAGACAAAAAAGGCCTCTCGTAGAACGCCATTGCTGCTGAGTTTGGACACAGTAAGACAACTTTTTAAAAGATCCTGAGGGTTACGCTACAAAAAAAGTCAAGTGGTAGACCCAAAAAATGTTTTACTGGCCATGAGCCTGATGATCCAACTGGCTGTCCTTCAAGACACGGAACAATGCTCTACCCAAATGAAGGCCGTTACTGGTGCCGAGTGCTGTTCAATAGCCATCTCACGGCATCTGTGAGAGAAGGGTTTTAAGAAGAAAAATTGTCCTCAAAGGCCTCATCTCCTACAACGGCACAAAACTGCCCATTTGGAAATATCACAAGAGTACTAAACATGGGAAATTAAAGGTGGAGGAAAGTTTTATTCTCACATGAGTAAAAAATGTAACCTTACTAACGTTACTGGCAATGACAAGGAGATCCCACCTGATATGTTTTCCACATGATACAATGGAGGAGCTGCCATCAAGACCTGGGGTGTTTTTTCCTTCAATGGAACAATAGAGCTTCAGGTTGTGCAGGGGCGTCAAACGGCAGAGATGTTGCAATGGGCAACCCTCATGACTGAAGGCCCTTGTCTGTGTGTAATGCAGTAAATTGCTTACTCCGAAATGTTTTTGTCTCATTCTCATTTATTCTTTTTTTTTATTTTGATGCTCTACTTCAGGGGTCTCAAACTCAATTTACTTGGGGGCCACTGGAGTAAACCACTGGACCAAACCACTGGACCAAACTTCGCTTTGGTTCCAATTTTCTACAAGAAAAGCTCTGATAAAACATTCCACTGTTCTCAAATATCTTACTTTTTATTTTTCTACACAAAATAAGATGAAAAATAAATAAACAAAACAAGAATAAAGAAAATCAATCAATCAGTAATAAATAAATAAATATAATAATAATAATACAACTGTAAATAAGAAAAACTTAAGAAACCACATATAGTTGGTGGGTAGACAAATTATTTTTTTCAGATTAAAATTAATTAGACATGACAAAACACGACTATAGTCACATTTATACTCTTTTTATTTACAACATATTGCACAACTGCAGGGTCTTGAGACACATGCTAACTCGCAAACTAGAGAGCTAGCAACCTAAATGGTAGCCTTCAAGTTATTTCCTTTAAACTTAAATAGCCAAAAACTTACCACTTCCACACGGATAAGGAGGATAACTATTAACAGTTATTTAACCTTTAACATGAACATTAATCAAACGTAATAATTTTTTCTGGGTACATGATACCATACAGCATCCATATCAAACTTGCGCGGGCCGCACTAACATTAAACTTTCATATCAAGGCGGGGGCCTCAAACTCGTGTCCTGCTGGCCACATTTGGCCTGCGGGCCGCGTGTTTGAGACCCCTGCTCTACTTGGAACCTCAGGATCCAACAGTGCAAAATGTGAATTCTTGCAATTCTTCAGATTTTGAAGACTTTTGATCAAGAATGTACAGTGAAACAACTGACCATTCATGATACGATGCATCCTACTCCCAAAGAAAAAGTCCATTGGGAGGTTGCCTACAGCCACAGTTGTTCATGCCAATGTTTTTTGACCCTGCACTTATTAGAAACCATGGTGATTATTTACTTTTGTAGACTGTGCACCCGGTGCAACAAAATCAGGGAAAAGAAAAACATTCCTTAACTAAAATTAGCATCGATCTCCTACAGAACATCGAAATCACAAATACCCTAAAGATGGATTTTGTCATACTTTTGTTTAAAAATGGCACCTTAGCTACGGTCTTCCTGCATGCCAAAGACACCCCCAATCCGACCTGTGTGTTTTTATAGCTCAATATGTGGGAATGCCAGTAAAATATCAAGGCAAACAAATCTCCTTGTTAAAGTCTTTCATATCTTTCTGGAAACAATTTCTTTCCTTTTATTTGATGTTGTTGACAAAATGACCTAATTTCTCTTGTGTGCGTTTCTCCATAGTTAGCAGCGAGATGCTGCCATCTTGCCCCAAAGGTTGTGAGCGTTGCTCCGACTACAATGGCTGCATCAAGTGCCAGCCCAAGCTCTTCATCTACTTGGAGCGCAACGACATCCGTCAAGTGGGCGTGTGCCTGGCCTCCTGCCCAATGGGATACTTTGGCATGAGGAACCCGGAAGGCAACAACAGATGTACCCGTGAGGTTTTACTTTACTGTGTGTTTGTTGCCAGTAATTCAGTAAATCCAGTGGGTTTATTCGTCAAATGTCATATTGTTATTGTAAGAAACTCTCCGTTTATCTACAAAAAGTTTGTTATGAAGGCAGCATTCCCGTACTTTGTAGCGGAGGAGAGCCAGCATCCTCAGTCTGTAGTCTGGTTTTGCTTATGTCTGGGCAAGCAGCAGAGGACTGGAACAATATCATGAAACAAAACGCATTGTAGTTTTGAAGATGGTGTCTGTGTTTTTCAATTTGGTCATCACATGCAGGAATTTGTAGAGGCCCAATCCATGTTGGTTTTACTGTTAATTATTACTAGTACTTCTTACTTATAATCCTTATTATCATTTTTAATGATCCTGAGTAGCAATAGTATGATTATTATTACTAATAATCAGTGTTATTTATCTAGATATAATAATAATGACAACAAAATATAGTATGGAGTTTGCATGTTCTCCCCTTGCGTGCATGGGTTTTCTCTGGGTATTCCGGTTTCTTCCCATATCACAAAAATATGCATGTTAACCTAACATGCATTTATTGGTATGCCCATAAGTATGTAATGTGAGTGTGAATGGTTGTTTTAGATGGTGGGATAGGCTCCAGCATGCTCCCATGACCCTAGTGAGGATAAGCAGCATAGAAAATGGGTGGATAGAAGAATAGTATGAAAAATAATATGGATAATAATAATAATAATAATAATAATAATAATAATAATAATAATAATAATAATAATAATAATAATAATAATAATAATAATAATAATATGAGTAATGAGTAATGGGGTTTTTTTCGTACTTCAATATTTTTTTCCAACAGTGCCATTATGTTAAAAATACTGTTGTTTCTTATGTGTAACGTACGCACATGTACTTTTTAGTCTGTGTTAACAGGGAGTTAGAAAAATATGACTTTATAATTACAAACTCATTTGGACAGAGTTTAATATTTATAAAATCAGATTGTTCTCTATGGAGATTATTTGTAATGTTTAATGTCTCTAATGTGTTTAGTTAATGTCATATGTCTTTTTTAATGAGAGACGACACTAGGGGTTTACTTTCACATGGGAATGCGTTTAGAATTTAAATTTCATCAAATGTTTTTTGGGAATGTGGGGGTGTGTTTAGATCCTCTGTCATTTTGGCAAGGAACCACACGCAGTCGATGCTCTTTTAGGTCTGCACACGCAAAAGATGCCAAGAAAACTGCCAACTGGCCCGGAGAAGACAACAGATTCCCAACTTGAGCTGCTGTTTTTCTGGAAAACAACAGTACATTCCGATATTAACACCATAATAAGGGAACTACCCCCCCCCCCCCCATACACACCCACTCAAGTGATGTTTTAAATTAGACAAATGTCAACAAGTTGTTTGTCGAAGGAGCTGGACACACTGGCTCTTCTCGTTCACACCAAAATACAAACACGTGTGTCACACATGTTGTTAGGGGGCTGTAATTCATTGAAGTGTTGCTCACTAACTAAACGGTCAAAGCTGCTTTTAGCCGCCAGTGAGTTCAAATGGTGGACGAGTGACATCATGTCATCCACGTTCTTCTCTTTGTGTCTTCCAGAATGTAAGATAGACAACTGCGACGCCTGCTTCAACCGCAATTTTTGCACAAAATGTAAGGAGGGCTTATACTCCCACAGCGGACGATGTTATGTCAGCTGCCCGGCTGGCCAGAGCACCGCCAACGACACCATGGAGTGTGTGGGTAAGGCACCTTTGACTTTTAAAATGATCCACTGCATCACACTTGCTACACAAGGTGCATTCATGAGGCAAATTGTATCATTCTTGAGTATGCTCAGGACCACCCCTCGTAGGGCCCACGATTCATGTGGGAGGGTCCCATTTGTTGTGAGGCATAAGTCAGCCACTTGTCAGTTAGTGATGGTGTAATGATACAGCTGCTGCCTCTCATGGTAGAATGTGTGGGTTTGATTACAACCTAAGACATTTTTTGAAATGTGTTATTTTGCAAGCTGCACGACGGTCGAGTGGTTAGCGCGCAGACCTCTCAGCTAGGACCCCAGTTCAATCCCACCCTCGGTCATCTCTGTGTGGATTGTTCTCCCCGTGCGTGCGTGGGTTCGGTTTCCTCCCACATTCCAAAAACATGCTAGGTTAATTGGCAACACCAAATTGTCCATAGGTATGAATGTGAGTGTGAATGGTTGTTTGTCTATACAGTGAAGAAAATAAGTATTTGAACACCCTGCTATTTTGCTATTTCTCCCACTTAGAAATCATGGAGGGGTCTGAAATTTTCATCGTAGGTGCATGTCCACTGTGAGAGAGATAAACTAAAAAGAAAAATCCAGAAATCACAATGCATGATTTTTTAACAATTTATTTGTGTGATACAGCTGCTAATAAGTATTTGAACACCTGAGAAAATGAATGTTAATATTTGGTACAGTAGCCTTTGTTTGCTATTACAGAGGTCAAACGTTTCCTGTAGTTTTTCACCAGGTTTGCACACACTGCAGGAGGGATCTTGGCCCACTCCTCCACACAGATCTTCTCTAGATCAGTCAGGTTTCTGGGCTGTCGCTGAGAAACACGGAGTTTGAGCTCCCTCCAAAGATTTTCGATTGGGTTCAGGTCTGGAGACTGGCTGGGCCATGCTAGAACCTTGATATGCTTCTTACGGAGCCACTCCTTGGTTTTCCTGGCTGTGTGCTTCGGGTCGTTGTCGTGTTGGAAGACCCAGCCACGACCCATCTTCAGTGCTCTGACAGAGGGAAGGAGGTTGTTCCCCAAAATCTCACAATACACGGCCCCAGTCATCCTCTCTTTAATGCAGTGCACTCGTCCTGTCCCATGTGCAGAAAAACACCCCCAAAGCATGATGCTACCACCCCCATGCTTCACAGTAGGGATGGTGTTCTTCGGATTGTACTCTTCATTCTTCTTCCTCCAAACACGCTTATTGGAATTATGACCAAAAAGTTCTATTTTGGTCTCATCTGACCATAAAACTTTCTCCCATGACTCCTCTGTATCATCCAAATGGTCATATGCAAACTTAAGACGGGCCTTGACATGTGCTGGTTTAAGCAGGGGAACCTTTCGTGCCATGCATGATTTCACATCATGACGTCTTAGTGTATTGTACCTACAGTAACCTTGGAAACGGTGGTCCCAGCTCTTTTCAGGTCATTGACCAAGTCCTGTCGTGTAGTTCTGGGCTGATTCCTCACCTTTCTTAGAATCATTGAGACCCCACGAGGTGATATCTTGCATGGGGCTCCACTCCGATTGAGATTGACCGTCATGTTTAGCTTCTTCCATTTTCTAATGATAGCTCCAACAGTGGACCTTTTTTCACCAAGCTGCTTGGTAATTGCTCCGTAGCCCTTTCCAGCCTTGTGGAGGTGTACAATTTTGTCTCTGGTGTCTTTGGACAGCTCTTTGGTCTTCGCCATGTTACAAGTTAAAGTCTTACTGATTGTATGGGGTGGACAGGTGTCTTTATGCAGCTAACGACCTCAAACAGGTGCATCTGATTCAGGATGATACATGGAGTGCAGGTGGACTTCTAATGGGCAGACTAACAGGTCTTTCAGGGTCAGAATTCTAGATGATACACAGGTGTTCAAATACTTATTTGCAGCTGTATCACACAAATAAATTGTTAAAAAATCATGCATTGTGATTTCTGGATTTTTCTTTTTAGTTTATCTCTCTCACAGTGGACATGCACCTACGATGAAAATTTCAGACCCCTCCATGATTTCTAAGTGGGAGAAATAGCAAAATAGCAGGGTGTTCAAATACTTATTTTCTTCCCTGTATGTGCCCTGTGATTGGCTGGCGACCAGTCCAGGGTGTACTCCGCCTCTCGCCCAAAGACAGCTGGGATAGGCTCCAGCACCCCCCGCAACCCACGTGAGGATAAGCGGTAGAAAATGAATGAATGTTATTTTGCAGTAAAGATCATTTATTAAAGGGGACCTATTATGCTTTTTCCACTTTTCTAACCTATAAATGTTAGAATGTTGTAATATCGTGTTAAACGATGCAAAAGTTTCAGATAATGAAGTTTAAGTATTTGGAAGTGAAACCTTTAAGTTATGGATGGCTCTGAACACTCAGTTTCACAAAGTTTTTCCTAACACCGACTCACTGTGATGTCACAGTGAGCCAGACCTCCTTTTATGGGCATGCCTGGGTTCGAGCTGTACATGTGTGTGTGCATGCCGTGGGTGGAATAAATTAAAACAGACAATTTTTTAAATCCAAGGAAGTACAGCTGGAATAGGTGCAGATTCTGGAAGACCTAGAAAGCTTTCTGCGTGGGTTATTGTGTGTAGCTGCTCTATATGAGTCCACATCTCAATACAAAGCATTCTGGATGTACTGCAGCTGTTTTACCTACAGTTTGTATTGCCGCGTTCAAGAGTGGTACAGCTCTTGTGGGCCTTGCATGGTTACTCAGACATGAGCACGCCTTCTTCCTTTTTTCCAGGAAACTTAGCCTGTTAATTTCCATAAATTCAAACAAAATTATTGCAGTGCTATCCACGGTTGGCGATATGGACGAGTGACTGCATGAGCTTTCAACCTGGACACATATACTGAAAGTCATGGATGCTCCTGCCAATGATGATAAATAACCCACGAGGTCAGGAAAGGTGCAGTAATGCATGGTTTTATGATGAAGTGATGGTGCATATACCGTAATTGCGCTGAAGTCCAAAAAAATGCTGTTTTTCCTGGAGTGGTTGGAAAAAGCAATCATGTGTCTTTAAATAATGGTATCTCTTGAGACAAATTGTAGGGACTTTCTTAGTGTCTGTCTTTCTCACTTCCTGTTCCTGCCAATCCGGTCCATTCTCCGCTGTGTGGGGCAGTTGCCAAATGAAACAGAAGACTATACAAATGTTTTAGGGACAAAGATGAGTCTTTCTGCTGAGCAACAAGAGATGTGATTAAAAAATGAAAAATCAAAGCAATTGTGTTTGCTAGCTCGCTCAATTGACAGTCGTTAAGTGCAATGTCAAACTTAACTTGAATAGCCATGTTTATTCCTCATGAATGCATTTCAATGACTCATTGACTTTACAGGAACGTATTACTGTTTTCCATGCAGAATGTGAAATGGCCGAGTGGAGCCAGTGGGGGTCATGCACCAAGAAGAACAAAACATGCGGTTTTAAAAAAGGGACGCAGTCTCGGGTGCGGCAGCCTCACAATCCTGTCACCTACTTGGCGGGGCGTCCTTCTCAGAGGTGTGCAGCGCAGACTGAAAGGAGGAAATGCACGGTGGCCAAGATGCCCTGTGTGAGAGGTAAACACATGTTCCACACAATAACAACTTGTAGAACAGTGATTCCCATTCACTGTTTTTACCTAATTGGTCAGAAATTGGCGGCACGGCGGTCGAGTTGTTAGCGCGCAGACCTCACAGCTAGGAGACCAGGGTTCAATTCCCCCCTCGGCCATCTCTGTGTGGAGTTTACATGTTCTCTGGGTACTCCGGTTTCCTCCCACATTCCAAAAACATGCTAGGTTAATTGGTGACTCCAAATTGTCCATAGGTATGAATGTGAGTGTGAATGGTTGTTTGTCTATATGTGCCCTGTGATTGGCTGGCCACCAGTCTAGGGTGCACCCCGCCTCTGAATGAATGAATGGTCAGAAATTCTAACTCATTTATTCCTTTGTTCAGCTATATTTGCCAGTGATGTATAGTGACATGCAAATCAATTAAATGTACTTCTACTTTATGACCATTCATACAACAGAATACGTGTAAAATATGTGCTTTGGCTCGGTAAAGGTTGTGACCCACTGTTGCAGAACATTGTATACCTTCACAGGTCAATGCAGTGCAATGAATTTCTAGTATTTTGGTTACCTTATTTAGCTCAGTGGAAGTGCAAACCATGAGGAACACCTCTTAGTAGGATGAAGTGGAGTTGTACAACCACAACAATAAACATATTGTCCAATGAACTCCTTTCTGAAGTGAGCTTGAATTCCCAGTCGTGAGTCACTAAATCTGCGTGCTGATTGGGTTTGGTTTGGCCAAGCTTGCCAAAAGGATTCCGATGCTCTTGATTTCTCAGCGTGTAAACAATAAACTCGGTGGATTGTGCCAAGAATCATGAGGGAAGCAGAGCTGGACACGAATCATGCATGGCGCGAGAGAACATTCAGTTGTCTCAGTTGCATACCTGCCATTTATCGTCTATATTCACCTGTTATCAGCTTTACTTGCAGCCTATTCATACCTGTCAGTCCTCCAGTTAGCTTCCCCTTCTTGTCTTACTTTTACCCGTCATTCCCGTCAGCTTCCTGTTTAGTTTTGTACAAACCTCCAGCACTGCTTGGATCATGAACTTATTGTTGTGCGACCCTCAATGGGCAATGCTTTCCAAGAGATATATATTTGGCAGATATGTCTGGTACAACGCTCAATGCTAATCATAAAGCACAACTGGAAAATCAACGAAGCGTGGCATAAACAGGCTTTAAAGCTTTCATCTGAACAATTTAGTGGGACAACAATCTAATATTGTGCAAACGTTAATGACTGGAGAGATGTTGCAACAGGTTTGCCTGCATAAACAATAACCAGGGTTTGCATAATCATAACGACATTTACATTTAAGGGCATGGTTTAAATCAGCGGTCTCAAACATGCGGCCCGCGGGCCAAATGTGGCCCGCAGGACACTACTTTGAGGCCCCCCCCTTGATATGAAAGTTTAATGTTAGTGCGGCCCGCGCAAGTTTGATATGGATGCTGTATGGTATCATGTACCTAGAAAAAATTATTACGTTTGATTAATCTTCATGTTAAAGGTTAAATAACTGTTAATAGTTATCCTCCCTATCCGTGTGGAAGTGGTAAGTTTTTGGCTTTTTTAAGTTTAAAGGAATTACTTGGAGGCTACCGTTTAGGTCGCTAGATCCCTAGTTTGCGAGTTAGCATGTGTCTCAAGACCCTGCAGTTGCGCAATATGTTGTAAATAAAAAAAGTATAAATGTGACTATAGTCGTGTTTTGTCATGTCTACAGGGCTCTAATAATGCTTTGTTCATTTTAATCGGAAAAAAATAATTTGTCTACCCACCAACTATATGTGGTTTCTTAAGTTTTTATTATTTGCTGTTTTATTATTATTATTATTATAATTATTTATTACTGATTGATTTTCTTTATTCTTGATTTGTTTATTTATTTTTCATCTTATTTTGTGCAGAAAAATAAAAATTAAGATCTTTGAGAACAGTGGAATGTTTTATCAGAGCTTTTATTGTAGAAAATCGGAACCAAAGCACTGAAAAAGTTTGTATATTTTTCTGTTTTTAATAAATGCCTTTTTTTTGAAAACCTGATGTGGCCTAGTCTCACCCAGACCCGAGCTCCAGTGGCCCGCAAGTAAATTGAGTTTGAGACCCCGGTTTAAATCATTCTGGGTACCGTAACAAGTAATGTAACAAGGGAAAGTCTAAAACTGATTAGCTTTCATTATTTTTTTTCTTGAAACTATAACCTACTATGTTATTATACTACATGATATTATGTAAGAGAGCTCACTCACTGCATTGGTTCAGCACCGAGACGTTTCATAGAACAACGGCAAACAGAGTGAGTCCTCTTGTCAGTCATGTGGTCTCTGTGGGGGAGGTGGGGCTCCTAGCATAAACAAAACAAAAGAGTAATGCAGGTGAAAAGCCAGAATTTCAAGAAATGCTGCATATGATTGACAGACTGTGAGAAAATACATGTCACAAAATTCCGCAACTTTACAGAGTAAAAGATGACATATTAAAGGAATTATGGCATTATTATGATATTTTGTTATGATTCTATATTATCATAACAGTGGTTTATTATGAAGCAGAGATTTACTTCTCTTGCACGGCTTATTAAATGGTGCAGGTGTACCTAATGCTCCAAATGTGATAACCCTTCCATGGAGCAAAGTCAGCTGTTCAGTAAACGGCCACAGCAGGCCCCGTTTTTGAGAAATGAGACGTTCACCTTGGAAAGAATTCCAGTGTGGGGTCGGGAGAACAATTAGCAGTGAAATATTATAAACCCACTCATAAAAACTTCGAAGTGGTTGGCCAGGATGAGGTGTGGGGCGTCCGCTGATGAGAAAAATGACGTCCTTCTTGAGCTTCATGAGGACACACTGCTGCCAAAATGCACAAGAGTGTGGGTGGGGGGGCTGCTGGTGCCCTGAGAGTGATGATGGAGCAGTTGGGGATTGATTGTGGGAGTCATCAGGCTGTGGTATAGCACACCGAGGGCAGGGCTTGTATAACAATGTGTGATTTAGTGCTGTACACATCACCCACACCGCCTTTTGTGAGGTTCCTCTAAGGAGTCTCACGCAAAAACTTCTCTGGACGCCTCATTGCATTTGTCAGGCGGAATTGTTTGGACTGGATGGAGAGGAGGTGCAATCAAGGCAGTCATAAATGGATGGAGATGTAATTAAATCCTTACACAAGAAACCATCACATCCTCCATTAGCATGCATCTACTACCGTTTTCTTGATTTGAATGATGACTTATGTTGTTTTTGGTGACATATGAGTCACTTTGTCAATTGTTTAAAGTTTCAGCATGAAAATGAAAACGCGACGGCGCCCGTTGACCTTTGTGTTGTCTTGTCGACGACATGCTGAACACTGTCCAGCCCTTGTGCGCGTGTGTGCTCCTTTAGCCAAGTTCATAACAAACATCCGTCAGTGTATAGCTAACTAGCCCGCCTAGCATAAACAAAACGGACTACTTTTGAGTGCAGCCTGAGTAATAGACGTCTGTTCATTTCCACTTTCTTCGCGGGGTCGATATGTGACGGGTTAGCTTAGCTTGTGATTGTTGCTGCAAAAATGCATGCTACTTGAGATGTTTGCTCATTATTAATGGTCCCATATTATAGCATTTGTCACCAATGTACAATGGTTGAAGTTGAATGTGTGTTGTTCAAAATCTAGCCTTGATTTAGACCAGGGGTCTCAAACACGTGGCTCGCGGGCCAAATGTGGCCCGCAGGACACTAGTTTGAGGCCCCCGCCTTGATATGAAAGTTTAATGTTAGTGCGGCCCGCGCAAGTTTGATATGGATGTTGTATGGTATCATGTACCCAGAAAAAATTATTACGTTTGATTAATGTTCATGTTAAAGGTTAAATAACTGTTAATAGTTATCCTCCCTATCCGTGTGGAAGTGGTAAGTCTTTTAAGTTTAAAGGCTATTTAAGTTTAAAGGAAATAACTTGGAGGCTACCGTTTAGGTTGCTAGCACTCTAGTTTGCGAGTTAGCATGTGTCTCAAGACCCTGCAGTTGCGCAATATGTTGTAAATAAAAAAAGTATAAATGTGACTATAGTCGTGTTTTGTCATGTCTACAGGGCTCTAATAATGCTTTGATCATTTTAATCTGAAAAAAATAATTTGTCTACTCACCAACTATATGTGGTTTCTTAAGTTTTTATTATTTGCCGTTTTATTTATTATAAAATAAATATATAATATATATATAATATTTATATATTATTTATATATTTATTATTTATATAATATTTTATTATTATTATTATTATATTTATTTATTTATTACTGATTGATTGATTTTCTTTATTCTTGATTTGTTTACTTATTTTTCATCTTATTTTGTGTAGAAAAATAAAAAGTAAGAACCAAAGTTTTTTTTTATTTTTTTGTTTTCAATAAATGCGTTTTTTTTTGGGGGGGGGGGAAACCTGATGCGGCCCAGTCTCACCCAGACCCAAGCTCTAGTGGCCCCCAAGTAAATTGAGTTTGAGACCCCTGATTTAGACAGTTTAAAAGTGTACATTATGTTGTCTTGCGTGTATGTGTCTTTAATGCTAATGCGCTCCAACAGTGTGCGTCTCTACAAAGTGCTATTTTGCACTTTATTCACTTTTTAGATACATAGGCATCCCTCGTTTTTCACCATTAATTGGTTCCAGACCCAAACACGACCAGTCAATTTCAATTTCATAAAATATTTTTGTAACGCATAAAGCCCAGTGAATATGCAATAACACCCTTAGTTATCTTTGCAATTGTTTTGTAGATATAATAATAGAAATTATGATTTAGACTTAAATAAGATAACGTGCTTCGTGGTGGCAATTGTGTAATGTTACTGACACCTAGAGACCAGTATAGTATGTACAGTATGAGTTCATATACAGTATGCAGTGCATAATCACACAGGAGCTGCTGTCGGCCACTTTCTACATTACTAATCTGCTGCTAGCACATTGGCTAACAGTCAACTCTAGCTACTAGCAGACATCACACACATTACTTCCCAGGCCCTGCTTATGTACATATGCCTATATTTTTACTAATAATAGACTCACAAAACTGCAACCATTTATTAATTAAAAAAAATTTTTTTAATGGCGATAGAATGAGGGAACGAGGGACGAGGGATGACTGCACACTGTGATTCTGGACGAAATAGGTGCCATAAATCACATACAATACATAGTAACGCGACACTAGCATAGCTATGTCAGCTACAATGCTAACATTCAACTCACACAGCAACATCATGCTAGGCTAGCCTTGGATAGGGCTGTCAAAAATAACACAGTAATTAATTATTTCATTCATTTTTCTGTGTAACTAACAAATGCGCACTAGAGCAAACACATCTCTCAATTATAACCTGAACACATCAACAATGGATGTATCTCCACTCACACCCGTCACAGCCTCATTCTCATTACAAGAACATGCGATGCATTCAGGCACACTCCCAAATCACACTCACAAATCGCAATAACAGCATTGTAATGTGTGTATGTGTATATGTAAATAAACAGGAAGATGAAGAAAAACTTCTTCTTATCAATCTTCAATAACTTTGTGAGTCTTAATTTTGATGTACAATTATCTACATTTAAGTATACTAGAAAATACAAAGAAAACAAGTAAATGTACCTTAAGTTACGTGATGTCTTTGAATCATTATAACACGGTTGGAAGCCTGCTTTTTTCTTTATAATGTTGTCCTATACACAAGGTGAGCTCTACTTCCTAGCAGCAGGTCAGAGAAGGTATCATGTCCATGCGGTAAGGGTTTTTTTCCTTCATGATATCATGAAAAGCCACAACTTGTTCTTTCAAAGTGGAGCAAACAAGAGAGGGAGATTTTTCTCACGTTTGGTGCTCATAAACAGGCTCTAGAGACACATTAGAAAAAAATAGGTGTACCTTTAATGTGCATTGCTAGTAATAACAATACTGCCAAAAGGGCTGCTAATAGTTTCCTAAGGCTGTATTTACAATCTTTAGTAGGCTTATTAGACATATAACTATAGTCTATTAAATCTAGTAAGTACAGAATGCTCATTTGCAACCTCTGCCTGCCTGATTTTTCCCCATCAGACAAGAAGAACCAAGGTCACGCGAGAGGGAACACACCAGGAGGAAACATCAAAAAAGCCAGTCGAGGCGGAGGGAGAAGGAGTAAAGGCCAAAGCACCGTTGTTGCCAACATCACAAGCAGCTCCGTCACTTAAAGTCCCACGGAAGCGTCACAAAACTAATCCTGGACATATGCTGACATCTTGACAAGCTTGACTGCGACACAGCAAAGGCCCACTTTTAGATGCTGACTCAGCATTCTTGCATAGCAAACACAGACTGGAAGGCCAGAGCTCCCATTGGTTTTGAACAAATTTTGCTCCTTGTTTGTGTCGTCAGAGGTGACGGATGGATTCTTTTCTCTTCAACGTGATCCACAAGGAGCATGAAAGTGGGAGCATATGGAAAGGCACTGGAAGGCATTAGTAGTTGTTCTACACAAGATTTTCTATTCCCTATTTTGTAAGAAGTACACACACATCTACAATGTACTTTAGGCTGAATGAGAAACTGAATACCCAAATATACGCCGTGGCTGCTCAGTTATATGTTTGCAACACAGGGTTTTGATGTTTTTGCACAGTCATGAACATTTATATTTGTTGGTCTTTATTCAGTATTTGACTGCATCGGTTTTTATTTGCATTATTCATTTATGCTAAGGCTTGTGAACACACATAAACAAATATTAGTAAAGCTGTGTATACCGTATCTTATTTGTTTTTGCGGTGAGACCCCAAATAAAGAGGACTCAAACACTTATTCTGGGGCAAGAACCCTATTGGTTTGGGATAGTGTCCAAAATGACGAAGGTGGGTGATTGTCAAGGGCATGGACAACACTCTAGCTAAGCCCCCCCCCCTGGATGAAGCCTAAATTGGTGCAGGCTAAGCGCTCTTATCTTTCAATCCTAGTGACGTCCACTAGTCAAGGTCAAGGGTTAATTAAGTCACACAGAATTTGTGATCCAAGGATTTTCTATTTCAAAACAAGAACTGTTCTGATTTTGAACAAAGCTGTACATGATTGAGGGTAGGTGAAGTCATACCAAAGGACAATTTTATGACCCACTCTCAAATTTTCAGATGCAGTTATGTCTCGAGAAAGAACCCTGTCCATTTTGAAGAATATTTGAGCCAATGTAGTTGAGGCAATATTGGTGAGTGCACTTTATTATTGACAATTTGCATGTTTACAATTTTATACTTAATATTTTACCCACGGTGACTGAGGTGACTGAGGTGAAGACTAGGTCTAGCCTATGCTTTTGTGAATTTGGAACCAGTTTTCAGGCATACAGAAACTAAGAAAACTAATAATTTTGACGTCAAATGAGTTTCTTTTCTGCTCTTGAGCAGTCACACAAACGTTCAGTCACAATGTAATTTTTCCATCACTTTTTGGGAACATCGAAACCAAGAAATGTAATCATTTTGAGGTCAAATTAGTTGTTTTCTTTTCACTTTTGAAGTAATTTCTTCAAGGACCCTGCTAATTTCTGCAGAATATCTGAACTAACATGACTGAAGACAGTAGACATTGAGTTCCTACGCCATGTAGTACATGTTTCTTTTTGCACAATCTTCAATTTTGCTACATCAAAACAGGTGTTCCTTCTCAGTCTTTTCCTGACTCTGTCTCTCGATGGCGCAGGCAATGGCGAAAATGTTTCTGGAGAAATGAATCTCCAGAAGTAATATGTTATAAATTAGCATGACAATACAGCCGTGGTTTTGGTTTTGATTCCTCATACTTCGCATTAGGCTTAATTGTTCCTACAGGTGTGGAATATAGCGAAAGACAGGAGCTTCTGGACACTTTTTTGCTCTATGCAGTGCTTACAGATGGTGAGAAAATGCCTTTAGAATGAGTTATGGCCTCAAATGTCAAGAAACTAGCACTTGGATGCTGTTACAAAGTGACTATTTAAAGTTTTAACAATGAAACAGAATTTGCTTTGTGGCCTCTACAAATGTTTTTTCTCTGTGATAGTACACTTAATCAACTTGGACACTGTGGTGGCTGTCGATCTTTCTATATTTGCAACAGATTTCTTTTGCTCCAATTCAAAGTGGCCTTCATCAGTTGCTTGTCTTTGTTTAGTCGACCCCCTCACCTTGCCGCCGTTCCAGTTTTTTGACTCAAAGCAGAGACTCTGCATGTTGGACAGGCTGACGTATTATCCACAAATGTGCACGTTCACATGCATAGATACGGACCTGTCACGGTGACCCCTGCCTGGATGTGGAGTGATTCCCACTACCTTTTGCCCACAGAAATGCATCTGGAATTTTGTGAGGGCTGTGTGTGGGAGAAAAGACACAAATGTTTTCAAGACAAATTCCTACATCTGTGTATTTGATCGTCTCTGAGAAACTGAGAAGAAGCAACTGTTAAAAATGTATTGTTTACAATGCACATGTGTACAAAAGAGGTTTTGTAGCTGCTGTTGCTATTGTTGTTGTTGTTGGGACGTACGGGTTCAACTGTTTTTTTTACATTGGATCATATTTCTTTTACTTATTTTGGGATCATTTCAGGGAATGTAAATGCTGAGAATTCTAACATCATATAATATCTACAGTATAACATAATATCTTTTACATTTTAATTGCATTACAGTATATTGCTTTTATTGGGTGTAAAAGGAAAACTGCACATCTTTGGAATTTCATCCACAATCCTTATATGAGACATGAAAACACGTTTTCCTCTTTGCTATGCGTTCTAAAGATACAAAAACAGATAAAAAGAGGCATACAAAGACCACTATTAAAACCATATAAAAACCAACATGTTTTATGGTTTTGCATTCATGTTGTGAGCAGGTGGTAACAGCTACATTAATGTAATATTTGCATTATTTTCTCCGTATTTTGAGACATTACCGGAACTTCCTACCTTCCTTGATTTCACATAGAAATGAACGACTACACCTAGCATTAACTTTTCCAAACTCTAAAAACAAAACACAGCAGCAGTTCCAATATGTACAGTAGTTGGCTAGTTGCTAGCTGGCTAGTAGCTAGCTGGTGTGGTGGTGCTAGGTGTCAATAAGCAAGTAATGTAGAAAAAACAAAGACATAGTGTATGTTCATGTCTCACATAAGGATTGTGGATTATGTGCAAAAATCCCATCATTGAATATTTCCCATTATATACCATAATACTAATCTTTATATATTATTGGAAATCTACTTTAATTTTGCCTCATTCAAAACTTGCTGATTTGTATTTAAATAGGATTCGTATCTGTTTATTTACATCCGTGACAGGCCCCATACAAGCGCCTCTCTCTGATTGGCCAGCCTCACCGGCGCGCTTTGATGACGTAATTCCGGCTTCCCTTTCTCTTGGCACGTGTTAGTACAGTTTCGAACAGAGGGGAGGAAAACAACGATTAAACTTTTGGGCACCTTCATTTGGTGCCTCTGTTTTTTTAAATACCACTGAAGGGGTTTCCGTGTAAACAGTCAAGATGGTGAAGCCTCAGTTTAAGGGAAAGATGACGATTAATCCCTCAACCTCCAGCAGCAATCCGGGTAAGATAGCTAAATTAGCCGCACAGTTTGTTTATAGCTAGTCGATTGACGTGCACTTGTCAAACGTTGTGTGCCAACATATATTTATGAAGTGCAACTATAATTTGTTGTTTGTTTACACGTTTGGGTTAGTATCGTGTCGCAGTCGTTTTTAAGATCGATCATTTCGCATATCGTAAAAACACTGACCGGGGTGTTGTGCCGAGTTTTGCATGCCTGCCGGATTTTGCATCCACCTCGCGGGAGCGCGCACGCTCAGTTAAAACCGAAAATATGTGACGCTGCGGGGTTTTTTCGCCACAGGACTTCACGATAATGAAGATATTATACTTTGTGTCTCCTTTATCAGTTACTATGAGATACCTAAAGCACACAGTATATGAAAACTTCGATTTATTGGCTTGGTATTTGTTTGGTATGTCAAGCATTTGACGCATGCGTATCCAGGAATACGGTGAGTGGAGCGGGTTAGACATTTACAATGTAATTGTGGCGCTTTGTAACACATTTCTTCCGCCAATAATATATTTCTGCATAACTAATGACAAATATGAAATGTGGAAGTATTTACCTATTCATTTTGTGGCCAGGAGCTGACGTAATTTCTATGAGGCAGTCGATCTCACCCGTTTGACATACTTTGGACTGTAAAATGACAAATAAAAGTGTTGAACTTGGGGGCTCCACTCATTCATTCATTATGTGGCAACACCATGGTTATTTGGTGAATTTTAAATTCCCCATCAGCAAATATGGGTGCATGCATTTTATGGCAGGGCTGATTTTTGACCTGCCGAGATTTGCATCCACCCCTATTTGGACTGAGATAACTTCTACATGTCTATAGTTCACATGGTTTACTTTAAAGACATCCATCTCTCATGTGGATGTCATCACTTGAACATAAAAGTTCCCATATAGGAAATATGGGTGCATGCATTTTACGGCAGGGCGGATTTTGACCTGCCGAGATTTGCATGCACCCCCTATTTGGACTAAGATAACTTCTACATGTCTATCATTTGAACAAAAAAGTTCCCCAATTGGAAATATGGGCTGCATGCATTCCACAGCGGGTGGATTTTGACCTGCCGAGATTTGCATCCACCCCTACTTGGACCAGGATAACTGCTACATGTCTATAGTTCACGTGATTTACTTTAAATACATCCATCTCTCATGTGGATGTCATCATTTGAAAAAAAAAGTTCCCATATTGGAAATATGGGGTGCATGCATTTTACGGCAGGGCAGATTTTGACCTGCCGAGATTTGCATGCACCCCCTATTTGGGCTGAGATAACTGCTACATGTCTATAGTTCACAGGATTTACTTTAAAGACATCCATCTCTCATGTGGACTTCATCTTTGGACCACAAAAGTTCCCATATTGGAAATATGGGGTGCATGCATTTTACGGCAGGTCAGATTTTTGACCTGCCGAGATTTGCATCCACCCCTATTTGGACTGAGATAACTTCTACATGTCTATAGTTCACATGATTTACTTTGAAGACACCCACCTTTCATGTGGACTTCATCATTTGAACAAAAAAGTTCCCATACAGGAAATATGGGGTGCATGCATTTTACGGCAGGGCGGATTTTGTGCCTGCCGAGATTTGCATGCACCCCCTATTTGGACTAAGATAACTTCTACATGTCTATAATTTGAACAAAAAAGTTCCCCAATTGGAAATATAGGGTGCATGCATTCCACAGCGGGTGGATTTTGACATGCCGAGATTTGCATGCACCCCCTATTTGGACCAGGATAACTGCTACATGTCTATAGTTCACATTATTTACTTTAAAGACATCCATCTCTCATGTGGATGTCATCATTTGAACAAAAAAGTTCCCATATTGGAAATATGGGGTGCATGCATTTTACGGCAGGGCAGATTTTTGACCTGCCGAGATTTGCATCCACCCCTATTTGGACCAGCGTAATTTCTACATGTCTGTAGTTCACATGATTTACTTTAAAGACATCCATCTGTCATGTGGACTTCATCATTTGAACAAAAAAGTTCCCCAATTGGAAATATGGGGTGCATGCATTTTACGGCAGGGCGGATTTTTGACCTGCCGAGATTTGCATGCACCCCCTACTTGGACTAAGATAACTTCTACATGTCTATAGTTCACATTATTTACTTTAAAGACACCCATCTCTCATGTGGACTTCATCTTTGGACCAAAAAAGTTCCCATATTAGAAATATGGGGTGCATGCATTTTACGGCAGGGCAGATTTTTGACCTGCCGAGATTTGCATCCACCCCTATTTGGACTGAGATAACTTCTACATGTCTATAGTTCACATGATTTACTTTAAAGACACCCACCTGTCATGTGGACTTCATCATTTGAACAAAAAAGTTCCCTAACAGCAAATATGGGGTGCATGCATTTTAGGGCAGGGCGGATTTTGTGCCTGCCGAGATTTGCATGCACCCCCTATTTGGACTAAGATAACTTCTACATGCCTATAGTTCACATGGTTTACTTTAAAGACACCCACCTGTCATGTGGACTTCATCTTTGGACCAAAAAAGTTCCCATATTAGAAATATGGGGTGCATGCATTTTACGGCAGGGCGGATATTTGACCTGCCGAGATTTGCATGCACCCCCTATTTGGACTAAGATAACTTCTACATGTCTATAGTTCACAGGATTTACTTTAAGGACATCCATCTCTCATGTGGACTTCATCTTTGGACCAAAAAAGTTCCCATATTGGAAATATGGGGTGCATGCATTTTACGGCAGGTCATATGTTTGACCTGCCAAGATTTGCATGCACCCCCTACTTGGAACAGGATAACTGCTACATGTCTATAGTTCACATGATTTACTTTAAAGACATCCACCTCTCATGTGGACTTCATCATTTGAACAAAAAAGTTCCCTAACAGCAAATATGGGGTGCATGCATTTTACGGCAGGGCGGATTTTGTGCCTGCCGAGATTTGCATGCACCCCCTATTTGGACCAGCGTAACTTCTACATGCCTATAGTTCACATGATTTACTTTAAAGACATCCATCTCTCATGTGGACTTCATCTTTGGACCAACAAAGTTCCCTAACAGCAAATATGGGGTGCATGCATTTTAGGGCAGGGCGGATTTTGTGCCTGCCGAGATTTGCATGCACCCCCTATTTGGACTAAGATAACTTCTACATGCCTATAGTTCACATGATTTACTTTAAAGACATCCATCTCTCATGTGGACTTCATCTTTGGACCAAAAAAGTTCCAATATAGGAAATATGGGGTGCATGCATTTTACGGCAGGGCGGATTTTGGCCTGCTGAAATTTGCATGCACCCCCTGTTGTGTACTTGGTAATGATCTACACCATCCATTGTTTAGACATGTAGAAGTTACGCTGGTCCAAATAGGGGGTGCATGCAAATCTCGGCAGGCACAAAATCCGCCCTGCCGTAAAATGCATGCACCCCATATTTGCTGTTAGGGAACTTTTTTGGTCCAAAGATGAAGTCCACATGAGAGATGGATGTCTTTAAAGTAAATCATGTGAACTATAGACATGTAGAAGTTATCTTAGTCCAAATAGGGGTGCATGCAAATCTCGGCAGGTCAAAAATCTGCCCTGCCGTAAAATGCATGCACCCCATATTTCTAATATGGGAACTTTTTTGGTCCAAAGATGAAGTCCACATGAGAGATGGATGTCTTTAAAGTAAATCATGTGAACTATAGACATGTAGAAGTTATCTTAGTCCAAATAGGGGGTGCATGCAAATCTCGGCAGGTCAAAATCCACCCGTTGTAGAATGCATGCACCCCATATTTGCTATTGGGGAACTTATTTGTTCAAATAATAGACATGTAGAAGTTATCTTTGTCCAAGTAGGGGGTGCATGCAAATCTCGGCAGGTCAAAATCCGCCCTGCCGTAAAATGCATGCACCCCATATTTCCTATATGGGAACTTTTTTGGTCAAATGATGAAGTCCACATGACAGGTGGGTGTCTTTAAAGTAAGCCATGTGAACTACAGACATGTAGAAATTACGCTGGTCCAAATAGGGGGTGCATGCAAATCTCGGCAGGCACAAAATCCGCCCTGCCGTAAAATGCATGCACCCCATATTTGCTGTTAGGGAACTTTTTTGGTCCAAAGATGAAGTCCACATGACAGGTGGGTGTCTTTAAAGTAAATCATGTGAACTATAGACATGTAGAAGTTATCTTAGTCCAACTAGGGGGTGCATGCAAATCTCGGCAGGACAAAAATCTGCCCTGCCATAGAATATTTCCAATATGGAAACTTTTTTTTTCAAATGATGACATCCACATGAGAGGTGGATGTCTTTAAAGTAAATCATGTGAACTATAGATATGTAGAAGTTATACTGGTCCAAGTGGAGGGCGCATGCAAATCTCGGCAGGTCAAAATCCACCCGCTGTAGAATGCATGCACCCCATATTTGCTATTGGGGAACTTTTTTGTTCAAATGATAGACATGTAGAACTCATCTTAGTCCAAATAGGGGTGCATGCAAATCTCGGCAGGTCAAAAATCAGCCCTGCCATAAAATGCATGCACCCATATTTGCTGATGGGGAATTTAAAATTCACCAAATAACCATGGTGTTGCCACATAATGAATGAATGAGTGGAGCCCCCAAGTTCAACACTTTTATTTGTCATTTTACAGTCCAAAGTATGTCAAACGGGTGAGATCGACTGCCTCATAGAAATTACGTCAGCTCCTGGCCACAAAATGAATAGGTAAATACTTCCACATTTCATATTTGTCATTAGTTATGCAGAAATATATTATTGGCGGAAGAAATGTGTTACAAAGCGCCACAATTACATTGTAAATGTCTAACCCGCTCCACTCACCGTATTCCTGGATACGCATGCGTCAAATGCTTGACATACCAAACAAATACCAAGCCAATAAATCGAAGTTTTCATATACTGTGTGCTTTAGGTATCTCATAGTAACTGATAAAGGAGACACAAAGTATAATATCTTCATTATCGTGAAGTCCTGTGGCGAAAAAACCCCGCAGCGTCACATATTTTCGGTTTTAACTGAGCGTGCGCGCTCCCGCGAGGTGGATGCAAAATCCGGCAGGCATGCAAAACTCGGCACAACACCGGTCACAACATTAAAGAGTAACTTAAAGAGCCGAATGAGATGCACCTTAGCAGTCTACAACCACAATGATAGACACAGTGTTACGTCAATTAAGTCTGACTATCAGTATGTCAGTAAATGAATATGAACTTGTTAATTGACGTAATTAACCCTGTAGAACCCTCAATGCTCAAATGGGAGTCCGAAAAAGCTAACCTAGTAGGACCCTTGGGGGGCATTTGGGGCGTAATATACTCGCATTATAAATGAATATTTTTATATGATATTTTCTTCTGAATTGTCCGCAAAAAGCAGATATGTCCTGTGCTTGGGCTCCCCCTGGTGGTGCCAGGCTACATGAAGGACTTTGTAATTCTACTTTAAAACATTTTGGGGGGAAACATTGCACATTTTGTGATTTAGCAATTATAAAAATGAGGAGAGGGGTTTGGACAGAGAGACCTTTAAAACTTAAAAATAATAATCATAAAAACTTAATATCAACAGACTGAAAAGAAAAGGATTCCAAGGTGGTAATCATATGTTGTTGGTGGTCTGCTGGATGAACTGATACATTATACAAGTACGCTTGTGTTTTTATAGATCGGGTGAAAGGTGCTGGAGGCAGCAACATGAGGGACCGAGCCACCATCAAGCGTCTGAATATGTACAGACAAAAACAGAGATGGTAAAGAAGAGACTTCATGTGTTTCTTGTGTACTGAATGTGTAGAAGTGACTGCAATGCCTTTTAATCCATCTTTTTATTCCACAGTAATAACAGAGGAAAAGTCATCAAACCTTTACAGTTCCAGTCCACTGTGAATCCAGGCACGGTGGCCCGAGTGGAACCGAATATTAAGTGGTTTGGTAAGTGTGCTCACACATTTTGTAATGTTGAATTAATTGTATTCATCACAAAATTATAATTCTTAGGCTGGGGTCATTATTCTGCACCCAAGCTAGTACAGTGGAACCTGCTTATCTCAACACCCCTCAGATTGGCATACTAATGTCACCGTCAGTGGTTGTTGTCGCTGAAATTGAAGATTTGTTGGTGACTTTTGGCCAGAAACCATGTAAACAAACTGCCTTAGATTCGGCAATCCTTTGTTGTTGGTCAATAAATAATAAGTGGGCACTTTAATAGTAAGAATAACACGTTGGATCGGGGCTTGAAATATTGATATATCCAGGTTGGTAGGTTGTACTGTAATTGCTATCTCTCTTTAAACTAATCCTGTTGTGTTCCAGCAAACACACGCATTATCAAGCAGACCTCCCTCCAGAAGTTCCAAGAGGAGATGAGCGCCGTGCAAAAAGATCCATATCGTGTGGTGATGCGACCAAGCAAACTACCCATGTCTCTGCTGCATGACCGAGTCAAAGCCCACGTGAGTGCATACCAGGCTAGAGAGCCTCCTCAGTGTGACATAGTGGAACTTCTAAGACCGGTGTCAAACTCAGTCACACAGGGGGCCAAAACTGGCAACACCCGGCCCTGAGTTTGACGCACATGCCCTAAGATTTTTGTTAGAAATAGATGACAAAGTTTTTCCCTTTTCGGGATTCTGATCAACCTCCAATATAAATACAAATAACCCATTCCAGGTTTAAACCCAAATTCATACAGGCAACATTTTAACATTACTAACTTTCTGCCATACTCTCTGCTGTTTTTCCTGTATCGTTGCTTCAGGCATATTTTAATTTCTGTTTTCCATTCTCTGGCTATCACACTTTTTTCGTCTTTGCCATCACTGGTACCCCTCTGTGGTGGTGTCATAAAAAGATAATCTTTTACTGAGCTAAGTTGATTAAAAATTTGACCTTTTTCCGGTAAAATATGTGTGATGGTTTTTTTTCTGACTTTACAAACAGAATGTTGACTTGCACCACTGCATGTATATTTGACTTTCCCACTGTATTTATATTTTTCACTTTCAACACTAATCAAATTAAGCACCTTCTGATAAAAAATAAACCCTTCAAGTATGGTATAAATCATCTTTACTGTTTATTTTGCAGAACTCTAAGGTGCACATTTTAGACACAGAGGCTTTCGAGACAACTTTTGGGCCCAAAGCACAGAGGAAGAGGCCCAGTCTGGTGGTCAGTGATGTGAAGGACCTGTTGGTGCAAGCTGAAGCATCCAGTATGAGCTACAATGCAGACAATGACAAAGACTTGGTGACAGAGGACACAGGGGTCCGGTAAGGCCCATTGAATTAACAGTCATCACTTTTCCACCTCACCTTGCTGGTCCACTCATAATCTGTATACATGAAAGACTTAATGTTATCATTTTTTGACAACAGGGATGTGGCCCGTGAGGAAATTTTCAAAAAGGGTCAGTCCAAGAGGATATGGGGAGAACTTTACAAGGTATTGTTTCCTCTTCTCTTATTTTTGTCCAACCGTAGGCACGCTAGACCAGAGTGGAGACATTTATTTTGATGCCCACCTGGTGCAGTGCAGTTATAGGCTGGTGGATAGGCTCCATCCTACACCCTTGAAGCTAATGAGAAAATTGGGGAATTAATCCACAATATCGGTATGTTGTTGGGGATAGTTGGACACTGAAACAGATGATTCCCATTTTGATTATCCTATGGTAAAAATGTCTTGTTATCAGTGCTTGTGGTTGTACTCTGTTAAGACATTTTATTGTCTGATTTATTTCATTCGTTGCCTAAGGTGATCGACTCATCCGACGTCGTTATCCAAGTGCTGGATGCCCGCGATCCTATGGGAACACGGTCCCAGAACATCGAAGCTTACATCAAGAAGGAGAAGTCCTGGAAGCATCTGATCTTTGTCCTCAACAAGTGTGACCTCATCCCTACATGGGTGACTGTACGTGGTTTGCTTTGGCGTTTCTTCCCCAACGTACTATGAATAGCTGCACTGACGTGTTTCTTTTTTGCCTCGTCTTGAACCAGAAACGCTGGGTGGCAGTGCTGTCCCAGGAGTATCCCACCCTGGCCTTCCATGCCAGCCTCACCAACTCTTTTGGTAAAGGCTCCCTCATTCAGCTCCTCAGACAGTTTGGAAAGGTAAATCCGCATCTTTTCCCAAGAAGCCTTTAAAAAATGTAAAAAAAAAATACATTTTAATGTTCCTGCAGCTCCACACAGATAAGAAACAAATAAGCGTGGGCTTCATCGGTTACCCCAACGTGGGGAAGAGCTCCGTCATCAACACACTGCGCTCAAAGAAAGTCTGCAATGTGGCGCCCATTGCTGGAGAAACAAAGGTAGTGTTTCTTGTCATCAAAAATGAGCACAATAAACTTTGTTAAAAATGACTTTTACCTAAATTCATTTTCTCTTATGAATTCATAACATTGTTTATTCCAGGTGTGGCAATACATTACTCTAATGAGGCGGATCTTCCTTATTGATTGCCCAGGCGTGGTCTACCCCTCAGAAGACAGTGAAACCGATATTGTTCTCAAAGGAGTGGTACGTTTTGTTTTAGTTTCAGTCAAGCTGATTGGAATCATTCACAGGCATGACTTATTTGAAGCTGTGCAGCCTTTTTAATTTCAACTGAAAGCTTCATGGCTTTTTGTCCTCGTGAAGGTTCAAGTGGAGAAGATCAAAAACCCAGA
The DNA here is from genome assembly GCF_037039965.1 of Doryrhamphus excisus. NCBI lineage: Eukaryota > Metazoa > Chordata > Actinopteri > Syngnathiformes > Syngnathidae > Doryrhamphus > Doryrhamphus excisus. The sequence goes on from NC_136361.1 coordinate 14,630,433, forward strand.
GGAGCACATTGGGGCAGTGCTAGAGCGGGCCAAGCCAGAATACATCCAGAAGACCTACCGTGTCCCCACGTGGACCTCCACGGAGGATTTCCTGGAGAAGTTGGCATTCCGCAGTGGCAAACTTTTGAAGGTTTGAGAAGACAGCGTTTGCCAGTTATCGCAAATAAAATAAATCTATAAAGCTGGTTAATAATTAAAATGTAAAATGGTTTATTAATATGTCCATTAATTCCATTTTAAAATTATATGCTAAAATAATTGTATTGGTCTTACACATGTATTAATTTTGTGACTAAGTTATGTATTTAACATTACAAAATATATATTACGTTTCTTAACATAAGTGTTAACATTTCATTCATTCATTTTCTACCGCTTTTCCTCACGAGGGTCGCGGGGGTGCTGGAGCCTATCCCAGCTGTCTTGGGGCGAGAGGCGGGGTACACCCTAGACTGGTGGCCAGCCAATCACAGGGCACATATAGACAAACAACCATTCACACTCACATTCATACCTATGAACAATTTGGAGTCACCAATTAACCTAGCATGTTTTTGGAATGTGGGAGGAAACTGGAGTACCCGGAGAAAACCCACGCATGCACGGGGAGAACATGCAAACTCCACACAGAGATGGCCGAGGGTGGAATTGAACCCTGGTCTCCTAGCTGTGTTAACATTTAATGATTTCAAATATTCTACAGTTTTGTATATATTTGTAATATGTTTTGTATTATGAACTAAAAATGTAACAAAAACATAGCACAGGGGTCGGGAACCGGATGCAGTCATCAAAACAACCACATCTGGCTTCCGATCCATAGGTTCCCTACCCATGGTCTAGCATATCTTCTGATTGTATTGTTTTCTTGTGCAGGGAGGTGAACCAGATCTCCCCACGGTGTCCAAAATGGTGTTAAATGATTGGCAGAGGGGGCGTATACCTTTCTTTGTGAAGCCCCCAGGGCCCCAAGGAGACCAGGAGGTAAATATTTCATAGATGTTGTGCTTTACCCAATATTTGTCCCATCTTTTATACTGTTAAACCTTTATCTCGTACAAGGAACCGTTGCCAGTAAAAGGCCCCTCAGAGGCAGTCGACAGTCAGACAGAAAACACAGCCCTTATCCCCGCTGTTGAAGATGAAGAGAAGGAGAAACAGAAGGAGCAGCTTAATACAATTGTCTCTAGCGTGCGACAGAACTTCGGCAAGATCAACGTGGCGCCCGAATTCAACGAGGAAGACTTGGTTCCCGTGGAAATGCCCGACCTCGACATCTCCAACTTCTCCGACTCAGAAACTGAAACTGAAGATGATGATGATGAGGAAGAAGAGGTAGAGAAGGAGGAAGAAGGCGCCATTGAGCCAACCGTCAAAGAAGCTCAGGTGGATGAGCCCGCCACGGCTCCCAGCAAGAATTCCCGGCAGGTGATCCGCGAGCTGGACGAGAAGATCGCCAAGTACAAGCAGTTTCTGGACCGGGCAAAAACAAAGCGCTTCTCTGCGATACGGTCAGTCAACTTTTAAACGATTATCTTATTTGGGAGGAGAAACTAACTTGTTTCTCATTTTGGACAGGATACCTAAATCTCTTTCGGACAAAGTGCTGAGTAACATCAAGAAACGAGAAGCCCCCAAGAAGCAAGCACAGAAGAAAGGTACATCATGACGTTTTAAAGCTATCATGATAGGTTGGCCTTTTTCACTGAAGGAAAGCAACTTTAGCAGACTCACTGATAAATTGCTCCTGGTTTTATTTTAAAATGTGTTGCGAAGCCTGTCTTTATTTATTTGTAATTTTTTACACAGTCCCTGACGACATATCCTGAAAAGACTTCAGCAATGTTTAAGTCCCTCTACATTTAAAAAATCAATTTTGTCCACTCGACGACCGATAAACAGTTTCATTTGAACTGATTATTGTTTTCTTTAAAGTACCTTTATAGTATGTTTACTTTTGTCACTACCATAAACAATTGAACGAGTGCCTTATGGAATACTTTGTGGTCATCTATCAGATATTTAGATTTTTTAATTTTTGAGTTAGCCAAAAAAACAATTATTATTAATTAATGATAAAAATAATAATTAAAAATAACAAATACTTTTAATTACTTTAATTATTATTATTATTATTTGTGTTCCACCTCAGCTGTACCCCAGAAAAACAAGAAGAGGAAAGCCGAAGATGACGAACCTGCCCAGCCACCCAAACTGTCATCCAAAGAGGTAAAGCCTTGTCCTTTGCTACTCTCATTTTCCTCTAAATAAATAGAATGTATTCATATGTTCATATTTTTTTCCTCTACAGAGAAGAGCAATGGACCGTGCCAATAAGTCCAAGAAAGTGGGCGTGCGTTATTATGAGACGCACAATGTGAAAAACAGGAACAAGAACAAGAAAAAAGACATTCAGTCACTGCATTCAGAGGGCAGTAAAGCAAAAAGAGCCAAACGCTAAAGTAGAGCAATAAATATACATAAAGGATTTTTAGTCATGCTTTATTATTCAAATGAGTGTTGAACACACTCTTAGGGGAACAATCTTGCCTTAATTTCATCAGTGGTTTAAATGTTGTCATCCTTTGGACGCTTTTATGGAAGTTACTTCTTTGGCATAACCATCCCTTCCAACTGGGCCTAAATGGGAATACAAACCCAAATGTTAAGATAAAGGAAGACGCTAATTGTATCGATTTATATATATTATTTTTCTATCCTCACCTTGAGCTGCTGATTGGTTCTCTTCAGAAAGTGAACCTGCTCCATGTACTTCTTTTCCTGCGCTTCACGCTTTTCCTCTTCCCTCTTCTCAGTGGCAACACACTCTGCTTTTTTTTCATTTAGTTGACGGCTTAGCTCCTGTATCTCGCTCTCCAAATCTTGAATCTAAATGTGTAAAAAAAAAATGGAGGAAAATCTGCTTTATGCATAAAGGCTGCCCTCTGCTGGATATGCAGCAGAAGCACATACAATAATACTAAGGTAGTCTTGCTTACTTTTTGTTGCATGTCCACCTTGCCCTGCTCGGCCTGCAGAGCTTTCCTCATGCCAAACACCACGCTGCTCTCGTACAGCGTTTGGTAGGCTGAGATGGTCATTTGGATCTCATCTCGGACCCGAAGCAGCAGGAGGCCCCTCTCGGCACAGTTGATGGTCACCTGTCGGATGAGCTCCTCTAATATAAGAGGAAAATAGACTGATGTGCTGTTATGGCTCCATTTGGTTCAGATTTACAAGCAACTTTCCCCATCAAAAGTAATGCAAATCCAATTATTAATCTATTTCACATGTACGACGGTGCAATGTATCACATTTTTATCAGTGTAAGTGTAAAAAGAACATAACCAGTGTCATTTTGATGGTCTCACAAATGTGAAAAAATAAGTTAACTGCTGCCAATACGTGGAGCAGATTGATACAGCTCTCTTTAAAATAACCAAACAAGTATACGTTGAGGGGTTATTACACCTCATTTCCATTGAAATGTGCCATGGGATTGCTATGATATGCTGCTATGAGATGTGCCATCCAGTATGAAGAATGTTTTGGGGGGGGGGGTCATTGCAAGGGATTTTTTTGTTTACCAAAGCACTGTGAGTAGAGCTCCCTGCGGATGGGGCAGATGCCCGTTTCCAAGGCGCGCCTCTTCTGCAGTTTCCTGTCCAGAAGCTCCTCCAGGTTGAGGACATCGGCTCGCGTGCACGGTGCAGTGGACACCCGCTGCTGCCACACCTGATTGCCATCCGTCCACTCCCTGCCAAGGACAAACTCATCTGCAATGACTTTGCTTATATTGTATAAAGGATAGAGGTGTGTTACCTGGGTGTAAACATGACATGGAGGATTTCTTCGTTTTGCTGCTTGCTGCCATCAGGTGGTTTGCTTTTAGGGGGAGGGGGCACAGGGGAGTCTACTGGCTGGTGCTGGCTCACTTTAAATGGACGTCCCTGGATAGAGAAACTTTCAACTACTTAGTCTATACCCTAACAAATTATAATTTTTATTACCATAACCAACTGTAAATATGCACTTTTCTATCATGGCAAACTTCATTGTGAAATATAAACTAACTTTGTATATGAAATTCATTTATATAAATTCAATTATATAAAATGAAGTTAATATAGTAGCCAAATGTTAAAAAATAGAGCTACAAGAAGAAATAAACAAAAGGTCACAATAGTTAAGCTGCTTATACTTGCGCATATAATATATTCATGTCGGCACAAACAAATAACATATAATTAATATTTTTCCTGTGCAATTGTATATTTTTGTTTATAAAATGTTATACACTTACCTTTACTGATTTTCTAACACTGCCTTGGTTAGCGAGAACCGGAGTATCATATTTCAGGAGAGACTCTAAGGGCTCAGACATTGTACTTTTTTTATATTGTAAAATGCTTGTATAATTCTTGCAACAGGTGAGCTTTCTATAAGGAAAAAAATTGCGTTGACGTTTTGCGTTGTTATGACAACACCCTCCGAGTGTTCCATTTAATTCGTCCGAGTGGACTCGATAGAGGACGCGGCAAGTTCTAAATTAGAAAAAACACTATCCTTTATTCTTATGATTTTAATGTTCTTGTGATGTTTATTTGTGATATTTTATTCATTGTAGGTGAAATTTCGATTGCATCTGCAAACAAGGCAAACGGAAATTTTTTTAGCAAGGTCTGTGTTGCCGAGACATTTGTCCGCGTAACACCGGAAGCGGAAATAGACGACAAAGTAAGTTCCAACACTTAGCTGCTGGCAAAGTTCGTCGCTTTGTTTTTGTGGAAACGGTGATGTACGCCTAATCTAAACCGCCGCTTATTTCCCTAAATTGACGAGCAATGGCCAAAGAAAAGCGACACAAGAGAAGGGATTCACCGGAAGTGAAAGTTAAGGTGAAACAAGAGAAGCTGAGCCCGGAGAGGCCGCGAAAAACACGCCGCTCACCAAGCAGCAACACAAGTCCACCTAGGAGGAGACCTAGCAGGTGTGTTTTTGTTTCTTTTATTTCTCTTCAGAGTGTTTTTAAAACGTAACTGACACAGTGGCAACAACTTGGCCTTTTCTCGACATCGTTTGTTTGTTTGTTTGCTAGCTTAGCTGTTAGCATTTGTTGCACAACGAACGTGTGGCCCCTAAAGACCTTTAATAAATTTACTGACGTTGAAGGACTGTATGCAACTGAATTCAAATGGCATTTTTCAAACAAAAAATATATAAGTATATCTCAGCCGGCGTGTTACTAGTAGCGGTTTCAACGGACAGATTTAACACAATTACGATTCCGGAATTAATTGTTCATTTGGGCCGAATAAAATAACTGGTGTTATTCACGTACATGTGGTGCGTACACACCATAAAAGCGGTCTCAGACAGGTAATCAACAATTTACATTCATGTTATTAAGATAGACTACACATTCAGTGATAGCTAAACTTTGTCAAATAGCTATATTTCGCTGACAATAAACATAACTAGTGCATTCGTGTGTGTGTGTGTGTCACGTCAGCATAGTTTATATACTCAAAGCAGGAAGAGGTGGGATATAATGCTTGTAATGCACAATGTTCAAATCTTGCCTTGCTGTAGGTCGCTGGAGGAACACAAGGAAGGAAGCTGCAAACAGACCCATAAATTAATTACATTGTTTTGATTTAGGTCACCTGGCAGGACAAGGGACCGACGAGGCAGCAGAAGCCCGCGAAGGAGAAGCCGAAGTCCGCATCGTAATGCTGATGTCAAGTTAAAGCGGGTAATTCAGTTCTAGTTTCCATTCACATAGATTTCACTCAGAAAACTGCAGATAGATGTCAGCCAAGGACAAGCAAATACAATGTTTACATGCACTTAAAAAAACCCAATGTGAATTATTGCACGAATTTGTGTGTTTGAATCTTTTTTTTTTTTTTAACACAAAACACCTGATTAGATTGTGTTTTTCTGTTTAAGGATGGAATTCACACACATTGGCTGTGCAATTGGAAATCAGGTCTTACCGAGGTCCTACCAGATTTTACTTGCAGATGCGTCTAAAAATTAACAATGTTCCGATCAGGGTTTTATGCTGCCAATACCGACCCCGATAATCTATGAGTGAAATCAACCGATACCAATACCGCTCACATACAAGCAGAGTAAATGTTTAAATGTACGACTGGCCACCATGTTTTTTTTTCTTCAAGATTAACTTGTTGTCTCACAAAAAGAAATTTGTTTTGGGTCATTCCCCCATGCTGCAGCTGCAATACACCACTTAAAATATGCAACAAGAAAAAGAATACTTACATGTGCCATGTAAACATAAAAACATGATGCTATAACATGCAAAAGGCAAGATGCTTCCAGTAACTGTAGCACTACAAATATGCAACAATAATAGCTATACATGAATGAATAAACAGCACCTAGCAGGATAATAAATACAAAGATTAAAATAATGATAGAAATAAAATACTTGTCAATAAAAACACAGCCATCAATTAATACATTTAATAAAATGCAATGTGCAGTGCAAATAGTTAAGAACATTTTTATCTTATCTATTGAACACAGGAGCGTGAAGAGCACCGCTCTGCCGGAGATGACCACAGAAGAAGAAACGAGCTGCCGGAGGAAAGGCGTAGCAGGTGGGAATCAGACCGGCCTCAGGAGAGAGACCGCAATGGCGGCCGACGCCGGGAAAGGGACGCAGCATCTTCCCAGCAGGCCGAGCGCCGGCACCATGATGAGCAGCGCAGGGAAAACCGGCGACAGCGTGAGGAAAACCAAGAGTTTGATTTTGGGCAACCCAACAGCGGAGGTAACAGCCCGTCTGCGCCTCCTGCTGACAAGGAGAAACCAAACTTTGGTTTGTCGGGAGCGCTTACGGAAGACACAAACACGTTCCGTGGAGTTGTAATTAAGTACAATGAGCCGCCCGAGGCTCGCATTCCCAAGCGACGGTGGCGGCTGTACCCTTTCAAGAACGACAAGCAACTTCCAGTCATGTACATTCACAGACAGAGTGCCTATCTGATGGGACGACAGCGCAAAATTGCCGACATTCCCATTGATCATCCATCCTGCTCCAAGCAGCATGCAGTATTCCAGTACAGGTATGTCTTTTTACTTAAGTAGAAGTAGTTTTACATGATTTAGAGGTGTGCAACCTACCTTCTTCATGTCTGCTTCTACAGACTTGTGGAGTTCACACGGGCCGACGGCACCACTGGGCGCCGGGTGAGGCCCTACATCATCGACCTGGGCTCGGGCAACGGTACTTACCTAAACAACCAGCGCATTGAGGCACAGCGTTACTACGAGCTCAAAGAGAAGGACGTGCTCAAGTTCGGCTTCAGCAGCCGCGAATATGTCCTCCTGCACGAGTTCTCCGACACCAGCGAGGTGGATGCTAAGCAAGTGGAAGAAGACGACGACGAAGGCCTTGACGAAGTTACTAACGAATCAGCAAGTTAATTTTTTTTTTAATCTGTGGGAACAGTTAACTACAATACTATTGTGTATAGATTGATGTATTCCCTTTTTTAATTTTATCTGATCAGAGGGCTCACAGCGGTAAATGTACATTTACATTTTTGTACTGTAAATAAAGTCTGTGAAGTATTCATCTGCCTCCAGCAACTTTTCCAACTATTCACATCCAAACTAATTTTGTAGTATTTTACTCAGCAGGGCCGCATGATGGTGGTTAGCATGTTGACCTCAGTCAGGAGATCATGGGTTCGTATAACATCGCTGTGTACAGTTCTCCCCGTGCGGATGTGGGTTCTCTCCAGGTACTCCGGCTTTCTCCCAAACACATAATCACTATAAAAATATGAAAACAAATATACAATTCATTTACAAACAACTTTAAAACTATATAAAACTTCAGAGACCAACGTAGCCATGACCGTAGAGGCTAAACAGGATAGAAAATTGGTGGGTTTTATTTGAAATGTACACAATGCAGAAGCCATTACACTGGTTTTGTATTTTATTAACTTGAAATAATCTATACATTCAAACTACATGAAAAGGTTCTGAAAAGTCTTAATGACTGAAATTGTAATGGTTAAAACCAAGCACTTTGTAAAGTCCCATTACTTGGTGTAGCTGTTGGGTCATGTCATTGGATTGCGTAAGCGGCAGGAAGTATGAATGGAATATCCACAGTATGGTGAAATCTCCTTATAAAGCCAGGCACTTGGTGAATGACCATTCTTGTGTTATTTAAATTGACTTTCTTTGTGAATATATAATTGCAGTAATCAAGACCGTCATGACAGCAGAAAAGCGTGCAAAGTAAAAGTACAAAAGAATAAAAAAAGTTATGGACTAGTTTGAGTCTGATTAGTGGAGGTTTCTTTAGTTTGTGGTACTTTGATATACGTACATTGAAAATATCCATTACCAAGTAGAAAAAACAGTACAAATAAAGTAACTACCTTTTTTACTCAAGTACAATATGTTATTAAAGCTCTGTTCGGAAACATTACCTTTTAACTGCCAATAAAACCATAAAAAGGATGCACTTGTTACGTAATCCAGCATTCCTGTTAAAAAAATCAATGAATTGTCTTATTTATTGGTCAAGTAGGTGTGGAGGCGTCCTGGTTCAGGATATGTGACGTCACTTGTGGAAGGGCGGGGTTTCGGGAATGTTTTTGGCTGGAACCTCGATGGGCGGGGACACACCTGGAGAACCACAAACTGTCTACACGAGACAGGACGCCCGTTCGTCTACTTTTAACGTAAAGGTATTTTTTTTTTTATTAAAGGGCAAAATGTACACGACGGAGCGCAGGCGGATGAGCCTCCGCGAGACGAGGAGGCGGGACAACGATTGGTTGTCGTCGGCTGGAAGTTTGTGGCAGGACCCGCTGGCCATAGAGCTCAGCTCTCGAAACGCCAAGCAGCACGTCGTCTCGCCGAGGAGCCGCGGCCGCCCAGTGACAGTGGTCTACATCGCCAACGAGGAGGCGGCGGCGGTGGTGGCGTCTTCCCCAGCCGAAGGGAACTTGCCTCTGGCGTGTCTAAAGGAAGCGTGCTCGGAGACACGCGCCACCTTTAAAAGTATCCCGTTTGAGAGGATCTCCATGGCGACCACAGACGTCCTAGATAGTTTCTACAATGCTGGTGAGTCTTCAATAATTAATATTGACCTGCATTTTAAAGCAACAAAAGGCTTGGAAGGTGTTTCCTCTCTGTTGCCAAAGTGCTTGTTCATGTGGGGGTTCACTTTTGAGCAGTGTGGTTCTACACCTGCACTGTTGACTGTTTCTGCTGTGTGAGCTGGCAAAAAATAAACTTGACCCTGCCAACTTGATCACACTGACCTCTATCCTCACAGACGTTGCCGTGTTTGAGATGAGTGACTCTTTCTGCCAGCCTTCCCTCTTCTACCACCTGGGAGTGAGAGAAAGTTTCAGCATGACAAACAACATCATCCTGTACCACTACAAAGACGACACAGACGTGCAAGCTGTCAAGGTAAGTCTGCATGGAGGCTTTACTGTTTTTTTTGCCTTACATATTATTTCAACCAGTGACTAAATCATGCATGGACCATATCTTTAGAAATGTTATAGGACACATTTTAGCACAAAAGCTTGCTTTTGCTTACTTATTATGACTTTACCCTCATAATATTTCGACTTTATTCCCATGATATAACTTCATTGTGTTTTGTTTGTTTCTCATAATATTACAAATTTAAAAAAACGTTCTTTAATATTTTAACGATTAATATTTAAATTTCATGCTACTAAAATTAAAAATTTCCCCTCAAAATTACAATATAATTCTTGTAAAATATTTTTTCCCCATGCAAAAGTTGAATTTATTCTCATTAAATTACAGCATTTTTTTCATTGCTGCAGGTATTTTTTTCTTTTAATTTAACTGTCACTATATTGACAGTTACTATGGTACCCATTATGTCACTGTATGGTCATATCACCTCGTACTTCGGTACGTGACAAAAATAAAATTATAAAAAAAACTTAAACTATATTCAGAAAGCAGGAAGTGAACAAATGTAACAGTTACTGATTGTAAAAGTACCACATGGAGGGGTAGGATTTAATAAGATTTTTCTTATTCGATTGCAACCTTTTTCTCTTAATATTTTGATTTTATTCTTGTCAAATGACTGCTGATGTTGCCATTTTTGCTGCTCTTTTTAAACTTTTAAAAACTTTTTTTGGTAAAATTATATTTTTACCTCATTTAACAGCCACAGGCCGCAAATGGCCCACATTTCACACTCTGGACACCCCTCTGAAATGTGCTGCATCATAGTGAATAATTCACATTTTCTGGTCTTTATCTACATGAGAAGGTCAAAATATTACAACTCGCGCCACTACAATAAATAATAACATGCAATAATAATACATTTATTTAAATGCATACAATTGACAGACATTTGTAAAGCTTTTTTGTTTGTTATAGTTATTTTGAGATGTAAACCAAGATGGAAAATGAAAATAAATTATTTGACGTATTAATGTCAAGTCTATCGCGTCAAAATAATCCCTCACTGTTTCTGTTCTGGTCCTTCAGGAGCAGTGTGGAAGTTATACATTCCTCCCTTACGTGGTGACGCCTCGGAGCAAGGCGTTTGCCTGTGATGGCGGCGTGATGACCGGCATCAAAGAGCTGATGCAGCCTAGCTTCCAACTGGACTCTCTGCTCACACCTCTGGTGGACAGACTGGTTTACATGCTCAACAACGTACACGTGCAGTCCAGGTCAGGCCTCTCCCAAAATACCATCATCTCACATTACGCCTGCCTAAGCGTGTCGATGTCACCTTTTGTTCTCTCTGGAGAACAAACAGTGGAGTAACATTGTGTCTTTATCCCAACAGCGAGTACTTCCGTGAGTCCATTAGGCACGACATCCGCATGGCCAGGGAGCGGTATAGTGGTCAAGCCTTGAGCGAGGAGCTGAGCCGCATCCAGAAGCGTCTGGACAGCGTGGAGCTGCTCACGCCTGACATTGTCGTCAATTTGCTGCTGTCCTACAGGGACATCCAGGTGAGGACTTCAGACAACACTATGGATTTATTTGCAAGGTTCACACAAACGTTCCAAGGTAAGATTCAGACACTTTGCATCAAAGATTTAGACATTTGGAACAACTAGTTCCTTGAGAGTGCATTTTCATCTTCATTGAGACACAATGGAGCGCACTATTTGCTCCACCAGTAGAGGAGATGTTTATTCAGTTTGGAGGTTTGTCTGATGTTCCCTCACTCTTGGGAAAAACTCATCATTCTGCTAAATAAGTCATGGGAACAGGAGTTAAAAACGTTCAAAAAGACATTCTCTAATACCATTGAAAATAATACAGTAATCCCTTGTGTATTGCAGTTAATTAATAGCAGACCCGACAGTGATAACTGAAGTGGGATTTCTTATTACATTTGGGGGGGTTGATCTGGATGACCATTGGATCCAGGAATTTTTTAAGTGTTAGAGTGCAGCAGTGAAATACAGTCAAATGCCTTTCCCTGATTTGTAGCGTGCACTGTAAATTTAACAGTAGTAACAGTTTTTACAGTATATCAGCATGGTGGAAATGGGGATTCAGTGCCTTGCTCAAGTAAACACAGTAGTGCTAAAGTAAGCTATAGCATCATCTTCTGTGTTGTTGTTAAGTTCTAAAAAAGTTCTAGAACTATAAATATTTCAAAGATAAATCTTAGCCATAGCTATTGAGCTACAGACTGTGACTATCTCTGACTTTAGGTCTTGTTTGATACAAGTTGATGCGTCTGTAAAGTAGACTATGTCCTTAGCAACATTGGGCTTGACTTAACTATCTACAATGCTTCACACTGCAGAGGCCAGATAGACCGGATTGTCATTGCGTCTGTACTGTGTGCTCACTGTCATTGTGATGTGCCACTTCCTAGAACTACGATGCTATGATCAAACTGGTGGAGATGCTGAACAACTTACCTATGTGTCTCGTGGCGAGACATCACAATATCAAGTTTCACTACATATTTGCTCTAAACAGGTACGCATACTATTCCTGTTGCTGTGTGGTGTACAACTGAACTGAAATTGTGAAATTTTTCACATAAAAAAATAATTATTTCTCGTCCAACCAGGAGGAATCAGCCAGGAGATCGTGTCAAAGCTTTGGAGGAAATCCTTCCCATCGTGGAATCTGGAGGCAGAGTGGTGTCGGATGTCTACTGCCTGTGCGGTCGCATCTACAAAGACATGTTCATCACCTCAGGCTTCACTGACCAGCACTGCAGAGATCAGGCCTGCTACTGGTACTATTAGTACTACTTACTAATTTAGCGGTATGATTATTCACCTTACCTGCATCTGGGTGTGTTTGTAGGTATGGAAAAGCCTTTGAGACGGAGCACACGCTTCACTCAGGCATCAACAATGTGGTCCTTCTCATGGCGGCCGGACACGAGTTTGACACCTCCATTGAGCTGCGCAAAATAGGTGCTCAAATGACTACTTTGTCAAACATAAAGTTGCTTCTAACATTCATATAATTTGACATAAATTAGATAATTAATTGAATGTTCATATTCTGTTATGCTTCTCGTAACTGAACTCATACATATGTGGATAAACGTACTGTCCATTCCACACACGACAGGAAGATTCATGAGGTCTAATACAGCTCCAATACTTTTAGCTGTATAATGTACATGAATTACCTCCACTAGCTATTAATGTTAAATGACTGGTTTCCAGGTGTGGCCATAAGCACTCTGCTGGGCCGTAAGGGCAGCTTAGAGAAAATGAAGGACTACTGGGATGTGGGCTTCTACCTCGGCGCCAACATCCTGGCTAATGCACACAGGAAAGTCATCGAGGCTTCAGAGAAACTCTACAAGCTAAAAGCTCCGATATGGTGAGATCATTCTCCATTAGAGCTCCATGAAACATCAGATCTGATTAATTTTCTTCACTGTCAGGTACGTGGCGTCCGTGATGGAGACCTACATTCTGTACCGACAGTTTGCCAAGCCTCCTGAGGTGAGGCCTCCCAAGCAGGACACATTGGACTTCTGGATGGAGCTTCTGTTGCAGTACTGCAAACCCAAAGTCTGCACTGACCAATGCCCGGTGAGACAACTTGTCCTACACAGGGGCTGTTGACCCTTTTTCAGTGTGGTGCTAATAAAGCTAAAGTTTGTGGGTTTGATTCCCGTATGGGCCATCATTGATTTACTATATTGCAATAGTGAAAGCATAATAAAGATGGTAAATATATCTGATGTAAAAGCTAAGTATATTATGTGCTACCGTTTGGCGCTCATCTTGTTAAGCTTTTCTTGCTTTAAGTCAGATGATGAGCCAGAGCTGAAGTGTGAAGCCTTGTTTTTCCAGGTGCTCATTCTGGAGCCCAGTAAAGTCCTTCAGCCTGCTAGCGTGTCTGTGAGTGATGGGGATGAAAGCTGCACTGTCCAGTTGAAGCACGTCACCCCGTTTAAGGTATGCAAACCACGTGATACCCGCCCCTCCTGACAAACAGTCATCTTCTGTCGTTGTCTCGTCTCGGTTCTACCTTTAGGACTTCAAGTTTGCACAATCTAAAAAAGGCCCAACTTTGTTCACTGAGCACATCTTCCAGTACAGTTAACGTTTGGTGCCAAATGTGAGGGTGTGTTCTTTGAGCAAATGCGTTGCGCCTCAGGCTGTTTACTTTCTTTTTTTCATGTGTGTATGTGTGTATGTGTGTATGTGTGTGTGTGTGTGTAGGTGTACGAACTGTACACTACTAAACCTTATGAAGTTGCCCTGTCATGCAACATGGGTGTATTTTTTTCCAAGCCACTGAGATGAACCATGTCATGTTTGTTCCAGCAGAAAGGCTTACATCAGTGGACTTTCCCAGCTGCTGCAATCCGGGGAGTGAGGTATGCTCCAGTGCTGCTGCATGTGCTGACACCTTTCCAAATATGCTGGGGTGTGTTTGAGCCTGCAGCAAAAGCAAGTGGAACCCAAACACTTACATCTGGCTGCTGGTTTGAGGTTGGGTTTCACTTTCACCTATATTTTTAATCTGACTTTAGACATAAAAGCGCTGTCTGTTTTTATAATTGGTGAACACTATTGACAGAAAAATGCAGTTAAGCATCTTTCGGTGGCAATGGAAAACACACACAATGATATGCACTGCAAAAGAGTAAAAAGTAAATGAAGGAGAAGAGAATATAAAATATATTGTTAATGAACTAAAGCGTAGTAAAGCACTTTCTAAAAATAAACACAAGAGCGAAAAAATCTGTAGTAATTTTACAATAATAGAATCAAAATATTAAGAAAACAAAAGTTGTAATTTAGTGAGGGATAAAGGTTTTTTTTTAGAATAATGTAATATGAGGAAAATAAAAATATTTTAGTACACAAGTCGAAATATTAAAGAAACAGACATGTTTTATTAAAAACCTGTAATATGAGGAACAAACAACAAATAAAGTTATCATTTTGGAAAAATTGGGTTGTGAAAAATGAAGAATAAAGTCATAGAATTACATATAATAAAGCCCTATTATGAGTTGAAAATTTACCGAATGGAGCTGTAAATATATCTAAATATTAAGAGAATAAAGGCATATTGAAAAGTAGAAAAAAGTAGCAATTTTAACAGAATAAACTTGTACTTATTACTTACTTATGAGGAAAAATAATGTCATGGAATATTAGATTGTGTTTGGAAAATAAATGTACAAAATTTATTATTACGTACTAATAATTACCTACCTTTTCACATATCCCAAAGCTAATATGCAGTTTTTTCATGAAATATTTCTAACATCTTAGCATATCTGCATGGATAACAAAATATAAAAGTGGCCCTTGCATCCTTTTGTTATTGAGTATGTGGCCGTCAGTGGAAAAGGTGTGGGCACCCCTGCACTAAATGGTGCTTTTGGTACTGCAATGTGCAGTGGTTAAGCTTAAATGCTTTCCATACTGACCTGAATCATACCAGAGGCCACTGAGGGAGCCTGGCCTGGGCCGAATGCCTGTTGAGCAGGCTTTTCCCCCACAGGCCCGTGCCCTCTTTGACCCATCACCGTGGGATCCAGCACTGTGTGTGCAGTAAAATTTCTCTGGGAACACTTTTATAAGCCGCCTCGGTGGAATTAGAAGGGGAAAAAGGCAGATACAAATGGATATAATGATGTGCAACACATTAGTGCATTGTAAAAAAAAAAAAAAAAAACTCTTGTCTGTCCTCTCCAAGTGTGTCAAAGATCGATGAGCGGAGCTGCTTTCTGTATGTCCACTACAACTCTGATGACTTCCAGCTTTGCTTCCCCTCTGAGCTCCACTGCAAAGGGTGAGTGACCCACCAAGCAACTGCCAAAATAGACAGAAGTTAAAAATCCTAATACACACAACTGTTGTCAACGCATTGATTTATTAAGTGGGTCGGTTGAGGGGCTAACCTTGCAGTGGCATCAGCGTTTTTTGTTTGTTTTTGAGTCACACTTCCTTTATGTTTTATGCTGAACATGGATGGGGGGAATATGGTGTTAGTCAATTCTGTACATTTTGGGGCACAGGTTATGGATCATAGCAATAAAAATACTGTATATTCGGACTATTGATACACTTTCATATGCACTTTAAATCCAGTGTGTCATGAATGTTTTTTTCCCCGGTTGTGTCCTCAGTTTCTGTGACATGGTCAACTCTCTGCTCCATCAGGCTGAAGATGCCTCTCAGGACCTCAGCCATGTCACTGAAGGAATACTTGAGGTTGGTCACTTCATTTGATTACATTTTAATTGGTTGTGTTGAATGTGAGTGTGAATGGTTGTTTGTCTATATGTGCCCTGTGATTGGCTGGCGACCAGTCCAGGGTGTACCCTGCCTCTTGCCCGAAGACAGCTGGGATAGGCTCCAGCACCCCCGCGACCCTCTTGAGGATAAGCAGGAGTAAATTAATGAATGAATGAATATTGTAATGACCCTCAGGGATATTATGGGTTGTGCTTTTGCATGTGTTGTTGGGATTCAAAACGTGCAAGGCCCTACTGTTCTACTACAATACTTAAAGTTTGTGCCACCTGCTGGACTTTGTTAGTCACTCCACCTGTTGGCCATGATGTGGCTTGAAATGTGAAAGGAAATGATTGCATCGGTACAGCACAACTGTCACCTTTGCACTAATACATCTGTCTTTTTAAATATCAATTTTGTCATTAACGGAATCCTCTCCATCTTCCTCCTGTGTTGCAGTACGTCTACGAGACCAACGAGAATGGCGACAAAGTGGTTCTCGGCAAAGGGACGTACGGTGTAGTGTATGCTGGGAGAGACATGAGCAACCAAGTACGCATCGCCATCAAGGAGATCCCAGAGAAGGACAGCACGTGAGTGGAACACTCTTCATGGGCCTAGCGCCACTTAAAAACAAACACAACCCAACAATTTATGTCCTGACAGTTATTCCCAGCCTCTCCACGAGGAGATCCGGCTTCACAAGAGGCTGAAGCACAGGAATATTGTCCAGTACCTGGGCTCCGTCAGTCAGGACGGTTTCATCAAGATCTTCATGGAAGAAGTACCAGGAGGTCTGTATCTAAACATGACTTTGAATAAGAAGGACGTTAACTTGAGAGTGAGAGGGATTCATTCAGAACGCCTCACTTCCTTTAAACCAACTTACAGTCCAAATTGCACAACGTAGCGTCAAAAGCGGTGAACTGTTGAAATATTCTCGCCATGGCAGGAAGTTTGTCATCCCTGCTGCGCTCCAAGTGGGGCCCTCTGAAGGACAACGAGGCCACCATCATCTTCTACACCAAGCAGATCCTGGAGGGGCTCAGATATCTCCATGACAATCAGATAGTTCACAGAGACATCAAGGTAAGCACCTCTTTTTGGTGTTGTTTTTTTTTTTTTTTTTTTTACTAAAAGTGTGCTTATATGTATATTTTTGCTGCAGGGTGACAATGTGCTGATCAACACTTATAGTGGAGTTTTAAAGATCTCCGACTTTGGAACCTCCAAGAGGTTAGCTGGGATCAACCCCTGCACGGAGACGTTTGCTGGTAAGATTGTATGTGAGGTGCTAGCATTTGAGTTGACAAAGACAGGGCTGTTTAAAGAATATTTACCGATAGGAACTCTTCAGTATATGGCGCCAGAGATTATAGACCAAGGGCCTCGGGGGTACGGCAAGCCGGCTGACATATGGTCCCTGGGGTGTACCATCATCGAAATGGCAACAGGCAAAACCCCCTTTCATGAGCTGGGAAGTCCACAGGCAGCCATGTTCAAGGTAACAATGGAACAGGCTTAGTGTTCTAAAAAGCCTGGTGGTACTAATCCCAATGCTCCTACCCGAGGTCGGGATGTTTAAGATCCACCCCAAGGTTCCAGAGAGTATGTCAGACAAGGCCAAGAGCTTCATCATGAACTGTTTCGTGCCCGATCCGGACGACAGGGCCACATCCACCGATCTGCTCATGGACACCTTCCTCAGTTCGGCTCCCAGGAAGAAGAACAGGCCGAT
Organism: Doryrhamphus excisus; assembly: GCF_037039965.1. Classification (NCBI taxonomy): domain Eukaryota; kingdom Metazoa; phylum Chordata; class Actinopteri; order Syngnathiformes; family Syngnathidae; genus Doryrhamphus; species Doryrhamphus excisus. The sequence goes on from NC_136361.1 coordinate 14,647,935, forward strand.
GCAGGATTCTGACCCTGAAGACGTTTCTGCTGGTGGGAATTTTTGTTTACACTACGATGCATGCACAGTGTGACATCATAACAGGATCTAACGGCATCATAGCAGCAGCTAATTAATAGTTTTGATTTGTAGGCGACTACCAGCGCAGCCTATCAGTGCCAGTCTCCATCCTGGTGGAGGACACAGACTCATACTCGGATTCGATAGACTTGTCCTGCTCCCTGGACTTCAGGAGTACACAGTCTGCTTTCAGAGCACACATCTCCGAGAGCCCACCCATCAACGGACAATTCCTGCCGTGAGTAAACCATGGCGATTTTCAATTTTCCTTCAATATTTTTTATATCTTGTATATAATCAATATACTCCTCGAACATCTACGATATGACAGGAATGCTCTGCTATTTTTAAGTATGATTGTTGCAGTTCTACATAAGAGGGGTACTTTGCTGCTTTTAGGAATCTACTGACGGGAATGCTGCTGTTTGCAAGTAGAATGTATTGCAATAACACAGGTCAATGGTCAAAAACACAGGTTCTTATCCTAGGTTGCCAAAGTGGGGTACACCAATTGTAATATGGGATGCACGAATAAAAATAAAAAACAATTAGCGCCAAATACCCACAATTCCGAGTGCACCTAAACATCTCACGGCGCAGAGAATGTAACAGAAAGTAGACATGGCAGAGCAGTGAAAATTAGGCTTTATAGTTGGTCTATGGGGCTGCACGGCGGTCGAGTGGTTAGCACGCAGACCTCACAGCTAGGAGACCTGAGTTCAATCCCACCCTCGGCCATCTCTGTGTGGAGTTTGCATGTTCTCCTTGTGCATGCGTGGGTTTTCTCCTGGTACTCCGTTTTCCTCCCACATTCCAAAAACATGCTAGGTTAATTGGTGACTCCAAAATGAATTAGTTGGTTTATGTATTATTCTACTTTCTACTGCTCTATTGTGATTAAATTTTCCCCTTCAATTTGTTATGAAATGAATATACAGATTTAAATCATAGCCAACAAAAAAAGTGATGCTCAAATTCCCTTGCTGTCCAGCGTCCCGGAAGAGTCCCCTCTGGACATGAGCAGCCCCGCGTCCACAGACGAAAACATCGGTCTGTTCATGCTGAGGAAGGACAGTGAGAGGAGAGCCACGCTGCACCGAGTGCTCACTGACTACATCTCCAACGTTGTGGCCAACATACAGGAAGCCGTGCCTCAGGTAAGAACGAAGCAGTTGTACTGTCCTTGCAACACAGTAGCTCATCTCGTCAGACTGGTACACCTTCCTCTCGTTTGGATTCAAACACCCAAACAGCGTATCATGAGTGCAAATCACCCTTGTTTTTAACAGTACGGTGAGGGCTCTTCGCTGACGGAGGAACACATCACTAAGCTCATCTGCTGTTTGCGAGACAACATCTGCTCCCCAGACAGGAAGCAGCTGACCAGCAATCTGCTGGACCTCAGAGCAACACTACTTTCCACCGCAGTGCCCCCAAACGGCCTGCAGGCGGTGCTGTTCAGCTTCCAGGACGCAGTATGTGGACTCAAATGCATAACTGAGACACATGGAATCTTTTGCAGATTAGATGTTCTTCCTTTGGTTGCAGGTGAAGAAAGTGTTGAGGCAACAGCAAGTGAAACCTCACTGGATGTTCGCGCTGGACAATCTGCTGAGACAGGCTGTGCAGGATGCCATCACTGTGCTTCTTCCAGGTTATAGCACTTCATCTTCATCAAGTGCTACGCACATGAGGCTGAACACTGTCAACTAACTGATTCCACAGAACTGAAGCTCCAGTTGCAGTCATCATTCGAGACAGAGGACAGCACTCCAGAAGAGCAGCCCCCCGTCCCAAATGGCAACCTGCTCAACGAAACGCCACAATCTGACCAGTCAGAATCTGTGGACGAGGCAGTCTTGGCGACGTCAGATTCACTCCTAGACAGCAACTGTCCCCTCAGCGACGAACTGAGAGACCTCCGAATAGAGACCAGAAGGTGCACACAAAGTGTTTTTTTTTAATGTCCATGCCTTGTTGAGTAACAAAAATATTCTTTATACTTTCAGACTGCTAAGGCTGTTGAGTGACAAGGAGAGAGAATACCAGGACCTCCTGCGGACCTCAGTCCAGCAGAAACAACACCACATTGATGCTCTGAGGAGAGACTCTTCAGGTACGAGATATTTTTTTTAATCATTTTAATGAAGCCCACAAAGGAGTTTGTTGACGCAAAATAACTGATAATCCTGAATAAATAATAAGAATCCTTAATGTAACAATATTCTAGCAGGGTGGGGCCTAGGCCAAGGAGGAACTTTTTATTTATCATTGTGAAGACTAAACAGTGTACATGCTTTCTTCTCTAATGGTTGGTTTGCAGGCGGTGACCACTATAATTATAGTTAAAAATATATAATTTGTATTTAATATGTATTTTGTAGTTTGTTTTTATTTATTTTCCTTATGACATGTATTTTTTATATACAATGTAAAAGGATATAAATACACATTTATTACACTAAATATTTTGGTAAATTGGGTGTTGTTATCACCTTGATTGAAATTAATTGGAAGAAAACAGCACAAAAGGAAAATAATACAATAGTAGCATCTATTGCTAATACGCAGCATTGGAGGGAAACAAACAATAATATAGTGTGCTAGTATGTCATCATTAGTATGTACCGCACACACACTCAAAAGGGGCTCCAGAAGCACCCAAAAATTGCATTAAATGCCACTGTTTGAGGGCGCTGATTTTTGACAAAAAACGTAAGGGGTTAGTATGTCCATTTTTCCATTTTTTCAACTTGATGAAAATGCACTTTTCTGGTCAAAAAAACAGGGGAAACCTCACACACACTCAACAGGGGGCCCAGAAGAGCCCCAAAATGGCATTAAATGCCAAAGTTTGAGGGTGTTGATTTTTGAAAAAAACGTAAGGGGTTAGTATGTCGTTTTTTTTTATTTTTTCAACTTGCTTAAAATGCACTTTTCTGGTCAAAAAAGCAGCTGAAACCTCACACACACTCAACAGGGGGCCCAGAAGAGCCCCAAAATGGCATTAAATGCCAGTTTTAAATTTAGTGATTTTTGAAAAAAAACGTAAGGGGTTAGTATGTCGTTTTTTTTTATTTTTTCAACTTGCTGAAAATGCACTTTTCTGGTCAAAAAAGCAGCTGAAACCTCACACACACTCAACAGGGGGCCCAGAAGAGCCCTAAAATGGCATTAAATGCCAGTTTTAAATTTTGTGATTTTTGAAAAAAACGTAAGGGGTTAGTATGTCCTTTTTTTCCATTTTTTCAACTTGATGAAAATGCACTTTTCTGGTCAAAAAAACAGGGGAAACCTCACACACACTCAAAAGGGGGCCCAGAAGAGCCCCAAAATGGCATTAAATGCCAAAGTTTGAGGGTGTTGATTTTTGAAAAAAACGTAAGGGGTTAGTATGTCGTTTTTTTTTATTTTTTCAACTTGCTGAAAATGCACTTTTCTGGTCAAAAAAGCAGCTGAAACCTCACACACACTCAACAGGGGGCCCAGAAGAGCCCTAAAATGGCATTAAATGCCAGTTTTAAATTTTGTGATTTTTGAAAAAAACGTAAGGGGTTAGTATGTCCTTTTTTTCCATTTTTTCAACTTGATGAAAATGCACTTTTCTGGTCAAAAAAACAGGGGAAACCTCACACACACTCAACAGGGGCCCAGAAGAGCCCCAAAATGGCATTAAATGCCAAAGTTTGAGGGTGTTGATTTTTGAAAAAAACGTAAGGGGTTAGTATGTCGTTTTTTTTTTTTTTTTCAACTTGCTGAAAATGCACTTTTCTGGTCAAAAAAGCAGCTGAAACCTCACACACACTCAACAGGGGGCCCAGAAGAGCCCTAAAATGGCATAAAATGCCAAAGTTTGAGGGTGTTGATTTTTGAAAAAAAAACGTAAGGGGTTAGTATGTCGTTTTTTTTTCAATTTTTTCAACTTCCTGAAAATGCACTTTTCTGGTCAAAAAAACAGCGGAAACCTCACACACACTCAACAGGGGGCCCAGAAGAGCCCTAAAATGGCATAAAATGCCAAAGTTTGAGGGTGTTGATTTTTGAAAAAAACGTAAGGGGTTAGTATGTCGTTTTTTTTTATTTTTTCAACTTGCTGAAAATGCACTTTTCTGGTCAAAAAAGCAGCTGAAACCTCACACACACTCAACAGGGGGCCCAGAAGAGCCCTAAAATGGCATTAAATGCCAGTTTTAAATTTTGTGATTTTTGAAAAAAACGTAAGGGGTTAGTATGTCCTTTTTTTCCATTTTTTCAACTTGATGAAAATGCACTTTTCTGGTCAAAAAAGCAGCTGAAACCTCACACACACTCAACAGGGGGCCCAGAAGAGCCCTAAAATGGCATAAAATGCCAAAGTTTGAGGGTGTTGATTTTTGAAAAAAAAACGTAAGGGGTTAGTATGTCGTTTTTTTTTCAATTTTTTCAACTTCCTGAAAATGCACTTTTCTGGTCAAAAAAACAGCGGAAACCTCACACACACTCAACAGGGGGCCCAGAAGAGCCTCAAGTTGGCATAAAATGCCAACGTTTGAGGGTGTTGATTTTTGAAAAAAATGTAAGGTGTTAGTATGTCGTTTTTTTTAATTTTTTCAACTTGCTGAAAATGCACTTTTCTGGTCAAAAAAACAGGGGAAACCTCACACACACTCAACAGGGGGCCCAGAAGAGCCCCAAAATAGCATTAAATGCCAGTTTTAAATTTTGTGATTTTTGAAAAAAACGTATGTTTTTTTCCATTTTTTTAACTTGCTGAAAATGCACTTTTCTGGTCAAAAAAACAGCGGAAACCTCACACACACTCAACAGGGGGCCCAGAAGAGCCCTAAAATGGCATAAAATGCCAAAGTTTGAGGGTGTTGATTTTTGAAAAATACGTAAGGGGTTAGTATGTCGTTTTTTTTCCCATTTTTTCAACTTGCTGAAAACGCACTTTTCTGGTCAAAAAAACAGCGGAAACCTCACACACACTCAACAGGGGGCCCAGAAGAGCCCCAAAATGGCATTAAATGCCAGTTTTAAATTTTGTGATTTTTGAAAAAAACGTATGTTTTTTTCCATTTTTTTAACTTGCTGAAAATGCACTTTTCTGGTCAAAAAAACAGCGGAAACCTCACACACACTCAACAGGGGGCCCAGAAGAGCCCTAAAATGGCATAAAATGCCAAAGTTTGAGGGTGTTGATTTTTGAAAAAAACGTAAGGGGTTAGTAAGTCGTTTTTTTCCATTTTTTCAACTTGCTGAAAATGCACTTTTCTGGTCAAAAAAACAGGGGAAACCTTACACACACTCAACAGGGGGCCCAGAAGAGCCCCAAGTTGGCATAAAATGCCAACGTTTGAGGGTGTTGATTTTTGAAAAAAACGTAAGGGGTTAGTATGTCGTTTTTTTCCATTTTTTCAACTTGCTGAAAATGCAATTTTCTGGTCAAAAAAACAGCGGAAACCTCACACACACTCAACAGGGGGCCCAGAAGAGCCCCAAAATGGCATTAAATGCCAGTTTTAAATTTTGTGATTTTTGAAAAAAACTTATGTTTTTTTCCATTTTTTTAACTTGCTGAAAATGCACTTTTCTGGTCAAAAAAACAGCGGAAACCTCATACACACTCAACAGGGGGCCCAGAAGAGCCCTAAAATGGCATAAAATGCCAAAGTTTGAGGGTGTTGATTTTTGAAAAAAACGTAAGGGGTTAGTATGTCGTTCTTTTCCATTTTTTCAACTTGCTGAAAATGCACTTTTCTGGTCAAAAAAACAGCGGAAACCTCACACACACTCAACAGGGGGCCCAGAAGAGCCCCAAAATGGCATTAAATGCCAGTTTTAAATTTTGTGATTTTTGAAAAAAACGTATGTTTTTTTCAATTTTTTTAACACACTGAAAATGCACTTTTCTGGTCAAAAAAACAGCGGAAACCTCACACACACTCAACAGGGGGCCCAGAAGAGCCCCCAAATGGCATAAAATGCAAAGTTTGAGGGTGTTGATTTTTGAAAAAAACATGAGGGGTTAGTATGTCGTTTTTTTCCATTTTTTCAACTTGCTGAAAATGCATTTTTCTGGTAAAAAAAAACAGCGGAAACCTCACACACACTCAACAGGGGGCCCAGAAGAGCCCCAAAATGGCATTAAATGCCAGTTTTAAATTTAGTGATTTTTGAAAAAAAACGTAAGGGGTTAGTATGTCGTTTTTTTCCATTTTTTCAACTTGCTTAAAATGCAATTTTCTGGTCAAAAAAACAGCGGAAACCTCACACACACTCAACAGGGGGCCCAGAAGAGCCCTAAAATGGCATAAAATGCCAAAGTTTGAGGGTGTTGATTTTTGAAAAATACGTAAGGGGTTAGTATGTCGTTTTTTTTTCCATTTTTTCAACTTGCTGAAAATGCACTTTTCTGGTCAAAAAAACAGCGGAAACCTCACACACACTCAACAGGGGGCCCAGAAGAGCCCCAAAATGGCATTAAATGCCAGTTTTAAATTTTGTGATTTTTGAAAAAAACTTATGTTTTTTTCCATTTTTTTAACTTGCTGAAAATGCACTTTTCTGGTCAAAAAAACAGCGGAAACCTCACACACACTCAACAGGGGGCCCAGAAGAGCCCTAAAATGGCATAAAATGCCAAAGTTTGAGGGTGTTGATTTTTGAAAAAAATGTAAGGGGTTAGTAAGTCGTTTTTTTCCATTTTTTCAACTTGCTGAAAATGCACTTTTCTGGTCAAAAAAACAGGGGAAACCTCACACACACTCAACAGGGGGCCCAGAAGAGCCCCAAGTTGGCATAAAATGCCAACGTTTGAGAGTGTTGATTTTTGAAAAAAACGTAAGGGGTTAGTATGTCGTTTTTTTCCATTTTTTCAACTTGCTGAAAATGCAATTTTCTGGTCAAAAAAACAGCGGAAACCTCACACACACTCAACAGGGGGCCCAGAAGAGCCCCAAAATGGCATTAAATGCCAGTTTTAAATTTTGTGATTTTTGAAAAAAACGTATGTTTTTTTCCATTTTTTTAACTTGCTGAAAATGCACTTTTCTGGTCAAAAAAACAGCGGAAACCTCACACACACTCAACAGGGGGCCCAGAAGAGCCCCCAAATGGCATAAAATGCAAAGTTTGAGGGTGTTGATTTTTGAAAAAAACATAAGGGGTTAGTATGTCGTTTTTTTCCATTTTTTCAACTTGCTGAAAATGCATTTTTCTGGTAAAAAAAAACAGCGGAAACCTCACACACACTCAACAGGGGGCCCAGAAGAGCCCCAAAATGGCATTGAATGCCAGTTTTAAATTTAGTGATTTTTGAAAAAAAACGTAAGGGGTTAGTATGTCGTTTTTTTCCATTTTTTCAACTTGCTTAAAATGCAATTTTCTGGTCAAAAAAACAGCGGAAACCTCACACACACTCAACAGGGGGCCCAGAAGAGCCCTAAAATGGCATAAAATGCCAAAGTTTGAGGGTGTTGATTTTTGAAAAAAACGTAAGGGGTTAGTAAGTCGTTTTTTTCCATTTTTTCAACTTGCTGAAAATGCACTTTTCTGGTCAAAAAAACAGGGGAAACCTCACACACACTCAACAGGGGGCCCAGAAGAGCCCCAAGTTGGCATAAAATGCCAACGTTTGAGAGTGTTGATTTTTGAAAAAAACGTAAGGGGTTAGTATGTCGTTTTTTTCCATTTTTTCAACTTGCTGAAAATGCAATTTTCTGGTCAAAAAAACAGCGGAAACCTCACACACACTCAACAGGGGGCCCAGAAGAGCCCCAAAATGGCATTAAATGCCAGTTTTAAATTTTGTGATTTTTGAAAAAAACGTATGTTTTTTTCCATTTTTTTAACTTGCTGAAAATGCACTTTTCTGGTCAAAAAAACAGCGGAAACCTCACACACACTCAACAGGGGGCCCAGAAGAGCCCTAAAATGGCATAAAATGCCAAAGTTTGAGGGTGTTGATTTTTGAAAAATACGTAAGGGGTTAGTATGTCGTTTTTTTTTCCATTTTTTCAACTTGCTGAAAACGCACTTTTCTGGTCAAAAAAACAGCGGAAACCTCACACACACTCAACAGGGGGCCCAGAAGAGCCCCAAAATGGCATTAAATGCCAGTTTTAAATTTTGTGATTTTTGAAAAAAACGTATGTTTTTTTTCCATTTTTTTAACTTGCTGAAAATGCACTTTTCTGGTCAAAAAAACAGCGGAAACCTCACACACACTCAACAGGGGGCCCAGAAGAGCCCTAAAATGGCATAAAATGCCAAAGTTTGAGGGTGTTGATTTTTGAAAAAAACGTAAGGGGTTAGTATGTCGTTTTTTTCTATTTTTTCAACTTGCTGAAAATGCACTTTTCTGGTAAAAAAAAAACAGCGGAAACCTCACACACACTCAACAGGGGGCCCAGAAGAGCCCCCAAATGGCATAAAATGCAAAGTTTGAGGGTGTTGATTTTTGAAAAAAACATAAGGGGTTAGTATGTGGTTTTTTTTCCATTTTTTCAACTTGCTGAAAATGCATTTTTCTGGTAAAAAAAACAGCGGAAACCTCACACACACTCAACAGGGGGCCCAGAAGAGCCCCAAAATGGCATTAAATGCCAGTTTTAAATTTTGTGATTTTTGAAAAAAAACGTAAGGGGTTATATGTCGTTTTTTTCCATTTTTTCAACTTGCTGAAAATGCATTTTTCTGGTCAAAAAAACATCGGAAAACTCACACACACTCAACAGGGGGCCCAGAAGAGCCCTAAAATGGCATAAAATGCCAAAGTTTGAGGGTGTTGATTTTTGAAAAAAACGTAAGGGGTTAGTAAGTCGTTTTTTTTCCATTTTTTCAACTTGCTGAAAATGCACTTTTCTGGTCAAAAAAACAGGGGAAACCTCACACACACTCAACAGGGGGCCCAGAAGAGCCCCAAGTTGGCATAAAATGCCGAAGTTTGAGGGTGTTGATTTTTGGAAAAAAACGTAAGGGGTTAGTATGTCGTTTTTTTCCATTTTTTCAACTTGCTGAAAATGCACTTTTCTGGTAAAAAAAAACAGCGGAAACCTCACACACACTCAAAAGGGGGCCCAGAAAGCCCCAAAATGGCATTAAATGCCAGTTTTAAATTTTGTGATTTTTGAAAAAAAACGTAAGGGGTTAGGATGTCGTTTTTTTCCATTTTTTCAACTTGCTGAAAATGCATTTTTCTGGTCAAAAAACAGGGGAAGCCTCACACACACTCAACAGGGGGCCCAGAAGAGCCCCAAAATGGCATTAAATGCCAGTTTTAAATTTTGTGATTTTTGAAAAAAAACGTAAGGGGTTAGTATGTTGTTTTTTTTCAATTTTTTCAACTTGCTGAAAATGCACTTTTCTGGTCAAAAAAACAGCGGAAACCTCACACACACTCAACAGGGGACCCAGAAGAGCCCTAAAATGGCATAAAATGCCAAAGTTTGAGGGTGTTAATTTTTGAAAAAAACGTAAGGGGTTAGTAAGTCGTTTTTTTCCATTTTTTCAACTTGCTGAAAATGCACTTTTCTGGTCAAAAAAACAGGGGAAACCTTACACACACTCAACAGGGGGCCCAGAAGAGCCCCAAGTTGGCATAAAATGCCAACGTTTGAGGGTGTTGATTTTTGAAAAAAACGTAAGGGGTTAGTATGTCGTTTTTTTCCATTTTTTCAACTTGCTGAAAATGCAATTTTCTGGTCAAAAAAACGGCGGAAACCTCACACACACTCAACAGGGGGCCCAGAAGAGCCCTAAAATGGCATAAAATGCCAAAGTTTGAGGGTGTTGATTTTTGAAAAATACGTAAGGGGTTAGTATGTCGTTTTTTTTTCCATTTTTTCAACTTGCTGAAAACGCACTTTTCTGGTCAAAAAAACAGCGGAAACCTCACACACACTCAACAGGGGGCCCAGAAGAGCCCCAAAATGGCATTAAATGCCAGTTTTAAATTTTGTGATTTTTGAAAAAAACGTATGTTTTTTTTCCATTTTTTTAACTTGCTGAAAATGCACTTTTCTGGTCAAAAAAACAGCGGAAACCTCACACACACTCAACAGGGGGCCCAGAAGAGCCCTAAAATGGCATAAAATGCCAAAGTTTGAGGGTGTTGATTTTTGAAAAAAACGTAAGGGGTTAGTATGTCGTTTTTTTCTATTTTTTCAACTTGCTGAAAATGCACTTTTCTGGTAAAAAAAAAACAGCGGAAACCTCACACACACTCAACAGGGGGCCCAGAAGAGCCCCCAAATGGCATAAAATGCAAAGTTTGAGGGTGTTGATTTTTGAAAAAAACATAAGGGGTTAGTATGTGGTTTTTTTTCCATTTTTTCAACTTGCTGAAAATGCATTTTTCTGGTAAAAAAAACAGCGGAAACCTCACACACACTCAACAGGGGGCCCAGAAGAGCCCCAAAATGGCATTAAATGCCAGTTTTAAATTTTGTGATTTTTGAAAAAAAACGTAAGGGGTTATATGTCGTTTTTTTCCATTTTTTCAACTTGCTGAAAATGCATTTTTCTGGTCAAAAAAACATCGGAAAACTCACACACACTCAACAGGGGGCCCAGAAGAGCCCTAAAATGGCATAAAATGCCAAAGTTTGAGGGTGTTGATTTTTGAAAAAAACGTAAGGGGTTAGTAAGTCGTTTTTTTTCCATTTTTTCAACTTGCTGAAAATGCACTTTTCTGGTCAAAAAAACAGGGGAAACCTCACACACACTCAACAGGGGGCCCAGAAGAGCCCCAAGTTGGCATAAAATGCCGAAGTTTGAGGGTGTTGATTTTTGGAAAAAAACGTAAGGGGTTAGTATGTCGTTTTTTTCCATTTTTTCAACTTGCTGAAAATGCACTTTTCTGGTAAAAAAAAACAGCGGAAACCTCACACACACTCAAAAGGGGGCCCAGAAAGCCCCAAAATGGCATTAAATGCCAGTTTTAAATTTTGTGATTTTTGAAAAAAAACGTAAGGGGTTAGGATGTCGTTTTTTTCCATTTTTTCAACTTGCTGAAAATGCATTTTTCTGGTCAAAAAACAGGGGAAGCCTCACACACACTCAACAGGGGGCCCAGAAGAGCCCCAAAATGGCATTAAATGCCAGTTTTAAATTTTGTGATTTTTGAAAAAAAACGTAAGGGGTTAGTATGTTGTTTTTTTTCAATTTTTTCAACTTGCTGAAAATGCACTTTTCTGGTCAAAAAAACAGCGGAAACCTCACACACACTCAACAGGGGACCCAGAAGAGCCCTAAAATGGCATAAAATGCCAAAGTTTGAGGGTGTTAATTTTTGAAAAAAACGTAAGGGGTTAGTAAGTCGTTTTTTTCCATTTTTTCAACTTGCTGAAAATGCACTTTTCTGGTCAAAAAAACAGGGGAAACCTTACACACACTCAACAGGGGGCCCAGAAGAGCCCCAAGTTGGCATAAAATGCCAACGTTTGAGGGTGTTGATTTTTGAAAAAAACGTAAGGGGTTAGTATGTCGTTTTTTTCCATTTTTTCAACTTGCTGAAAATGCAATTTTCTGGTCAAAAAAACGGCGGAAACCTCACACACACTCAACAGGGGGCCCAGAAGAGCCCCAAAATGGCATTAAATGCCAGTTTTAAATTTTGTGATTTTTGAAAAAAACTTATGTTTTTTTCCATTTTTTTAACTTGCTGAAAATGCACTTTTCTGGTCAAAAAAACAGCGGAAACCTCACACACACTCAACAGGGGGCCCAGAAGAGCCCTAAAATGGCATAAAATGCCAAAGTTTGAGGGTGTTGATTTTTGAAAAAAACGTAAGGGGTTAGTATGTCGTTTTTTTCCATTTTTTCAACTTGCTGAAAATGCACTTTTCTGGTCAAAAAAACAGCGGAAACCTCACACACACTCAACAGGGGGCCCAGAAGAGCCCCAAAATGGCATTAAATGCCAGTTTTAAATTTTGTGATTTTTGAAAAAAACGTATGTTTTTTTCAATTTTTTTAACACACTGAAAATGCACTTTTCTGGTCAAAAAAACAGCGGAAACCTCACACACACTCAACAGGGGGCCCAGAAGAGCCCCCAAATGGCATAAAATGCAAAGTTTGAGGGTGTTGATTTTTGAAAAAAACATGAGGGGTTAGTATGTCGTTTTTTTCCATTTTTTCAACTTGCTGAAAATGCATTTTTCTGGTAAAAAAAAACAGCGGAAACCTCACACACACTCAACAGGGGGCCCAGAAGAGCCCCAAGTTGGCATAAAATGCCAACGTTTGAGAGTGTTGATTTTTGAAAAAAACGTAAGGGGTTAGTATGTCGTTTTTTTCCATTTTTTCAACTTGCTGAAAATGCACTTTTCTGGTCAAAAAAACAGCGGAAACCTCACACACACTCAACAGGGGGCCCAGAAGAGCCCCAAAATGGCATTAAATGCCAGTTTTAAATTTTGTGATTTTTGAAAAAAACGTATGTTTTTTTCCATTTTTTTAACTTGCTGAAAATGCACTTTTCTGGTCAAAAAAACAGCGGAAACCTCACACACACTCAACAGGGGGCCCAGAAGAGCCCTAAAATGGCATAAAATGCCAAAGTTTGAGGGTGTTGATTTTTGAAAAAAATGTAAGGGGTTAGTAAGTCGTTTTTTTCCATTTTTTCAACTTGCTGAAAATGCACTTTTCTGGTCAAAAAAACAGGGGAAACCTCACACACACTCAACAGGGGGCCCAGAAGAGCCCCAAGTTGGCATAAAATGCCAACGTTTGAGAGTGTTGATTTTTGAAAAAAACGTAAGGGGTTAGTATGTCGTTTTTTTCCATTTTTTCAACTTGCTGAAAATGCAATTTTCTGGTCAAAAAAACAGCGGAAACCTCACACACACTCAACAGGGGGCCCAGAAGAGCCCCAAAATGGCATTAAATGCCAGTTTTAAATTTTGTGATTTTTGAAAAAAACGTATGTTTTTTTCCATTTTTTTAACTTGCTGAAAATGCACTTTTCTGGTCAAAAAAACAGCGGAAACCTCACACACACTCAACAGGGGGCCCAGAAGAGCCCCCAAATGGCATAAAATGCAAAGTTTGAGGGTGTTGATTTTTGAAAAAAACATAAGGGGTTAGTATGTCGTTTTTTTCCATTTTTTCAACTTGCTGAAAATGCATTTTTCTGGTAAAAAAAAACAGCGGAAACCTCACACACACTCAACAGGGGGCCCAGAAGAGCCCCAAAATGGCATTAAATGCCAGTTTTAAATTTTGTGATTTTTGAAAAAAACGTATGTTTTTTTCCATTTTTTTAACTTGCTGAAAATGCACTTTTCTGGTCAAAAAAAACAGCGGAAACCTCACACACACTCAACAGGGGGCCCAGAAGAGCCCTAAAATGGCATAAAATGCCAAAGTTTGAGGGTGTTGATTTTTGAAAAAAACGTAAGGGGTTAGTATGTCGTTTTTTTCCATTTTTTCAACTTGCTGAAAATGCAATTTTCTGGTCAAAAAAACAGCGGAAACCTCACACACACTCAACAGGGGGCCCAGAAGAGCCCCAAAATGGCATTAAATGCCAGTTTTAAATTTTGGGATTTTTGAAAAAAACGTATGTTTTTTTCCATTTTTTTAACTTGCTGAAAATGCACTTTTCTGGTCAAAAAAACAGCGGAAACCTCACACACACTCAACAGGGGGCCCAGAAGAGCCCTAAAATGGCATAAAATGCCAAAGTTTGAGGGTGTTGATTTTTGAAAAAAACGTAAGGGGTTAGTAAGTCGTTTTTTTCCATTTTTTCAACTTGCTGAAAATGCACTTTTCTGGTCAAAAAAACAGGGGAAACCTCACACACACTCAACAGGGGGCCCAGAAGAGCCCCAAGTTGGCATAAAATGCCAACGTTTGAGAGTGTTGATTTTTGAAAAAAACGTAAGGGGTTAGTATGTCGTTTTTTTCCATTTTTTCCAACTTGCTGAAAATGCAATTTTCTGGTCAAAAAAACAGCGGAAACCTCACACACACTCAACAGGGGGCCCAGAAGAGCCCCAAAATGGCATTAAATGCCAGTTTTAAATTTTGTGATTTTTGAAAAAAACGTATGTTTTTTTCCATTTTTTTAACTTGCTGAAAATGCACTTTTCTGGTCAAAAAAACAGCGGAAACCTCACACACACTCAACAGGGGGCCCAGAAGAGCCCCAAAATGGCATTAAATGCCAGTTTTAAATTTAGTGATTTTTGAAAAAAAACGTAAGGGGTTAGTATGTCGTTTTTTTCCATTTTTTCAACTTGCTTAAAATGCAATTTTCTGGTCAAAAAAACAGCGGAAACCTCACACACACTCAACAGGGGGCCCAGAAGAGCCCTAAAATGGCATAAAATGCCAAAGTTTGAGGGTGTTGATTTTTGAAAAATACGTAAGGGGTTAGTATGTCGTTTTTTTTTCAATTTTTTCAACTTGCTGAAAACGCACTTTTCTGGTCAAAAAAACAGCGGAAACCTCACACACACTCAACAGGGGGCCCAGAAGAGCCCCAAAATGGCATTAAATGCCAGTTTTAAATTTTGTGATTTTTGAAAAAAACGTATGTTTTTTTTCCATTTTTTTAACTTGCTGAAAATGCACTTTTCTGGTCAAAAAAACAGCGGAAACCTCACACACACTCAACAGGGGGCCCAGAAGAGCCCTAAAATGGCATAAAATGCCAAAGTTTGAGGGTGTTGATTTTTGAAAAAAACGTAAGGGGTTAGTAAGTCGTTTTTTTCCATTTTTTCAACTTGCTGAAAATGCACTTTTCTGGTCAAAAAAACAGGGGAAACCTTACACACACTCAACAGGGGGCCCAGAAGAGCCCCAAGTTGGCATAAAATGCCAACGTTTGAGGGTGTTGATTTTTGAAAAAAACGTAAGGGGTTAGTATGTCGTTTTTTTCCATTTTTTCAACTTGCTGAAAATGCAATTTTCTGGTCAAAAAAACAGCGGAAACCTCACACACACTCAACAGGGGGCCCAGAAGAGCCCCAAAATGGCATTAAATGCCAGTTTTAAATTTTGTGATTTTTGAAAAAAACATATGTTTTTTTCCATTTTTTTAACTTGCTGAAAATGCACTTTTCTGGTCAAAAAAACAGCGGAAAACTCACACACACTCAACAGGGGGCCCAGAAGAGCCCCAAGTTGGCATAAAATGCCAACGTTTGAGGGTGTTGATTTTTGAAAAAAACATAAGGGGTTAGTATGTGTTTTTTTTCCATTTTTTCAACTTGCTGAAAATGCATTTTTCTGGTCAAAAAAACAGCGGAAACCTCACACACACTCAACAGGGGGCCCAGAAGAGCCCTAAAATGGCATAAAATGCCAAAGTTTGAGGGTGTTGATTTTTGAAAAAAACGTAAGGGGTTAGTAAGTCGTTTTTTTCCATTTTTTCAACTTGCTGAAAATGCACTTTTCTGGTCAAAAAAACAGGGGAAACCTTACACACACTCAACAGGGGGCCCAGAAGAGCCCCAAGTTGGCATAAAATGCCAACGTTTGAGGGTGTTGATTTTTGAAAAAAACGTAAGGGGTTAGTATGTCGTTTTTTTCAATTTTTTCAACTTGCTGAAAATGCAATTTTCTGGTCAAAAAAACAGCGGAAACCTCACACACACTCAACAGGGGGCCCAGAAGAGTCCCAAAATGGCATTAAATGCCAGTTTTAAATTTTGTGATTTTTGAAAAAAACATATGTTTTTTTCCATTTTTTTAACTTGCTGAAAATGCACTTTTCTGGTCAAAAAAACAGCGGAAAACTCACACACACTCAACAGGGGGCCCAGAAGAGCCCCAAGTTGGCATAAAATGCCAACGTTTGAGGGTGTTGATTTTTGAAAAAAACATAAGGGGTTAGTATGTGTTTTTTTTCCATTTTTTCAACTTGCTGAAAATGCATTTTTCTGGTAAAAAAAACAGCGGAAACCTCACACACACTCAACAGGGGGCCCAGAAGAGCCCCAAAATGGCATTAAATGCCAGTTTTAAATTTTGTGATTTTTGAAAAAAAACGTAAGGGGTTATATGTCGTTTTTTTCCATTTTTTCAACTTGCTGAAAATGCATTTTTCTGGTCAAAAAAACAGCGGAAAACTCACACACACTCAACAGGGGGCCCAGAAGAGCCCTAAAATGGCATAAAATGCCAAAGTTTGAGGGTGTTGATTTTTGAAAAAAACGTAAGGGGTTAGTAAGTCGTTTTTTTCCATTTTTTCAACTTGCTGAAAATGCAATTTTCTGGTCAAAAAAACAGCGGAAACCTCACACACACTCAACAGGGGGCCCAGAAGAGCCCCAAAATGGCATTAAATGCCAGTTTTAAATTTTGTGATTTTTGAAAAAAACGTATGTTTTTTTCCATTTTTTTAACTTGCTGAAAATGCACTTTTCTGGTCAAAAAAACAGCGGAAACCTCACACACACTCAACAGGGGGCCCAGAAGAGCCCCAAAATGGCATTAAATGCCAGTTTTAAATTTAGTGATTTTTTGAAAAAAAACGTAAGGGGTTAGTATGTCGTTTTTTTCCATTTTTTCAACTTGCTTAAAATGCAATTTTCTGGTCAAAAAAACAGCGGAAACCTCACACACACTCAACAGGGGGCCCAGAAGAGCCCTAAAATGGCATAAAATGCCAAAGTTTGAGGGTGTTGATTTTTGAAAAATACGTAAGGGGTTAGTATGTCGTTTTTTTTTCAATTTTTTCAACTTGCTGAAAACGCACTTTTCTGGTCAAAAAAACAGCGGAAACCTCACACACACTCAACAGGGGGCCCAGAAGAGCCCCAAAATGGCATTAAATGCCAGTTTTAAATTTTGTGATTTTTGAAAAAAACTTATGTTTTTTTTCCATTTTTTTAACTTGCTGAAAATGCACTTTTCTGGTCAAAAAAACAGCGGAAACCTCACACACACTCAACAGGGGGCCCAGAAGAGCCCTAAAATGGCATAAAATGCCAAAGTTTGAGGGTGTTGATTTTTGAAAAAAACGTAAGGGGTTAGTAAGTCGTTTTTTTCCATTTTTTCAACTTGCTGAAAATGCACTTTTCTGGTCAAAAAAACAGGGGAAACCTTACACACACTCAACAGGGGGCCCAGAAGAGCCCCAAGTTGGCATAAAATGCCAACGTTTGAGGGTGTTGATTTTTGAAAAAAACGTAAGGGGTTAGTATGTCGTTTTTTTCCATTTTTTCAACTTGCTGAAAATGCAATTTTCTGGTCAAAAAAACAGCGGAAACCTCACACACACTCAACAGGGGGCCCAGAAGAGCCCCAAAATGGCATTAAATGCCAGTTTTAAATTTTGTGATTTTTGAAAAAAACATATGTTTTTTTCCATTTTTTTAACTTGCTGAAAATGCACTTTTCTGGTCAAAAAAACAGCGGAAAACTCACACACACTCAACAGGGGGCCCAGAAGAGCCCCAAGTTGGCATAAAATGCCAACGTTTGAGGGTGTTGATTTTTGAAAAAAAACGTAAGGGGTTAGTTAGTATGTCGTTTTTTTTCAATTTTTTCAACTTGCTGAAAATGCACTTTTCTGGTCAAAAAAACAGCGGAAACCTCACACACACTCAACAGGGGGCCCAGAAGAGCCCCAAAATGGCATTAAATGCCAGTTTTAAATTTTGTGATTTTTGAAAAAAAACGTAAGGGGTTAGTATGTCGTTTTTTTCCATTTTTTCAACTTGCTGAAAATGCATTTTTCTGGTCAAAAAAACAGCGGAAACCTCACACACACTCAACAGGGGGCCCAGAAGAGCCCCAAAATGGCATTAAATGCCAGTTTTAAATTTTGTGATTTTTGAAAAAAAACGTAAGGGGTTAGTATGTCGTTTTTTTCCATTTTTTCAACTTGCTGAAAATGCATTTTTCTGGTCAAAAAAACAGCGGAAAACTCACACACACTCAACAGGGGGCCCAGAAGAGCCCTAAAATGGCATAAAATGCCAAAGTTTGAGGGTGTTGATTTTTGAAAAAAACGTAAGGGGTTAGTAAGTCGTTTTTTTCCATTTTTTCAACTTGCTGAAAATGCACTTTTCTGGTCAAAAAAACAGGGGAAACCTCACACACACTCAACAGGGGGCCCAGAAGAGCCCCAAAATGGCATTAAATGCCAAAGTTTGAGGGTGTTGATTTTTGAAAAAACGTAAGGGGTTAGTATGTAGTTTTTTAAAATTTTTTCAACTTGCTGAAAATGCACTTTTCTGGTCAAAAAAACAGCGGAAACCTCACACACACTCAACAGGGGGCCCAGAAGAGCCCCAAGTTGGCATAAAATGCCAACGTTTGAGGGTGTTGATTTTTGAAAAAAACGTAAGGGGTTAGTAAGTCGTTTTTTTTCCATTTTTTCAACTTGCTGAAAATGCACTTTTCTGGTCAAAAAAACAGGGGAAACCTCACACACACTCAACAGGGGGCCCAGAAGAGCCCCAAAATGGCATAAAATGCCAGTGTTTGAGGGCGCTGATTTTTTGACAAAAATGATAAGGGGTTAGTATGTCGTTTTTTTTTACTTGCTCTAATGCACCTTTCAGGTAAAAAAAAAAAAGACTGTGGAAATCTTACACACACATATATATATATATATATATATATATATATATACATATACACCAAAAATTTAACATAATAATGTAACAAATTAGTTACCGTGTTAATTTTTTACAGCCCTAATATATATTATGTATCTATGACATCATCAGTGTTTTTCGTCTGGCTTACCTACCAGTCAATGATGGCCACCTCCTCGGCTTCAGGCTTTTAGGTTTCTGCCTGACCGGTTTGTGTGAGGGGCGTAACTCACTGGATCACCATCTCAAAACTCAGCTCCAGTACATGAATATTCACAATATCCACAGGCACATGTTTCTAAAGTTTCACTCTTTTTATGAAACTGAATTCATCATGGCCCCCTTGTTTGACTCTGGCAATTCAGGTGACTCCACTCCACAGACGAGATGTGACCCGGACGTAAAGGACATGGTGCGATGGCTGGAGGCCGTCCCTGTGGATCACAACACTGTTGACAAGGTGATTACTGTTTCATACCTTTCCATCTACTTTCTGTTTGTTCTGATCATGTGTCACCCTGTTTACCTAGTTGGTGGCTCACGAGTTCACCTTGGACTGTCTCCTCCACATGGCCTGCAGGGATGACCTCATGTACTCTGGAATAAAGTGAGGAGACTCTACGTGTCTTCCAGCTCTGCACAAAAGATGATAAATACATTTAAAATATAAAGGCCAATATTCATAATCCTAAATGTCCAATTACATGTCTCCGTCCTTTGACTCTAAACCCATCATGGGGTTGTTCTTTCCCCATTTTATTTTCCAGAGGCGGTATGCTGTGTCGCATCTGGGCGGCCATTACGGCTCATAGGAAGTCCCAGCACAACATACATCACCAGGACAGTGATGGCGCTCTCCTTTAACAGGACACTTTCTGTAGTGGACAGGCTGGTCCTGTTACTTTTCACACATTTGAATGTAAAAAAAAACTGAGATGCTGCATTTTATTTTATTTTTTACTATATCCTCAATCCAAAACTTGTATTGAAAATTAAGATTTTTACATCAAATTAATATTTTGTCCAAGAGAGTAAGTTATACATTCATATTTGTTCAATTTACTTCAAAAGTGGTCAGCAGGAACACTTATATGCTTATTTGCTTTTACAGTGCTGTAGTAGAACACACGTGTGTGTGTTCAATAAATTATTAATAATTAAATGACATCTTGTTATAGTATGTTTTGTTGCCTTTATCACAATTACTGTACATGTGCTGTCATACATATACCAGTCAACAGCCCAATTTATCCAGTTATTTATTAAAATTCAAGTCATTCAAGTCCACTGAATAGCTTGAAATAGTATAAAGGTAAGTAGTGAAAGGTTACCCATAACTGAAAAATAATGTACGTATATCTCAGAATTATACAAAAAGTCCTGTTTCAGGGACCACAAAATGGTCAAAACAACTTAAAGCTGTTCTGCAGAAATGGAGGCAGTTGGTGCAACTAAAGTGTTCCAAGTTCTAGAGCAGGGGGTCTCAAACACGAGACCCGCAGGACAAGTGTTAGAGGCCCCCGCCTTGATATGAAAGTTTAATGTTAGTGCGGCCCGCTCAAGTTTGATATGGATGCTGTATGGTATCATGTACCCAGAAAAAAATATTACGTTTGATTAATGTTCATGTTAAAGGTTAAATAACTGTTAATAGTTATCCTCCATATCCGTGTGGAAGTGGTAAGTTTTTGGCTATTTAAGTTTAAAGGAAATAACTTGAAGGCTACCGTTTAGGTCGCTAGCTCTCTAGTTTGCGAGTTAGCATGTGTCTCAAGACCCTGCAGTTGCGCAATATGTTGTAAATAAAAAGAGTATAAATGTGACTATAGTCGTGTTTTGTCATGTCTACAGGGCTCTAATAATGCTTTGTTCATTTTAATCTGAAAAAAATTATTTGTCTACCCACCAACTATATGTGGTTTCTTAAGTTTTTATTATTTGCCGTTTTATTATTATTATTATATTTATTTATTACTGATTGATTTTCTTTATTGATTTGTTTATTTATTTTTCATCTTATTTTGTGTAGAAAAATAAAAAATAATATATTTGAGAACAGTGGAATGTTTTATCAGAGCTTTTCTTGTAGAAAATCGGAACCAAAGCACTGAAAAAGTTTGTATATTTTTCTGGTTTTAATAAATGCTTTTTTGGGGGGGAAAACCTGATGCGGCCCATCCTTGCCCAGACCCTAGCTCCAGTGGCCCCCAGCAAAATTGAGTTTGAGACCCCTGTTCTAGAGTGCTTACTTCAAAACAGTGTTCAGAACACAAAAATTGACAAAATGGGAACAAAAAAGGGAATTGAGAAAGAGAAACAAACCATCTTAACACTTAAAAAATGTAGCTTTTTTTAAAATTTGAATTACATTTTTTACAGTACATTACATATTTATTCTGACAAAAGTAAAATCTTACGTCTGTGTCCAACATTCTTTATCATGTGTCCTTCTTTGGACCACGCCTCACATCTCTGCAGACTTTCATGGAAATCGGTCAAGCAGATTTAGTGTAATCCTGCAAACAAACAAACATCATGAATACATAATCTCCTTGTCTGGACAATTTTTACAATAAATGTGGGCATCATCTACTAATTTTAGCGTTAATTTCTGCACAGAATCTTACTCAAGTCACATGGAAACTATACAGAGTGTGTTAAAGTAGACTCAGCAAGCGTGATTGCAACATGCTGATGGGCTGATGTTTGTGGGATGTCACCCCCACCTTGGGGGGGATTGGGGACACCACGCAACACTGGGAGGCCCACAATCTCTGGGATTACTGAAATCACAGCTCCCATAACACCAGTGGATCTGGACTATGTGACAAAAACTGCTTCCATTGCGGACGAAAATTGTTCTTAAAGGTCCCATGTATTTGTTTTCAGAAGTCTTTGAGTGCCTCTTCTCTCAAGAGTAAAGCTTTCTTTTTCTCAGGTTGGGTGCTGTTAGAGCAGGGGTGTCCAAAGTGTGGACCGCAGTACATTTTATAGATAGAATTGTTTATGAGAAACAAACAAAACAGAATAAAGTTGGAGTTTTTGGAAAATGTTATAGTTGTAATCAAATAAAGTCAAAATATTTAATAAGATGAAAGTTTAAATATTTGGACATTTTATTTTAGAAATGGACAGCAGATATTTGTAAATAAATAAATTAATTTATATTGTGAGGAAAAATAATGTAATTTAAGACAATGAAAAAAGTAATAAGGAGGGGGAAAAAAACAAGAATAGAGATGTCATTTATGGACAAAAATGTGTAGTATTACAAGTATGAAGTCAAAATATTAATACTAATTATGAGAATAAAATTCACAAGAAGAAAGTTGAAACATTTGTAAAATTATATTAAATTGTATGGGGGAAAAAAATTCCAGCAGAAATTTTGATGGGCATGCAACTTGTGCTGTGAACTATTAAATGGTTAAAAATTCAATTATATATGTATATTCTACAACTATGTTTTGTTTTTAGGCTTAAAAATATTTTAAAATGTCAAAGAATGTCAATGTAATGTCAAGTATTTTTTTAAGCTTGTTAAAATAAAAAAAAAACTAATGAAAGTTGAAAATATGTCAATGAGTGACCTATGAAAAAGGCTAAAAATGACTTATGTTCAATTAAATTAAATGGAAAAAATATATATACATATGTTCTATTCAAAATCAGCATTATCAGCATTATGCATTAATATTGTGAAAAACAAGCTAAGGAAAGTCATGTCATGTAAGCAAAGCCGTGCTTACATGAAAAGCAAACATGCTAACTCTTAACATGCTAGCATGTAGCGAGATGGTACTCTACAGCGAAAGCGCCAAGGCGGTCCTACAATATCCCTGCATCACGCCATATCTGTATTAGCCTTTAGATGGGAAGAATACAGCTAAAATGTTAACATGCTAACAGATATCATGCTAGCAACAAAAGTGCAGAAAAAGCATTCCTACATCATGCCATGTGTACGTAGGCCTTTAAACAGGAGTAAAACGGACAAAATTCCAACATGCTAACAGTTAGCATGGTTAGCATGACAGCACTAAGTGGCGAAAGTGCCAAGGCAGTTCCATGGTGTCCACACATCACAGAAAAATATTGTAATCAAATGACAAAAAAGTCCCAAGCTTATAATATTATGGGGAAAAATAATAATAATAATAATAAAATAATTTATATATTATAATATATAATAATATGTATTATAATAATAAAAAATAATAATAATTAGTGGCATTCACCTGCACCACAAAACCTGAAATGCATTTTTTTCTTGTCTGCGTGTGTTCAAAGTGGTCCTTGCGTCCCTTCATTTTTCACTATGTGGCCCTCAGTGGAAAAAGTTTGAATATTTTTGTGCTCGGGCATCATTAAAAAGTCGCTTTTGCATAATAGTGGACCTTTTAAAGTCCAGTTGTACAAGTACTACTCAAGCCAATTCAATTCAAGCTACATTAATATAGTACATGTATTTTATACTAGATATCGCCCTGTTTAAAAGTTTCCCCCACTTTTAAATGAAAGCAGAAGGTCGAGGGGGGGAGTCACCCCCTCCTTCTCATTCACATTTTATTTCCTGCCTTGCTCACTCTTCTTTGTGTGTCGTCATGGAAATGAAAGCAAGTGGCGGTGGTGGGGGGGGTTGCAATGGAGGGAGAAGGGTGCATTGGGAGGTTGGGGGTGTCTATTATTGAAGCAGTAGTTGGTAGATTGGTAGTGGGTCTGTTGTGGAGCAGAAGGGGAGTGGGGTAGCAATACTACGTCAATGACAGGACACCAGTTGATAAACACACACTGCATAACCCCTACCCCCCCCAAAAAAGTCCAACAAATAGCAGAAATCTCCCCAACAACGGCAAAAAAAAGTAGCCAAGTTGGTAACGCTGGTTGCTGCATGCTTTGGAATGCGATGGTACATTATTTACAAACAACAAATGTGTCAATTTAGACTAATTTTAAAAGAACAAATGATTACAAAATAAAAATTTAACAAATTATATCTATATCTATTTTAAAAAATGTCCCCATGAGCTTCTATAGTGGATAAGAAAGGCACACAACAGTAAACATGCTCATAAATCAATCAATAAACTTTGACCCTGCTGAGTGACGACAAAAACACCTCATCACTTTCTAAACAAGCTGAATGATTATTGATTATTGAACAATGGACGACATCGCTTTGCAAACACAACTGTCTCCGATTGATGGCTCAGCGGAACCACGTGATTGCTCATCTATACAGACTCCTCCAAATCCATCATTCCATGCAATTAGACATTAAATTAATGACATATTCTACAATATTATTATTATACTGTAATAATTTATATTTGTAAAATCTTACAAAAAATTACAAAATGACATTTAGTAAGGAAATACAGTCATTTTCTAGGTTTGAAAATAATGTAAATAAAAAAAATGCACAATTAGTGCACTATTCAATGGTTAAAAATTCAATTATATGTGTATATTCTACTGGTAAATCTACAACTATGTTTTATATTTTTAGGCTTAAAAATATTTTTAAATTTCAAAGAATGTATTTTTTAACCTTGTTAAAATTTTTAAAAAACAAATAAAAGTTGAAAATATGTCAATGAGTGACCTATGAAAAGGCTAAAAATGACTTATGTTCAATTAAATGGAATGGAAAAAAAATATATATATATACGTATATATATGTTATATTCAAAATCAGCATTATCAGCATCATGCATTAATATTGTGGAAAAACAAGCAAAAAAAGTTTTGTAATGTACTTCAGTATTGTTCTGGGGTTAAAAATTATATTTTAATTTTATTCAATTGAATGGAAAAAATATATATGTTATATTCAAAATCAGCATTTTCAGCATTATGCATGAATATTGTGAAAAACAAGCTAAAAGTTTTGTAATGTTCTTCAGTATTATTCTGGGGTTAAAAATAATATTTTAATTTAATTTAATTTCAAATTCATTTAATGCGTACCTCATTGTCTCTGGGTACTTTTTCCAGTGTAATCTTAGCAGTAGTACTAGGTGCCACTTCTTCATGGTGTCAGCTGAATCTTCTCAGTGCTGTTCTATCCTTTTGCATCAACAGCCTCATTGAGGATGTGCACTGATGCAACCTCTCTCTCTCTCTCTCTCTCTCTCTCTCTCTCTCTCTCTCTCTCTCTCTCTCTCTCTCTCTCTCTCTCTCTCTCTCTCTCTCTCTCTCTCTCTCTCTCTCTCTCTCTCTCTCTCTCTCTCTCAGTGGGCTGATGACTTGTCTTTACGAGGATTTAACGATTTCCCCTGTTTACTATCACCACTATCATCACTGACCCCCATGTTTTGCATGGTTGTATCTGTGTGTGTGTGTGTGTGTGTTGCAGCTGCAGCTTCAAAATCAAGTCCTTTCATCAACACTGACCATTGGGAATTTGAGGGGGGGGGGCGTTTAACTTCCTGTGTGCAGAGGCATCACACACACAACACATTGATAAAGGCTACAGAAGGTGAAAAAAAGGATCATACCATCATGTTTTGCTTTTTCCTTGGCTTTTCCCTTCTCCAGAGCAGCTTGCTAGAGGCACACCTGTGACGCTTTCAAGTAAAAGATTACTTTATTATCTTCACATCTTAATTTAACTTAATTAAACAGTGGTTAACTTCTTTTTACACCTGTGTGTCAATGAAGAATGGAACATAAATATGCATAGGGTACATTCAGTCATTCATTTCCTACCGCTTATCCTCATGAGAGTTGCAGGGGGGTGCTGGAGCCTATCCCAGCTGTCTTCAGGCAAGGTACACCCTGGACTGGTGGCCAGCCAATCACAGGGCACATATAGACAAACAACCATTCACACTCACATTCATACCTATGGACAATTTGGAGTCACCAATTAACCTAGCATGTTTTTGGAATGTGGGAGGAAACCGGAGTACCCGGAGAAAACCCACACATGCACGGGGAGAACATGCAAACTCCACGCAGAGATGGCCGAGGGTGGAATTGAACTCGAGTCTCCTAGCTGTGAGGCCTGCGTGCTAACCACTTGGTCTTCTTCATGGTCACAAACAGCATTTAAAAGTTTAAAATAGAGTTTTCTACAGTGCTTATCTTCTCTTTACACTTGTATGACAGTGAAGTATGCTCATAGCTGTTTAATTCCACCAAAGCCCACTGCAGTACACTCTGACCATCCCCCCCCTGCCCACTTTTCCAGTTGCAGTGACAGGTGGCTGGGGGGTTTCAAGGGGGATGGGGTGGGGTATCGGGGTCGACCGCAGCTCAACAGCTGCACAAAAGAGCCCCACTGGGGTCCTTTAAGACGGGTGTCCCCCTTCTCTCAAGCGTGCCGATAGGAACCGCCCGCACCACAACCCTCAAATGGGCCCTGCCCCCCACCACCTTGGCAGATGCTCCCCTACAGATCCACAAGTGGTAAATTAGAAGACAGAAGCGTGTTATGTAACGAAGATGCCATCACACTACAGTGTGGATGAGTGCACGCCGGACTAGCTTGTTTTTAACAAACAAACAATGAAAAGGGAAATCAAATGTTGTCTGCACTAAATTTGCATGCATGTGCATATCTATGAAAGCAGCTAATTACTAATTAACTAATATAAGATGCTTTTCATTGTAGAAAATAGAAGTTACAATGTTGTGAGAGGAAAACAAGGGAAAAATCACGTGGAGAAAGCATTAGCTTTCACATAGTTAGCACTTTTGCACATGACAAATCATTAGGTAAAAGTTATTATTATTTTACATATCGACAAGTAAGTTGCAATTAAATTTAAAAGCATTACACTACAAGAATGCAGTTTCCATTCAAACTGAGCAGCCTATGAATGAGTGTTGGCGATGGGAGCAACCATGGGAGGGGGGGAGACCAGGCCATGTATAACATATAACTTTACGGAAAACTACACTCTAAATGACATCTAAATCCTTCAAAACATGTATTGTAGTCTCAGAATAGATTTCATCTACAATGCGTGTTACGTATTGTGAAATAGCAATATAAGATTACACCGCTGCCTCCCTATTTGATAATGGTACAGTCCAGTCAGGCCCGCTGGGGACTGTTGCAGCGAGATCAGCATCAGCTTGAAAGAGCGCTGGAGAGAGAAGACATTCCCTCACTCCTTCTTCCATTTTGGTCCTGAAATTGTTTTACATTTTTTACTAAACTACACCATTCAGTCCATTTCAAGCGTGCGTGGACATTTCCTGCCTGGGTTTGATTGTTTGTTGACCTACCGAGAAGCACCGCGGGAATTGAGTCAAAGTTCCCCCGTCCGGAGTGAGGGATGAGCGGACTGCTGGGCAGCAAGGAGTCGGTGCTTGAATAAACACAAGGAGAGACAGCGAGGGTGCTCTTATCGCCGCCGAAATGGAGCAAACTAAAGTTCCAGCCACAGTGTGTAAGTCTTTATATTTAGTTTTCACTGTCGTCTTCGTAAGATAGTGGTTTTAAATGCACCGGCCACGTTGGTGAAATTCTGTATCGCAAACAAGTGAGGAGTGCTTATGCACGTGCAAAAAAGTTGTTTTTATGTATTTTTACATTCACTATGAATCCAAACGATTTCTCAAAAAAAAAAAAAAACACCATTTGCACTATGAGGTCATCTGTCCCATCCCCCTTCCTTATGTTATCTTCAGCTCCCAAATAATCGTGGTCAAATGCATCTTCTTTCTTGCAACTGGTGTTCAATGAGAAGACATTTTCCTAAATGTGCATCGATTGGAAGCATAAGATGGCAGATGCACCATAAAAATCCCATTGGTTCCATCTTCAAATGTGCAAATACAAACTGGATCTCTGCAAGACGATCTGGTGATTAGGCATGCCTGACTATAGAAAAAGAGGGGAGCAGACTCACAATGTCACCCTATGAAAACAGAAAACTTCCTTCCTGTTGGGAAGCAGTGGTTCAGTCAGCATGTTTTGGCCATAGATCAAGTGAGAGGAGAGGGACTCCACCCAGATGGTGGGAATCTTTAGAGCTTGCCAAACTTTTTCCCAACTCAAGACCAACACTCCAATACTTAAATGTACAAAAGTACTAAATCAATGTCTTTACATTAACATACACTAGTAATTCCCACTTTACATTCCGATTTCTGGACATGAAAAAACCTTCCCGTCAAGCAAGCCTTCTGTTTGTCAGCAGGGAAGAGCAGATCAATAAATTCACAGTCCATGTTTGCTTTTTGTGAGTTGGTCACATCATCAGTAGATTAAGTCATTAAAACTAAATCAAGACCCTTTGCTGGAAGTCATGTACTCCTTAGCCGCCACACAAAAAAGGATGGAAATTTGTAATAACATGCACTTCTACTTTGTTTCCAGTGTTATTATTTTTCTGACAACTACACCACATAGCGGTATCATCATTAACCCCCACATTTCTCACACAAACGTCAAAAGTACTCTAAACAATCCACTGTAAATTAACCAAAGTAGCATGAAATTTAGTACACACCTTTAGGGGACTGACATTGAGAAATATTGGTAGAAAAACATGGCGGATATCTACCAAAACGCATTATAAAGCTTTAGAGAATTTACATTCTTAATAGGATCTCATAAGGAAGTCCAATAACCCCATTTGGTCACACAAAATAACATCTACAGCATCTACTTGGCCATGCCCACAGGCACTCATTACATATTTTATTAGTCACACCGATTAAACATGTTTGTGTTCATAACAATCCTCTGAATCTGTCCTGGTTTTGTGAATTATAACACCCCATGAAATATCTTCTCCTCTTCTCAGCACTTAGTGATACTTTTGATATGCGATGTAGTTTATCCTACTCTATCCATAGCCAACATTTTCTGATTGAAGAGTATCCAGAATGGTCTCTTGTCATGACGTGGCAACAATTGGTGCACTGTGCTCTGCTATAATACTAGAACAATCATCATGCAACTACCGAATCATTTAGGAGCAGTGTTGGCAGACTTACCTAAATCGTTTAACTAGTTCAAGCTGAACCAAAAATTCATTCAGCTGTGCTGATTTTATGAATGATAATTCACCAGAACAGTACATATTAAAGTGTCACAACCGGAAAAACAAAATGCAAGTCTTGTTAATGCTGATTTACACAAAACCAGGACATTTCCAATCTCCAATTAGCAAAAGGTGTTTGAAATTTGGGTTGTCACGTCAATGTACGCTGCAATCTGATGTCATGCAAACATGAGACAAAAAATATAGTGCAACCTTGGTGCTAAGCATTGTAATAGTAATAGTAATAATAATGTAACTAATACTTTCCAGAATGGCAAAAAATTACAGATAAATGTACATTTAAAATTACTTTTATCTTCAATGAAGATGGGATTATTGACAAAGACATGATTTGACACTGAGATCAACACAGGCCCCACCTTCTTGTTTTGCCATGAGTTATTCCTTGACTTCAGGTCTCTGCTTTTCTTTTGGTGAGGCCTGCAAAAATGACACAAAATGGAGTGAAAGAAAGTTGCAGGTTTTGATAAGAAAAGATGAAAAACACTTCTGTTTCTATGTATTAGCAAGCTAATAGGCTGCTAACATGAAAGTTTTTTAATGAAAAAAACACTGTTGGACGAATGCAGTGTAGTAATAACACAAGAAGATGTATTAGCATATTGTATGCTAACTGGAAAATGTATGTAAACACAGGCACCATTGTTAGTATATTATTGACGCCAATTGTAAAACACGCTAACCAAGGTTACACTACATTAAAAATTACTACATTTTAGCAACACGTTTATTATATCTGCATGATCTCTGAAATAGGGTTGGGCCATATTTTGTACCGGTATACCGGTAAAGATAGATTCTCCCAAAAATGAAAATGGCTTATACCGGTTAAGTGATAAACTTATATATAAGATGTCATCGTGTCATCTTTATAAACACTGAACAATCTCCTCTTGAATCTCCGCGTGAATCGAAGTTAGTAGGAGTTAGCTTGTGTAATTGTGTGTGTGCGACTCAGGCTCGTATCATCACATATTTTACGGCTTTAATGTTTTACAGTGCCCGGTGACCACGTGGAAGTTCTACGTGAAAAAAATACGAGAAACACGTTTATTTTTGCTTTTGCATGAACCAAACAAGAGTGTCATGCAAAATATCTTCTTGGAATTGCATTGGTGACTACATCTTCCTTTGTCACCCATGTATTTATCTTCTTTGCATTAGTTTGTATTTAGTATTTACTTAGCATTTAGTTAGACTACTAGTTAGGAAGAACAATACTACATAAGTGTAGGTGACTACACAAATCTCTGCATCATTTCTGCATGAAATTACTTGATAAAATATATTTTTTTCAGGTTATGCCCCGTATCAAGTGGGATATTTCCCAGTAGTCTCAAAGCTGGTGCAGCTTGGCCAATGTCAAAGTAACTGTGTCGTTCTTATTAACATTTAAACAGGAAGAGTGCACGTGGTACACAGATGTATTGTTAGAAGGCATCTGTTTCTCATCATCCTGTCTTTTCTTTGTGTGGTTTTTGTCTTTTCACATGCATGTATGTATCAATACAAGATACTATATTATGTCATCGTCAAAGATCACGTATGTAAAGTCACTCAACAATTGCTCATGCTGTTTCCCATCACAGAAATGTTGGGACATGGCCACTGACAACTACCATGTTTGCCAGGCTTTCATGTGAGCATACAAGAATCCGGATAATGATAGCCTTTGGGGTTAATTATGCGTTGAAGCGACATGATATAACCGCTTCAAGAAGCGCCACTATGCACTTTATCCACTTTTTACATTTTAATAAATGCAATATATCACATACAACAACACAACATGAAGGACCGGGACAGGAGGACACAGGTTAGAAATACTAGCATGGCATGGCATTACACAGGCTTTGGGATTTCTGAAGTGGCCACCATTTTAACAAAAACAATCCACCGAGCTAACGAGACATCCTCCAATTTATTTATTCTAAAACAAAGACTCGGTTAGAACTGATTAGGGAAGAAGGACAAAGTAGCCAAAAACATACCACTGCCACACTAAATGAGAGGATAACTTTTTTCACTATGTCATGTCAGACTCTTCATCTATGGCTGACTTAATGTAGGTAATGTCTCTTCAATGAAACATTACTGATGCACAATAGTGACCAGAAGACAATATTCAATATTGTTACTAATAACAAGCCAAACTGCAATCATTTCTTAATTTTAAACTATTGTATCTACACACATTGTGGGCTTTATGTGTATTTCATCAGACTGAAACTTATTTTCTTACCACTGCCACACTAAATGAGAGGATAACTTTTTTTTTTTACTATGTCATGTCGGACTCTTCATCTATGGCTGACTTAATGTAGGTAATGTCTCTCAATGAAACATTACTGATGCATAATAGTGACCAGAAGACAATATTGAATATTCTTTTTACAAATAACAAGCCAAACTGTGATAATTTCTTAATTTTAAACTATTGTATCTACACACATTGTGAGCTTTATGTGTATTTTATCAGACTGAAACTTATTGAACTGAATTTTTTTTGGTGCTGTGGTTTATTGTTAAATCGGAATACTCTTGCTATATCCACAAAATCGTGTTTGCTTATTTTTTTTTGATCAAACTAACAACTCATGAGTATATTGTGCAGCTTGTGTGCTGTTTTCACACGGCTATGTCATGTCTGCATGTAGTATTGAACACTCAGCTACTCTGGACCTTTAAACAAATGAGCAGGCCCGGTCTGGCTTGGAGTCAATGCTTGCTGTTTACACTGCGCTTCCTGTGTGTCTGGGCCCCTTTGCCCCCACCCTTACGTCACCCTTTTGAGGGTGCATGAGGGACACAGCGTGGTAGAGGAGGGTGAGGAGGTGGGAAGCGAGCGATGAGGTAGTTCATTAGTCCTGCCTGGTTTCATTTCAAATGACATGCAGATCCTACTTGTGTTTCCTAAGTTTCTCTCATTTATTTGCGTTTTTAATGAGCATTTTTAAATAATTATTTTCTTATGTAAAATTTGGGCTGGTCTGAAAGCAGTAGCTGCAGTACTAGCATTAGTCATGCTAGTTTAAAACAAAATAGCAAAGCTCTGAGTTTTACTTTTAAGATGTGTAGCTAAGCCTGTTTTTTAATTTTTTTTTTTTTTTGTTCTGCACATCATATTATCAACTTTTATGCATTCTTTCTTACTGTCTTCCCTCTCTTGGCCTCATGAATATGACATGTCTTGTCCAGTTGCAATATATTTTTAATTTATTCGCCTTCTAGCTGGGAAAATAGCCTGACAGTGCTTTTAGATTATACTCTTGGACACGTTTTTAACTCATTTGCACTGGGATTTCTATTGCTTATTCATTAATATGCATATTTTGTGCTGCTGGTTATGAATGTTGGAAGGTTGAAGTGTTGCTGTGAGCGCTACATAACGCAGTGGGTATTTATAGCCTACCCAGGCAAAATAATAGGCTGTGAAATTGGATTTGCGCAAAATCACATTCTGTGTGGCAGCATTAGAAGTTGTTCCAGTTTTAACATTTTTAACATTTTCTCTGCATTGCCCAAATCAAGGTGACCTGCTGAAATGCTTTCTGGGTTGTTTTTTTTTGCTGATCACCTGCTGGTTCTCAACCTGCTAGTGTGCACACTGTGCTCATGCATGCATGCATGCAAGTGTACACCCGCCTCTGCAGGGTACTCTGTTTCTGTTTCTGCTCTTTGAAATTGGAAATGGGTGCATCTGAGTGCTTCAGGCATCGTCCTTCTGAGGTACCTGCAGCTGGGGGAGGGGGGGCTCAGAGTGAACTGAGAAGGCACTGATGAACAGTTTCCTGAACTTCTGATGTAGTTCCTGGGCAAAAGCAGGAATGGAGCATGTTGCTTTCAGCACTAAGATGCACTAAAGTGTTTTTCCATGTCCACCATTCTGGACTGAGTAAATGTGCATCAGTTTGTGAGAATGAATCATAAGAAACAAAATGTCACAGGAGGTCGAATGGCTCTCGGCTGCAGTGACTTCTCCCTCAGGGGAAGTCCGATTGCTGGAGTGTAAATAAAGCGGGCGTGCGACAACAGAACTGACAGTTCAGTTCATGGGTTGCTGATTTCATCATCCTATTTAGTACACCTGAACAAACGGTGGCAGAGTGTTCTCTTCAAAGCACCGCTCTCATTTGTGTCAACCTCGGAATTATTCCCTAAAGGAAATAAACCGTCATTTCACATGCTTTGTAGTAAATTGGAGTCATGAAGTGGATGCTAATTTCACATTTTGAGGTCTTATACAGCTATTGTGTTTTGATCTGACAAATCTTAAGTACCTTTGATCAGACTGTGTTACATAAAACTCCATGTAACAATATGATGATAGTATTACATTTTAAAATCAAAACCAATGCATTGCACATCTTCACGATGACATTGTTATGGCTTTACTCTCCGTCTAATGTTCAAGCTGCTCCTTTGTCTGGTAGCACAGACTGCATAAATCAGCCCTCATTTCAGTCTCTCTTGCCAAGCAGCATCAGCAGTCCTTTCCCTTAGCTTCCATCCCTGTCTTCCTTGGAGTTTCATTGGTATTCATTGCAAGACCCATCCTAGCACCAGAAGTATGTGTTGCAGGGCTGGGAATCTCAGGTTACGGCATGATTTACAATAACTTCTCCATTTGCTTTTTCTTCTTCTGTACCTTACATTTTTTCTGCCTCTAGTGCAGTAAAAGTTTATAGCAGCTATATTCTAATAATAACAATAAAACACAGCCAACATAAAGTTAAATGTTGCAAAATGTGCAGAAAATTATTAATTCCCATCCTTTACAGCTTTCATTCTTAGTGTTTAGTGCTGTGTTTTGGCTGTGCTCCGTCGCCAAGCAGAGACCACAACAAAGGCTGGCCCCCTGTCAGAGTACTTCACCGCCTGAGGAATCCTTACTTAATAGTGTCGTGCTTTGACACACAGTCTCATTCCCCAGCTGCCTGGTAGATCGCCATGACGTAGCTTTTTTGCTCACGCCTTGATGAGCTCAGACAACCTTTTCTCTTCAGGCCTTCTGGACATGTCAATGAATGAGTCTAATCATCTGGAATTAAAGGTCTCATAATATACAGTACTGTTCTTCAACGGAATCTAGCCTTGATGCAATATGTAGCTGACTGATGGATAGTTAATCATTGTTTTACGATGTGTAGGGAAGCCTCCTTTCAGCTGTCCTGATTATATATTTTTTCTTACATTCGATGCTTCATACAGTCATGCTGTTCCTGAAGTCATACAATTAAAAAAACAAAAGTAAAAAAGTCTCAATCGCTATCGCCAAAGGAGGGGGTTCAAATATGGGTTTACCTTGCCATGGACAAGCTATAGTAGTCTGGTGCTTGTGTTTCTACCAGAAAATTACAGTAACATTAGTGACCAGAATATAGAATTTGAATATGTTTTATATATGTTCATTCATTCATTCATTTTCTACCGCTTATCCTCACAAGGGTCGGAAGGTGCTGGAGCCTATCCCAGCTGTCTTCAGGCGAGAGGTGGGGTACACCCTGGACTGGTCGCCAGCCAATCACAGGGCACATATAGACAAACAACCATTCACACTCACATTCATACCTATGGACAATTTGGAGTCGCCAATTAACCTAGCATGTTTTTGGAATGAAGAACATGCAAACTCCACACAGAGATGGCCGAGGGTGGAATCGAACCGGGTCACCTCGCTGTGTGGCCTGCGTGCTAACCACTCGGCCGTTTTATATATGTATTGTAGTTAATTTAGCATCATCACATACACATGAAAGCACATGCATGTGGTGTCCAATCATTAGGATTGTTATGCGCAAGATTTTTTTCATTAATATTTTTTTCCATATTTTCTTATGAAGAGGCAGAGATTGATCACTGCAAATAAGTTTTGAGTGCATCAGCTTTTTAGTCAGCATGTTCGGACAACGTGTTCATATTCATAGTTCCTTTTCGAGGAGTTGAGTGTGCCATGCAAATAGTATTTGTAGTTGGCACAAAGAGATAATGGACTACTTCTGAAGTCTTCTAGCTTGCCATTGGTTGCAAGTTTTTCAATAGCACAGCAATGGTGTAGTAAATCTTCAGTGCGTCTCAACATCCGTGACAGTCGCCTACTGTCTGTGCCGGCAATAATTTACAGCGTGTTGCTGCAGTATTTACCCTGCGAGACTAAGCAGGAGAACCCGGTGCCAGAATGGGAACAAGGGCTTGAGGGTGCAGAGTGGACAAAGCCAAGTGTCCCCTCCGACGAGGGCCTTTGTTGGGCCGTCAAAGCCGGGCCAAACTAATGTTTGAGTTGGACATTGAAGTCCAAGCGGCCTGCCAAATAGTGAGTCATGGTTCGGAGTGACAATCCAACCTCTGGGGAGGTATTAGTTTGATTCAGCTAGAAGAAAGCCAAGCATTCTTCTCTTCATGCCTGTTAGACATAGTTTCTTCAAGAGCTTACATCACTGAATGGAATGAGGATTGACTGGTTGTGTTTCCTGCTTTTACATCGACATTTACCTGTTGTTTTCCTTCTCTGCCGCTCTGTTGGACCAGCTCCCCATGAAGTCCTGAACAGAAAAACAACTAGACCTGACCCAGAGGGGGCTAGCAGTCCCCAGAAGACCGCTCGGGGGATGGAATCGCCGGCAAGGAAAGACGCCGAGCGGAGACTGACCACCCCGACTAAAGCCGACGTGATCCCTGCATCTCCGGCGTCGCCGGCTTCACCTGCCCCCAGGTCCAAAAGAGGTAAAGTTCATCCGGTTCTCTGGAAATCATAATGGACTGGGCTGAGGTTTGATAATGCAGGCTCTTAGCCGTTCACTTTGCTGGAGTTAGCTCAGCTCTCTTGAGGCAACGCTGGTGCTTTAGTGAGGGAATAAATAAGTGAGCGCATTTGCTTTCAGACCTGCAGCCAAATCCAATAGAGCTGCTATACTCAATTGCTGGAAGAGAAAGCATCTTGAAGTCGAGATGTCCGTCCAGTGTCGACATGTACCACACACCTGCCGTGAATGCACTTGAAATAGGAATCACGGTTTAGTGACTGATGCTGATAATTCCCACCTTGAACCCTCCCTAGAAGCCATTAGCCCTCAGCTAATTATGAACTTGAAGAAGCACGTTTGAGTGTTTCGGGAATGTAAGCTTCTTTTCTTCCCCCTCCGGTCTTTTCATTTATCCAATAATCCATTCGCCGTGGTCTCAGACCGGCTTGAGGTGTTTTATCTTCCTATTCGGAGAAATAAATTGGTTAAATTCTTCCGATTCATTTAAAAATGACCTGCTTGTCCTCGTTAATTGTGGTCTTTTGCAGTCTCCAGAGGAGTTTTGAAGGGTTTAAGGGGGGAGCACTTTGCAGCCCCCTTAATTAGGCAAAGTGAATAGTCAGGCTATTAGCAGGATGAGATTGTTTTTGTGGTCTGATTACTTGCTATGGTCTGACAGCAGTGAATGGTTTCCAGTCATATTGTATTGTTTGTATCCATGGAAATAATTACTGCGGGAAAAGTGTTGTCGTTATTCTATTCTACTGAGTTTAGACAACCTCTCCTTGTATCCTGTAGTGGTGTCCAAGGAGGCGTCGATGGGGCGTTCGCGTGCACTGCGTTTTCCGAGTGTTCTGTGTGCTTTATTATGGCAACACCGGCACTTTGATAAATGATTTGATTAATAATTTGAGAAAGGTTCCTTGTTAACAGGGAACAGTCCAGGTTGAAGGAGTTCATTTATGTATTTCATTCATCATTTATATGTATTTTGAATTGTTTTCTGCATGTAAAAGTATAATTATTCTCTCTAAAATGTGATTTTGCTCAAATTTCTTGGTGATTGGATTAATTGGATTTACATTATTTCCGTAGGAACAAACGGCTTTGGTTTAGAAATGTATTAACGACTAAAACCAAAGTTCCTCTGTACCATAACAGCCAAAGCCTACACCTTCACTAGCTGTGATATATCCAAAGCTTTGTGCATGTGATGTTATGATGTCACTTGGAACAAGATGGTGCATGTGCAGCTATCCACAGTCCTATAAATATCAAAGTGGGTCAGGGGTATTTTTTTTTCTTTTCTTTTCTCGGGGAGGCCGCCTTGCGTATTGCTTACAGTTCACACTTCCCCCTGTTAGGTAGATGCTGCAGATGTTATTTGATGTGAAGCATCTGGCTTGTGATGACTGAGCTATAGGTGGGTGGGGGATATCCCACTAAGGGAAAAATAGCCTCTGGTATTTTGCTAACTAATAAAGCAGTATGTTGCATATCTGCTGATCTGTGTATAGTTTTATATTTCTTTGCAGGAATTTGATTATTACTATAGCATTGCTTATTATAATGTGCATGGCGTCCATTTACTGTAGCGAGCCATGAACCATGGCAAAAGTTATTCAATTATAAAATCAATAATATACTTTGATAACAAGCTCACTTGCTGGCTACACCTATTAGCAGCCCCACTGGCACTGACGGGAGGTTTCATTCCTTCCTCTATAGAACCAACACGCCCAGGTGTTGAGACAGAGGTACTGAGTAAACCAACCCTTTTGTCATCCAGTTTGGTAGAGAGAAAGTACGAAAACCAACTTCCAAGCACATGTCAATTTACCGAAGCTGGCAAAATTATTGAGTTAGTTTTTATATATCATGCAATTTATTGATTTATTGGTTATTGTGACGGGCCCAATAACAAGTGATGACATGAATAACAAGTTGGTGCAAGAAGCAAAGACACTGCTAAAGATTTGGAGTGCATGAGAAAGTAGAAAGGAAAACGTAAACAAAATGACAACATTTGACCGGATGGTGATTTAGTAACAAGAATGTTACACAACACGGGAGCAATAGACCTGCTATTGTAATAGCAGTAATATTACTAGTAGTAATACTAGAATATTACTATTAGTAATATTACTAATAATATTATTAGTATAATATTACTCCGCCAGAATTTATACCATTGATGTGAGTTCATTGTAAACAACAGGACACGAAGTGTAACACGCATGACTTTCATACACTCATTTCAAAGCACGTGCAAAGTTGCTGGATGCTAATTACTCACAATGCTTCAAATGTAGCTACTGTCATATTTTGGGGTTTAATAAACCATGTCAGGAGGTTGCCTACAGCCACAGCTGTTAATTGCTTTTGTAGACCAGGCACTCGCCGATTATAGAGACTGGGTGGTAAATTTAATATATTAGTTAATTGGAGCATTTATGGTGTACTGAAACACTTTTTAGGACTATATAATATGTGTTTATTACAATAGTACATACTGTACTATTCTGGTAGTAACAGTATTATATTATATATATATTATATAGTATACAATATTTCCTTAACATTGTTGTCCTGTGCTTGTCATGGCAGACATCATGAAGTCAGATGAGAGGCAGCAGCTGGCCAAAGAGCGCAGAGAGGAGAAAGCCAAATATCTGGGTAAGCTGAAACAGAGGTGCTTCATAAACAAGACACGGCATGAGTGCTCCCACTAGTGATTGGGGG
This sequence comes from Doryrhamphus excisus, assembly GCF_037039965.1. Classification (NCBI taxonomy): domain Eukaryota; kingdom Metazoa; phylum Chordata; class Actinopteri; order Syngnathiformes; family Syngnathidae; genus Doryrhamphus; species Doryrhamphus excisus. Next base: position 14,686,044 of record NC_136361.1, read on the forward strand.
GAAAGAGGTTTTGGGACAGGACTTGGAAAACCACTACTAGAGACACACTAGTATCGAACGCCTGCATGCACGCCCACATTCTTTTATGCTTCCTTTGCATGAGCTCAACCCTGTTCCGAGTTTGTGCCAGGTTTTCTAATTTCCAATTTATCCCCCCAAAAGATCAGACTATTGTTGTGAGCGGCAAGCGGTTTTGTTTAAACATGCAGCAACACCGCACTGCACTGCTTTGCATGATTGACACTTGCTTGTCTTCTCTCTCGCCTCCCCCACCAACCCCATCTGCAGAAGAACTCAGCAAGCTACAAGGTAAGCCACTCACCTTGTATTCATGTGAACGTGGTGATGGTGGTGGTGGTCCATTCCAGTTCATTTGGATCCATGTTCAGTTCAGTCCATGTTCAGTTTCTGGGCAATACATCAACAATGAGAAAGGAACTCGAGAATCCCAAGACATTAAAATGGATTTCATCTGGTGGTCTCATTGTAGTCATGTGCAAATAGCCCCTAAATTTAAGACATTGTCAAGTTCTTTGAGAATAATCAGAGGTATAAATTAATAATACCAGCATGGAAGAGGAAATCAATACAACCTCAACAGATGACTTCTACAGAATGAGATTTTACTATATAGGATGTGAATATGTGAGGCCAGGGGTAGCTTAGCTTAAGGTTATTCAGGTGATAAGCATGTGGGGGACTTGTTTTGCAAACAAGAGGCGTCTAGCCAGCAGAGTCATATTACAGTCAGTCTTACATTAATGTGTATCTTAGCAGAAATACATATGTATGTTAGTGTATTATTAGAACTAACATTAGTGGAATGATGGACACAAAATATTTCAGAAGTGCAATAACAATCCATATTTTCCCGACACTGCAAGCACCAGATGACTATTGGAATGTTATTCCTTTAAGTTTTGATGATATTGCCCAGCCGTTTAACCCTTTCACTCACATTTAAATGTAATCTTTCTTCATCGTGAACATCTTCCGTAGACCCATCACTCAGCCATCATTATAAAAGATATCAAATAATATTTTTTTATGTGAACTCCAGATTGCTATGGTAATTTCTGTGAGATTAAAATACAAAAATAACAACTCCAATTAAAATGTGGGCTTTTATGGGAAAGTCCAAAATGGGTCGCCGTCGGATTAATAACTTCCATTATGATTCGGAGCTAAAAATAACACGGAGGACCTAACTGACATAAAACTTCCATGAATTTGAGCTTACAGGAGTCGAAGGCATGTTGCGACGCCAAAAGATCATAACAACCTCTAAATGTAAGTAAGGGTGCGCTCATACAGGAACACATGTATGGGTGTCCAACCTGGACGGGTGGTGTCATTAATGCATTAATGATCATTCTTGCTGATATTATTGATAGATGCACTCTAAAATACAACTAAATCAGCAATGATGCACAAGTACAAAGCAGTTTGAGTGCACCCTAAGGATTCTGCGCTTTGTCATCGAATACAGTTGTGTTGTTGTGGAGAAAATACGGTGCGGATCAATCTAATTGGAGGATGTGTGGGGGGGAGAAGTGGGCAGGGCGCACCAGATGGGACCCATCTAATACCCTCAGTCAAGACTGGGATGAAAGAAGCTTGTGTTTACGATATCAGCTTAAAGGCAGATCTAAGAAGACTTATCTTACCCAGTCAACATGTTTCACATCGAGACTCGATAAACAAGAATAGAAAGGCATTCTGTGCTGGGGAGGGCATCAAAACTTCATCTCGTGTCATTTCATGACTTTACTGTGGTGAAATACGATCAAGTTGACCTGCCAATGCATCAAATATAATTCTCATGTGTATGGAGTGGAAAAAGGATATTACCTCAATTATTATATCGCGGCACACGTCTCACCTGGCTTTCCCTCTCTGTGGTCTTAGCGGCTAAGAAGAGTCAGTGGCTGGAGAAGGAAGAGAAGGCACGGCAGCTGAGGGAGCAACAGCTGGAGGAGCGACGCAGGAAGCTGGAGGAACAACGCATCATGGCCGAAAAGCGCCGGGCCGCCCTGGAGGAGAGACAGAAGCAGAAGCTCGAGAAGAACAAAGTATGTAACACTTTAACTTTATTTGTACTTACATTTGACCCACTGTATAAATCATGGGATTTATAGTTAATGTGGCAACTACTCTTTCCAGGAACGCTATGAGGCTGCCATCCACCGCTCAACCAAGAAGACGTGGGCCGAAATCCGCCAGCAAAGATGGTCCTGGGCCGGGAATCAGAATCAGAAGGAGAGTGAGTATCCGAGAAATATACAGTCAAATATGGCTGATGCTGTACTGGAATAGAAAGGCTTGCAATGCCTGTGTTGGAAGTCAAAGATGCCTTTTAGCCAATATTGAATTTTCCAATCCATTAAGCTGCTATATTGCAGCAGTTGCAGTAAGATGGTGCCCCCAGCTACAAGCAAATTATGGTCCTACAACAATGCCAGGACTGTAGAAGCACGATTGACATTCCCGAGGGTCCATGTCTCTTGTTATCATCTCAGGCCATATGCAAGGGGAATTAACGACAATCTCGCCCTTTCGTGCTCGCTCAATGATGATGAGCGTAAATAAACTGGAAGCGGCCGCTTGGGATTTGTTGAAAGATGCTCTCATGATTGGAGAATCATTAACTTGGTCACGTCATACCTCCAAGACAAGGTTGTTTTTAGTCAGCACGAGTTAGTTTTTGTGTACTATTCAGAAGTCCATTAACAATTCTGTGAATTTTAACAGATCAGATTTGCCGTCTGAATACTAGATGACAGCCCGTCTGCTATAATATAGTTTTCCCTCGTTCCACATCCGCTTCCTGTCAACTCTGTGTGTGAACGTGTGTATGCCGCTCTCTTGGCTTCTCAGGCAGATGCTCTGTTTCCACCGTCAACCTGCCCAAACACGTGGACTCAGTCATAAACAAGCGACTCTCCAAGTCCTCTGCCACGCTCTGGAACTCCCCCAGCAGAAGTAAGGCTACAAGTGGAATGACCAACCCTACCGACCTCCCCCACCCCCACGTTGAATTTAAAATGTGTCCATCACTCCTCCACCACCACCAGCGCCCGCCAACACTTCAAACATCAGTGTCGCCATTTTGTTGTCCTTCCACCGTGCTTCTGAAACCCTTTTTCTTTTGTAAGGTTTTGTGGTTTGATGCACGGCCTCTGCATGATTGCACATTAAGTTGCATATTGTGCTTATTTATTGTTGTGTTGTCTTGTGATTGGTTCATTTTCTGTGGGGGTTTCATTACTGGTGTCCATTGCTCTATTTTTGGATTGCGGGCCATAAATGACTTATACTTTGACTCGACCTTTCTTCATGCTTCAGTTGAGAGCATCATTTTTGTTACCAAGGTGTGCCTGGAAGAACTTTCAGAGGTTAGCGACTGAGTCAGCATTTTGGTGAACGTAGCTAATATATTCCGAGGATGAAGAAGAGCTGCTGGTAAAAAATAGATGTGTCTTGTCGCAGCAGCACACACATCTTTCACACCGTGGTACCCGAGTGCTAGTGCAGGTTGCTTTACCAAAAATAAATGCTGATACTTGCAATGCGGACAACGGTATGGTTGAAAATGTGCTGACTCACCATTTAGACAGGCGTCTTCACAGTTATTGTGTTTTTTTTTTGAGTGCGACAGTTAATCCTTTTCTCTCAACTCGCAGCCCGCAACCTCACGCTGAGCCCATGGGAGAGCAGCATCGTGGACCGCTTGATGACGCCCACCTTGTCGTTCCTGGCTCGGAGCCGCAGTGCCGCCAGTGTGCTCCCCAATGGAAAAGACGGGCGTAAGTCGCAACCACAACAGCTGTCCGAAAGCACATCTAATCAGTTGCAACTTTGTAACAAAACATCTTCTTTAGAGTCTCCGCTGTGCCCCCGCTCGTCCTCCGCCAGCCCGCTGACGCTGTGCGCCCATCAGCCCCACCACCGCTGCTCCGAACGCTGGAGGGTGACGTCCAGCACGCCTGATATCCCTCAGCGCCAACACAGACGCAGCTCCACACCCGTACGTTACACAAAGCCCAAACACATAGTTGTCAAATGTTTTACATTGTGTTGGACCGTCTTGCACCAGGTGGACAGGACCAAAAAAGAGAAGAAGGACAAGGAACGGGAGAATGAGAAAGAGAAAAATGCTCTGACAAAGGAGAAATTCCTCAAGAAGAGGCAGTCTCTTCCCAGTATGAGACACAGACCAGACCTGAGGTAACACACATACCCAATTATCTTTTTAAGACATTATTTATATTCATTCAACACAAGATTGGCTTGAGAACGAGTTACAGTGCGGTGTGTAACAAACTACATGCTTTGTGCTCAATATTGGCTACACTTGTTGATCGCTTGACTCTCGCTACTATCATTAATGCTAGAGATGCTATTTTAACGTCTACTTGGAAGTTGGAAGAGGGGGTGGTCGATCAACAATCAAAACAGGCTACTGCTGGCCGAACCACACCAAAATAACATAAACAAACTCAACACGCACATAATTGATCATCTGAATGCGACAGTAATAACTAAACAATGTGGTGGTCTTATTAATAAGGGTGGAACTCCGGGTATTCCGGTTTCCTCCCAGGAAGTCCTCCCTGGAGTTTGCATGTTCTTCATTCCAAAAACATGCTAGGTTAATTGGAGACTCCAAAGGCAAAGGTCCATAGGTATGAATGTGAGTGTGAATGGTTGTTTGTCAATATGTGCCCTCTGATTGGCTGGCGACCAGTCCAGGGTGTACCCCACCTCTTGTCCAAAGACAGCTGGGATAGGCTCCAGCATACCCCTGTGACCCTCGTGGGGATAAGCGGCTCAGAAGGTGGATGGATGGTTTGCAAGTTAGCAATATCACTTAGAAACATCAATGAAAGCTTTTTTGAAAAAAATTAAACATCCTAGTACCTTAAATAAATGGTCTGTATGAGATTCATTCATTCATTCATTCATTTTCTACCGCTTATCCTCACGAGGGTCGCGGGGGTGCTGGAGCTTATCCCAGCTGTCTTCGGGCAAGAGGCTGGGTACACTCTGGACTAGCCAATCACAGGGCACATACAGACAAACAACCATTCACACTCACATTCATACCTATGGACAATTTGGAGTCACCAATTAACCTAGCATGTTTTTGGAATGTGGGAGGAAACCGGAGTACCCGGAGAAAACCCACGCATGCACGGAAATAACATGCAAACTCCACACAGAGATGGCCGAGGCCGGAATTGAACCCTGGTCTCCTAGCTGTGAGGTCTACGCGCTAACCACATGATCACCGTGCAGCCCCGGTCTGTATGCGATATAAAACACAAGTTATGAAGAAAACAGTGCCATCTGGTGGTGCACTAATAGTTAAAACCATGTACATTTCTACTAGAATGAGAGCATATTTGTCACAGTGTTGACCTCAGATTCCCTCTCATTACACTGTTGTGCAGTAATCACATGTTTCATGGCCAGTGGAGGTAAAGAGAGGAAAGCCCCCATTGGAGTGGTCATCTCGTCTTTCATCCTCAGGCCACACAATAAATGACAGCTGTGGGGTGCAATGGGAGGAGAAAAAAAAGTCAGCAAACAGAACAAAGAGCATGAGTGAGCTGTCAGTGCCAGAGGCCTAAAGTGAGTGAGCGTAATGATGTAATCCCTAATGGTTTGCATGGAGGATAATGCACTTCCATGGATGATGTAATGGTTGAGTGCTTTAGCTAACTTTCTTCAGGATATGTCTTCAAAAACAAAGAAAAACTAAGCGTCACTCTGTATGAAGTGCCTCATTCTATTTTATTTATTTAATGTGAACTCGGGCTGCGTGGTGTTCAAGTGGTTAGCATGCAGGCCTCACAGCTAGGAGACCCGAGTTCAATTCCACCCTCGGCCATCTCTTTGCATGTTCTCCCCAAGCATGCGTGGGTTTTCTTCGGGTACTCCGGTTTCCTCCCACATTCCAAAAATATGTTTACATGTTTACCCCGCCTCTCGCCTGGGATAGGCTCCTGCACCCCGCGACCCTCGTGAGGATAAGCGGTAGAAAATGAATGGATGAATGAATAATGTGAACTCCATTTGTGGTACAGTCCGAGCCCGCTATCAAGACCGCGGCCATCATCACCGGTCACGCTCAAAGGCAGGCCCGCCTCCCCGAGCCCTGCCAGTTCCCCGAAACCTCCATCTGCACGCAGCAGCCCATCGACCCCGAAAGGTCGGCCCAGGAGGGCGAGGACCCCCGCCAGGGTGGACCACCGCACCTCCTCACCCGTCCCGCTGGAGAGAGTGAGGGAGCCTCGCAGATCGGCCACCCCTGACAACAGCCGCTGTGAGTCCAACAATTCCTGAAGAACCCGCATTAACGTAAACCACCTCATGAAAACTTTCCATTGCATCATCGTTTATCCTCTTCCAGGTTCCCCTGTGGTTCCTGCTGTACAACCTGCTTCCAACATCTCAGATTCGTCCGCAGCCGCTGCATCGCCCAAGCCACCCAGGAAAGATGCTCCTTCATTTCGGGTATCTTCCCCTGCACCCTCCCCGTCCGCCAAGCCCATGGCAGGCACCAACGACCCAGAGGAGGCCGCACGCATCCTGGCTGAAAAGCGGCGGCAGGCTCGCGAGCAAAGAGAGCGGGAGGAACAGGAACGACGTGAACAGGAGGAAAAGGAGAGGTCAGTTCTATCAAGTGATTTTATGGGTTTACAAAATAATTAATCATGAACGAATCATTTGCAATGATATCTGAAAATTGTTACTGTTTTATTGAAAGGAAGATAAGACTAAGGATTTTATATACATGTATATTGAAATGTTAAATTAAAGTAAAAGACAACACGTCTGAAAATCTACTTACTGAACACTAGACTTAGAATATTTGAATCACACTAACTGTGTTTTTATGAGCAACACGGGGTTGCATTCAAAGACACAACGTAACATTAAGTTTAATTCACGTTTTGAGTTTTTTTCTACAGAGATTTCCGATCATACTTAAATTCATCACATTACGTGTTACAAAGTGACAGATAAGAATATCCACTTGGTTTTTGGCATAAAAAAGACATTGTGATGTCCGGCGTATCCCTGAATGCATCTCGTAGTCATCTTGTGACAATGAGGAAGTGTCATTCCAAGACTAGAGTATGTGGTGTTGGAATTGCATTGTTGTTGATGTGTTCAGGTTCAGAATAAGGCCTAAATTGAATTAATATGAATAAAATTAAACAGCGGGCTGCACGGCGGTTGGGTGGTTAGCGCGCAGTCCTCACAGCTAGGAGACCGTAGTTCAATTCCATTGTCGGCCATCTCTGTGTGGAGTTTGTTTGTCTATATGTGCCCTGTGATTGGCTGGCGACCAGTCCAGGGTGTACCCCGCATCTTGTCGGAAGACAGCTGGGATAGGCTCCAGCACCCCCGCAACCCTTGTGAGGATAAGCGGTAGAAAATGAATGAATGAATTACTTAATTAGTTAAACAGTTATGCATGTTTGATGCTCATAAACAGGGACACATTAATAGTCACATAGGGAACCATAGTAGGGAAATAATGTTTTTTGTCTCAATCTTGTTTTCATCTCAATTCCCATGTTTTCCTCAGAATCCTAAAAGAGGAGCGACTGGCAAGGGAGGCAGAGGAAGGGCGGCGCCGCGAGGAGGAGGCCCGCACTATCGCCGAGGAGCAGCAGAGGCTGAACGAAACCCGACGGCTACAGGAAGAGAAGGAGGCCCAGGAGCGGGCCAAAATCGAGCACGAGGAGAATCTTCGTATGCAGAAACAGGTATGAGCATCAAGCACCAGTGCCCCCCCCGCCAGTGTGCTTATGTGGGGTTCAGTAGGGTTTCTTTAATATGCAAGGACATGCTTACATTTGTAAAGTGCCTTTACAGTTTCTATACACTCCAAACATCACAAACATGGATTTATAATTCATTTAAATAAACAGGAAGATAAAGACAAACGTCACATTGTGATTATTAATTCGGATGTACAATTTGCTACATTTAAGTATGCTGGAAAATACCCTGAAAATAACCTCAAATTTTTACCTCAATAATTTACCTCAAATTAGCCTGATTTAATTTGATTGACATAATCCTGTCCCGTCATTATCTTTCTATTCATTATATACAGTAAAGGATCCTATTCCTTGAATCCAGAGTTTAACCTTTGAGCTTTGTCGCCCTCTAGTGGCCATTCGCATTATTGACATTTCTGGTTTAAATTATTTTGTCTAAGTGTTGCGTTGCATGGTCATAAAGGTTCAAATGAGTTGTTTTTCCGAACAAAAATATCGCCTCTGTGGTGTGCTGGAGAGCGATAATTGCAGGGAGCAGCCACACCCGGAGCGTGGCATGCCGACTTGGCCCCAAAGTGTTTGCTCCCTTCTTCTGCTTCTTCTGCCGTTAAAAAAAAAAACTGTGGTTGTGATTTGAAGAAAGAAGAAGCCGAGGCTAAAGCTCGCGAGGAGGCGGAGAAGCAGCGTCTGGAGAGGGAGAAACACTTCCAGAAGGAGGAGCAGGAGAGGCTGGAGAGGAAGAAGGTAGGAGCGTCCTTTGTTTTTGTTAACCGTTGCACTGCTGCAGCTGACAACCATTTCATGAGGGGAAACTGACATTGAACATTACACAAGTATGCTGGCTCTTTTCCAAAAACTTAAAAACAAGCTCCCTGCAGTCCCTCGGTGGTGGTATTACATTCTCTGGACACGTTCTCTCTCCCGTGTCCCTGGAACTTAGATGAATGATGTTCCAGGCTTATCCGGGATTGGGTGTCTGCATGCCATGATTTAATAGAGCTTGATACGAGCGTGTGTGCAGTTAAATATAAAACACACTAGTAGGGGGAAACTGGTCATCTGAGGTTGTTTGCTTATGCTGGCTCTGTAGTGCAAAAGGCACTGATGCATGCAACAATGCCAGATTCTATGTCAAGATGGTTCTCTAAGCAAACATACCCAATACTCATTTTTCACAAGATATAACAATATGAAATAAATGTACAAATTGCATGTGTCACTGTTATACAAGAGTAACCGTTCTCAATATTAGGTAGGGATGTTGCCATCAGGGTTTTATGCTACTGATGAGTGAAATCGGCCGATACCAAAACCGATCACACAGATGAAGTTCATTCATTCATTCATTTTCTACCATTTATCCTCACGAGAGTCGCAAAGGTGCTGGAGCCTATCCCAGCTGTCTTCGGGCGAGAGGCGGGGTACACCCTGGACTGGTGGCCAGCCAATCACAGGGCACATATAGACAAACAACCATTCACACTCACATTCATAGCTATGGACAATTTGGAGTCGCCAAACCGGAGAAAACCCACGCATGCATAGGGAGAACATGCAAACACCAAATCCGTACTGAAGTAGTATTCATCCCCAAATTTTTTCCACACTCGAAGTACAGCGGGTTGTAACCATTGCCCGACGGTTGATCACATAGCGAGCCTCGAAAACTCAAGGGCTCCCACGTGTCCCTCCCCTAATGCCTCCCTCCTCCAAATGCCCCACCAATCTAAAGATTGTTTAAAGCGCCACCATAGTGAGGCATCTTTTATGCCAGGAGTCATGAAAAAAATCGAGAAAAAAAAAGCAAAACATGCAGTTTGATACTCGCTGACCTGAGAATGAAGACCCAAAGAAAATGTAACTCCCACCCCCTTTAGTTGTCTTTTCAGGCTTGCTGAGACAATGTCTTGTAATTTGTTTGTCATGAAATGCGAGTCCTTTGCCCTCTTTCGGAAAAAAATTCCACTAAAATCCAAAGAAAAAGCAAAACATGCAAAACTAAGGTCTTGGAAATTGTGACAATGAAGACACTAAATCCTAAGACAAAAAAAGACAAATGCTTTGAGGCTTGTTCATATGACGATTAGCGTTTCCCCCCCACCCCAAAAATTACATTTTATGTTCCTAAAAAACCTGCACATAAACAACAGAACCAATGTTGTAATAGCAGTAAAGCATAGTGCAGCACAGCAAGTGGAACAACCCACAGCTGTGTGCTTGATTGCTCAGGACGTCTCCGTTGGAACTACTGCCATCTTGTGGCGTTAATAAAAACTACATTAGGAGCTGTTAATGGGGTTTTTTTTTTTTTTAACTTGGCTGTTTTTTTGCTAGTATTTAGGGCGATTTAGAATAGCATTGCCGACATTGGTGGTTCCACTGTGGCATGAAAGCAAAGAGTAATGTAGTCATGACTTTTTGACAGTTCTAGCTCCTGCTGCCAACCCATAATAATAACAATAAAGATGTTTTATGAAGCGGATAAGAGTTGTATTCCATGTATTCTATAAACAACCAGCGAGATGTGATATTTATGACTTTTTTCCCCAGCGCCTGGAGGAGATCATGAAGAGAACACGCAAGACAGATGGAGGCGACAAGGTACGCTGAATCTTATGGATTATTAACTCACAATAATATCTACAATAAAAAATATGACATTTTCTTTACAGAAAGAGTCAAAATCTCAAGTCAGCGACAAAGAAGCAGAAAGCAGCAAAGGTGAGTTTTGACCAGGAAGTGAATTGAACTTGATATTCTTTAACACCATCACACAATGCGAGACTGGCACTATCACACATTCCCTCTTATTTAGCAGACGGCCGTCTGTCATCCAGCTTGTAGTTGGTTTTTTTGGTTTCATTTATTTCGATTTTATTATTCTACCCGTGCCTCTCATATCCTGCACAGCTGCAATTTGTGTTCTCCTCTGCACAATGGGACCCATGTGTGCTGTTTTTTTTTTTTTTCGTCCTCACTACCGGCCGGGACTGTGGGACGGGCTTAGGAAACATTCAATGAGAAGAGGACTCACAAAGTTTTGCGTTTCTTTTGTAAACGGCAAGCTAAAACGGATCTCTAAACTGTGGATGTCACTTCCTGTCTGCCTCCTGCAGCTCCCCCAGCATATTTATAGCGTATTATTTATGTCTTAAATCAGGGGTCTCAAACACGCGGCCCGTGGGCCAAATGTGGCCCGTAGGACACTAGTTTGAGGCCCCCGCCTTGATATGAAAGTTTAATGTTAGTGCGGCCCGCGCAAGTTTGATATGGATGCTGTATGGTATCATGTACCCAGAAAAAATTATTACGTTTGATTAATGTTCATGTTAAAGGTTAAATAACTGTTAATAGTTATCCTCCCTATCCGTGTGGAAGTGGTAAGTTTTTGGCTTTTTAAGTTTAAAGGAAATAACTTGAAGGCTACCGTTTAGGTCGCTAGCTCTCTAGTTTGCGAGTTAGCATGTGTCTCAAGACCCTGCAGTTGCGTAATATGTTGTAACTAAAAAGAGTATAAATGTGACTATAGTCGTGTTTTGTCATGTCTACAGGGCTCTAATAATGCTTTGTTCATTTTAATCTGAAAAAAATAATTTGTCTACCCACCAACTATATGTGGTTTCTTAAGTTTTTATTATTTGCCGTTTTATTATTATTATTATTATATTTATTTATTACTGATTGATTGATTTTCTTTATTCTTGATTTGTTTATTTATTTTTCATCTTATTTTGTGTAGAAAAATAAAAAAACAAGATATTTGAGAACAGTGGAATGTTTTATCAGAGCTTTTATTGTAGAAAATTGGAAGCAAAGCGACGTTTTTTAAATTTTTTTGTTTTTAATGAATGCGGCTTTTTTGGGGGGGAAAACCTGATGCGGCCCAGTCTCACCCAGACCCGAGTTCCAGTGGCCCCCAAATAAATTGAGTTTGAGACCCCTGTCTTAAATGGTTTATTTACTATTGTTATGTCTACTATATTGGGTAATATCATGTAAATTTTGCAGATAAAGTATTTTATGTGACAAACAGTCTGGCCTTTTTGTTCCAGAATCTGCTCACTGTCAGCCGAGGTCAGAGGTCAACGTGGTCGCCAACAACAATAACAAGACAGAACATGGACAGAGCGGCGTGAGACAAAGGTCAAAGTCAAACCCCTTCCTTGTTGTCAAGCGATGTGAACCCTGTAAAGCTCTAATACAGGAGAACCCCAAAACCTTTAACAAATATGACTTGGTCTTGGTTTACAGCCCCCCAATCCAAACGGTGAATGGAGTCCAGCTCGGCGGGAGACACGAGAATGGCTTGTCCACTAAAGGAGACGCGACCAGCTTAGAGGACATCATCATCAACGCCGCCAACGGGGCACGGGGCAAGTCCGAGACCAATATGGCTCCTGAGGACATCCTGGGTTTCGAGAGTGATGAGACCTTCATGAAGAAGGCGGGGCCACTGAAACCTCAGCATGTCGCAGGTAATATAAAAGTACAAAATGACCAACGATTGCGCAATACTTGATTCTCAATTTTCTGTGAGATGCATGATTGCTTTTTTTTTTTTTTTAGCTCTCTGGCTTTCATGTTGTTTTCACCTCTAAATGCACAATACTTGCACACAATGCTATATACTGATAGCATAAGCAATGTAGTAGGACAATCCTGCGCAACATAACTAGCTTTCGAGGTTAATAACGGCATGTAATGGGAATTTTTCTTATTGCATAAAGCTGGAAAACTTTATACGTTTAATCTTGCACAATGAGACAAAAAAATATAAAAATAGTAGCACAGGCAACACAACAGGCGGTGCGAGTGTTGACATGTCCAGCCTTTTGTGTGCATGGTTGTTGCAGTAGAAGAGTTATCTTACACAAACATACACACACAGTCACGTACATCGTACATCGCTCAAGATCGGCTGACTCGGAGCCCGGAATTCCTCTGATGGCAAAAGCGATGAGGAGACTCTATCCACGGTCGCAGGGGGCTTAGAAACCGGACTCTTCTCGCAATTAAGCACCCCCCCCCCCTCTTCTAGCCACATGCATATCTTCACCTGTTAGCCTGACGACAAGCCAGCAGAGGAGCGTTTTATTGAGAGGCCCATCTGTCTTTTCCCAAAATCGTATTTCAGTTGGCATCTGCTCATCACTCCCGGCGGATCTTCACTTGTCCAATAAAACCCCAACTATCCCTCTTCTCGCTTTTCACTCGTATAAGTGCGGACACGTGAGATGGCTTTGACCCCGGCGCTATTCCTAAAGATACCGAGTGCTGACACAAATTCAAACCACTCTCTAAAACGTTTGCACATTTTTTTTTTTTCCCCCTCACAGAAGTGCTGTGATGGCACGGCGGTCCCGCGTCAATACGTCTCTGGCCTCACATGGGGAAGCCTACCGTGTTCTGACCCCTCGGTATACGTCTGTGAAGATGAATGAAGCGGAGGGCGGGGTCACAGATGAGGAGCACCGCCTGACAGGATGCGAGAAATAATTGCGTGCACCTTATTCCACGATGACGGTATCGTCCTTTGTACGGGACAGTACTGCTAATGCTACACAAGTAATGCACACATGAACAAAAGGAAGGACAGACATTATGAGGTAGAAAAAAAACACTCAAGCGATTTCCTGTATAAACATGTTCATAGCTACTATGAATGAGTGTACACATACGATAGGGCAAATACACATAAACAGATTCCTATTTAAAAGCATTGGATCTTTTTCTTTTTCATGACAAATGTGCATGGTTTTGCTCATTTGCATCTGGACTGATCCAGATGTGTGTGTAAATGTTATAAATATATTTTGACGTGTGCTGTAAGGTGCTAGGGAAGTCTTATTAAAAAAGCAAACTGTCCAGTCTGTGGTGTTACTTGTTTGGAGGACAAGCTAACACACAAAAAAGTATTTCCAAACTTCCTATAAAATCAATTTCATTAAAAAAAAAGACAAATTAACGGGATAAATGAAGATTTAAGGTTACTTTTACCTTCACTGAAGACATGATTCTTGATGTGAAGCTTCCCAACGACACGATATGACAGTGAGATCAAGTTATTCCTCTTCAACACCACCTTCCTGTTTTGCCATGAGTTATTTCTTAATCTTATAATAACATGTGACAAAACAGGAAGGTGTTGAACTTGCTGCCGTAACACGTCTTTGGGAACAGTCACACATCTTCATTCATTCATTCATTTTCCTCATGAGGGTCGCGGGGGTGCTGGAGCCTATCCCAGCCCTCTTTGGGCAAGAGGCCCTATGGACAATTTGTAGTTAACCTAGCATGTTTTTGGAATGTGGGAGGAAACCGGAGTACCCGGAGAAAACCCACGCATGCACGGGGAGAACATGCAAACTCCACACAGAGATGGCCAAGGGTGGAATTGAACCCTGGTCTCCTAGCTGTGAGGTCTGCGCGCTAACCACTAACCACACATCTGCAATGAAGGTAAAATGTTCATTTATACCTTTCATTCGTCATTTATAAACATTTACAATTGTTTTACGCATGTAAAAAAAAATACTGTTGGTTAATATTTTAGATTTGGATTTACATTTTTTCTATGGCAAAAATGAACTTGGTTTTCCTCTAATATTTTTGGCTAATGAATAACAAAAAACTGATGCTCCACTGTATCACAATCATTCCTCGACACTACGGCCTATTACTAGTGGGTTTTTGGGGCCCACATTAAGCATATTCAAGCATAAAAATGGCTGAATGAACAAAAATGCAAATATAAGGCATTCGGAAGAAGCACTCAAATACAAGTTGTTTATATCTGGTACCGGTCACTAGGTGTCAGCAATGTTGCATTGATGAGGCAATGACGACTTGCTGTGTGACTTCTGATGCTAACATGTGGTCTATATTAATTCACGTACCACAGTTGGGTCGGGAACCATTCATTCATTCATTTTCTACCGCTTTTCCTCACGAGAGTCGCGGGAGATGCTGGAGCCTATCCCAGCTGTCTTCGGGCGTGAGGCAGGGTACACCCTGGACTGATCACCAGCCAATCACAGGGCACATATAGACAAACAACCATTCACACTCACATTCATACCTATGGACAATTTGGAGTCGCCAATTAACCTAGCATGTTTTTGGAATGTGGGAGGAAACCGGAGTACCCGGAGAAAACCCACGTATACACGGGGAGAACATGCAAACTCCACACAGAGATGGCCGAGGGTGGAATTGAACCCTGGTCTCCTCGCTGTGAGGTCTGCGTGCTAACCACTAGACAAGGGATGACTGTACATTTATTTACATTCATTAATTTTCTACCGCTTATCCTCACGAGGGTCACGGGCGTGCTGGAGCCTATCCCAGCTGTCTTCGGGCAAGAGGTGGGGTACACCCTGGACTGGTTGCCAGCCACTGTACATTTGTGTAAAAATGACATTCACTATACAGGATGTATGTATTAGTCATAACAAAGCTTTCTTGGCTTTTTCACAATACTGTAGACATCAGTATACACGTACAGTAGTATACATTTTATTGTAGTAGTACTGCACAGTGGAAGCAGTTGCTGCCAGTCAATCAGTGGCAGCGAGTGTTTGCATACATGCTGTGACAGCTGAATTGCATTAGATATTACTGATGATGCCCCCTCTTAGGAAGTGCCAGTGTGTGCTATTTTTGGACTTATGTGATTGACAAGACTTAACTGGCCTCCTACCGTATGTGAAGGATGCATACAAGCTAATAGCAAACATATGGAGGAGCTTTTATGCGTTCAAATTATCTGATGCAGAAAGCCGGCGTACTCCATTTCCACTTGGAACCACAACAGACTGTTTTTTTTTTTTTACAAAGACATCACTCTGTAGCGCTCGCACACTTCCGTGAACAAGATGTAAAGCAGTGGCCAACGCTTTTCCATCACATGACCTCAGTCATGCAGTGCTGGCTGTCCTGGCCAGAGGGTGCTGCTGATGGACAGCGTATCCTGTTGCCGGTTTGATGCCACCAATGCGTCAACAAATCTAAACAGCCAAATGACTTATTTTTAAATGCATAATCTTCTTGGTTTCTAGGGCTTGGTGGTGGTGGTGGGGTCGATCAAGCTAATGCACTTTAGGGGGGGGGGGGACTGAGGATTAGAGGACACTATTTTTAGGGAGGTGTCAGCAAAGCAGTGCCGGGGTTTTCGGAATATGTTCATGCAGGATGAAGGCCGGAACAATAATAAAAGAGTGGAATTTCTGTAGGAGGCGGGATATGGGGGGGGGGGGGGGGGGTCAACCAAAAGACACTGATGTTCAAAGGGTTTGTTTGACTGATAGAATAAGACTTGACTTGACATAATACAGATATCAGACCGCGTGTCGAATAATACACACATAATCAGCCCCATAAGTCAATGTCAATATGGCTTATTTTAATAATTATTATACTCCTTCACTTAAAAGCCACAGTTTGTACCATATTTTGTACTACTTTATACTATATGACAACAAAATGTGGTATTTTAACGTATCTTTTACTCTGTTTACTTGTTTTTATTCAACTCAACTTTTCTGTAAAGTGTCTGAGTATTTTGAAAAGCGGCATACAAATAAAATGTATTATTATTATTATTATTATTATAATTAAAATAAGTCCAGGCTTTTCCACAAATATTCCGGACCTCAAAAAGGAGGTTTTTATGTCAAAGACATCATTGCTAATGTTAGCATAGCATACTAGTCTTGTGGCAATGACAGAAAAGCTAATGTTAGCATTGATTCTAGCATCATGCATAAAGCAGTCTGAACAGGTCTACAACGTAGGGGGACCAGCACAGGAAAACCAGCATAGACCAGCATACATTGTGTTTTCATGCTGGTAGCTGGTCTATGCTGGTCTTGAGGACCATACCAACACGGAAAACAAAACAGACCAAGCATACCAGCACGAAAACACACAATATGCTGGCACACAAACAGCGATGTTAGCATTGATGCTAGCCGTGAAACAAAACAATGTCCAGGTTGGTCTACCAATATTATCATTGCAATATAACACAAGCTGTCTAGATGTGGTCTAGCTGGACTAGACCGTGAAAGGTGTCTGTGCCGAGACACAAATCTTACAAACCGCGATAACAGAAAGACTATTTATGCTAGTGCTAACTAGCAACACAACACAATGCTGGACTGCCATTAAAAGGTGTCCGCGTTTGTCCACAAATCTTATAGACTGCAAAAGTAGGTGAGTGCATTGTTGTGGCAAGGATGCTAATGCTAGCATTGACACTAACACTAATGCCAACACAACACAACACAAAGAGTCCGGTTTTAAGACCATAAGTACAGGTGACTGGGACTGGAGAGAAATGCTAATGTTAGCATTTACACCAGTGCTAACAGTCTACTTTTAAATGGTTTTGGTGACCTTAGTAGGTGACTGGGTGTCATTGCGGCACTTATGCTAGTGCTAACAGAACGCATGGTGTCCGGGCTGGTCTACCAATATTATAAAAACAACTTTTGAAATATTATTTCAAAAGTCGCTAACGTTTTTGGTGATACCAGGAATTATGGTAATGCTAGGATTGACGCTAACGCCAACACAACACAAGGCTATAAAAATGATAGACCACAAACAAAGATGGTCATTGCCGTCATGACCAGGATCAGGTCTTGTCACTATTACGGATCGCAAATGTAGGTGACGACGGAGATACTAGTACTGCGCCATTTGAAGTATTTTAAAGATGTTAGTTTAAGGTCACGTTCTTACATAGTGCTTCTTTAACTGGTGTGACACTTGACTTTAAACTTGACCACAATTAGTCACGCCTTTCTCTTGGTCAAAACTGGCATCTGTCCAGTCCAGTCCAGTCGTCCCCGAAATAGCTGGCGTCACATGCGCCCCTTAGTGTTCACCTAAAATATTTATGGTTGTATTACCTGCTCAGCCTCTTTTCCCACCCTGACAGTATTTCCTCTAAAGCAGGGGTCTCAAACACGCAGCCCGCGGGCCAAATGTGGCCCGCAGGACACTAGTTTGAGGCCCCCGCCTTCATATGAAAGTTTAATGTTAGTGCGGCCCGCGCAAGTTTGATATGGATGCTGTATGGTATCATGTACACAGAAAAAATTATTACGTTTGATTAATGTTCATGTTAAAGGTTAAATAACTGTTAATAGTTATCCTCCCTATTCGTGTGGAAGTGGTAAGTTTTTGGCTTTTTTTAAGTTTAAAGGAAATAACTTGAAGGCTATCGTTTAGGTCGCTAGCTCTCTAGTTTGCGAGTTAGCATGTGTCTCAAGACCCTGCAGTTGCGCAATATGTTGTAAATAAAAAAAGTATAAATGTGACTATAGTCGTGTTTTGTCATGTCTACAGGGCTCTAATAATGCTTTGTTCATTTTAATCTGAAAAAAATTATTTGTCTACCCACCAACTATATGTGGTTTCTTAAGTTTGTATTATTTGGTGTTTTATTATTATATTTATTTATTGATGATCTGATTGATTGATTTTCTTTATTCTTGATTTGTTTATTTATTTTTGTAAGTCTCACCCAGACCTGAGCTCCAGTGGCCCCCAAGTAAATTGAGTTTGAGACCCCTTGTGTAAAGAATGCAAACTCGCAGTTTTGGGGTTATGGGGTGGTGTAGTGGGGTGGCGTCCAGACCAAAGAGGCCCACTCAAGATAAGACCACCACCTCTGGGGTTCTGTGAAGATGGCACAGCCATCAAAGGCTGAGAGCTCAACCTCTGCTCAGTGTTTATGCTCACGCCCTCTTGAACGCCACATGAAGCAGAGCGTATCTGCTCAGCAACAGGCAGTCGTGGTGGGTTTGTGGGGCGGGTGGGTGGATAGGGGTGCACAGCTGCTCTCAGATGACACTACATTAATGAAAGGCCACAGGACCTTTCTGGATCCCCGGCAGAGCTGACAGAAGCTCTCAGTTATTTCCATGGGATGTCTAGCTAGGAGGAGATGCCCCCAAGGGGCCACAAGCCATCCAGGGTGGTCACTGTCGGTCAGCTGCCGGGTGATTGTCACAACCTGACGGATGAAGACTCCCAAGTGTTCGATGTTCCATCAAACTTGGGTATTTTGGGGGTCTGACCTCAGTGGGCGCACTCTAAAGCTGCAACAGTGGCTGTTTCAATAAAAGGGCGCTCAGAGAAAGCGGCAACAGATTTATTGGCTCAGACGCCATTTACTTTATGGTCGCACTTGCTTGGTGAATGATCAGTATTACAATTCCTTTGTTAAGTGTGATTAAAAATGAAAGCAGGCTAACTGTGTCACTACCAAACGCTGTTTTTTTATTGTGGGGTTATGACCTAATCTTATACACTTTGTCATGTTATCCTGTTTTTTTAACATAACTGTAGTGGTGTTGGTTGTTTACAAAAAATGTTTTATTTTGATTTGCCTTTTCGTATTTCGAAGCTCAGCTAAACGGCTAAAGTTGTGTCCATCTCCCACAATTCTCAAGTGAGACATGAACACATATGTCTTTCTTTTCTGTGCATTCTAAACATAAAAACAGCTACAAAGAGGACCTTTCATTACCGCACGTAATGGGATACACCTGTGCTGCCTACAAAGACGGCAATTAAAACACCTCCAAAAACCTCCAACAAGGTTTTATGGTTTTATATATACATGCTACGGTACATTCATGATAACATGCATTGCCTATTTTGTCCTGTAGCTCCAGTAAAAGGCTGAAAGTTGTATTTAATTGTCCAAGCACTAAGTAATAATAAGTAATAATCATAACAAACATGTAAAAGAATAAAAGTACACCCAATATCATATAAAAAAATTTGCATTGACTCTCCTCCCAGAGTGTGCACACTCAGTATTTTCATTACAAGTTTTGCAGCAATGCTCCACATAACAACATAGAAACAAACACCAATGTTAACTTTATGGTAGTAAAGGCATAAGGCAATGAAAGTGTGGCGGTGATGTGTTGCAAGCGAGTGTGGTAAAGCTAGTTGCAAGTCGGCTAGTAGCTAGCTGGTGTACTGTGGCGACGTATCAATACAAGTTTAAATGCTGTAGCTTGGTTAATATACACGTCACATAAGGTTTTTCCCCAAAGGCTTTATAGATGCATGTCATTCCATGCATTCGAAACTTGTGTGGAGTTTGCACGTTCTCCCCGTGCGTTTTCTCCGGGTACTCCGGTTTCCTCCCACATTCCAAAAACATGCTAGGTTAATTGATGACTCCAAATTGTCCATAGGTATGAATGTGAGCGTGAATGGTTGTTTGTCTATATGTGCCCTGTGATTGGCTGGCTACCCTGCCTCTTGCCCAAAGTCAGCTGGGATAGGCTCCAGCATACACCTGCAACCCTTGTGAGTATAAGCAGTATCGAAAAAGAATGGATGGACGATAAAATTAAGACAAAAGGACTTTTCAAAGACAATGCACAGAGCTTTTAAGAAAGATCTTGGAGTGGAGAGAGCATACATGAAAATGAGTGTTGTTTATGAAAATTAAGTATAAAGCATATGAAAACATTCAAAATATTTACATGAAGTTCTATGTTCTAAGTGCTGCCCAAACAAAAGAAGAGAAATCAGCCACGGATGACAAAGAGTCTGCAAAATGCCTGTAAGAAGAAAAACATACATAGAAGTTTTCATTCAGTCATTCATTTTGTACAGCTTATCCTCATGAGGGTCGCGGGGGTTGCTGGAGCCTATCCCAGCTGTCTTCGGGCGAGAGGCGGGGTACACCCTGGACTGGTCGCCATCCAATCACAGGGCACATATATATATATATATATATATATATATATATTATATATTATATATTTCTACACTGCTTATACTCACAAGGGTCACAGGGGTATGCTGGAGCCTATCCCAGCTGACTTTACATATAGACAAACAACCATTCACACTCACATTCATACCTATGGACAATTTGGAGTCACCAATTAACCTAGCATGTTTTTGGAATGTGGGAGGAAACCGGAGTACCCGGAGAAAACCCACACGGAGATGGCCGAGGGTGGAATTGAACTCAGTTCTCCTAGCTGTGAGGTCTGAGCACATAGAAGTTTTATTATTGAAAAACTAAAGAAGCAGAAAAAAATATAAGATGTATAAAAACAACTATATAAAACTATAAAAAGTTTTTATGTGTGTAAGATTTGGTTTTTTTTATAGTGAATTACTAGACCCCCAAGTTCAAGTCCACCCTCTGCCATCTCTGTGTGGAGTGTGCATGTTCACAATAAATGAAACCATGACCAAAATAGCAGAGCTGGCAACAGTGCATGCTAACAATAGTGGGAACTTGAATGTTGCGGCTTTGAGTTCACAAAAAAAAGTTGAAAGAATCCCAAAAGAATGTGAACGTCAGACACAGCTGATCTTCAAAATGTCCACGTCAACTACACCAGTAGAAAACTACAAAACCAACTCTACTTTTACAAGCATTCAGCCATGTTTCCGTTCCCTCCGTGGCATCAAAGCTAACATTCCCACTGGGCAACAAGCAACCGCAAACATCTCAATCTCATTCAGCGGGACAACATCGCTAGCTATCAGCACTGAAACAACCAGCAGCTTCAATTTTGCCATCTTGCATTCACGGCTATTTTCAGGTCCTGGGAGACTTCGGCATTAATCCGAGCAACAACCTCGCTGCCAGCAGCAGTTGAAGACCTTCGAGACGCTCAGGAAACAAGAGCTCTTGGAGGTAACGGGAGCCGTCCAATCAGACATGATACGAGATGTCGATGACAGTTACTTATGATTCGTCTTGGAGTGACACCCCAACAATGACTCGGGTCTTTTCCATTCTGACTTTGAACCTCACATTTCCTCATGGAGAAGATTTATAACATACAACAACTCACTGTTGCTCCTGGGAGGGACATTGAACATATCATTCATTCATTCATTTTCTACCGCTTTTCCTCACGAGGGTCGCGGGGGTGCTGGAGCCTATCCCAGCTGTCTTCGGGCGAGAGGCGGGGTACACCCTGAACTGGTCGCCAGCCAATCACAGGGCACATATAGACAAACAACCATTCACACTCACATTCATACCTATGGACAATTTGGAGTCGCCAATTAACCTAGCATGTTTTTGGAATGTGGGAGGAAACCGGAGTACCCGGAGAAAACCCATGCATGCACGGGGAGAACATGCAAACTCCACACAGAGATGGCTGAGGGTGGAATTGAACCCTGGTCTCCTAGCTGTGAGGTCTGCGCGCTAACCACTAGACCGCCGTGCTGCCAATATTGAACATATTTCTTATTTATTAGCAAATGTTTTACATTTAAAGGACGTCTGCATTGTTTCAAAAGTAGTGACTGATTATGTGACAACAAGAACGCTTGGGAGGGCAAGATGATCTCAAGTCAAGATGAGGATCTCGAGTGTAGCGTCCGCACACTCCGACAAAGGCCCGGAGTTGTCAACGCCGTCGTAATGAAAGCATTCCGGTGAACGGCATAGTCAGTATGAGTGACTCATCGCTTCGGGTCAAAGACCAAGCAAAGGAAGGGGGAGTGTTTGTGGAATGTTTGTGAAACTGAGACTGAAAGAACATATTTACATGAATGCCAGGTGAGAATGTCTCAACAAAACACCTGCACATGACAGCATCTGCAATGATGTCATTAGCAGTTAGCTCCTTCACTTATAAAATAAACCATTATGATGGATCCCAGGAGAACTACAAGTGTTGATTCTCAAATTGGTCATTGGTTGGAGTCCATGACTTGCTAGCTAGCTAGCTCACAGTGGCAAGATCTTGGGTGCCCCATAATTTCATAAAATCATAGTAATGGTAATGGTTTTATTTCATTTGAACATGCATCAGATTACAATTGAATGCATCACATAATCAGTTCACAGTTCCACATGTCCAAAAGGAGTAGGAAGAAGCAAAGCTTATTAAATCCTACCCCTCCATCTGGTACTTTTTACAATCAGTAACATTTGTTCACTTCCTGCTTTTAATTTTATTTTTGTCACGTACCAAAGTACGAGGTCATATGACCATCCAATGGGTACCATAGTAACTGTCAATATAGTGATATGTATAGCACATCAAATCAAATCAACTTTATTTGTAGAGCACTTTGACTGCAAAGACGTGCCCCCCGACTCCGACAGACGACCGGACCCCCACATTAAAGGGACGAACCCCCAGCCGGCCGGGTCGACGGAACCCAAGGATGGCACCCCCTCAGCAGACCCGACACAGCCCCCAGTGTGGAGGAACCCCCTGAGGAAACACTTGAGTTAAAAGCTAAAGACTAAAAGCATAAAATAGGACTAAAATGATAAAAACAAAAGAAAAGTTAAAAAATATTACTTAAAAGCCTGATTAAAAAGGTGTGTCTTTCTTCTTTTTTTTTTTTTTTAAATATCAACAGTCTCCGCAGTCCTGAGGCTCTCCGGCAGGCTGTTCCACAGGTGGGGGCCTTTGTGGCTAAATGCTGCCTCACCGTGGGTTTTAGTTCTGGGTTTTGGTATTGTTAAAAGGCCAGTGCCGGAGAACCGCAGGGTCCGCGGGGGGGTTGATATGGTAAAAGCAGATCCAGAACCAGAAGCCAGTGAACCTCCACCATGTTTGACCATGGGGACTGTGTTCTTTTCTGAGAAGGCCTCATTTGGTTTTGAGTCCACAGTACAATGACGTGCTTGACCAGAAAGCTCTACTTCGGTCTCATCTGTCTGCAGGACAGGAGGAAGGAATTTGGCTTTTCAAGGCAAGTGTTGGCAAACTCAAACCTGGCTTTTTATGGGTCTGCATCAGCAGTGTGGTCGTCCTGTGTCTGCAAATAAATCCATGACTTAATGCAATGCAAGCCATTTTAAGTACAACCCCACAAAGTGGGTTCATTTGGACTGTTTAGACCAGGGGTCTCAAACTCAATTTACCTGGGGGCCACTGGAGCTAGGGTCTGGGTGAGACTGGGCCGCATCAGGTTTTCCAAAAAAAAACCCAAAAAAAGCGAATTTATTAAAAACAGAAAAATATCCAAACTTTTTCAGTGCTTTGGTTCCGATTTTCTACAATAAAAGCTCTGATAAAACATTCCACTGTTCTCAAATATCTTAATTTTTATTTTTCTACACAAAATAAGATGAGAAATAAATAAACAAATCAAAAATAAAGAAAAATCAATCAGTAATAAATAAATATAATAATAATAATAATAATAAAACAGCAAATAATAAAAACTTAAGAAACCACATATAGTTGGTGGGTAGACAAATTATTTTTTTCAGATTAAAATGAACAAAGCATTATTAGAGCCCTGTAGACATGACAAAACACAACTATAGTCACATTTATACTCTTTTTATTTACAACATATTGCGCAACTGCAGGGTCTTGAGACACATGCTAACTCGCAAACTAGAGAGCTAGCGACCTAAACGGTAGCCTTCAAGTTATTTCCTTTAAACTTAAATAGCTAAAAACTTACCACTTCCACACGGATAGGGAGGATAACTATTAACAGTTATTTAACTTTTAACATGAACATTAATCAAACGTAATAATTTTTTCTGGGTACATGATACCATACAGCATCCATATCAAACTTGCGCGGGCCGCACTAACATTAAACTTTCATATCAAGGCGGGGGCCTCAAACTAGTGTCCTGCGGGCCACATTTGGCCCGCGGGCCGCATGTTTGAGACCCTTGGTTTAGACCTTGACCTTGAAGATGTTTGTTTGTTTCTTTCGGCTTTTTCCTGGTTACGGAGTCGCCACAGCGGATCTTTTAGATCCGCATACTGACTTTTTGGCTCGAGTCTTTTATATTCCTGACGAATACCGATGGTGCTTAATCGTGGAGATTCGAACCTGCAGCATCTTCTCCAAAATCCAGAAGGCTACCACTACACCATGGCGGGATCGGATGATTTAAGATGTATTATTAGAAAATTTTAATCTAAGTTAATTTCTATGACAGGTCTGAAGTATTTAGGTTGAAATGGTTCTAACCGGTTCTAAACGGTTCTCTGTGGTTCTAATCCTGGTTTACACTAATCTACCAACCATTTCTTCTTCTAAAGATGATCATTGTCAGGATTTATTGCACAGTCTTGCCTTTGGGGATATCGCACACAGCTGCTTCGCAGTCACACAATTGGAAAGTACCCTTCTTAGACGTTTTCATGTTCTGGTTTGTGGGAGAGGACACAAAGGTCGGGTCTTTGCTTTCATGCTGACTGTGCATTTTTCACTCTCAGATCTAATTGTCTCACAAACTCACATTCCAGCACACATTATTATGACAGTATTTCTTCTCAAGGGACAGCACTAAGTCAACTTCGGAGTCAGTGTGCCACTTGTATAGTTCAATTCCTTTCGAAATGGAAATCAAGAATAAAGAAAATCAATCAATCAGTAATAAATAAATAAATATAATAATAATAATAAAACGGCAAATAATAAAAACTTAAGAAACCACATATAGTTGGTGGGTAGACAAATTATTTTTTTCAGATAAAATTAACAAAGCATTATTAGAGTCCTGTAGACATGACAAAACACGACTATAGTCACATTTATACTCTTTTTATTTACAACATATTGCGCAACTGCAGGGTCTTGAGACACATGCTAACTCGCAAACTAGAGAGCTAGCGACCTAAACGGTAGCCTTCAAGTTATTTCCTTTAAACTTAAATAGCCAAAAACATACCACTTCCACACGGCTAGGGAGAATAACTATTAACAGTTATTTAACCTTTAATATGAACATTAATCAAACGTAATAATTTTTTCTGGGTACATGATACCATACAGCATCCATATCAAACTTGCGTGGGCCGCACTAACATTAAACTTTCATATCAAGGCGGGGGCCTCAAACTAGTGTCCTGCGGGCCACATTTGGCCCACGGGCCGCGTGTTTGAGACCCCTGACCTATACTAAATCTGATTAATCTATGATACTAAATCTATAGCTGCTGACAAATCTGTACTACACTAAAGTCTAGTTTAGTTTATCTTCTATAGTATTGTCCCTTGGGAAGGTATACTGACATAAAAAGCTCCACTACAGATATAGTGTACTATATAGTACAGTATAAAACATCTCTGTCCTGACAGCACAGTACATATTGTTAGAGCAAAGTTACCACCCACGCATAAACAGTAATTTCCCTCTGCATGGTTACCTTAGAGAAAACTGATTCTAAATCAGAAACCTCAGAGGTTCCACTGTAATTTAATTGGCTACAGATGCGACGTGCATCAAGCGCACCTCCGGCGCTTACTGTGTCCGCTCACAGTGTGTCTTCAGGAAGGTAAAAGAGGAAAAGAGGAAGAAAACGCCAGCTTTTTTGAAAGTGGATCTTAGAGCAACACACGAAGCAACAACACTGATCTCATCTGTATGTTGTGAACATAAAAAGACAGATGGATACAATATTAGTTATTATAACCACATGGCTTACACAAGATATACGTTTTACATGATGTCCATTTGCTATTATTTTGGGGAGGATATTGGACACTGCAGCCCCCCCCCCAGTCATTTTAAATAAGTGTCAGAATTCTACTAAGTATGTCTTGTCCTCAAAACACTGTGTGTGGTTGTTTAATGAACATAAACATAAACACAGTCCAGCCTTATGATGGTGATACTTCATAGGCTGATTTTTAAATGATAACTGTTCAATTCAAACTTTATACTTTAAGATTATATAATGGCAAATGAACATAAAATAGCATAAAGGCTTGGTAAATAAAGGAGTGTAAATTTAAATTCATTTAAGTTCATTCATTAATTCATTTTATACCGCTTATCGGGTGCTGGAACCTATCCCAGCTGTACACCCTGGACTGGTCGCCAGCCAATCACAGGGCACATATAGATATACCTATGGACAATTTAGAGTCACCAATTAACCTAGCATGTTTTTGGAATGTGGGAGGAAAACAGAGTACCCGGAGAAAACCCACGCATGCACGGGGAGAACATGCAAACTCCACACCTGAATAACCCTGATTGGAGCATCCCTAGCTTTATGTTTTATTTTTAATATGTGGAGCTACAACACTGTCCTCCATGAAGTGGTGGGCGTATACATGGGTAGGATCATCTAGCTCAGGGGTCTCAAACACGCGGCCCGCGGGCCAAATGTGGCCCGCAGGACACTAGTTTGAGGCCCCCGCCTTGATATGAAAGTTTAATGTTATTGCGGCCCATGCAAGTTTGATATGGATGCTGTATGGTATCATGTACCCAGAAAAAAATATTACGTTTGATTAATGTTCATGTTAAAGGTTAAATAACTGTTGATAGTTATCCTCCCTATCCGTGTGGAAGTGGTAAGTTTTTGGCTATTTAAGTTTAAAGGAAATAACTTGAAGGCTACCGTTTAGGTCGCTAGCTCTCTAGTTTGCGAGTTAGCATGTGTCTCAAGACCCTGCAGTTGCGCAATATGTTGTAAATAAAAAAAGCATAAATGTGACTATAGTCGTGTTTTGTCATGTCTACAGGGCTCTAATAATGCTTTGTTCATTTTAATCTGAAAAAAATAATTTGTCTACCCACCAACTATATGTGGTTTCTTAAGTTTTTATCATTTGCTGTTTTATTATTATTATTATATTTATTTATTTATTACTGATTGATTGATTTTCTTTATTCTTGATTTGTTTATTTATTTTTCATCTTATTTTGTGCAGAAAAATAAAAATTAAGATATTTGAGAACAGTGGAATGTTTTATCAGAGCTTTTCGTGTAGAAAATCGGAACAAAAGCAAAGTTGATTCATTTTTCTGTTTTTAATAAATGCGTTTTTTTTTTTTTCGAGAAAACCTGATGCGGCCCAGCCTCGCCCAGACCCTAGCTCCAGTGGCCCCCAAGTAAATTGAGGTGATCTGTCATTGAAGAAGGTTTTTCCTTTGCCCCGTCATGAAACCTCAAAAATTGTTTTTGAATGTCTCTTCTTTCCAAAGCAAATTATGTCAGGTCTTTTAATGTTTGGTGCTCATAAACAGGATATTATGCCTAAAAAAGTCAAGGTACCATTTCTTTCTTGAGGACCAAACCACTGACGTCCTGACAACTGTAGACAAGTTTGAATTTATATGTCACAGCAAGCTTGCGGAGGTCTGTGGAAACATCTCATGAAACTCCACAGCAGGCTTCTGACAGGGAGTCATCTATCTGCTCCCTGCCTCTGTCAGCGCTCATCCCATCTCTCCCATGTTGTCACGGTCTCATGTTAGGGGTGGTTTGATCTGCCTTTCGGGCAGCTGACCCCCACGCACCCTGAGGTTCGCAGAAGAAGAATCTCCGCTGCATCATCACATCTAAAGCCCCCCCGTGCCCCGTTTTGCATAGTAAGACTGGGTCAGGTTACCTAATCACAACAAGTGGCTCACATGGAGACTTTGAAGACTTGCCAAATAAGGAAATGGTTGCCTGCAGAGAACAAGATGGTCCTGCTTCTCTAAAGGTGCTTTGGATTTATTTCACTAGCTTGCATAACACCAAAATAAAGCCAAACTGGAACATATAAAAGGTCATTTTTGTTTTGACAATTAGTATGACCACACGGAGAGTGTTGAGCATTGCAATTTTTTTTTTTTTTAATTAATCGAACTTTCAGGCCGGATTGTCGCGTGCAAACCTTTTTTTTTCGTCGATGGTGCACAAAGCACGGCAGGAAGCACAGCATGTTCCCGCTTGAGTCACCCTGACAAATCAACACCAAATGCCTTCCAGTAGCTTCACGTTTATTGCAGGTAAACAGAGTGGTGGGGTTTGGTTTTTGACAGAAAACATGGACATTAAACATCAAGAGCTCGAAGCTAATTGTTACCAAGCGACGTGGCGTCAGAGAGTATGGGAAAAATGATTCCCATGCTTGCAGTGATGTTTACCCACACTCTGATTAAAAAAGGAGTGATTGTGGCCTTTTTTTGCACAAAAGCATATTGTCTCCCAGGCAAAAGGAGTAGACGTGTAGTCCTCGACATGTGTTCTTCATCTGGTGTGAAAATGGCACTATGTCAACATTATGTAGAGAGGACCGCTCAAGGAGGAGAGTTCTTGGATTCTCTAACGAGGTTTGATCGTAAACCACAAATTCCCCAAAGACTGATCACGACAATGTCTGACTTGTGTGAGTCTGTAGGAAGCTCTGGAATTAAAAAAAAAGAAAACAAAAACCCGTCTAGGCAAAAAGACTTCTCTTCTTTAAATTGAGATGAGATTTTACCATTACTTTTAACATGACCTCATTAATTTGTTCCAGAAGGTCCAACTCAAACCAAAACGGACTCTAACCAAAACAAATTTTCCCATAGAAAATAACATTTCGGTCAATGTACACTTTATTTTTGGTAAGTATAATTTTGTTCAGGGGCGGCACGACGGTCCAGTGGTTAGCGCGCAGACCTCACAGCTCGGAGACCAGGGTTCAATTCCACCCTCGGCCATCTCTGTGTGGAGTTTGCATGTTCTCCCTGTGCATGTGAATGAATGAGAAATTTGAATTGAGCCAACTATTGGGATTTTGGATATTAGCTCAATTGATGTTTTAAAACCCAAAGAAATTGAGTTGCACTGGTTTAATTTAGGCTGCACGGTATCCTAGGGGTTACCGCGCAGGCCACGCAGGTAGGAGACCCGAGTTCGATTCCACACTCGGCCATCTCTGTGTGGAGTTTGCATGTTTTCCCCGGGTACTCCGGTTTCCTCCCACATTCCAAAAACATGCTAGGTTAATTGGCGACTCCAAATTGTCCATAGGTATGAATGTGAGTGTGAATGGTTGTTTGTCTATATGTGCCCTGTGATTGGCTGGCGACCAGTCCAGGGTGTACCCCGCCTCTCGCCCAAAGACAGCTGGGATAGGCTCCAGCACCCCCCCACCGCGACCCTCGTGAGGAAAAGCGGTAGAAAATGAATGAATGAATGAATCGTTTAGTTCAATAATGAGATGGGAATAACAACTGTTGAAAGGTGACGGGCCATAAAAAAACGCAGCTGAAATGGAATTTGAAAAAGTCTCCACCCCAGTATTCCAAAACAGTGAGCATGGACCAAAAGTAAAATATCAGTTTTCATGTAGACATGGCCTTATTGGAAACAGTACTTTAACTACAGTTGGCAGAGACTCTTTTTTTCTAACCTTTACACCAATGATTATGAGTTGGATGGCGTTCTGAGAAAAAAAAAGCCTGTATAGGTCATGTTTGTGTGGCCTTCTCATGACCCCGATTTAATTTTATCATTGAAAGCTTGAAGCTACTTTATGAGAGGAAGGACTCTTAGAGTAGCCAGTGAGGTTATGAAGGTGTAGTGTGTCGCTATGGCTATTCCTGAAAGCTTCAAGCTCTCTCGAGCCTTAAAGCCTCACTCTTGCTCCATCTGTCCATCAACAGGCTTCACTTCCTGGCCAGAGAGGTGCCACATTCACAACAATGGCGGCTCTGCGTTACTTCCTGTACAACAAGAAAAGTATACACATGCCACGTGCATGTGTCTGAAGAGCAGAAAGAATTTTTTTTAAAAAAGGGAGGGGAAATGCCACTTCACCCAAAATCTGGAGTGCAACCAAGAGCCACAGAAGTAGACCTGTGGAGACGTCTAGTAGAGAAGAACACAGCAGAACAGTAGTCCTATTGAAAACCAAACCATTTTTCCCTGGCACCCGTCTGAATGGGTTGAAAATGAGATCGTGTTTTTTTTCCACAGAAATGCCAAAAGAAATTTACATGAAGGCAGAAAGGAAAGTATTTTTCCTCCAACCTAGTAGAACACTGACTTGACCGTAAAAATACAAAGACAAACAAGCTTGACCACACTCCAGTCAATGGAGTTGGTCGGCTATGTGGTCTCCAGATCGCCACTTGCTTGAGACTGAGTCACTGACTAAAGACAAAGAGTCAAATGTGGGAATGGTTGGTCTTATTTGCTGAATGCTACGTTGTCATGCACAACAAACATATCATATACCGTAAATTCCGGACTGAACAGACGCCACACCCACTAAATATAAAGAGAAACATTATGGGCTGTACTTGTCTATAAACTTCAAGCGTCCATGTTGTAACATGGGATATCTACACAGCAAGGTACTATAAACCTTGCAATCCGAGCCACACTCGTTAAAGCTGATGAGACTTGCGCTTGAGCTACTGCGGCCCAAGCAGAAGCTGTAGTAATTCTACATTTGATCAAACTTACTTCAGATTTGTCAGATCAAAACACGATCACTGCATAAGACTTCAAAACGTAAGGCATCATGGGAACTGTAATATTTGGAGCCATCATTTGAAGATGCAGTGTTCAAAGGGTGTGATAAAGGCACCATAGTACAAAAACAATGATGTTTTGCATCAATAAATTTAAGGATTTTTGCATTTAATTAATGGACATTTTAATGACTAATGAAAACACACACACTGAATGCTGGTAAAATAAGTGTAAGAGGTAAAAAAACAATATATGAATATTTTGTCACACACCTACTCAAAATAATCCACCATGTCAAAAAACATGTATGCTAGCTCATTTAATTAATGTATAGTTCCATCTGCAAGTAATTAATAACCCTCGCCTTGCATAATATAGATTACGGTCACCTTGCACAACAGTAATAGCCAAAAAGACTCAACATAAGTCACAAAGTCAAAGACCTCGGTCCTCGCACCTGTCATGCGCAACAGACATATATATACCGTACATTCCGGACTATTGAGCACACCTGAACAGAAGCCACACCCACTAAATGTAAAGTAAAACATTATGGGCTGCACTTGTCTATAAGCTTCAAGCGTCCATGTTGTAACATGGGATATCTACACAGCAAGACACTATAAACCTTGCAATCCGACCCACACTCGTTAAAGCGGATGAGACTTGCGCTTGAGCTTCTGCGGCCCAAGCAGAAGCTGTAGTAATTCTACATTTGATCAAACTTACTTAAGATTTGTCAGATCAAAACACAATAATTGCATAAGACTTCAAAACATAAGGCATCATGGGAATTGTAATATTTGGAGCCATAAATTAGCCGCATCATTTGAAGATGGAGTGTTCAAAGGGTGTGATGAAGGCACCATTTTAATTGACATTTTAATGACTAATGAAAAAAACACACTGAATGCTGGTAAAATATGTGTAAAAGGTAAAAAAACAATAAATTAATATTTTGTCACACACCTACTCAAAATAATCCACCATGTCAAAAAGCATGTATGCTTGTTAGGGTCATTTAGTTCCATTGGCAAGTTATTAATAACCGCCACATTGAATAATAGAAATAACCAGAAAAACTTCACATAATCCACAAAATTAAAAAAGCCATGGTGTGAATGCTAAATATGTCATGATTCCTTCTGCGAGTTATGAATAATTGGAATCTTGCACAATTTGCATCAATTTGCATCATGCACTAGTTTCACTCCCTTCTATCAGTATGACTTTTCAACATCCTGCTATTAGTCATATGAATAAATCAGATTTAAAGTGCTGAAGTCAACGGTTCTAATTTTGGATGATTCATCCAATATTACGTAGATCTTCCATGGCTATTGAAGACTGGAAGAAAGACAAAGAAAAAAGAAGATGGAAAGCTGGCATAAGACGCACAGGGTGCTTATGGGGCGTTTTGTTAATGTGAAGGCGAGTCAGTCAACAGATCCTGTCAGCTGAGTCTATGCGCTTGCACTTTATATTATATACTCTGGCAAATCCATTCAAATCACACAAGCATCCTGTTTGGCTCGGGCCACTCGAGGAGTGGGCCTGTGGCTTGGTTGTTGGCTGCTTCCAATGCTTCTGCAGATGCATGGGAAGTTTCAAACGTTGTGTTCATTCACCAGCTACTGCAGTTACTGCAGCTTTACAGTTTTGGCACAGCTGCTGACTTTGTAGATGTTGGACTGAGTCATGCTGCGAGAGAAGTAGAAATGTAAAACGCGTGTG
This sequence comes from Doryrhamphus excisus, assembly GCF_037039965.1. Taxonomy (NCBI): domain Eukaryota; kingdom Metazoa; phylum Chordata; class Actinopteri; order Syngnathiformes; family Syngnathidae; genus Doryrhamphus; species Doryrhamphus excisus. The sequence goes on from NC_136361.1 coordinate 14,718,766, forward strand.
TGAAGGAAGATACCTGTATGTACCTTTTCGCGCCAGAGTTCCACCGGATTAATGAGGGCAAAAACAAGCAAGACTCAGTTATGCTCTCAGGTCGTGTTTGCGACAAAGCCAAAGCAAATGGAACAGCAACACACTGAAGTTGTGTTGTTGACCATGGAAGAAGTCTGAACGGAGCCAATAACTGTTGTAAAGCACAAAACAGGAAAGAACCTGCACTAAGATTTGAGAATGTCGTCTGAAGACATACGGTCCTCCTCCTTCTTACAGTTTTTCTCGATTGTTTACACACAATTTGTGATGCCTGAGACACAATGACCAACAACATATAACCAATGCACCAACTCCATGAACCAAGTCTGCTAAACTATAAGCACAATTCCTGCTTTACACTCAGACTGCAGATCTACAACACACTTTTTTCAAAACAATACACACAATTCTTTGCGGTTTGGCACAGTTTTCATGAAGTAAACTTCTTGTTTTCACAAAGAACACAATGCCACTCAAAACAGTCAAATTAATATTCCTATTATTCATCACATGGCTAAACACACAATGTTACCATGTTCTGCCAACTTGAAATTAACAAAATTCTTATATTGTAAGTAGCACGTCTGTTTTATGATGACTTCATGGAATAAAACATTTCAAGGAAAAAAGAGGTTGTGCTACCCCTGATGCATAAGTGACTGACGTAACAGCAGCCTGCACAGCGCTGTCTTGTCAAATGCACCGTGTATGTGACAAGACAAATTTGCAAAGTAACTTTAGATACAAAGCAAAATAGAGGCGAGTCAAAAAAAAAAAAAAAAAAAAAAACTATTCAAAACTATTTTGCAAGAAGTGTCACACTGAACACAAAAAGGCCCGAGTCATGATGAATATGATGTAATCACGGTGTTTTACACTGAGCACATCAGTGTTCAACTGGTTCATATAGATGTTTGTTCATATAGTGGCTTGTGTGCGTCATTTGGAGACAAAACACCATTTTGACAAGAATGAAGACTGTTTTGGATGTAAAGTTTCATTTTGCAGGAGAATTGAGGGGTTTTCAGAAATGTGTGAGTGATTTTTGGATTTGTGTGTAGAGTTCTGAGAATATGAGGCATCCTTTCAGAAAATGTGTTTAAACAATCGAGAAAAACTGTAACAACCTTTGGGACAGCAGGACCCTGTACCGGTCATCCCTGTTGTTGGCTCCGATGTTACTCATCTTCTTCTTCAAAATTCCCCACAGATTCTCTGGGGTTCTTGTCAGTTGAATTTGCAAGCCAGTCCAGCACAGTAATACTGTTGTCAGTGAACAAGTTACTACTGGTTTTGGTGACTTTGGAGTCAGAATCTCCAAATAGGTTTTCAGCAGATGGAAGCATGAAGTGATGCAAGATCTCCTGGTAGACAGGAGATAAAACAAGAGTGAACCAACACCAGCAGATGACATGGCACTCCAAATCATCACAGTCCAATGCCTCTCCAGTCTTCATCCAGACCCTAGGACCTTGGACCACTGGCCAACAGTTCAATTATTTTTATCCAAAGACATTTATTACCAAACTGAGCAATTACATACCAAGTACTTTGAGACTGAGTAACCAAGTACTGTCAGAGTATTATAATATTATGAAACAAATGAAAAAACTGGATTTTGGGGTTTTCTTGAGCTGTATGCCATTAAAAATCAAGGACAAAAAAAATAGGTTTTGAATAGTTCACTGCATGCACAATGAACCTACAATACGTATATGAAGGTTCAAAAATATGAATTGGGCTGCACGGTGGTCAGTGGTTAGCGCGCCGACCACACAGCTAGGAGACCCGAGTTCAATCCCACCTTCGGCCATCTCTGTGTGGAGTTTGCATGTTCTCTCTGTGCATGCGTGGGTTTTCTCCGGGTACTCCGGTTTCCTCCCACATTCCAAAAACATGCTAGGTTAATTGGTGACTCCAAATTGTCCATAGGTATGAATGTGAGTGTGAATGGTTGTTTGTCTATATGTGCCCTGTGATTGGCTGGTGACCAGTCCAGGGTGTTTCCCGCCTTTTGCCCAAATAGGCTCCAGCACCCCCATGACCCTCGTGAGGATAAGTGGTACAAAATGAATGAATGAAAAATTTGAATTGAGACAAATGTTGTGATTTTGGATATTAGCTCAATTGATGTTTGAAAACCCAAAGAAATTGAGTTGCAGTGGTTAATTTATGCTGCACGGCGAACTAGTGGTTACCAGCGCAGGCCACGCAGGTAGGAGACCCGAGTTTGATTCCACCCTCGGCCATCTCTGTGTGGAGTTTGCATGTTCTCCCCGGGTTTTCTCCGGTTTCCTCCCACATTCCAAAAACATGCTAGGTTAATTGGTGACTCCAAATTGTCTGTAGGTATGAATGTGAGTGTGAATGGTTGTTTGTCCAGGGTGTACCCCGCCTCTTGCCCGAAGACAGCTGGGATAGGCTGGTAGAAAATGAATGAATGAATGAATGAATGAATGGTTTAATTTAGGTGAACCATGCCCTCTTGTACCATGGGAATTTCCCTGAACACTGACTTTTCCCCATGAATAATGTATTTTTATTTTACCATTTCAAGGTCAATAGCTAAGGTTTTGATACTATCATGTTACACTATGGCAACATGAATAAAGCATGAATATATGAATGCATAGATATGCTCAATTTTGTGATTGTGTCTGAAAATCATAGTTTACTGAGCGATATCCATCGAAGTGGGATCTAAAAGAAAATATAATTGAAGCTTCTTTTGGTTCTTTCATCCAGCTAAATCAATGTTGACTGTCCAAATAAAGCTCAGCTCAGTCAGCAGGAGGTAAAGACTGAAAGTTGAGTATAGCTCCCAGAGCAGCAGGCCAATAGAGGCATCCTGTACGGCGTCATGACCAGATGTATCAACTGGTGTAGTGCCATGCCATACACATTTAGAGCAAGCTGTGTTTGCTGATGTTCTTCATGACTCACTGCGGTACGCCAACATTTTCGGGTTGCGCTCTATTTAGAGACTTTTGGTGATAGTTAAAAGCTTTTTTTTTTTATTCATCATGCCAGTGTGGATTTTATTGATTTGTTTGTTGTTTTCTCTTTTTGTGTGGTGTGTGTTTTTTTTTTTTTTTTACATTCCCTGTTATGGTCTGAGAGTTGATATGATGGCATCTGCTTGCATTTAACTCAACAAAAGTTCACTTTAATGCATTTCCAGAGTGTTGCTATGAAAAAAAATGGGGTGCCCACGCCAAACAATGAGAACAAACAAGCAGAGATTAATTACCCCAGACAAAAGTGTATTGTTCTAGTCAATTCATCAAAATTTAGGCTCCTTGTCAATTGAAACAACAACCCTTTGAGTATTTTTTTTCCCACAAAATAATCCAGTGTTGGTCATACACAGTTTTAACAAGAATTAACAGGCAGCACAGCAGTGTTTGGTTACAGGACTTAGACCTCCTGAAACTTAAAGTACACTCCATAAGGTTTATTGCTACACTGATTGATAATAACGAACACCATCCTCCGCATAAATTACAGCAACAAACAGTTACACTATTATTACAGTTAAAGATCAGGTTTTGTTATTCATTTGGTCCGAAAGGTCATGGTAATTTTCCCAATTTTTCCAAAATCCAATTAAATAATAACAAACATCCCAGCTGACTTCGGGAGAGAGGCGGGGTACACCCTGGACTGTTCGCCAGCCAATCACAGGGCACATATAGACAAACAACCATTCACACTCACATTCATACCTATGGACAATTTGGAGTCGCCAATTAACCTAGCATGTTTTTGGAATGTGGGAGGAAACCGGAGTACCCGGGGAAAACCCACGCACAAAAACATGCAAACTCCACACAGAGATGCCCAAGCGGAGAATCGAAACCAGGTCTTTCTGATCTCCTGGCCACCATGCTAACCACTCGTCAAAACAATGCAAAATATTTAAATTCCCGTACACTGGCAACAAAGATTGATGGGAACATAATGGAATGAGGTTCCCAATGCTGGCAAGGTTATCGCATTAAGTACAGAGGAACCTCGGTTAGCTTCTGCCCCAGTTAGCGTGTAAAAATTGCCTCGGTTTCTGTACATTTTATGGTTAGCATACATTATGGTGCGCGTTACTGGACTGCCTGATTCCATTTGTGCTCTTGTGTATTTTTATCCCAAACATTACTGTTAGCATCCTTAGCTAGCTAACAAAATGTCAACAGGAAGTCAGCTACGTCATCTGTCCATGATGTCATTAGCTTTTATAGTTGAACATTTAAGGTTACTTTTACCTTCATTGAAGACACGACTGTTCCCAAAAGGCACAATGTAGCAGCTAGACCAGGGGTGGGCAAACTACGGCCCGGGGGCCACATCCGGCCCGCCAAGTGTTTGAATACGGCCCGCCCAATCTTTCCAAATTATTTCATTTAAACTCAACATACAACCTGGCATCATGGCCTGAGCCAACCTTTTGATGGTTTTATCAATTTCGTTTTTTGACATGGTCTGTTGTTTACAAAGTGCTCCTGAAAAAAGGGACACAAGCACATAATAATAATAATAATAATTATTATTATTAGATTATTATAATTATTATTAGAACTATTATGATCATTATAATTCTTATATTAATGCTAATTATTATATTAATTATATATAATATTATTGTTATATTTGCATATTTTACATAATAATAATAATAATTATTATTATTTTAATTTTATTGTAATTATTATAATATTTTATTATTTTTAAAATATGTTAATATAAATATAAAATAATAAATAATGATGTCTTTATCTTATATATCCTATATCTTTGATATTTAAAGTCAATTAACATATGTTAACATATTAACATATGTTTTTAACATGGAGGAGAAGGGGGTACATGCCTTTAGGTCAAATGTCTGAAGGGGTAGGTGACTGTAAAAGTTTGGGAACCACTGATATCGCTTTCATTCATCGCTTACATGTATTTAAATCCATTTCCAATTGTTTATAATCGTGAAACTACACAAACACCATCCGTGTTAACATTTTTGGCATTCTGGATTGGATTAATTGGATTTAATTTTTTTCTTATGGGAAAAATTAACTCTGTTAGCATCCGTTGTGGTTATAGTCGAACATTCTGGAACAAATTAATGACGCTAACCAGGGTTCCACTGTAGTACATAGTACTGTAGTGTAGTTCATTCATTTTCTACCGCTTTTTTCTCACGAGGGTCGCTGGGGGTGCTGGAGCCTATCCCAGCTGTCTTTTGGGCGAGAGGCAGGGTACAATTAGGAGTCACCAATTAACCTAGCATGTTTTTGGAATGTGGGAGGAAATCGGACTACCTGAAGAAAACCCACGCATGCACGGGTAGAACATGCAAACTCCACACAGAGATGGCCGAGGGTGGAATTGAACCCTGGTCTCCTAGCTGTGAGGTCTGCGCGCTAACCACTCGACCACCGTGCAGCCCCACTGTAGTACAAAAACTTGTAATTTGGTACCTCCATTGTCTGTTTTCTCTGGACTCTAAAACACTTTTAGTTTGTTGGCATGTGAATTAAAATGCTATGTGATGCAACTATGAGCCTCAAGTTTCAATGCCTTTTTAATGACGGTCATCAATCAGGGACTGATTAAGACTGGATTTAGGACTTTTGTCCAAGCCAGGTCCAATTGTTATGAGTGCTAAATGAAAAAGACGTGTGACATCCACAGTCCAACTGCTAGTCTATTTGAATTAAGAGTCTCAACTTGAAGACACCCGCAGCTGTTTGGACATAAAACGTTAAGCACCTATTTAATTTAGCTTGCAGAGGCAATCATTTTGGCAACAATGCTTACCACTTGAGCATGACAATAAAAAATTAAGCAAGTCAAATGTTTTTTTTTCTTATTATTTTGTTCATAGCCTGGTTTTGTTCTCAATTTCCCGGTGATGGGTTGGAAGGCTAAATGTAAGCGAAACCGCTGACAGACTCTACCCCTTACTGACAGCTCTGGGAGGACGGGACCGCAAAGGTTGGCTGGATTTGCGCAGGCACTAATTTTACCCCTGGCGGACCACAGATCAAGGCTAAGGAATGTCATATGAATATATGTCAATGTTTGTACAAACGTCAGGAATCAATGTCACGACCAGGACCACCCCATCCAAAAAGTCTTGATGTAGAACTGCAATAGATAATTCTTTTTATTGGTGTAACAGATCGTAAACGAGCAGCCTTGTGCGGAGTGGCAGTCTCAGCTGCCGCCATAAAGTCCATCCTCTATGGCATCCCTCAGGCTGGCCCTGAGGGATGGCCCTTTTGGGGCTGGAGAAGGTGCAGCTGTGATGGAAGCTAAAGTGTTTTTCCATATGCATCATAAACTCCCGTGTGCATATCACGTACATAAGCAAATTCATGCGGCAGAAAGTCTTTCCATACAAGTCAACATATGAATGTTTTGAAATGTTTACAAGAGTCAAAGTTAATGCCATATATCAACAAAAAGTTCTTCACAGGACGGGGCTCTTGAATGTTGGAATACAGTCTTTCCCAGACATCCAGGTCCGCAGTCTGATAGAATATCAAACCTGAGAGGCTGGAAAAGCAACGTCATAGTGATTGACCAACAAGATCTGGTTCCAGTGTCCGGCAGGCATTTGGGAAGATGCCTCAAAAGGTGTAGTGTGACCTCTACTTAGTTCAGGTCATTTATTAGTCATGACTGGCGACAGCACCTGCTGCCAAGCTCCAGATGAAGCTGTCATAAATCTGATCGTATTAAGAGGAAAATGGCAGCGACACAAGCCTGGCCGTTTTGCTCGGAGCAGCCGGGGGAGGGCAGTTCACGGGGGTCACGCATTTGGCTTTACACTTCCAACACAACCATTTCCACTTACTAGAGTAGTCCCCGAGGTTCTGATTGAACAGAACCTCGTTTGGGGAGACCTTTAGCCCGCCTGTTGCAAACAATCCCCCTACTTAAAACTCTGAGGGACCACCCTTGACGGGTAGGAGGAGCAGCATGCACAATGCTGACATGCTGCATTGTAGTGCTACTCCATTTAGATCTAGACTGTTGGCAGAGACACTAAATAGGGGATTAAGACCCAAACTTAGTTGAGAGAAGAAGATCAGTAAGCAAAACCGATCCCAAGAGAAAAGAGTCGCATCAAGCTGGATTTTCCTGCATGGAAAAACTGCCAAGGACATTGTGGCAAGGATCCGGGAGCAAGAAACAGGCACATCTATCATTTGGAAGAAAATGAACATAGATCAAGTGTCTAATGTGTACCCTTAAAGTGAAAGGTCAGATTTCAGTTTTAAATATAATTCATTTAGTTTAATTTGCTTAGCAATACGGCGGTCGAGCGTCACAGCTAGGAGACCAGGGTTCAATTCCACCCTCTGCCATCTCTGTGTGGAGTTTGCATGTTCTCCCCGTGCATGCGTGGGTTTTCTCGGGGTACTCCTCTTTCCTCCCACATTCCAAAAACATGCTAGGTTAACTACAAATTGTCCATAGGGTTGCACGGTAGACAAGTGGTTAGCACACAGGCCTCACAGCTAGGAGACCCGGGTTCAATTCCTTCCTCGGCCATCTCTGTGTGGAGTTTGCATGTTCTCCCCGTGCATGCGTGGGTTTTCTCCGAGTACTCCGGTTTCCTCCCACATTCCAAAAACATGCTAGGTTAACTCCAAATTGTCCATAGGGGCCTCTTGCCCAAAGACAGCTGGGATAGGCTCCAGCACCCCCGCGACCCTCATGAGGAAAAAGCGGTAGAAAATGAATGAATGAAGATGTGTGACTGTTCCCAAAGACGTGTTATGGCAGCGAGGTCAACTCCTTCCTGTTTTGTCACATGTTATTATGAGATTAAGAAATAACTCATGGCAAAACAGGAAGGTGGTGTTGAAGAGGAATAAGTTGATTTGATTGCATGTTCTCCCCTTGCATGCGTGGGTTTTCTCCGGGTACTCCGGTTTTCTCCCACATTCCAAAAACATGCTAGGTTAATTGGTGACTCCAAATTGTCCATAGGTATGAATGTGAGTGTGAATGGTTGTTTGTCTATATGTGCCCTGTGGTTGGCTGGTGACCGCCTCTCACCCGAAGACAGCTGGGATAGGCGACCCTCGTGAGGAAAAGCGGTAGAAAATGAATGAATGAATGAATGTACTACAGTGGAACCTTGGTTAGCATTATTAATTTGTTCCAGAATGTCCGCTATAACCACAACAGATGCTAACAGAGTTAATTTTCCCCATAAGAAAAAATGTAATCCAATTAATCCAATCCAGAATGCCAAAAATGTTAACACAAATGGTGTTTGTGTAGTTTCACGATTATAAGCAAAAAAGCGATAAGACTTTAAACAAAGATCCTGTCCCATTGTGTTCGAAGTGATTTCATACAGGACCTCAGATGCTGGTGTTGATGGCATCCAATGATCTGATATCGCTGTGTGAAAGTTTACACAGTTGGAGCAATAATCGCTGGATCCTGTTTAAAAGTTAACATGCATAAATGCCGGAATTTGGTTCGGTATCATCACTAGTCAAATACTAGTCGAGGTCCTACAATAAAACGATTTGTTAAAAGGTAATAATAAAATCCTTTCATTTAAACCGGCAATCTTTGGAAATAATCACGAGGATACTACAAGGAGGTCAAAGTGCAAATTATATTGGACATGCCAGCAGCATGTTTGGGACACACTGTCCTGGCTATTTGGTTTCAAGGAATTGTGCCCTCGTAAAGCTCTGCTCTACTTTTAACTCCTCATTTGCCTGCTAATCAAACAGGGCTTTTGCTCATAATCAACTGCTGTGACGGGACCGGTCGTCTTTGGTTCCCACTTTTCTTGCTGACTTGGTAGATTGATGGGCAAGGCCTGCAGAAACATCTAGAAGGTGATAATAGACTCTGGGCAGCGAGGTCACGGAACCATCTGGAGCCACCAAGGGGCAGCTGTCTTGCGCGCTCATCCCCGCACCCTCTGTTGGGCCGAGTTGTGTTGACAACAAAGAGGACAAGTGAGAGATCGGTGTTATTTTAAAGTGCGTTAAATGACTCTGTGTTTGTGGTGACGCTAAGGGACCATGACGATGGAGGTGGCATGAAGGTCTCTGCTATGTTGCCAAATCTAGTTCTTTATTGGGTGGGAAAGCTGGACCTGCATTCACATACCAAAATGAACTTCATGTTAACCTCAAAAATACAAGGACCGTAAACACTTTCTGAGTTTGGCAGTGATGAAGGAAAGGGAGAAATGCTAAGGGATTTAAAGCTTGGTGTTATTGACCTTGAAAGTCAATAGGCTGAACTATTGGAGATGAACTGAAACTCCAGGCAGAAGGGCAAAGTTAATGGCTGCACAAACAAATCTGAATTTGGAAAATTTACATAAAAATTACTGTATTGTCATTGACGAATAAATGGACAAATAACCCGGAAAGATTATGTGGTTAACATTGGGTGCCAATTTAGATGTCAACTCATTTGCATATACTGTAGTCTTCTTCGATTTGGTTTTAGTTACATTTATGACTACGACTATGCTGTTTACATTCAGGAGGTGTAACGTTTTGTCAGAATTTGGTCAATATTTTCATACATATTTTGGATGCAGCAAAATAGCTGATTGTTGCAAATAAGCTGATTTCAGAAATCACAGCAACTGAAACCTACTGTAAGTTCTATCGTTTCTAATAATTTATTTCGTCTTTGTGTTAAATCGTTGCATGTCACAAAATGGCAATGCGCAAACGGGCTGAAATTGACATCAGATCATGTTTTATACACAACAGACAACAGAATTCAACACTGGTTCCCCTATTTATTCAATGTGTTTACAGTATATTTAACTCTGTTTTTGTTTGTTTGTGTTCATTCAATAATTCATTTTCTACCGCTTATCCTCATGAGGGTCGCGGGGGTGCTGGAGCCTATCCCAGCTGTCTTCAGGCGACAGGCAGGGTACACCCTGGACTGGTCGCCAGCCAATCACAGGGCACATATAGACAAACAACCATTCACACTCACATTCATACCTATGGACAATTTGGAGTCACCAATTAACCTAGCATGTTTTTGGAATGTGGGAGGAAACCGGAGTACCCGGAGAAAACCCACGCATGCACGGGGAGAACATGCAAACTCCACACAGAGATAGCTGAGGGTGGAATCGAACTCGGGTATCCTAGCTGTGTGGCGTGCGTGCAAACCACTTGACCAGAAGCTTGTTTGTGTTTAAATAACTGAAAAAGTTCTGAATGGATTTGGATGCAATTTACAGGAATTGTTAGAAATGGCATATCAAAGAACTGATTCAATTTAGGGGGTGATCCCGATCACTGTCTGGATGCAGCAAAAAAAAGATTCTTTAACATTGCAAGATTTTGGCATTTGTGCATATAACTCCATCAAAAATGGTCAAGGGGAAGTTTCCAACAGGTTCTACAAAATATCAAAAACTGAAATTTTTGTCATAGGAAGACAACAAATGAAGCTATAAACATGCAACAAACAACATTCTAGATAGCTAAGACACTGCGGAATCTGGAGTGTATCTTTGTTATATCTTCAAATGCTATGGCTCTAGATCCAAATACATAAAACAATTCTTCTCAACAAGACAAGGGAAATATGATCTGAAGGATAAATTAAACCTAATAAACTTATATGCAAGGACAACACCTTCACATCTTCAGCATTTCAGTATGTGGAATCAATGCACTAAAATTAGCGATTTTCCAGAAACAGTACATGCAGATGATGTTTAAAAAAGTTTCAAAAAGAAGTGGAAACCTGAACCGCTGTGTACTAACCACTTCCACACTGACTATTAACCCCTTCGTTTTGGGCGAGTACATTGTTTGTACTCACTCATTATCAAGTCATAATTCTGTCAACTATTTTGTCAGTTATTATCACAGTCATTAAGTCTGTAGTTTCCTTAAAGTAAGCATAAACCGAGAGTATTATTGCATTATATTATAATTATTATTACAAATGGCAAAAAGTACATTTAGAAAACAGGAGGTCAACAAATGTATTGCAACTGCCGTGAAACTGATCAGGAGTAGGATTAAATAAGCATTGCTTATTCCTGTTCCTTTATTGACATGCAAAACTGAATTGTGCTATGTGATGTGCTCCACTGTAACTTGTGTGCATGAAATATGAATTAGTTAATTTACTCCTGTTAAACACCATGACACCTTTGAAGAACAATTTTATTTCTTTATTCTATTTTTTTGAAAACAATCGACTATTGTCTTCTGGGCTAGAATTCTAAAAGGACTCACACGGTGAAGAGTGATTCAACTTGCAGCCGTTTTGGTCCATCTGGTTGTTGTTACTGTAAATGACCAATCAGAGATAATGTTATGCAAAAGTGAGTTGCAAAGGATCCCCCACACAGCCAGCCATTCTCCCTGCAAGACAACTGCTAAAATAAGAGTCAAAGATGCAGTAGCAACATCCTCCTCAAACAAAAGAGTTGAGTTATGAGGAGCGATGTTGAAGGCACATTAGCGAGGAGATGGACACCTCTCACAACAGGCGACAAGGACACCAAGTAGTGGAGGGGGGCTGGGTCGGGGGGGGGGGGGGGGGTGATATGAACTCATTTATCTAGACACAGAAGGTGGTGTCAAGGGGACTTGCTGAAAATAGATAGCCCTGCATTGTGTCAGTGCTATCCAGACGGCAGGGGGGTTAACAGTTCGGAGGAATGTATGGGAAGGAGTCAAAAGTCAAAAACTGTAGATGCGGGAATATGAATCAAAACAAGGTAATGGTAATGGTTTTATTTCATTTGAACATGCATCAGATTACAATTGAATGCATCACATAATCAGTTCACAGTTCCACATGTCCAAAAGGAGTAGGAAGAAGCAAAGCTTATTAAATCCTACCCCTCCATCTGCTACTTTTACAATCAGTTACATTTGTTCACTTCCTGCTTTCCATAATACAATTTAAGTTTGTTTTTTTTAAATAATGTACCTCGTACCGAAGTACGAGGTGATATGAGCATCCAATGACATAATGGGTACCATAGTAAGTGTCAATATAGTGATATATATAGCACATCATGACTGGTTCAAGACTCTTCATCCTTGTATTTAGCAAACATCAACTGCTTGTATTGTTTCTTGAACTGGCTCATCGTTGTGCATTGTTTGAGGGTCTTACTCAATCCATTCCATAGTTTGATTCCACATACTGAAATGCTATGGCTTTTTTTTAACGTAGTCCTAGCATATATGTAAGTGTTTCAAATGTAGTTCTTCCACGATGACGAACATTTTGGTGAGGTGACTTGAGCTTTAACGAAGGCCTTGTTCATATTGCTAGTATCAAACGGATGTAAACAAACCTAGCAATTTATCAGTCACGGTATGTCCAATGCAAATATACATCGCACCCATTGGAGCATTAGAGAATTAATGCCTGCAAAGACAGCTTTCAATACAACGTCTTGCACTGTAAACACAATTGTAATGACTAATTAAGTACAGAGCATGGTGGTCTCACTTGGTGTGGCAATTAAGAGTCACTCTGTAAATTTTGTGCACTTCCTAGCAATTAATGAGGTAAACAGCAATAAACAAATGTCAGCAGACTTTGTCAGAGTTTAATCGTTAGTCGACGTGTTTTATAAGGGTTTTCAAAATGTGAGGTGAAAAAAAAAAACGTTTTCAAACCAGCCAAGTTAACCTCAGTTACATTTAAAGGGAAAAACAATTAAATTTTTAGTTTAAATAATAAGAGAAAACAGAGGTTAAATTTAAAGGAAAAACAATTAAACTTTTAGTTTCAATAGTAAGAGACAAAACAAAGGAGCAGAAAAAGTTTTCATTGTGAAAACAATGTAGTAGATTATTATTTCTCATTAGGATTGAAACGCAATCATCGCTACAATCAAGCCACTGTGTTGGCCGCTGTGTGCGGCAGACATAACATAAACACAATATAAAGAACATTCCACAAGAAGAAAAATAAAGTGCAGCCGAACTCAATGCCCTGGACTGAATGGAGTAATTAAAAAGGAAACGAGCCAAGACAACGAGAAGATAAGAAATCCCAGAAGCGAGCCTTGAGTGACTCCCGTGCTCTTGATGAACTGAATGATGAACTGAATTTACAGTCTCTTTCAAACACTTTTAAAGATGTTAAGTGTATCCAAGTACGACTGTTTTACTGGACTCCTTCAGGGTTGATCTCCTGCAGCATTTCAACTGATGTCAACCACTAAGTCTTAGATGTTTGGATGAAAAGACCGAATGTTAATGACACAAATCCCTTATCAGTGTCAATATAACCACCATTTAAAGATGAAAGCTTCCATGCCAAAATTTATTCTTGGTATTTTAGAAAATGCCATGAATGACAGAAAACAGCACTTCCTAATACGACAGTCCTTCGCTGCAACAGTGGAACCCCTAACTAAGACTGGGGTGTCCAAAGTGAGGCCCGACTGCTTATTGTTTATTGGTCCAAGGCGTATTCGAAAATAAAATCAAACATTAAAACTTTAAAAAAACAACAGCAAGAATGTGAGGAAAAAGAGGAAAGTAATGAGAAAAGGTTGAAATGTTGATATGTTCTACATACAGTGGAACCTTGGTTAGCATTAATTTGTTCCAGACTCTAACCAAAATCAATGTTAACCGAAACAAGTTATGTGACCAGATGGATGCTGGAGCGTTACAGGGAAGATGACTTCTGTGATGCTAAAAATATCGCATAATGCGATAAAGTCTTTCTTTTGTCATGCATTTACTGTCTAATCCTCACGAGAGCCTTGTCGCCAGAGCGTGTGCACCACTGTGGAAGCCTGTCCAGTCTTTGCTTACAGCAGGGGTCATTTAATGATAACTGTTCTGATTGCCATTTAGCTAGTTAAATGCTAACCAGGAAGGACATTTTGTGATTAAAAAAATATTTTAAAAACACAGTTGGACTCACGCAGTGTATTAACAACACAACAAGAAACATGAAATGTTGTACAGTAACTGAAGAATACATGCAAATCGGGGCAAAATTAAAATAATAAAATGTTTGACGTGAACTGAAAAAACTGAAAACTTCTTAGAATGCCGTATTTTTCTGAATATAAGTGTCATGAGTCAAAAAATGTGTAATGAAGACGAATAAAACATAGTATACAAGTCTCACTGGACTACATGTCATATTTATTTCATAAAATTCAAGACCAAGAACAGACATTTCATCTGGCAAGTTACCACATACTTTGTTTGGTGTAACTTTGAGAAATCAGATTTTAAAATTTTGATTTTCTTGGAACTTATCATCATGACTCACGATTGTTTCTTGAGGAAATCATGCATATTTCAGAATGACCAAGTCCTAGCGTATGCAGTTTGCAGTGTAGTCGTTAATATCCCACAACTGCAGTCAATTAACAGCTATGCTTTCATCTGATGTCTGGGAACCGTGTTAGTTTTTGCCGCTAGCACACACCACAAAAAAAAAAAACAGGTAAGGTTGCGGATTTCTGGCTTCCGGACCTTTTTATATGCGCCCAGCGTTTAAGTTAACTGAAGCTTCACGAATTAACACTTAACAGTAAACAGCACCATTCCAATCTACAGCAATAATTGTTATATTTCGACCATAACACATTTACATTTTTAAACACTTTTGTTCAAACAATTAACAAAATGAAGCACTCACAATGTATTATTATAGACAGAGCATTAAAATAGCAGTCATAGCCAGACTAATAAAGAGGGTTCAAACCTGTTTCAAAGGTCAAGTTTGAGCACTCTTCAGCTCCAATTTCACGCACTTTACAGCTATGGTCGGTTACATAGGGTATTTATACATGCTCAAAGCATTTATATTATACTTTACTACAAAGCATAACACATTCAAGGGTGTGGTAATATGATACAAACAAATAAAAGAACATAAGGGAAAAAGAAACAGGAAGTTAAACAGGTATTATGCACATTTGATGCTGCAAAAACAAAACAAAAAAATGGTCGGCTGGAAAGAAGGTGTGCCCGAGGCACCGCCTCCTCCTCCTCCTCACTGTTGCGCGCATGCACGCACACACACACACCCATGCTACCATAAGTCAGACAGGCGTGCATGCAGATAAGCAGACTAGACTAGAACTAGAACTCCTGAGGGTCTTTGGTGGGCCAATGTGACAGGACGACACTGACATAAGACATTGACCGGTAAGTGTCTTTTATTGCGGTGGGATGATTTAGAGAAGAATGTGCGGTTCTTCTAATTTTAGCAGCATCACTCGTGCCAATATAGCAGCCGTGCAGCGATATGTCGGGAGAAAACTGCTGGAGATGTGCGGAGCCAGAGTGGTTTGACTGGGATTTATTCTTGAAGCGTTGTGGTTAAGAGGAGTGAGAATGTAAAGTGTAGTATAACACAATGGATGCTCACAAGAGGAACTACAAAGTGCTTTATAGTCTAACTTTATCAGTCTACAGCACAGTCAAGTATAGTGGCAAGAATTGTCTTTTGCATTGGGTTTTACAGGAGAGTATTTTGGGATACCACTGACGTAAAAGTATATCATGTACTGTTGGGATACAGCAACAGTCCACAGTGATGCGTTTGGATTTACCAATGTTGCCAGTCTTGCGGTGCTCTTAATTGTTTCTGTAATGGTCTGAGGTCCTGTTGGGGTCGGTCATACAAAAACCATATGTGTCAGCAACACTGAGACTGAAGAAACGGAAAATAACTGACATTTTTAGATTATGTTTTTGCAGCTTGAACATTTGAGAATTTATGGCTATGCATTGTTAATCTAATCTAGTGTAGGTAATCAGTGCATGTTTATTTGTAAAGTGACATTACCAACTGCTTGGCATGCATTTGCTATGGTTTTTGCTAGTCTAATCAATATTAAGTGTCAATATAACAAAAATCAGCACAGGAAGCGCTAAAATATGTTAAAAGCAGAAACCTGTTGAAAGCAATATGCCCGAAAATCCATATTCCGGGTGATTCTCCCAGAGAGTGAGCCGTCACTTCGAGGGACATGATGCACAGACTAGAGTGGTTTACAGCTATAATTAAATAAAACTAAATAAAAATATACTAAATAAAAAACCAAGTAAAAATATACTGTAACATATTGCCACCCTCGGCCATCTCTGTGTGGAGTTTGCATGTTCTCTCCGTGCATGCGTGGGTTTTCTCCGGGTACTCCGGTTTCCTCCCACATTCCAAAAACATGCTAGGTTAATTGGCGACTCCAAATTGTCCATAGGTATGAATATGAGTGTGAATGGTTGTTTGTCTATATGTGCCCTGGCTGGCGACCAGTCCAGGGTGTACCCCGCCTCCTGCCCCAAGACAGCTGGGATAGGCTCCAGCACCCCCGCGACCCTCGTGAGGAAAAGCGGTAGAAAACGAATGAATGTAACACACTGAAGAATCTACTATTTTATTCTGGTCTGTTGTGTACAAAACACAATCTAATGTAGGACTGCAACGATTATTTGAAAACTTACTAGATTACAAAAAATAGTTTTTTTTCTTCTTCTTACGTTCCCAAGACGCATACAAAGATTGAAGAGTAGCAAGGCAACAAAAGAAAATGTAAAACAGAGAGAAAATTTGGCTAAATAGCTAGTTGATCACCGTGACATATATCCATTGTATTACTCTTCAAGCAGCAAAAATATGTTTTTTTGCAAGTATTATTCGAAAAAAATTTAAGTCGAATACTCCATTACTTAAGTATTCAAGAGTGACATTCAAAACTATGTCAGAAAGACAATGAAAGAAATTATCCAAAATGATAGTGGAACTTAACTTCTAACAACTGCTGTGATATTGGAAGTATTACACCTCCCATTTTGCTGCATAAGAACATTTAAAGCATTCATTCATTCATTTTCTGCCGCTTTTTACTCACGAGGGTCGCGGGGGGTGCCGGCCCTTGGACTGGTCGCCAGCCAATCACAGGGCACATATAGACAAACAACCATTCACACTCACATTCATACCTATGGATAATTTGGAGTGGCCAATTAACCTAGCATGTTTTTGGAATGTGGGAGGAAACCGGAGTACCCAGAGAAAACCCACGCATGCACGGGGAGAACATGCAAACTCCACACTCCAGATGGCCGAGAGTGGAATTGAACCCTGGTCTCCTAGCTGTGAGGTCTGCGCGCTAACCACTTGACCGCCGTGTCACGTTTAAAGCATTCATTTTCTACCGCTTTTTCCTCACGAGGGTCACGGGGGTGCTGGAGCCTATCCCAGCTGTCTTCGGGCGAGAGGCGGGGTACACCCTGGACTGGTGGCCAGCCAATCACAGGGCACATATAGACAAACAACCATTCACACTCACATTCATACCTATGGACAATTTGGAGTGGCCAATTAACCTAGCATGTTTTTGGAATGTGGGAGGAAACCGGAGTACCCGGAGAAAACCCATGCATGCACAGGCAGAACATGCAAACTCCACACAGAGATGGCAGAGGGTGGAATTGAACCCTGGTCTCCTAGCTGTGAGGTCTGCGCGCTAACCACCTGAGCACCGTGCCACGTTTAAAGCTGTGGTTCTCAATTATTTTCTCTCACGCCAAATTAAAAGAATTAAAAAAATAAATTCAGACACATGTGCTAGCTAGCTATGGTGCTGAATTACACGGGCGACGTGTTGAACCTTATCGCTCTCTTTGCATGACACGTCTAGGTTGCGTCATCAACATGCATTATTTCGACAGAGCCTCCAAAATGCGCAATGTGAGCTAAATTTAAAGTTACTACTGCTACCGTTCCTATTTACCAGACACGTGTCCTTTTGTTATATACAGCATGCCATCCGCGGTAGACTACAAAGGCAAATGCAAATAGCAACTGTGCACAGTGTATTATTTCAAGTATAAGGCTATAATTCATCACTGGCCGGCCGGTTCTCAAAGACCTCGAAGACTGACCAAAATAGAGAGGAGTGACTTCAGCTGATGGATGGCTTTCTTCTCATGTGCAAAGGTGGCGATGACAGGGAAGCGACTCAAAGCCAGAATGCCTCCGTGACATTCGTGTGTGTGTGTGTTTTAAGTCACACAACCACGTCCATCAAGCACATGATAAAAAGGGGGGTGGTAATGCGGTGTTAAAGAAGGTTTGAATGGAACTGTTCAGAAAGTTAGAAGCAGATAAAAATAAACTTAGACGCTCAAATCTCCACAAGATTCAATGAAAGGACAAACTGCAGGCGGTGAAGCAGTTTGTTTTCATTTAATAAAGCAGGAAGTAGCGTGGCTTATCTTCTCTGAGGCTCAGTTGTCCATCATAACAGAATAAGTATGCCTTTAAGGGTCGTATTATTGTTGCGTTTCAATAAATCAGCAATCGCCCCCAATTGACAGTTGCCGAAGGAAGGCGTCCCCGGGAGTACATAAGGAAAGCAAATGTGATTCCAGCTGCCCCTGACTGTGGCATCCCGGGCCCTTAATGGACTGGACTGTTTGTTCTCTGGCACTTTGAGCCATGTATCAAGTTGCCAGTTCCATTGTTGATGACTGCTGCTGTTACAAGAAATAAAACAGGTGAAGGGGTCCTACAGCTATTATGGAGACTTTATGATTAGGGAACTTTATGTGGGAATTATTTGAATGTGCAGTATTCAGGTACTTTGTCTAGTAGGGATGAGATCGAGAGGAGTCAGTTGAGGTGGCTCGGGCATCTAGTCCGGATGCCTCCCGGACGCCTCCCTGGTGAGGTGTTCCGGGCATGCCCAGCCGGGAAAAGGCCCCGGGGCAGACCTAGGACAAGCTGGAGGGACTATGTCTCACAGCTGGCCTGGGAATGCCTTGGTGTCCTCTCGGTGGAGCTGGAGGAGGTGGCCGGGGACCAGGAAGTCTGGGCTTCCCTACTAAGACTGCTGCCCCTGCGACCCGGACCCGGATAAGCGGAGGAAAATGGATGGATGGATAGTAGGGATGATGGCTGTTTTTTTTTTTTTTTTTAAAAGTACTGTAGTTGATTTTGAATCCTGCTTGCCAAGTTGTATGTCAAATATCAATATCAAAGCATTGTATACATTTGATGAAGTATTTAGTGATCTTTGCCCTATATTCTGTCTGATTTTGCATGTAGAACATCAGAATGCGACAACAGTACGCGTTTGTGAGGAAATCCATTGTTGACTGATAAAAAAAAAAAGATCCAAACACTCTGCAGACTCTCCTCAAAGAAGCTAAAATCTTGGGTGATTAGGCTGCCGACTGTGTGCTGCAAGGCAGCAACAGCTGCAAATGGTTATCAAATCGAGACCATCGAAACAGATGCCGTGACTCTGGAAGCTAGATTTAAGCTGTAGAGGAAGACATTATGGTTTGGATAAATATACTGTAGTACATATTCTGCAAATGCACTTGAAAAAAAATGTTCACAATTCTCAAAAATCCCCAATTCATGATGAAGTTGACAAATTCAATTTGCACCGATGGGAAATTCAAGTTCAAGTTCTCAACTAACCATACATATTATATTGTATTCAAAGAGCACATAACCGATTTGAACCCAGACCCTTCTTCCTGTGAGGTGACTGTCCTAACCACTAGGCCTGCTAAATGTGGCGTAGAAAGGAAAGGATTCTAAATGCAATTGGCAATCTAATCTGCCTTTTACACAATTCCTTTTGACTGCGGTCCAGATGTTTCAAGAGAACTACAGAAAATCTTGAAGTTACAATCTCCAAATAGAAAAAAAATCTATTTATTTTTGCTACTTTATGGTCATTGAAATGTGCAAAGTAAGCCAATTCAGTCCTTAAGGAAATGACTTACTGGAAGATACTAATAACAAACAACCAGGAACAAAGAGAGTAGGGTGTTTTGATATAAAACGGTAGCAACTGGGACCACCAAGTTGTATTATGAATACCAAAATGTGCATCTATAGAACATGAACCACAAGCCAGTGCAACATGGTAAACTAACTATTGCAAAAACATTTTTGTTCATATTTGGATAGCTGAAGTAAAACTACTTCCTCAGACAAACAAAGCAGCCATTATTGGAGACGCAGTTGCCACATATTCTACAAATGCGCTTGAAATTTTTTTTCACAATTCTCAAAAATCCCCAATTCATGATGACGTATAAATTGACAAATTTAATTTGCACCGATGAGAAATTATCAAGTTCTCAATTAACCAAACATTCATTCATTCATTCATTCATTAATTTTCTACTGCTTTTTCCTCACGAGGGTCGCGGGGGTGCTGGAGCCTATCCCAGCTGTCTTTGGGCGAGAGGCGGGGTACACCCTGGACTGGTCGCCAGCCAGGGCACATATAGACAAACAACCATTCACACTCATATTCATACCTATGGACAATTTGGAGTCGCCAATTAACCTAGCATGTTTTTGGAATGTGGGAGGAAACCGGAGTCAGCCAATCACAGGGCACATATAGACAAACAACCAGGAACAAAGAGAGTAGGGTGTTTTGATATAAAACGGTAGCAACTGGGACCACCAAGTTGTATTATGAATACCAAAATGTGCATCTATAGAACATGAACCACAAGCCAGTGCAACATGGTAAACTAACTATTGCAAAAACAACAAAAAAAAAAAACAACATTTTTGTTCATCTTTTGATAGCTGAAGTAAAACAACAAAGCCGCCATTATTGGAGACGCAGTTGCCTTTCACAAGCACCCGGTTTAATGTGGTGTAAAAACCACATTTGACAGCAGTACGTTTGTTTTTTTTAACATGCTTTAGTTACATTCTTAAAATAATTACCATTGTCACAGTTAATATACATTTTAAGCGTAACCCTGCCAATTCTGTTCTGGCTTCAGATTTATGTTTGGCAAAGAAATTCCAGACCGTAGCCTGCTAACAATGGTTGTGCAGAGACAGACTTCATTCCTCACATCCGTTTTTGGACATGGTGTAATTTTCTGCAAGAGAGACAATTGTGTATGCGGAGTGGTGGTCACGTGACCAAAGGGAAGCCTGCCCCCCTATGCAAATGAGGAGTGACTACATAAAAACGGCCAGTGTTTCATGCCTGACTCTACATGTTGCCTTCGTCCTGCTCATTCAGCAGTTTTGAAATTGGAAGTTTGTTTCTTGATTGTTCGTTTATGTTGGATATTTTTCCCTTTTTTTTTTCTTTTTTTTACTATGAACTCATACTCACATCCTCCATTGATCCCATTCAAGCTGTGCTAGTAGTGTTCAAAGTCTATTTCATATTTATTGTCCATGGCATGTTTTTTTTTTTTTTTTTTTTTTTAAAGCTTTGACTGAAATGGAATACTTTTCTTCTACGAGAGTGTGAGGTGGTGCTGCCGTCCGCAGGGATGTCCAGAGCCGTGAGGTCGGCCTCTCGGTCGCCAAGCCACTCCAGGTCCAGGTCAAGATCGCGGTCACGATCGCACTCGAGATCCCGGTCCACTTCTCAGTCCAGGAGAAGTCATTCCCGATCTCGCTCAAGAAAACATCGCTACAGGTAGATGTCATCAACATTCGTCTCACTGATTTTAAAATGACTTGACTTGACTGTTGTGGTGGTTGAAGTGGTGTATCAGTTTGATTCCGCATCAAATTGTTTCTATTTAACAGAGGTAGCACAATCATACTTTTGCTATAGATGGAGATGATTTCTTAAAATACCTTCCTTATAAAACCTGGAAATGTACACAGTATAAACTGTAGTACTAACAGTAGTAGTATTTAATGAATATTGATGGAGATCACATTGAAGGAAACCATAGATCTCATCCACAGTTTCTGCAATGTGTAGACACACCATAGCTATACACTGATTGGCTAGTCCTTATTACCGGCAAGCATAGAGTCAAAAAGTCTTTCAAATAGAACCCTCCTCCCGTTTGGCCCACGTGACACAGCTTGTCTGAAACTGCAACTCAAGTTCAGTGTGCAAGGCAGCTCAGTGTGCTGCCTTTTAAATCTTTTGGTGCTCCAATGAAAAAAAGGACTATGTAAGTAGTGTATACTTTTTCTTTCTGGGGATGAGCAAATATGTTTGTGATATATTTTATGTTTTGTGCATGTGGCATTACAGTTTTGAATGACTTTGTATTAAGTTAGCATACATATGTACGTATATGTACGTTTGGAGGGGTCAGCCATAGTCTTAACTTTATATATGTTTTTTTTGTCAAGCCTGTTTTGTGCATTGTAAAATCTGAGACGAAAATCTCTTAAAACATAAAATGTTGCTGTCGACATCTATAAAATGTTCATGTCCGCTGCAGATGAAAAACATTCAGAACATCAAATATACCAGCGGGAGGGAGTGGTGGCATTGTACCAAAAAAAAAAAACACATTTGAAGAACATAACATGCTGTACTATCTTATGGCTATAAACTGCAGAAGACTGAGTGTTATGTGTTGAGGCAAGCATAGTACAATAAGAGGAACACCAGAGCCACCGTGTGGACGAGGGAATTACTACAAGTTAAAGTAAATAAACTTAAGAGACTACTGTGAAACAGTGATATTTTAATACTTTTGTTTTTGCTTCCATTTTTCACGAGCTGAACTCAAAGGTCTGATTCTTTCTCTAATGGTAATTGTTTTATTTCATTTGAACATGTACCAGATTACAATTGAATGCATCACATAATCAGTTCACAGTTCCACATGTCCAAAAGGAGTAGGAAGAAGCAAAGCTTATTAAATCCTACCCCTCCATCTGGTACTTTTACAATCAGTAACTGTTACATTTGTTCACTTCCTGCTTTCCATAATACAGCTTAAGGTTGTTGTTTTTTTTTAATAATGCACCTCGTACTTCGGTATGAGGTGCATTATTATATGACCATCCAATGACATAATGGGTACCATAGTAACTGTCAATATAGTGATATGTATAGCACATAGATTTTCTAATGTGCAGTTAAACTGTATTCTGCAGCCATGGAGCCTGACATCCATGGGCAAGAACTGAAGAGATACTGACTTAGCGAAGCACGTTACAGAAAATAATACTTGCAGAAATGATCATGTATGTTGCATGCAATGAAGGAGAATAACAACTGAACAAACTACTATCGAATCTTCCAGAAACCCCAACTGAGTTTAAGTGGGCACGTCCAGGGATACAAATGAATGTCTGAATCCAACAAAAATCCTTATTAATCTCATAATTAGCGACACGGTGGTCGAGTGGTTAGCGCGCAGCTGGGAGACCAGGGTTCAATTCCACCCTCGGCCATCTCTGTGTGGAGTTTGCATGTTCTCCCCGTGCATGTGTGAGTTTTTTCCGGGTACTCCGGTTTCCTCCCACATTCCAAAAACATGCTAGGTTAATTGGTGACTCCAAATTGTCCATAGGTATGAATGTGAGTGTGAATGGTTGTTTGTCTATATGTGCCCTGTGATTGGCTGGCCACCAGTCCAGGGTGTATCCAACCTCTTGCCCAAAGACAGCTGGGATAGGCTCCAGTACCCCGCGCGACCCTCGTGAGGAAAAGCGGTAGAGAATGAATAATAATAATAATAAGAATAATTATTATTATTATTGTTATATTATTATTATAGTTTTTATTATTAACAACTATATATGAATCAGAACACACCTGTTACTAAAGCCAGTATCATTAATGACAAAGGCTTTTAATCATATTTTTGTTTTCTTTTAGCTCTAGATCTCGGTCTCGATCACGGTCACGTTCAAGATCTCAATCTCCACTTTATAACCGTGAGAAGAAATACTTCAAAGGATACCAGAACAATCGGGAGTTCCGGGGCTACCACCGTGGCTTCCGGAGGCCGTACAACTTCCGAGGCAGAGGACGGGGCTACTTCCCACGTGGACGGTACCAGCGTGGAGGTGGTGGTGGAGGTGGCGGCGGCGGGAGAGGCTATCATAATAACAATAACAACAGTAATCATTTCCGTGGCAACTGGAAGAATTACAAACAGAATCCACAGAAGCAACAAAAGCCGCACAATCAAAACCAGTACAGAGGGCGCCCCCATCTCCAGAAATTCTCCGGCAGCCCTTCTCCGGGGCACTCTCGCCAGTCGGACCGATCCATTTCTCCATTATCCAGGCAATCACAGCATTCTAATGCTTCCTCTCACTCCTCTTCTCCCAAAAGTAGGCCAACCTTGTTACCGGCTAATGAAAATTCTAAGACCGTGAAAGAGGATATTTTGGACTCCAAGGAGATCCAGAAACAAGGGGCTGATGGAGACCAAATAGAGGCGGGAGACGCCAAAGAAGGTCAAAGCGGTGAAGGACGTGAGCGAGACTGGGAAGGTTTGACGGACTGTACCAACAGTCCAAAGAGAGCCAGTCCTGCAAATACTGCTGTTGTTGTTGCTCTTGCTCTGGACCAGCAAAACTCTGACCTGGCGTGCAAGTCCCCTCAAAACATAAATGACACCAGCAATGGCTCCCCCTCCTGGCAGACTGTGTGTAATTCATCCTCTACAGAAAACCTTTCACAAGAAGCGCTAAATCAAATGCTGTCCAGCCTTGACATCTTCAACAGTGAGGAATACCGAGATGGGGATAAAACTGCCATCACCATTGCTTTCAGAAAGTAAGACCGGTTTTATTCTTTAGCCTCTTATCCCTCAAATTGCATGCCCGATGATCTTGACCTTTCTTTATCTTCCTTTAGGTTTTTGAAGGAGCACAATAAAACATCTAAATCCACTCGAGGAAATGACAGGTGCAAAGATGCAAACACAAAAGTTACAGATAAAGTCAATATTAACGGTCAAGCACCTCCTAGTATTACTGGACCGTTATCAAAGCGCTACAAAGAAGACACTGATGGTGAAGTGCCTCCAGATCATTTGTTGACAGCTTCTTGTATGTCTGACAAGGAAGACAAGGAGGTGATAACCAAGCCTCATTTAAAGTCTGTTCAAAAAGACAAGCACAATGGGGATGACTCCTGTACTAAGTCCAAGGTCTCTCAGCCTGTGTTTGATGAGTGCTTGGACAAATGGCGCAGTCTTGTAGCTGACGGTGAGGTGAACACCACGAGAGATGAGATGTACGCCAATCACAAGTCAGCTGCTGTGACCGCCGCCATCGCTCGGCGGGAAATGGTGGGGGATTTTGAAGAATCGGGTTGCAAACCCAGGAAGATGTCTAAATGTGCCTCCATGTCATCTCCCACGCCGCCACTGAGGCAGATGCTGATGGTCACGGGAGAGGACAAGTCTCTGTTGTCCATCAGAAAACCAGAGACAAAGATTAACGTCAGAATGGATTTCCTTGGGGACAGCTTGATAGGGTAAGCTATTACGGCGGCAACTTCACTTCCTTGGTCTTGCATCACGGATTTGAACGGTTCGATCATCACTACTTGACTATATCATGTTTATCCAGAAATTAAGTACAGTAAGGATATGCATATTAGTAATGGTTTTATTTCATTTGAACATGCATCAGATTACAATTGAATGCATCACATAATCAGTTCACAGTTCCACATGTCCAAAAGGAGTAGGAAGAAGCAAAGCTTATTAAATCCTACCCCTCCATCTGGTACTTTTACAATCAGTAAAGGTTGCATTTGTTCACTTCCTGCTTTCATAATATAATTTAAGTGTTTTTTTTTTACTTTAGGTTATTTATTTATTTTTAATGTAATTTTTAATTTTTTAATTTTACATTTTTTTTAATTTAAATGTTTAATTTTTTTGTTTAAAGATCCAAATGAACACTCACAAAGTGAACATAACATCAGACAACATACTGATGTGTACCATACAAGACCTCCAACTCCTACTCCTATTCTCCATCCTCTTTTTTTTTTTTCTCATCTGGTACTTTTACAATCAGTAACTGTTACATTTGTTCACCTCCTGCTTTCCTAATATAGTTTAAGTTTTTTTATTTATTTATTTTATTTTTGTCCCGAACCGAAGTACGAGGTGATATGACCATACAATGACATAATCGGTACCATATTTAACCAAATGTTGTGTATTATTGGCCTAAACAATGCATTGCCAAGTATAAAGGCATACTAAATGAAGGAAAATATAAGGCCTAGGTACATGTATTATACAGTACAGGAAGTTATTCAGTATCCTCTGCACTGATTGGCTCATCTTAACACAGCACCCACCCACATGTCTCTCACATGTGCTTCCTACATTGTTGCACAGCAGAAAGTATCTTTGCTCTTCAGTAATATAAACTCCACAATGGCTTCTAAACATGCCGTCAAATTTTTGTCATATTTTCTATTACAATACAATAGAGTATTATGTTTACTATATTTGGTTTATTTCATGTCTACATGTTAAAATTTAGAAATGTTTAAACAGATTTTCTATGCCCTAAGTACAATAATATTGTATTTTTAAACATTGATTCATATATCACGGTCAGGGCTGGAACCAAATATTGATAAACAAGAGATTACAGTACTGACTAATTCTGTCCAATTTCAGAACTTCAGAGATTTTAGCTCAGGAGCGACAGCTGTCTCAGGACCTGGTTCAGTCTTCAAAGAGGGGTCAGGAGTTTCACTCCATCTTTCAACATGTTCAGGCCGGTCCACCGCAGAGAACTCCCTCTGAACTTTTTGCTCAGCACATTGTTGCTATCCTGCACCACATCAGAGGTGAGTCCGAGAGGAACATAAACCTAAATGCTCCTAAAGCAGGTGTGGGCAAACATCGGCCCAGGGGCCACATCCGGCCTGCCAAGCACTTGAATCTGGCCCTCTTGTATTTAATTTAAACTTTTAACATACAAGCTGGCAATTTGACTTGCAAGTAGTCAACTTCAGTCAATCTGAGACAACCTTCGGATGGTTTAAGTAGCTTTTCGCTACTTAACTAGTCAACAAATATGTGACACACAACTTAAACCTACCCACTGCACTGCCTGGGTACTAAAAGAGACATTGTCAGAACCCATCGACAATGGAGTCTCCAAAGTTTGCCATGCCCGAGCACCAAATCAAATCAACTTTATTTGTAGAGCACTTTTCCTGCAAAGACATGCAACACAAAGTGCTTTACAGAATTAAAAACAATTACCACAATTAAAAGGAAAAACAATTACTAAGAAAGCCCCCCCCCCTCCATACTAGACACACACACACACACACAATCACACACAGTAGGGAGACATGGCATTGCCCTGAGGATCAAGGAAACTCCACCTTTGGGGCCGTCCACACTGGGAGGAGCCGCAGGCTGTGCCATCGGGGTGACCAGCACCCGGGCTCCCCGACAGATGACCGGACCCCCACATTAAAAAGGGATGAACCCCCAGCCGGCCGGGTCGACGGGACCCAAGGATGACACCCCCTCAGCAGACCCGACATAGCCCCCAGTGTGGAGGATCCCCCCTGAGGAAACACTGGAGTTAAAAGCTAAAGACTAAAAGCATAAAATAGGACTAAAAAGATAAAAACATAAGAAAAGTTTAAAAATATTAGTTAAAATGTGTGTCTTTAATTTTCTTTTAAAAATATCAACAGTCTCCGCAGTCCTGAGGCTCTCCGGCAGGCTGTTCCACAGGTGGGGGCCATAGTGGCTAAATGCTGCCTCACCGTGGGTTTTTGTTCTGGGTTTTGGAGTTTTTAACCTTGACTGTTAAAGACCCAGTTGAGAAAAGCCAAATGTTGCTGGGCCAAAATGGGGAAACAAAGTGGTGCTATTTTTTGGTTCTTAGAGTATTATAACCAGCATAGAAGTGGCATATCATAAAAAATTAGTGGAAACGAATCAAATCAAAAGATATAATCAAAACAACACTGACCTGTGAATAGTGTTCTTTATTGAATATTATCTCTAGAATCACATATGGATGGAAAAGGACAAAGAATTAATGAAGAATCAAATAAAAAAAACTATCCCTCTTGATGCAGCTCAGCACTTTGCATCGTCGAGAATGACTCTTAACGAGCGCTTCACCGTGTACCAAAGGCAAGCCGCGCAGAAGGAAACCATGAAGCCAAGGCAAAGTCCAGAGATTCACAGGTAGAGTCACCTGGTGAGGGACCCCCCCCCCTCTCTCTCACCTTGAGTGTGCTGTGTGGCGTCACCTCCTCATATTTTAACAACTTTCAGGTATTTTTCTCCATTTGTCTACCTGACAAATCCACTGTCTGCCTTTTATATGTTTTCATTCTGAGTGGAGGTCAATTTTTTCATTCTTTGTCCTGCTGGATGTTGTCTTTCGTGATTCGGCGTGTCTTAACAAAACACTTCACAAACACGCCATCCTTTCTTAACTGTTCCGTTGTGTCTTCCATACAGGAGAATTGACGTTTCACCAAGTGCTTTTAAGAAACACACTCAGGTTTTTGAGGAAATGAAAAGCTCAGAAGATGGCACTTACAAGGTGACTGAATATTTTGCACTATGAACTATAATGGGATCAAAAAAATCAAAACAAACAAGCAAACCAGTGAGCAAGCCGGGTGCCTATATAGAGTGCTCTCCCTTGAACCGAAGCCTGCCCTGAAAGGGAGATGCAAGTCAAGTCAAAGCAAAACTATGGCATTGTGACTTGGTTGTCAGTTGGTTATTATGTTGGCACAAAAGCCTGACCGAGGCTCACGCGCTAAAATAAACGTCAAACGTGGATGCTGCTGTGCCCGAGCTGTTCAAAAGGACTAATTGTCTTTGTAAGTATCCTTCAAGAAACAAACAACGGAAATAACCGTTGAGCAGCTTAATCAAATGGATAAACTTAAGAGAAGTGTCTTAGCACCGATGCATTAACATTATTTACGTTGGTTTCTTATGTACGCTAGTTGAATTATTGGCCTGAATGTTTAATTACCATGAATGCAACACACCAATGTGGCTCCAACCTGTGGGAAATTTAACAAATTTTTGTTTAAAAGAACCATGTTGACTTCCTTACAATGCAAACCAACAAAACAATGATATTTGAATGAAGACCATCAGTATGAAAAGTCAACATTTGACAAAAACATTCTAAAATTTTATTCATACCGATACTTCATTGCAATAAAGGCTTTTTTAATTCACAAAGCAACTTGGCAGACGAAGTAGTAGTATCTGCACACTTAGTCCAAAAGTCTGTCCACGACATTGTGTTGTGTTTTTCTGTTCAGAACGTTGGGGAAAAAATGAAGGCTGACCCAATGGACCTACGCTTGGATATTGAGCGCCGTAAAAAATATTGCAGCCGCGAAACAGATTACATCCATGATCAAGATGCTGGGGTTTCCCCGGACTCTCATAACAATAGAGAGAGATCTGCGGAAAAGTTGTCCTACAGCAACAGGAAACCAAAGTATGTGCAAACTGTGCTGTATATATATAATTATATATATACACAAAAGGATTTGGAATTTGCACGTACCATTTCTCCCTTGTAGGATCAGCGAGAGTAAGGGCTCTCGATCCAGGTCGTCCTCATCTTCGTCGTCCTCGAAGTCTCAAATGGATGAATTCCCGAAGTCTGATCTCAAAGATGAAGGCTTTAACAGAGTTTGTCTGAGTCCAAACAAGTCACTTGGATCTGCTGAGAAAGAAACAACATGGAGAGGATTTGTAAGTCAAAGTCTGTGAAACACTTTAAAATCAGAGCTACAGGAAGTCACATGTCTATTTGTTGAATTGTAGCAAGTACGATTCCGTGGAAGTGGGTGGAAGAGAGGGAATCACCAGGAAGACGATTCACATTGCAATGAAGACGTGGCCAAACAACCCAAACATGAAGACTGGGATCCAGAATATCCTCCAAAGAGCAGAACATACTACTTGGTAGGATCACTTTAATTTCAATCATTTAAGCCAATTCATGTAACTACCTTTATTATTTTTCACAGCACGACGACAGAGACAGTGAGGCAGACTCTAATTGGACGGAAATTCGAGGGCGAGGACGTGGCAGCTTCACCCATGGACGAGCAAGATTTATCATACGCAAAACCAACGCCAACCCAAACGTCCAATGCTCCAAATGGGCCCACAATAAGTTCAACGAGGTTAACGGAGAAGAGAAAAGTGGAGAACAGGAAGACGGGTCGGGACCATAAAGATGGAAATACTCAAGGGTCAACACTGACATCTTAAGAATCTTAAACTGTCGTCTTCTGAGTGGACTACTGTTTCACATGCTTCCTGTACTCATGCTGTACCTCTAGATCTTCTAGACTTTTAATTTTTTGAAGTGCCAATCACATTTGTGCCTCAAAGTAATGTTTTACGCAATCAGCACGCTGTCCTTATTATGATCGTACAAAACAAAACAGACTATGTGAAGGGGGACCAAACTGTAAGCATCAGATTTACAATAGGATAGCATAAAGCAAACGATTTGAGCTTTTATTATGCTAGTCACATTGTTACATTTTTGGATTTATCTTCTTCACATGATGTGCTTTAGCTAGCGAGCTGTAGGAAAACACGTTAAATATATACATCACTTTGTTTGTTGACAGAAGTTTTGTGTTGCGTAAGAGAACTTAGATTTTAGTCATTGTGTGCTAATGTGTCAACAATGTCTACAGGTGGAGGATGAGGTAAATTAATACTGCAAAAACATCAGGAATTTTTTTTATATATTTTGGAGGGGGAAACTAAGTACAGCTATAAAAACGTAGCGTCTTAACATCATTTGTTTACATCTGTTTATGTCATTCGAGTGTACCAGAAGACTTGGGATGCATACATTAAAATCATTCATTCATTTTCGCTTTTCCTCACAAGGGTCACGGGGGAGGGGGGGTGCTGGAGCCTATCCCAGCTGTCTTGTCTTTTGGGTGAGAGGTGGGGTACACCCTGGACTGGTCGCCAGCCAATCACAGGGCACATATAGACAAACAACCATTCACACTCACATTCATACCTATGGACAATTTGGAGTCGCCAATTAACCTAGCATGTTTTTGGAATGTGGGAGGAAACCGGAGTACCCGGAGAAAACCCACACATGCACGGGGAGAACATGCAAACTCCACACAGAGATGGCCGAGGGTGGAATTGAACCCTGGTCTCCTAGCTGGGCGGTCTGTGCGCTAACCACACGACCGCCGTGCAGCCCGGTCAAAAATGTGTATACAAAAAAAAAGTGAATGATGCAGTAATACTGATACAAAGTGATGTGCTGTGATAATGCTGGAGTTATGAAACAATATTCATTAAGGTACGGTAGTATTTGTGTGATTTGTTTTTGTCAAAATAAACAAATAAATGGCTTTTTCATTGCCAATTGTTCCACCACCTGTATGTCAGCCATTTTGGGAATTTGCTATGTTTTTCACGTGTGTATCTCGTGTTCTTGGAGGACATGCTAATTAATTAAATGATGACACAGTTGGATCGAGTTTGTCTTCTTCGGTCACAACAGGTTGGGCAAAATATTATGCTGTTTCAATGAAAAGAAGACCAATATCTTATTTAACAAACAGTAAATGGTGTTTTGTATAATTACATAACCTTTGAAAAATATAGTATATATATATACGTATATATACACACACACATGTTGTACACAATGGTTTTGCATTTCCACTATATTGACAACAACACTGGGATCGATATTTTTGATATTTAGATTGACCTGCACATTGACCAATTCAAATATTGCAAACTATACACAAGTAGCTCTGACATAAATATTCACATCACTTCCGCTTACAAGCACACATACAGTGTGTCACACATGCACACACCCACATACAGTTCGTTTTTGCTGAATTTTTGGCGCAGTTTATATTATTAGTCTGACAGCTGCAGGAAGGAAGGACCTGCGATATCGCTCCTTCACATACTTTGGCTGTATCATTCTGTCACTAATGGAGCTCCATAGTGCAGTGAGTGTGTGTTGGGAGGGGTGTGGGAGTCATGGAGGACAGCTTGGCTGTCATCATCCGCTTGCCCAGCTACTCCATCTGTTCTAGAGGACATTCTAGGACAGAGCTGGCCTTCTTAGGCCTTGTCCAGACGTTGTAGGGTAAAACCATATAGTATTTCCCCCTCTCTGTTAATGAAAAAGATGGGACTCCACACAGCCTTGTATTTAAAAAAAAAAGCATAATGCAGTGGATAATAGCGAGGAGTGTGACATTCGGTAATTCTCGCACCATTCCTCCAGGAGGACGACTTCCATTTCAGAGTTCTCCCACCATATGAAAGTACGTCCCCGTCTGACCCAAAAACAGCATCGGCGCCAGTTACAAGGAATATCCCTTGGCGGTGGAAGTTATTTGAGGGAAAATGTTACTTAAACTTAAAGTGCTTCTTCAACGTGAAGCAAAAAAAAAAAAGTTCCCCTGCTGTACTGTACATATCGAGGAAAGTTCAATACGACTAATGCGCATACAAAAAATAGGATCCTCGGAAAACAAATTCAGCCACCCCACACAACCAACACTGCTCAGAACATCCGCAAAGCATGACAATGTCATTTTTTTCATAATTTCTATTGCTGACTATTGCTTTCTAAATACTATCACTTAGTCAAGCCTTTTGTTACATTCTGAACTACAAAATAGGTAACAATTATGTACTATGATTCATGTTGATATTGATATCGGATCAATATCAATATTGACTGCAGTATTGGTATTATACAGGAAGTGAAAAAAATATATAGGAACACCCCTACAAAATAAGGTGCACTACCAGTAGAGGCATGATGTCCAAGCAGCATTATTATTCCGTGTGAAACTGGTATGGAAACAGGAATTCAGAACATTCAGAGAGAAATTCTCTCATCCCAAACACAAATAATATTTTAGGAATAAAACATCATCCCTTTCCCAAACTTTCCCACCATGGCAACCGAAGCCGACCTGTTATACGTGGAAATAAATACAACACACCGGCCCTCAAAACTCTAATCTACAAACAATGGATGATGTCAGAGTCGTCACCTTTAATGCACATAAGCCCTTCCTCCATGATCTCATCAACATGATGTTTTCCCCGCAGTTGCCATGTGACAATTATGTAATACTGTCTTGCGTTAGTTGCCAGTTCTTCTTTCTAGCTGTTAGCTGTTTTGTTTTTTTTACAGAACAGCATTCATAGTAACTCCCCTTAGGCATGACTGAAACTTTCATCATGTTTGCATTAAGAACACCCATTAAGAAAAGAAACATTGTATATTATTTTTCATGCTAAATTGCTCAGATCATTATGTTTACAACAATGCATCTTCTACATAAGCAAGGTAAACATTTATGAGGCTACTTAACTGTACTATTATAAACCAGCCTTACCTGTTTGTCTCTGCCCTTAACTCGCTCCTCCCCTCCCTCCTTCCTCCTTCCCTCCTTGCCGTGTTGACTTGCAATGACAAGCTTCAGGAAATGTTGCTGAGTGTTAATGTTTGACAAGTAGGAAAAAAGACACTGGCTGCTACTGCTTCACTTCTGTAGTGTCGTGGAAAGGGTTTAGAGGTTCATACAGCTGACTGAGATAGACTTGAGTCAGACACAATGGGTGAGTTTCCCTATTGCTTCTTAAAGATACAGATGAAATATATTTTCTTTTGGTTTGCTAGGGATCATAGGGGTAACTGCTAAGTCGAGACAACATGAAGATCTGTGTTCTAACTTGCCATTCAGCAATCACTATGACGCTGCATGTCACTTAAGTGCGACAAAAGGATATTGGTCAAAATGTCTAGACAATGATGTGCAGTCAGGGAATGCAGGTGAGGCTCATGAAAAAAAATAAAAAAAATAACATTTATTTTAATATACGTCCATGTGTTTCATCTATTGTAAAAGTATTTTTATATGATTCAAATAATTTTTACCAGGGCTGTCAATGGATTAATTAATGGATAAATATTTAATTGCGATTGATCACATTTTGTTCATCGGTAACATGTAATTAATCACAATTAATCAGATAGAAAAACCAATCAACATCAGACTGGACAATATGTTTGCCATTTGTGTTTATTAAATATTCAGTTTTTTTAAACAGCGCTATGCAAAACGGACCTCAATAAAGCTTGGTAAAGTAAACTGTCCATCACTCAAATATTATATTTTGTTAGGTGATTCGCTTGAAGATACAATTGTGATTAACATGGTACCTTGATTAACGTCGACCCCACACATTTTTCAGTTAACATCCACAATTTGGGCAATCATTTTGTCTTGGTTTGTGTTGACGACGAAATGACAACGCTCCCAAACGACTTTACACCTTGTCAAATACTGTTAATGTCTAGTGCTCGACAATATTATGCACAATGCGCATTGTTCTCGCATGGGTATGCATTGTCACCACCACTTACTGCATCCGTGAAGCAGTTATGCCATGCAACAGCAGGCATTACGCTTAGCTTCATTAATTCCATTATTTGCAAGAGACCTACTTGGGAATTGTGCCAAGAGGTGGTGGAAAAGTTAACCCATTCATGTGAATGAGACACACAGAGCCATGCTTTCAAAGGCATCACGTAATAACGACGAAATGTACTAGTTTCATACTTGTATCCGGCAAAAATGCTTTATCCGTTACGGATACTTGTTGAAAACGAGTAACTGCACCCATATACTGCAGTGAAGTCAGGCTTTATACTTCACATCCAAACACTCTTTTAGAGAGACATACACACACACACACACACACACACACTCTTTTATTCTGTCATCTTTGACAAACACAGCCGTTCAAGCACAAATGCTAATAAATCACTAATCATGAATTCTTTTGTGAGCCTTTACTGCCATCTCATTCAGCGCTGTGAATGTGCTTGTCCGCTTCCGCCTTTGTCCTCACATACTAAGGTGACAAACCCAAAATAGCTGTCTTTTGCTATGCCTGCCAATAACTTGCCTGTCATACCCAACATTTTTTTTACTCACTGCTGAGTAATGGCTATTATCTAAAATAGTTGGGACACTTGTATGCTGAGGTACCACTGTATTAATTACAATTAAAATTATTAAATTATAATTATTATAAATAAATATTAAAGTGAGATTTGAATGGTAGGTAATCTGAGGCTCTCGAATTGAGAAACAGTAAAAATTGAGGGAATGGACTTTGTAGAGCATTAACTTAGATCCTATGAGAAAAACTTACTGACTGCAGATAGTCTGTAAGAGCAGTAGGAGGTGATGAGGAGGACTTGGTTGCGAGATAGATTCCAGTGCCATCAATAATGAAAACGAATACCAAATAACAAAAAATATTCCCAAGGGGAACAAGATAAATTGTACAAAGTAGAGGACTGAGGACTGAACCTTGGGGAACAACCATGAATGATTGGTGAGCATGAAGATTTTACATTATGTCCTTCAATAAATAGCGAATGATTGGACATGTAAGAATTGAACCACTGTAGATCTGTGCCGGAGACCTGCGCTAAGCTGCGCTAAGGAAAAGAATGGAGAGAAGGCCAAAGTCTTCTGCAAGGAAGAAGTCATTGGTGATATGGATGAGCACTGTTTCAGTACTTTGCTGGACTGGAAGGGCTCAAACAAATTATTTGTGAGTAGATGGTCCCGCCGTTGAGCAGCTATTCTACGCTCAAGTATCTTGAAAATGAACAGAAAATTTGATATGGTCGGTAGTTATTAACTATTACAACTCAACTCACAGCGACAGTAGATGTTCTTCTTGATAGTGCCATCTGACAGGGCTTTGAGGCTATACGTACCGTTCAAAATACCCTAGTCTTTGTCCATTTCTACTCACTGCTGCATTTTCTCAAACTATGGTGTGGGCCAAGGGTCAAACAGGATATTCGCACATTAATCACGTACCAAAAATAAGGTACAACTAAAGACATTTCCATTAACTCATTATTTATGCATTAACTTTGATAGCCAAAGTAAAATTTGCACTTTTCCTAATGAAGTACTTTGCATGTCGTGCTCATTTCTGTTTCTCAGCATGTAGCTAGCTAGTCTAAAGTGTATAGTGTGTGATGGCATTATTTTTTCTAATTCATCAATAAACAGAAAGGACAAGTCATAAAAGGTGAAGCAGACAGTATTCTGACAGTTCTGAAGGGGGGCATGCCCATAAATCACCAGCCATGAACACATCACTCATCACACATCACTGTGTCCACATATTCCTTCCTAATCTTCCACTGCAAAGAAAGTTTAGTTATGCAATGTCATGAAACATTGCTGAGCTGAATTAAGACACCGGCCTTTGCAGAGAGTCTAATCAAAGAATCACATTTTCTGCCCCATTTGCGGATGCGTTTCAGAGGTGCTGGTGCTCATGGACTTCAAGGGCACAATGGGTGATGAGCTCACCATACGGACGGGTGATGTGGTGAAAAACGTCACCAAGGCCAGTGAGGATGGCTGGCTGGGGGGTGAACTGAGGGGGATGCGCGGCATCTTTCCGGCCAGCTTTGTCAAGGTGTGTTTGTGGGGGAAAAGCACTGTACTGTGTCCTGTTATTTTTCTGCAGCCATGTTGACCTATTTGTGCTTTTATCATTCAAGGAGGTGCCTTTTAATTTGACGGGGAACAGCAAGAGGGAACCGCGAAGCATCCGAACAAGTACATGAATATATTCTCTGCATTGCTTCCTTCTCTTCAGCCCATCCATCCGTCTGTTCTGGTCAGTGTAGGGGTCATTCCAATACATCCAATAGACCTTACTTCAAATCCTCAAACATCTCTGATGGTGTCAGAAGTTGGCTCAATAGCAGTGAGCCTGTCTGTGGGTACCCACTTTGAAGGACTCCTCTATCTGGCTGCCATGCTCCAGAGCATAGTCAACACAACAAACGCAGGTTCAAAGTATGGTTAAGGTTCCTCACGGTCAATGAGAAAGGCCTTAGGCTTTAGATCAGTGGTTCTCAAACTTTTTTTTGCAGCGCCGAGTTTACCAAGCCTTCAAAAAACTGTTTTTCTGCAGTACACAAAACCACATGGCTGCCCCCTGCAGCGCGAAGAAGTGGATCAAACATTTTAATGAGCTTTTTGGGTATGGTGGAGACAGGGATCTGACCATTTCCAAGCCTGGTGACGTCAAAATATGAAAATTATGGTACATGGTGTATAATTTACGTGTTGTCTGTAACCATTTTCAAGCTACAACCATTTGAAATAGTAATGTCAAAACTGAGTATTTTCTTGAAAAAACTCCGGAGCCTAAAGCGTTAATATTGAAACGTGTTAGGTCAAGATAATAAAATTAACAGACTATAATATGATTTATAAATATCTTAATTTAATAGATAGGTCTCTCCTGCTCAATTTAAAACACAATAAATTCAGGGTCCAGGTTACAGGGGTCTTTTAACTTTCATCACTATTAGAGCTGTCAACGATTTGTGTTTTATTTATGACTGTCAACATTTCAATTAAACACTTTTATTTACCACAGAGATCACTCAAACAATTTAGCCATTGTCTTTATGATATTTTTTGGTTTATATAAAGACAAAGTCTAAAATTCAGCTGTGAGGTGAGGTACATTGGTGCCCTGACCTGGATGAGAGTTGAGTTTTGGGGGAAGAGTGTAATAGATGCCAGCTGTGCTGATCTATGTTGGTAAACCACACTGAATTAGGAGTATTAGGTGTACAGGTGAATTACATTGGTGCCATAAACTGGATGAAAGTGAGTTTTAGCGGGGTGAGTATAACGGGGATGTAAGTTGGTAAACCTCGCCCCCTCAAACCTTGAGTGTCATGCTGGACATTGAGAGTCTGGGCTTTTAGTTTGATGGATTGCACTCTCCACTGTAATTCTGTGGACCCTGGTTCAAGCCTGGACAGAAATTGGGGCTGGCTGAACTAGGAGGGTTACACCAATATCGGTCAACAATATTTTGGAGCATACCTAATAAAAATGTGTCTCTCTACAGCAAAGAGGATGAAACACGTGAGAACATGTGAGGTGGTGTTCCCATACAACCCGATGAATAACGATGAGCTGCAGCTGGTCGTCGGGGAGACGGTAGAAATCCTCAGCGAGGTGAGGCTTAGCTATACGAGCAGATGAATCCTGAGCACAATAAGTAAATAAATATAACATAATTCGGTAGCGTGTTTACTCATCAAGATTTACTGTTTGGCAATTACAATCCACAGAAAGTAGACCCTGAGGGTTTACTAGGACATGTGAGACAATTGCATACTGATTATAAGCTGTGCTAAGTTTCAGGTTGGAGCAGTGTTAGGAAACTTGTTAGCTTGACAACGTAGCTATTTGTTTGTCTCTTCAACATGACAGATTGAAGATGGGTGGTGGATGGGGATTAAGAATGGCAGAGTGGGGGCGTTTCCATCCAACTTTGTACAAGAAATCTTTGTCAGCCCGAAAGGTGAGAACATCTATGTGATTTGTCAAAAATAACCTGGAAAAGCACTACACTGACTGACACGTATTATGTCTTTAAAGATGGCAAACACAATGACAGCAAGGCCAGACCAAAACTCAGTGACGCCATTTTCAGCAAAGAGGTATCCTCAGACAAAAATGACCTTTTGTTGCTTCATGTCATGATGGCTGTTTTGACTTAATCCATCTTGCTTTTTTAAAAAGGCATCACAACGAGCAACGGTACGCAGCAAAGCAAAAAACGGTATGTTAACCTATTTTAATGCTTTCAATCGAAAATGATACTCAGACAATTGCTTGTCAATGGAGGATGACAAAAGCAGATAGACAAGTCTATTTATAGCTATGACAACAATTGACAAGGGGAAAATCCTACACTGGAATTGTTGCGGGTGAGGTCGAACAGAATAGACTATGATTAATAAACCTTATGGGAGGTTGTACATCGTTCTCTGTTGAGTCAGACTTCTTACAGGGATCTGAGTATACAACTTTTATCACGTCAGCTGCACCTGGCTGGTCCACACCTAGTTCAACTGAAACATTATGGCAGTAGATAGTCTCTGCTATGCAATGATCACTGATAAGGTGTGATGAAATTAGGTTGAAAGTTGCAACCACGTACTGTATGAACAGCTGTATTCAAACTAGAGACATGATTATTGATTATTAGTGAACAACTATTTTGGGATCAATTGTTTTTTTTATGTAAATATCCTTTGATTTTAGCCTCAAAAATGTATTTTCTTAATTTCCTTAGTCTGCCATGAAAGCTGACCTGTTATATTTGTATTAAACAAATACAACATACAAAACATGATATTAGGGCGGCACGGAGGATGAGTGGTTAGCACGCAGACCTTACAGCTAGAAGACCAGGGTTCAATCCCACCCTCGGCCATCTCTATGTGGAGTTTGCATGTTCTCCCTGTGCATGCGTGGGTTTTCACCGGGTACTCCGGTTTCCTCCCACATTCCAAAAACATGCTAGGTTAATTGGCGACTCCAAATTGTCCATAGGTATGAAGGTGAGTGTGAATGGTTGTTTGTCTATATGTGAAAATGAATGAATGAAAACATGATATTCACATCATCTTTGACTTTGGATAAGAGTGACTGAATTTTTTCACCTCTTTTCTATGAGGACATGTTGCAGACCAAACAACTTAATGTTCATGTTTGGTTCCTATTGATTTGTTCAGTCTCTGGCCTGATTACTTGATTAATCAAAACAACACGCTTCAGATTAAACAAAAATATCAAGAAAAACCATAAAGCAAGCTATCCATTTTATAACAATCTTTGTTCAATCCTCAGTGGTGGAGTGTTGCCAAGTCATGTTTGACTACAAGGCCAAAGCGGAAGACGAGCTGGAACTGAAGACTGGAGACGTCGTCGTCATACTGAGAAAGGTCTAAAGCCCAGACTTAACTGTACTGCCATTGTATGTTTTCTCTTGCCTTTCAATTCCATTTGTATGGTGTCATTTTGTTCAAACCAGCACAACCAGTCGTACCTCTTTCAGGGAAATGTTCTGACAGCATACACAGGTCCAATCATGTTATCTTGAATAAGGGGATACATTTGAGAAATAGCTAAAGAGATTAACTGATAGTGGCGGACAAGGGTTCAGTCTTGATTGAGGTGTTATCTCTTGAGAAAGCAATTTAGCATCCCAAAGGAAGCAGTGTTGCTGCCTTTGAGATAAACGACTGAGTGACTTTCCTGTCCATCAAAAAGGAAACAGAAGATGATGGCTGGTGGGAGGGCGAGCTGAACGGACGCTGTGGATTCTTCCCTGATAACTTCGTCATGGTGATACCGCCAATGGACAGTCTAAAGGTTTGTGGATGCTTTCTTGTGTTTGTTCTAAACAGTATGTCAGGAGGCACTTAGTTGTTCCTGGCTCAGTATGCAGTGACTCAGGGGGTTTTCGGTGTTTTGGAAGAACTCACTAAAAAGTCCCTCGATTGGAAAGAGTTGAATGTCAAAACGTGTTGACTTAAAATTAACTACAGGTCTGTTCTTCTCCAGGATGGCAACAAGAGCCTACCACCTGCACGCAACATCACCAAGCCCGTCTCAGGTAACCAATGGAATGGAATGTGATGAAACAATGTGGCACTTGGACATATTTATATTAGAAGGTTCTCTTGCTGTACAGCGGGGTAATTATATGATTGCAATGGGTTGGTTTTGGTGATCAGCTATGAGCATATTTACTCAATCAAACATGGCAGAAATGTCAGTGAAAAGAGCCCATCGGAGTCAAACATTTCCTGCTCTATTTTTGTAAGTATCTGTAGTAAACAGAAATTAAATGTGGAACGGAGAGGAGCAAAGTACATGTAGGCATAACTTGGAGATGGACTTATCCCAATGGAGGCATCCTCTTTCGGATTGTGCCCCTTCCGTCTGACAACATTCATATGTCAACCAAATTGTGGAAAGAAGAACTTCCTTTTCCTACATTCTAATACGAGAAAGCAAGTTAATTTCAGCTAGCTTACAATGCTGTCATTAGGATAGACCTATTTATGCAGCTGGACAAGCAGACA
This sequence comes from Doryrhamphus excisus, assembly GCF_037039965.1. Classification (NCBI taxonomy): domain Eukaryota; kingdom Metazoa; phylum Chordata; class Actinopteri; order Syngnathiformes; family Syngnathidae; genus Doryrhamphus; species Doryrhamphus excisus. The sequence continues at coordinate 14,759,575 of NC_136361.1, forward strand.
AACTTGCTGAAGCCTGACACCTTTCCAACATTACTCGTGAGAAAGAGTCAGAAGAGTATGCAGTTTATCAGTGTCTGCAAAAATGCTAAAGCTACTTAGCGTTGAGAGACGTCTTGAAGTAACCACTTTTCTTAAGAAACTTCAGACCGTCCAATCGCTACTTCCGGATCGGATTCGAGATCCAACATATATGTTAAAAGCCCACATTTTCACAAGATAAATCACTGTTTATTATCAACTCCGATAAAGTTAGCGGCACAAACCAGAACTCTCGATGCACTACAGTACAGCGGGATGGTGCCAGGACATAAAGGCACGGTCACAGGAGTGAATTATGCGTTCAAAACAAACTTTGAACTTTGTTGAAAATGTTAAAACACGAGGGAAATGTGTCTGAGGAAAGTGTTTGGTGAGGGTCTTAAAACAGTCTTATCCTCACGAGGGTCGCGGGCGTGCTGGAGCCTATCCCAGCTGTCTTCAGGCAAAAGGAGGGGTACACCCTGTACTGGCCGCCAGCCAATCACAGGGCACATATAGACAAACAACTATTCACACTCACATTCATACCTATGGACAATTTGGAGTCACCAATTAACCTAGCATGTTTTTGGAATGTGGGAGGAAACCGGAGTACCCGGGGAAAACCCACGCACGGTGAGAACATGCAAATTCCTTGCAGAGATGCCGTGCAGCCTATAACATATACATTAATTATAAAAAAATTATGTTGACTACTTCACGGATTTCACTTGCGGGCTATTTTGGAAAACTACCCTGCGCGATAAACAAGAATTGCTGTTCATTGGCTAGCAGGATAGTACCGAAAGTACACAATCAATGTCAATGAAAATCCGAAGATGCAGACAATAATTTGTCTCCATTTAGCCAAACAGCTGCAAAATTTGGCCCACCCTTTAAGGGGAATGACGAGCCATAATATTTTGAGCCAATTTGTTTGGTTCCAAGAAAAACATGCTTTCCATGTATGCTAACATTCTGACCACCACCAACAGTATATAGTCTCCCAGAAGTCACTGACTGAAAAACATCATATTTGCGTCATGTTTTGTACTGCCGCCACAATTACACAGCTCTTCCAGAGGAAGTCTTAAAAGTAAACAGGGGGATGGTGAGATGGTGGTCATGTGACACTGTTTGGGAGTCTTGGAAACAGGGAGGTTGTGCGGTGAAGGAGGGTGCCTCTTGTCACAGACATTTCTACAAGCAGAGCAAGGAGCAGCTCCAGTGTTGTCACTTGCTACTCTGTGTGGTTTTTTTTACTTGGGAGGAAATGCACAATGCTCTAAATTCTCGAGGTGGGCTTCCTGTGCTGCTCATTTGCTGCGACGTTGCCATACGCCTCATATAAAGTAAGTGTTTTATAATTGCACTTTTTTTGGATTCATAAGCAAAATGTAAATGGGGCACTGGATCCATAATTAACAGAACCAAAAATAGGTTTACTTGGCATTGGTAGTCTTAATAGTGACTGTCCCTACTTGAACTTGTGGAGACCCTTGGGAGCTGTGACTATAACAATTGGTACCAGATGTGACTCTGGCTTGTTTTGCCCTTGTTTACGTGTTTTTAAACTAAATAGATTTTGAAATAGACACTATATAGTATTGGTAATGGTTTTATTTCATTTGAACATGCATCAGATTACAATTGAATGCATCACATAATCAGTTCACAGTTCCACATGTCCAAAAGGAGTAGGAAGAAGCAAAGCTTATTAAATCCTACCCCTCCATCTGGTACTTTTACAATCAGTAACTCTACAAATGTCCTGAACTGATTTGTCCCAGTCTTGTACTGAGAAGAATAATTCCACCTGTAGGAAGTGTCATAGCATGGATACACTGTAGCTCAATTTCCATAGCTGACGTCATGACAAAAGCGCCTCTGCTGGTTGTGACCAAGTTGTTCACTCCATTTTGCCTCAATTGCTTTTAAAAAGGTTTTGTTTTCTTCAAAAAAAATAATATTAAAAAGTCATTTGCTGCTATATTTTCCAGCAAAAGAAGAGAGCCCAGCAATGGACAAAGGTGTTCCAACGAAGGCAAAAGGTAGTAACAGGTTTTTGCTTCCATTCTAACTAGGGGTGTCCCAATCGAATATTGATATTGAACAATATTCAAAACTGCAATATTGGATCGGAAATCGAAAAAGTTCTATGCGGACACCTCTAATTCTAACATCAGTACAACATAATGAGTGCAAAAAGCATTACATAAAGAATAACCTGATAATGTCCCCTCCCCACAGATGACAAAAACGAGCTTAAGGACATGCGAAGCCATCCTCCAACCAAAGTCAAGCTTCCAAGCATCAACAAAATCAGCCCACCTGCAGTCAAAGACAAACCTGCTAAACTATCACCAAAGTGAGAACAAAAGCATTTTTATTCTAACTTTCTATAAAAGAAAAAAAAAGGTAAAGGTCATTAAGAAAATGCCAGGAAGCCTCCTGCTTGGCACCAGGAGCAAAAGCCCTTCAAAAGTCAAAGTTTTGGTTGCCATAGTATCCTCAAAAAGAAGAATGCCAGGATGCCCGACCTTTAATGGCAAACAGTGGAAAGTCTAGGATGAGTCAGATCGGGCTTAAACAGACGAGAACAGCCTACTTCCTGTTTCCTGTGTGAGCACACTTTCAGGCTCAGAAAACAAAAACAGGCCCGTTTTAAATGGGCTCCTTCAAGATTGTTTTGAAGCATAGATGTTTATACATTTAAAATGGGGTTAATTTAGGTTCTGGAACAAGATGCTAACATACACCCACTATGACAACCTTGTGTTTATTACCAGAGCCAATGGTGAGCCAGCTCCAACGTCACCAAAAGGCCCTGAGCAGAAAGACACCAACCATTTTGATGGCGTTGACATGGACAGCGACAAGCTGAACCATCCGACGGTGAACCGGGCCAAACCCCCCCAGAGGAGACCCCCATCGGGCGGGGTGATTGGGACACAAGTAATTCCAACTCAGCGACACGCTTTGATTCATAATGGAATTAATGTTTTTATGCTGAGTCAGCGTTTACCAAACATAACCTTTACAACAATGAGGCGATGCCTTGCTTCTACTTTGCATGCTTGCACATTTTGTCATATGGAAGATAGATAGCCTGGTTATACAATGGGACCTAGAAAAGCTCTTCCAAATTCCATTCATGTATGGTGGTCAACAACAAAAGCTAACCTCGGATCAAACCCAGCAAGTGACTTAACAACTAACAATAAGTACTTACAAACAGCACAATGTTCCTGTCATATAGAGGATCTTTGACTTTGGCTTTCAGGTTGTAACAAAACAACAAGCCAAACAGCTCTGAGTTAACCCAAAATAGCCCGCAATAAATGAAATCGTGAAATCTGTGAAGTTGGCAACATAATTTTTTTTTTACAATTAATACACTGCATGTTTTAACTAGGGATGTCAATCAATATAAATATAGCGTTCAAAAAATTCCGTCAGCATTCCAAATATTTGTGCCTATTCATGTGGCTGGCCTGAATGTTTTGCTAATGCTAAAAACTTTTGAGGTGCATTATTAGGGATGCTGGGATATTAGAGATTCATTCATTCATTCATTTTCTACCGCTTATCCTCACATGGGTCGCAAGGGTGCTGGAGCCTATCCCAGCTGCCTTCGGGCGAGAGGCGGGGTACACCCTGGACTGGTCGCCAGCCAATCACAGGGCACATATAGACAAACAACCATTCACACTCACATTCACACCTACGGACAATTTGGAGTCGCCAATTAACCTAGCATGTTTTTGGAATGTGGGAGGAAACAGGAGTATCCGGAGAAAAGCCACGCATGCACAGGGAGAACATGCAAACTCCACACAGATGGCCGAGGGTGGGATTGAACTCGGGTCTCCTAGCTGTGATATTAGGGATTAGTAGGCAATATTATTAGGAATGTTGAAAGTGAACATGATCAATTGCTAAATGTCCTCTGCAGACCCTGACTGACTCTGACCCAGAGCTGACAAAAAAAGTCCAGAATGACAAACTGCCCGGCTTGCAAAAGGTGAGGAACTTATTCTTGATGAGCTGTAAGATGATTTAGAAGTATTTAACACCAAGATGATGTGGTGTTCTACCAAAATGTGTTTCTTTTTAAAATCAGGGTGCAGAGCATCTCAAGCCATTACCAGCAAAGCTGGACCACCGGCCCAAGACGCCGCCTCCAGTTCGACCATCGCCGCCCCGGGTGGTGGTGGACGGTCGAAAGGTGGCCCACAAAGACGAGCTGACGCTGGAAAACTTACAGGCTGAAATTAAGGATCTGCGGATGGCGTTGGAGCTTCTACAGACACGACATGAGTGAGCGAAGTTGACGTTTTATAATACGACCACTTGTTTACAATGCGTCCATTTGTCCCATAAAAGTACAGTTGACCCTTTGAAGCAGTGATGGTAATAATAGATTGATCATTGAGAAGTATTTTTCTTGGGTGTGTCACATTCTAAAATGTTCTACAAGTGTAAAACAAAGCTAACGTCAGTATCAATAACGAATAACACATATATATATATATATATATATATATATAAAATATTTTGCACACGTTTTCAAACTTGAGGGGACAGCTTGCGAAAAATGTTCTTTTTTTTTTTTACTTCATACATTCAGATTAAAAGGTTTGGGATGAGTAGAAATTGCCAAAAAAACGTGCTATAGAACAAAGGTGTCCAAAAATCTTCCACCAAGGACTTTTTGGCCTTGTTCTCCTTCCAGTCGTTGATGTTCTCCCTCAGATTCCAAAGTCTTTCAAATTTGGAAATAATGCTTAAAATAACCAAAATACTGTACATTTTACATGTTATGAATATGCCTGTTACTTTACATATAAAACCATTTTAATGGGCTTTGTAGGCAGAATAGGTGTGTCCCATTACATGCATTAATTAGCTGCTACTTAGCTGTTTTTATACCTTCAACACAAGTACCACCTGTATTCTATTATGAATGTATTGTAAATATGTATATATAAAAGATATATATAATTTTTAAATGCACCTTTTTGTGTCTTTTATCAGACGCGACATCCAAGAAGTGAAAGAAGAACTGGAGAAGGAGAGAACCAAACGACTGGCATTGCAGGTCAGTGTACCATCAAAAATGACCACAGTAAAAGAAATACATAAAAATGAATACTAAAGTTGTTTGTGTTTTTTTCCATGCAGGAAGAAGTGCATACGTTGACTTTGAAACATTAAATAAGGACTGCATCATTGAAATCAGCTGTAATTAATTCTGCTGGCACACAAAGGGCTACATTAAAACGCACTCCAACTTTTTAAAAATATGTTCTGAATGCTGGAAAAGGTTGGATTATTAGTATCTTGCTGTATATATCACTTCGTATTCTTCAGTTTGTTAGTTTTTTTTTAAATATACATATATTTATCTCCTTTGTTTTTAACATTTAGTCCATGTGTACCGCAGCAGAATATTACGTATTACATATAAACAAGAGTAAAGAATGTCATGGCTTTTGAACAAGGTGTTTATTATATATGGCTAATACTGTTTTGTTTTTCGACGCAAGAATGTTGTACTACCAAAAATCCACTTGGGGGTGCCATTTAGCTATTAAAGATCATCTTTAGTTTTTCCTGTGACTGCTGAATTGATGAACATCTTTGCAGCATGGATGGGTCGACCAAGGCAAATTCGGTTCCTTGCATTGGTGAGGTGTGTCCAGAGTGAGCCCACATGTGCTGCCCACCTTGGAACACATCTGGAAAACATCTGGTAGCTGTCTCGTAGAAATAGAGGACCATGAGGACGTACTATTTTTAAAACAACCATCGTATTTAGAGACATTTTTATTCCAGGAGCAGGGGGTGGGAGAAGGGTCATCCACTAAATCTAGGATTTTCACAGACATGAGAAAAAAATGAATGCAAGATGTCAGGGAGTTCAGAATAAAAAAAAAATGAAATAATGACAAAGAGCAGCTTGTCACAGATTCATGAGTGTGGCTTCATGGGAATTTACTCCAGGGCTTGCTTTGGGGGACATTTTAGACACGAGAGGGGGGAAATATGATTTAAATGCCACTCGAGAACAGACTATTTCCGCAATTCTTCCACAGTAATTTCATTAATGTACGTTTTCCTGTAATGCCCATCACATTAACTTTCTAGTCACATCCTCAAGCTTGATAAAGAGAAAACATGCAATGAGGGTAAACCCCAAAAAATAACATTAGCATAGTAGCATTGGGTAGCCATTCACCTGAATTTAGTTATGGCTAATTAGCCGTCAGTGTAGCCGGTGTAGTGTCTTCGAGCTACATGCTAACGGTACCAAAGTGGTTCATAATAGCTTCGTTTATGTCGTGTTCACAAACTCCAACGTAAGACATTAGGGTCAATATGAATACATGTTCCTTAGAAACTTTTCTTACTTGTTTGGGGTCCACTTGTCGTGCACGTCTGCCGTGTGATGGCTTCCACTAGCTTGTTGAGGACATACAAATGTTTGTAGAAGTGCATTCACAAATCAACAAAGTAGCTGGTGAAAGCTTAACCCTGATTGGTCAGTTTTCCCAACAAGCTGGCCTCTTATTGGTTGAAGCGAGATCCACCGAGCTCTTCATATAAAAAGAGTATATGATGGAAAAATGACACATTGTTCTTTATAAGAGATATTTATGTACAAAATACACAAATACATGGAATGCAAGTAATAAAAACACATAAAACTACACTATCCTTCCCTGGGGGCGTGCATGTGACACAATTATAGGTTCCAGCTATTGTTCTGTGCGGTATTTTCTTAAAAAATACTGCCCTCTATTTTTAAGGAAATTACTAAAATCCTATGGCATCTCATACTGCTTCCTTTCAGAAGTCTAGTAAAAACATTTTTCTCACGCAAGTGGCAGTTTTGTTGTTATTCCCACATATTTTATTATCTAGTTTATTTTTTTCCTGTGAAGAATCAACAGCAGATTATTTGAGCTTAATTATTTAATACTTTAATTTCCTTTTTGGTGAAAATAATTCAGAAAATATGTCATTTAATAGCAACCTGACTGTGATAACTATATTTTATTTGTAACATCATGTGCTGTGGAATTGTTATTTAATCATTGTAATTTCCTTTACAGGGGCACGACAGTTTCACCTAGATGAGAACCTTCATTGCAACATAGAGTACATTCTAAATAGTGTCCATATGAATGCTTTCATTTCATACTCAATACATAACACATTAAGTGCCACACTCAAAGCTTCAAGTGTCATCAGCTCCATTCATTCTGCAGTCTTTTAAGACACCTTTTGGTTTTCATTGTCAGTATTGTAACGTAGCAAGTGCAATGTCACAGTTAAACACACCACAGTGGGCCTTCAAGTCATGTGGCTTAGTAGTAATGCACTCTTCCAATGGTCCCCGTTCCTGAGCCCAAAATATCTGGTTGTCCGTTCCTCCATATCTCCCGTATGATCCTCTCCCGCTCCTCCAGCCGCTGTGCTCTTTCCAGCTCGTCGGCCGAAGTGAACACGTTCAGCGTCCCGTCGGAATGGTTGCTGCTGTGGTTGCAGACGGGGATCTCGGTGGCGAGTAGCGAAGCCGGCGCTTCCACGTCGTGAGACCTCTCATCGTCGTCTTCGTCATCGCTGTCCTCGTCGTCCTCGATGTCTTTCGGCTGCTTTTTCTCCGGAGCGGCGGCGGCAGACGAGGACAGGTTTGTGCGTGGCTTGCAGGAGATGCGGATGACCAGCAGGCAGAGGGTCAGCACCAGGCCGAAACACACGCCCAGCACGAAGTAAAGCCCGAAGGTCTCTGGGTTTGCTGGGTGAACAAGTACAATCATTTTATAGACACTTTCTTTGTGGAAAAATAGGCCTCTAAAGTAGCGCGCAGACTTCACAGCTAGGAGACCAGGGTTGAATTCCACCCTCAGCCATCTCTGTGTGGAGTTTGCATGTTCTCCCCGTGCATGCGTGGGTTTTCTCCGGGTACTCCGGTTTCCTCCCACATTCCAAAAACATGCTAGGTTAATTGGTGACTCCAAATTGTCCATAGGTATGAATGTGAGTGTGAATGGTTGTTTGTCTATATGTGCCCTGTGATTGGCTGGCGACCAGCCCAGGGTGTACCCCGCCTCTCGCCCGAAGACAGCTGGGATAGGCTCCAGCACCCCCCGCGACCCTTGTGAGGAAAAAGCGGTAGAAAATGAATGAATGAGGCCTCTAAAGTTGCTTTTTCTTTGGCTTATCTGAGTCCCAACCATACACTGTATGATCTCATCTAAAACCTCTGCATTTATTTTACCACCAACTAGACATATAAAACTAAAATTAATGAATTATTAATGAAATAACTTTAACAATTTGTTTTTGAATAGGTTAGCATATATTGAGCAATAATTTACTTACATGACTAAATCAGTGTTGGATACTACATCTGACTTACCTTTAATGTGTGCATAAGCAGCTATGCTGTTACTCAGGAGGTCCATTTCTTTCTTCTTCACATCCATAGTGGCTTTCGTGTCCTTCAAAGCTGCAACAGATAAATCACACGCACCCTTATGTCGGGAATGACTTTTAAACATCCATGCTTTTCCAGTGTGGAGAGAATTCCGTGCAGCACTTGGATGTCGAACCCACGAAACCGCAGCGGTTCTTCACATGCCTTGCGGGTGGGCGGGATGACGCCTACCGAGTATCACACAAAAGCGCCTCTGTGTGCCTCTTTTTCGCGCCCACTTCATCTGGGGGTCGTCATAATGCATCTGGCACATGGTACGCTGCTACTGCCTTTCCGTCTCAGAGGTCGGGGTCAATTTTGCATGCACTCGACTAGGAACTCTTTCTGATGGGATCGGCAGAAACCCTTGTGAGGCATGTTTGTACAGTGTGGACATTTTTGTCCTTGACAACTAAGACCCTTGATGACTTTTGACCTTACAGACCTTACAAGACCACCAGCACATTGAGATACAGTCCCTCGTTTATAGTGGTTCATTAGTTCCAGACCCTGTTTAGCCCTAAAACAGATATAGCTTATGGTGGCATGCCTAACACAACCTTTAGGGGTCCCAAAAATGTAAATTCCAGTCATTGGTGTCATGGGGGTATGCTGGAGCCTATCCCAGCTGACTTCATTCACCCTGGACTGGTCGCCAGCCAATCACAGTACTGAAAAGCCAATAGAAACATAAAACAAACCAATAGAAAATAAAAGGGGGTGCTTATTCATTCATTCATTTTCGCGGGGGTGCTGGAGCCTATCCCAGCTGTCTTCGGGCGAGAGGCAGGGTACACCCTGTACTGGTCGCCAGCCAATCACAGGGCACATATAGACCATTTTTTATGTCACATCACCAAAAAAATGCGACTTTTTAATATGAACAAAAAGTGTCTGAGAAGTGACATGAGTGCGCAAAAGGACAACATCAAACGCAAAAATTGCAAAAAAAAAAAAAAAATCAGATACTGGTCACATACAGTTTGAACAAGAAATAAATAAATGGGAACTGATCTGCAGTGGGGGGCAGCACGGTGGTCCAGTGGTTAGCGCGCAGACCTCACAGCTAGGAGGACCAGGGTTCGACTCTACCCTCGGTCATCTCTGTGTGGAGTTTGCATGTTCTCCCCGTGCATGCGTGGGTTTTCTCCGGGTACTCCGGTTTCCTCCCACATTCCAAAAACATGCTAGGTTAATTGGTGACTCCAAATTGTCCATAGGTATGAATGTGAGTGTGAATGGTTGTTTGTCTATATGTGCCCTGGGATTGGCTGGCGACCAGTCCAGGGTGTAGGCTGGACTGGGATAGGCTCCAGCACCCCCGACCCTCGTGAGGATAAGTGGTAGAAAATTAATGAATGAACCTTCACACTGCAGATCATTCATTCATTCATTTTCTACCTCTTTTCCTCACGAGGGTCGCGGGGGACGCTGGAGCCTATCCCAGCTGTCTTCAGGTGAGAGGCGGGGTACACCCTGCACTGGTCGCCAGCCAGCCAATCACAGGGCAACATATAGACAAACAACCATTCACACTCACATTCATACCTATGGACAATTTGGAGTCACCAATTAACCTAGCATGTTTTTTTGGAATGTGGGAGGAAACCGGAGTACCCGGAGAAAACCCACGAATGCACGGGGAGAACATGCAAACTCCACACAGAGATGGGAGGTGCTTATAACCAGAATAATTCCCAGATGATCACCAACATGGGCCTCGTCTTGTGGCTGGCGGCGCAAAAAAAAAAAACATCTTGAGAAATGATGACGTACTGGCAAGTCGTCCCGCACTAACCTGCCGGCTCTCTTAAGTGGAACCACATGTCATCGTGCCCACACATAGGTAACATGGATAGCTTTAAATTGCACTAACCGCATGTTTATGTCTGTCCAAATCTCACCTTCTGGTGACCTCAGTGAAGGGTCTCTGTCATGATGTCAATGCCTCTGTGATTTATACCTTATTTGACTGTTTTGGGAAAATTCAGCCACAAAAAAAACCACACATGTCGACCATATGTCATGTAGATTTAGGAGTCACGAGTGAAGCAAAAACAACGTTCTTGTAAACAGAATGGAGATGAGGTACTTACCACGGAATTAAACTGCAAAGTGGGTCTTCAGTCCGAGTTCATGGTGTGGAGAATGGATGTGATGTGAAACAATCACGCTCCTTTACTTTGTCCTTCTCGATTTGGAACAAGCTTTGCGATCTTTGGTCCTCAGTTCATTTGGACACCCTGAGACATGAGCAAACACACAACATACACACACAGACGTCAAGCCACATTAGATCCAAAGTCACTGAGGCGTCTGCAATGCAAACAACAGTCGGCCTATTGGAGTAAGAGGACCAGAGGGAACACTTTCACTGCAAAAAAAAAATTGGCGCTTTTGGTTTGCTTTTACGTGCATCATACACGGCTCTCGTGTTCATCATCTTCCTTCTGAGATGACAGCCGTGCAGACCAATTTGATGCAGTCAGCGAAATATGGTCCGAGCGCTGGCAGACTGACCCCGAACCAATGCCGGCGGCACTCATATGTCTATTTTACAACATGTACATGTGATGCTGAGCATGTGCACTCAACTTCTTTGGTGGATCATGGCGAGGCCTACCCTGAGGGGACTGGATGGTTTTGCTAGCTCAGTTTCTGGGTGTTGGCAATATTCTTATACTCCTAGAAAATCCTTAAGTAGAACAACAATGTGAGGGGTGTACTAACTTTTGTGAGATAACCTTAAACTGCATTACTGAAAGCAGGAAGTGAACAAATGTAACAGTTACTGATTGTAAAAGAAACAAAAAATTATGCAAATTTTAGCCGTCTGATTTCCCCATTTTCTCTTAAACGTGATGCAGTTGATGTTTGCTAAATACAAGGATGAAGAGTCTTGAACCAGTCATGATGTGCTATACATATCACTACATTGACACTTACTATGGTACCCATTATGTAATTGGATGGTTATATCACCTTGTACTTCGGTACGAGGTGCATTATTAAAAAAAAAACAAAAAAAAAAACTTAAGCTGTATTATGGAAAGCAGGAAGTGAACAAATGTAATGCATTTATGCATGGAAATGTACCGATTATGTCATTGTATGGTCATATCACCTCGTACTTCGGTACATGACAAAAATAAAATAAAAAATAAATAAATTAATTAAAAAAAACTTAAACTATATTAAGAAAGCAGGAAGTGAACAAATGTAACAGTTACTGATTGTAAAAGTACTGGATGGAGGGGTAGGATTTAATAAGCTTTACTTCTTCCTACTCCTTTTGGACATGTGGAACTGTGAACTGATTATGTGATGCATTCAATTGTAATCTGATGCACGTTGAAATGAAATAAAACCATTACCATAATGGATATTGGTTGCCATATTTCTTTAATGGCTAGTTTGTTTATTAGATGTTTATTTGTGTTCAAACATGAATGACTTTAAAACATCCTTTCTTTCACCTCTATTGTCATCAAAAGCGGAGAAACCATCCCTCAGCTAGTCCAGTCTACTTCAATTCTTTGCTGGATATTTAACAACCTGTCACATTTGGCCCTGAGGAACTCCAAACATTCCAATAACTGGCTGTTAAACTTGGCCTAAGATCACTGCAAAACCCCTAAAACTTTCTACTGCAAGTGACCTTAATAACACTGAACAGAAGCCAACTACCCGGGACACTCTATACCCCCTAAACCAGGGGCCTCAAACACACAGCCCGCGGGCCAAATGTGGCCCACAGGACACTAGTTTGAGGCCCCCGCCTTGATATGAAAGTTTAATGTTAGTGCGGCCCGCGCAAGTTTGATATGGATGCTGTATGGTATCATGTACCCAGTTTCTTAAGTTTTTATTATTTGCCGTTTTATTATTATTATTATATTTATTTATTTATTACTGATTGATTGATTGATTTTCTTTATTCTTGATTTTTTAAATTTATTTTTCATCTTATTTTGTGTAGAAAAATAAAAAGTAAGATATTTGAGAACAGTGGAATGTTTTATCAGAGCTTTTCTTCTAGAAAATTGCAACCAAAGCGACGTTTTTTTAAATTTTTTTGTTATTAATAAATGTGTTTTTTTGGGGGGGGGGGCCTGATGCGGCCTAGTCTCACCCAGACCCTAGCTCCAGTGGCCCCCAAGTAAATTGAGTTTGAGACCCCTGCCCTAAACTTTGCAGTATATACTAGACAATATAAGACTCTTCAGTAAAAATACCCAAAAGTACCCAAAAGACCATGACACCATACATTTAAAATTGACCTTGAAAAGTCTCAAACCTGAGGGGGTGTTGGTTGCTTCTAAGTAGGTGGGCTGTGAAAAATGTCGCACTTTGACCTTCTTACAACTTGTACCCCTAAAAAAAGGCCCAGCTGCCAGCTACATATTTTTTTAGCAGCACTTGGGTGCTTTTTAAGGGTTAGAGGTTGATCTCAACTCAGCTTGTAGTCAAGACAACATAAACCAAGGCTGTGTCTCAAACCGCATACTTCCATCATAGATTTAAAGGGAACCTCTTATGCCTTTTCCACTCTTCTGACCTATAAATGTAGTTAGAATGTTGTATTCTCCTGTATTCTCCAAATAATGAGCTTTGCGCATATGGAAGTGAGCCTTGAAAGAAGTTTGGGATGGCTCAAAACGCTCAGTTTCAAAAGGTGTGGTAAAAATTCCCCTTTGTGATGTCACAGAGGGGCAGACTTATGTGAATGGGAATGCTTGGAGGCGGGCCGTGGGTGGAATAAATTAAAACAGACCAATCAAAGGAAATACAGCTGGAATAGGTGCAGATTCTGAAAAATCTAATTTTCTGTGCGGGTTATTGTGTGTAGCTGCTCTATAGGAGACCATAACTCAATACAAAGGGTCGAAAAATTAGCATACTATGCATATTATGCACACCTTGTACTTAAGTATGAAAGTGCACAAATTGAGACACAGAAAAGGCACAATATGTCCCCTTTAAATTGCATTTTTTATGTCACATCACCAAAAAAATGCGACCTTTTAATGTGAATGAAAAGTGTCTGGGAAGTGACAGGCGTGCGCAAAAGCACAACATCAAATGCAAAAATTCAGATACAGGTCACATACAGCAAAAAATATGAGCAAAAAATTTTAAAAATGGGAACTGAAATGCAGTGTGAAAGTTCATTCATTCATTAATTTTCTCCCGCTTATCATCACAAGGGTCACTGGGGTGCTGGAGCCTATCCCAGCTGTCTTCGGGCGAGAGGCAGGGTGCACCCTGGACTGGTCGCCAGCCAATCACAGGGCACATATAGACAAACAACCATTCACACTCACATTCATACCTATGGACAATTTGGAGTCACCAATTAACCTAGCATGTTTTTGGAATGTGGGAGGAAACCAGAGTACCCGGAGAAAACCCACGCATGCACGAGGAGAACATGCAAACTCCACACAGAGATGGCCGAGGGTGGAATTGAACCATGGTCTCCTAGCTGTGAGGTCTGCGCGCTAACCACTCGTGCAGCCCCCAGTGTGAAGGTATCCTGATTTAAATTTGATGAATTATATGATTTTTCAGTCATATTACATGGATGAAAAAATAACCGCCACAGGAAGTACGCTGTCAAGAAAAACATGCGTGGGTTTTCTTCGGGTACTCCGGTTTCCTCCCACATTCCAAAAACATGCTAGGTTAATTGGTGACTCCAAATTGTCCATAGGTATGAATGTGAGTGTGAATGGTTGTTTGTCTATATGTGCCCTGTGATTGGCTGGCGACCAGTCCAGGGTGTACCCCGCCTCTCGCCCAAAGACAGATGGGATAGGCTCCAGCACCCCCTGGGACCATTGTGAGGAAAAAGCGGTAGAAAATGAATGTCCGACTGGTGTCAAGCAATACAGTTTGGTTTTCCACTGTGTACTATTTGTACTGCAGGGTTTGCTAGTAATAAAACATTATGGATTACAGCAGAGTTAATTTGCATGAAATAATGTCTTCCTTGTTACATCCATTTGTGAAAGTTTACCCATCAGAACTTCACAGTGTACCTGTATTCAAAACTTATCTTATGGCTTCACGTATTCCTAGACAAAAAACGGAACTGAGTTTCTGCTATCTGTTGCACTTACTTCCTTGTTTTTCAATTACTTCTCCAGTCCCCCACAGAGCTAAATGTCCTCCCACTAATCCACTCTCTGTCAGCCAAGCATCCTTTCACTGAGATCTTTGCTTTTGACTCCAGGGTAATAAAGTAAATAGCTATAGTATCTGAGTAATCAAGGTCAAAGTTAACACTTGCACACCTTATGCTGGAATGTGGACAACCTGATCTCCATCGGGACTCCTTGGGGGATCCATTTAGAGCCCCATCTAAAGTAAATACTAATTACACCACACTTGTTGTGTTATTGTTTCGTTGCGAGGGGAATTATTAACAGACCTCCCTAAAACAAATTTCAAGCGTGCCAAGTTTGCGTTCCTCTCACAAACATTCGCCGTTTTTACAACAACCTCGTCGTTTTTAACAAAGGCGTCACACAGCAGTAAAACCCTTTAGCGCACACTCTATAGCACGCATTGTTATGGAGTGCTGAGCGCCGCAAAACCGCTGTGCCAAAAAAACAGTGCGCTCGTCTGTGGCACTGTGGGAAGATCTTAACACAAATATTTCTGCAGTGGTTGGGTATATTTGACTCTTGAAAGCAGCTTTCATATCCAGACTGGAAGAGTTGTAATGAGTTCTCCCATGATATTAATATCTTGTCCTATTTTTGGTCCCGGCCAGGCTTATAATTGTGTCTTTCCTGGCGTCATATCCTGAGGTGTAACAATGAAGCATCCTCTTCCTGTGTTTTTCTGATGGTCATTTAGCCTGGTCTTGACAGGATAAATAAAACATTTTATCACATACTACAGTATTAATTGGCCCTGTACCCTAGAAACCGCCCATGAATGATACGGGAAAAGGCCGAAATGATACTGTGTCAAAGCCCAGGGCAGTGATACTGATAAAATATAGAGTTTAACCATGTCCAGTATCAGCCCCCGTAGCTGTCCACTCAGAGCGCGCTGCTCTGGTATCGTGCCTGTGAAACAACCAATCAGAGAACAGCGCACGAGTGCTTAGTGACTAGTGCTTCTCCAGTCACCAAAAAACCCAAACTTGATTATTCATTCATTCATTTTCTACCGCTTTTTTAATGGAACTTTAATTGTCAGACATTGATAAGATAAGACTGTTGATAAAATATTATTGTTGAAATATTTTTGCAATTATTGTGTTTACACTGTTTAGATATAATACATGTAATAAACTGAACATTTTCTGGAAACAAAATGTACTTTTGATTAAATAGTACGTGATAATAAGCTCATGATTAAATAGTATGTGATAATAAGATTGGGTGGCACAGCGGTCTAGTGGTTAGCGCGCAGACCTCACAGCTAGGAGACCAGGGTTCAATTGCACCCTCGGGCATCTCTATGTGGAGTTTGAATGTTCTCCCCGTGCATGCGTGGGTTTTCTCCGGGTACTCCGGTTTCCTCCCACATTCCAAAAACATGCTAGGTTAATTGGCGACTCCAAATTGTCCATAGGTATGAATGTGAGTGTGAATGTTTGTTTGGTGACCAGTCCAGGGTGTACCCCGCCTCTCGCCCAAAGACAGCTGGGATAGGCTCCAGCACCCCCGCGACCCTCGTGAGGAAAAAGCGGTAGAAAATGAATGAATGAATAATAAGATCATCACATGGTTTGTCTGGTATCAGGCCCAGTATCATGCCCCCGCGTGCCAGTATCAGCCCGAGACCGAAGGTGATAACCTATAATTATCATAGTTGAAAAAAAACTGCCAATACTAATATTAATAATACACAGAGAATGTTCCGACGACAATTCTATTTCTGTCTGAGCATTGTTCGAATGGAGGATGTCAGTTCCAAACTATCATCTTGTGCGATTATTTTCTTATCATCCTAAAACAACAATGGACTTTCCTTTTGGAAATAAGATTCCCGGATCATCCAAGTCCAGTTTCATAAGTGGAGGATGTCTGGTGTCTACAGATGTAATCTCAATGATTTATCCACAGCGCTCCGAACAGCAGCACAAAAACTGCGGTAAAGCAATGAAGAACTTTGGAATTTATGTAGAGAGTTGAAACATTTGATATACGCACTGATGAAATAATAACAAGGGAGCACAGCACCGTCCGTGTTGTTTCCTGCTTTTAATGACACAGAACGGATATTTTTAGCACCTGGAATTTCAATACAAGCCGCAAACTGCTTTTTTCGGTGGTTTGGCGGTGGCTGGCTGGCAGACTAAAAATAGATTTTAATTAGTCACAATTGTTGTTTTTGGTGTCGGATATGAGAAGCTGCCATTAGAATTTACAGTATCCTGCGTCTCTGCAAGTAGTTCATTAAAAAGTTCCTGCGGCTCAGCATTTTTAGAATAAGCAGGTCAGAAAGTGGAAATGTTAAAATGTGAAACTCCTCGGAGGAGCTGAGATGGAGGACAACATCTCTGTGGAAACGTGAAGCTCAGTAAGGTGAAGGTAACCTCTAATGGAAGCCACAACAAACAAACTTTCTTTGGTCCTTAGGACAGCAAGAAGGACCTCCTTGTCAAGGTCTTTCCAGGGTCTCTAATGTTTAGCTGTAGCATTTGGACACAAGACAGGCCTGTGGTTGACCCCCACGTTCCAAACCAGACTTAGGTCACTGAGAACTTTCGAAAAAAATCCTACGGTTTGATTTAGTGAGAGCGATTGGAACATTGTGAAACAACCACATAGAGTTTTGGAGCACACCACAGATAATAGGAAGGCTACATTGAGTATTACAGTACATTTCATATCCATTCATATACTGTGTACAGTGGTACCTTTAAAATTGAACACAACTGTTGTAGAGTGAAACATGTAATTCCAACGGAATTTTCTGGAAAAATACGCACAAAATGTTGGACTTGGAACTGTCATCACAAGAGACTTTATCAAAGTCTAACAATGTTTAAAGTTTCAAAGTCTATCAAAAACCTAAATTTCTACTGGTTCACTTCCTTTTACGCTTGTATGTCAGGGCATAAATTCATTGTTATTTTGTGACTATTACTCTCAATGTGAAATTTTGACATTCTGTTTCATACCGGGTAAATGAATGCATCCCATAGTTGTCATGTTATTGTAAATGAATTAAAAGTGCCTCTGCTGGTTGCAGCCAAGTAGTGCACTTCATGCTTCAAGATACAATCTGGCATGGAACTATGCCTTTATCTTTAAAGAGATGTATTGTTTTTACCTTTTAATTAGAGCTGTTAATCGAGTAAAATATTTAATCATGATTAATCAATTTTTTTTATCTATAGTTAACTCATGATTAATCACATGTAATCACAGATCTAAATATGTTTTGATCTATAAAAGTAGGGATGTAAATACTGTATCTTTGTGGTAAACAATTCTATGATAACTACATAAAATTTCATGAATGAATTAATAAATGAATTAAAAGTGCCTCTGCTGGTTGCAGCCAAGTAGTGCACTTCATGCTTCAAGATACAATCTGGCATGGAACTATACCTTTATCTTTAAAGAGATGTATTGTTTTTACCTTTTAATTAGAGCTGTTAATCGAGTAAAATATTTAATCATGATTAATCACATTTTAAATCTATAATTAACTCATGATTAATCACATCTAATCACAGATCTAAAGACGTTTTGATCTATAAAAAGTAGGAATGTAAATACTGTATCTTTGTGGTAAACAATTCTATGATAACTACATAAAATTTCATGAATGAATTAATAAATGAATTAAAAGTGCCTCTGCTGGTTGCAGCCAAGTAGTGCTCTATCATGCTTCAAGATACAATTATTCACCAATCACGTGATCATTACATTACATTATGACGCCCTATCTGACATGGAGCTATACCTTTATCTTTAAAGAGTTGCATTGTTTTTACCTTTTAATTAGAGCTGTTAATTGATTAAAATATTTAATTACGATTAATCACATTTTGTATGTAGTTAACTCATGATTAATCACATTTAATCACAGATATAAATAAGTAAATACTGTATCTTTGGTATCTGTGGTAAACAATTCGATACAAAACTATGATAACTACATCAAATTTTATGTAAAGGGGTATCGGTTTTGGAAATATGGGCCATTATTTTATGTGGTACGCTTTTGGAAAACATATGGAAGTGATTGGTGTTTGATTCTCCGCTGTTTATTGTTTGCCCTGCTGTAAAAATGTTCAAGGCATGTTAAAAAGAAGATGCGGTTGTCATGTTTAAGACTTTGGTCCAAATGCTCAGCTCTATTAATATTTGTACTACTTCCACTGTTCATAACTTAAGCTCTCAGCTTTGTGTTCCCAGCTGCATGTTCAAAAAGCAAAATGCAACTTGTGCTAAATTCCCTCTGTAGTGGCTCTCAAACGAAGCCCTGCGTGTTTGTGCAGCACTCCCGAACGCTTCCAGGACATGATCCTTACGTTTGATGTTGAATCTAAAAGAACTTTGTGTGTTTGGTCACGTGTTGATGATGTGTTTGACTTTGGCCACACTTTTTTTTTTTTTTGACGTGCACTCAATGAACAACAGAACCAATGAGTAAACACAGACCTGGGCCAGCACTGGCATTAACAAGACTTTTCAATAAAAGATAGACTTATAAATTCAACGCCAGTGTGACGCCAGGCCTGGATGACTCCCAGCGTATCCTCATGTTTCGGAGGGGGGGGGGCTACCACAGTGTAATGCTTGTCCCGTAGAGAGCGTGTTCAGTGAGCCCTGGCAGGTAATGGGAGGGTAATGGAGATATGCCACGGCGCTGGGGGTTAGGGCAAGTGGTTAATAGCGGCCAGATGTGCTCCTGATGTGAAGCAGCATCACTTTGCTTTAGTATGTAAATCACGTGCAGATATCCCAAGTCGCATTTCTTTATACCGATGTTATCACACTATGTACAAGCTGCTCACTCCAATGCATGCAATCTTATTGAAAGCATTTATTTGATGATATTCCACTCCTGTGATTGGCTGGCGACCAGTCCTGGGTGCAGCCCCCAGTGTGAAGGTATCCTGATTTAAAATGCTATTGATTCCAAGATGGGCGGCACGGTGGACTAGTGGTTAGCGTGCAGAGCACAGCTTGGAGACCAGGGTTCAATTCCACCCTCGGCCATCTCTGTGTGGAGTTTGCATGTTCTCCCCGCGCATGCGTGGGTTTTCTCGGGGTACTCCGGTTTCCTCCCACATTCCAAAAACATGCTAGGTTAACTCCAAATTGTCCATAGGTATGAATGTGAGTGTGAATGGTTGTTTGTCTATATGTGCCTTGTGATTGGCTGGCGACCAGTCCAGGGTGTACCCCACCTCTCGCCCTGACATCAGCTGGGATAAGCTCCGACATACCCCCGCAACCCAAATGAGGATAAACGCTATCGAAAATGGACAGATGGCTACAACATTTCACTCTTACTCCCCAATCGTCAAAAAAGCATAAGCTCACATCGATCTTGTACGCCACCCAGCACCACACGCTGTATCAATTACACGACCGCCGCCTATTAGCCTGTGACACACAACACGTGTTTGCCTTTTTCCATGACTGGTTTTTCTATGCCGTTTTTCAAACATTCCTGATGTTTTGACATGGAATACCAACGTTTTAGCAAAAGAGCATTGCCTGCAGGGGAATTACATCAGGAACTGTCACACTTCACTGTCATAGCAGGGATGTATTAGGGCACTTGTCAAAGCAGCTGTCATTGAATATGGGAAAACGTTATGGACACATGATGTTTGTGGTCTAATATTGAAATGCAAGGGGTAAAACATTTACAAGTTGGGATGTGAATCAAACAACTCACGATTAAATCAGATTTATCCAGTAAAGTTTTGATTCACAATCAATACTCTTTTAGTAACAAACGATGCCAATTCCAGATGAAGTACATTTCTCTATAAGCTAGATAAACATTCATTCATTCATTCATTTTCTAACGCTTTTTCCTCATGAGGGCCGTGGGGGTGCTGGAGCCTATCCCAGCTGTCTTCGGGCGAGAGGCGGGGTACACCCTGGACTGGTCACCAGCCAATCACAGGGCACATATAGACAAACAACCATTCACACTCACATTCATACCTATGGACAATTTGGAGTCACCAATTAACCTAGCATGTTTTTGGAATGTGGGAGGAAACCGGAGAACCCCGGAGAAAACCCACGCATGCATGCGGAGAACATGCAAACTCCACACAAAGATGGCCGAGGGTGGAATTGAACCCTGGTCTTCTAGCTGTGAGGTCTGTGCGCTAACCACTTGTGCAGCCCCCAGTGTGAAGGTATCCTGATTTAAAATACTATTGATTCCAAGATGAGCGGCACGGTGGTCTAGTGGTTAGTGCGCAGAGCACAGCTAAGAGACCAGGGTTCAATTCCACCCTCGGTCATCTCTATGTGGAGTTTGCATGTTCTCCCCGTGCATGTGTGGGTTTTCTCCGGGTACTCCGGTTTCCTCCCACATTCCAAAAACATGCTAGGTTAATTAGCAACTCCAAATTGTCCATAGGTATGAATGTGAGTGTGAATGGTTGTTTGTCTATATGTGCCCTGTGATTGGCTGCCGACCAGTCCAGGGTGTACCCCGCCTCTCGCCCGAAGACAGCTGGGATAGTCTCCAGCATCCCCCGCAACCCCCGCGCCCTGCCACCCTCTCTGAATATTCAGAACTCCTATTTCCATGCCACGGTGGAATTGATCCTTAAAACCTAATTCTGACTCTGACCTCCCTGGGATCTCTACTTTGTAAAACTGCCACCAAAGGAGTCTAAACCAGAACCCGAGACCAAGAAGAGCAGTTAACAACCATCCTAGGGACAGATAAAGACAAAGCGTACTGATGAAATGAGTCGGTGGTTGTGGTTGAGGAAAGTCTGAATAGCTCGGAGAGGTCGTGCAGAAGTCAACCGCGGCCTTGGAGGGGGGGGGGGGGGTCAGTAAAACAAGCATTAACACTTAATCCTATGTTATCAGGGTTATCTGATTGACTGGAGGAGCTTAAGTGCGCTCAATTGAAGGGGACCCCTGAGAGCAGTGCTGTCCCTCATGTCTCTTTCTGCCTGATAAGAAGTGCTAAACGCTAATATCCCTATGGAGGTAGATGGACAGTCATTATAATGGAGGAGTTGCATGTACATTTGACTGTTTTTGTGATTTGTTTGCATTAAAGTGATTATCCACAAACCGGTTGGCCACCAATGAGCAGCTGAACAGGAAAGCTTACATCCTGGCTCAAATATATATGCTGCATCAGCTCATTTTTAGAACAACTTGCATGGTGCAAACATAGTCTTAGCAGCAACCTCCATGTGCAATACTAAGGGCTCTAAATGCAATATACTAAGTTCTATGTGAAGTATTTCTATAATGCCTCATATTAACTCTCTAACAAGATCTCAGTGTATAGATTGGTCATATATCTAATCTCATCATATTATCTACATACTGTATTGTATATAACTCTGGGAAAAACTGTTGATTTTTGTTAATACTTGGGTTGTTTATATTGTTTATTTTTCTATATTGTGTATTTTGTACTGCTTAACTGTCTCTGTACTCTTGTTGCGTTGCAATAAATAGACATTGTTGGGATGGCTTTGCATGCTTGGTAAAATAGCAAAAGTGAAAGTGTAAGGTAGGGTTATAGAAAGGTTATCTTGCTGAACAAGGATGCATAAACTGCTTATCAATGAAGATGTCCCGCATTCATGCACTGCTATTGTTATTGAATGAAATACAATACAGTAGAATACATGCAAACTCACCAGTCTAGTCACAACAAATCATGTCCAAGTCTCACGCTTCACTCCACACAGAGTACATCAGGCAGGTTTCCTCTGAAATCTACCATAAAGAATGGTGTGTATGAAGAGGGAGAGAGGCAGGCATTCATCACACACAAGCAGCCCGGGATGGTCTCTTGCTGCTGTGGTTTAAGTCCTGTAAAAAGAGTGTGAGTCTGTGTGAGACTGGGAAGAGGTGGTAACTTCCCCTCCAAGTTGGAGGAGGCTGACTAACACACTCGCTCTCTCTCTCTCTCTTTTTCCCGGCTCCAGTTCACAAGAAGCAGGAAAAAGCTGTCATACTATGCCCCCCCCCTGCTCTTTTTCCAACAGCAAAAAGAAGGAACAGCCTAAAATGGTCAAGATTGTAAAGGAAGGGGAGGGAGAAGGCAACGTGTGTGTGTGAGTGTGTGTGTGTGTGTGTGAAAGTGGGAGGTGTGGCTACCAGGTCCAGGAAAATGGGTTTGTTTTTCCAACAAATAAACAATAGGTGATTAGATGTGTATGTAAAGATGCATGATATCGCAACCATCCGTGTTGCTCCTATAATGACTGACATGCAGACGGGGGCCATTGACTCCAAGAACAGTGGACTTAAAACAGAAACACAAGCCACAGCAAAAAAAAGGAATATTACATGAGTGACAATTTTAATATCACTTTTATAGGTCCCAAAAATGTGTTCGCTCTGCCCCCTTCTTATGAAAAAGTGACTTTATAAATGATGTTTTAACAGTAATAGTGTTCCTAGAGCCTAAATGTGCACTAAATGTGCTAGGTGCTGGAGCCTATCCCAGCCGTCTTCGGGCGAGAGGCGGGGTACACTGGACTGGTCGCCAGCCAATCACAGGGCACATATAGACAAACAACCATTCACACTCACATTCATACCTATGGACAATTTGGAGTCACCAATTAACCTAGCATGTTTTTGGAATGTGGGAGGAAACCGGAGTACCCGGAGAAAATCCATGTGGTTAATCATGATTAATTAATTTTAAAACTATGATGAATCTGATTAAAATGTTTAATCATTTGACAAACTTAGTTCATTCATTCATTTTCTACCACTTATCCTCACAAGGGGTCACAGGGGTGCTGGAGGCTATCCCAGCTGTCTTCGGGCAAGAGGCGGGGTACACCCTGGACTGGTCGCCAGCCAATCACAGGGCACACATAGACAAACAACCATTCACACTCACATTCATACCTATGGACAATTTGGAGTCACCAATTAACCTAGCATGTTTTTGGAATGTGGGAGGAAACCGGAGTACCCGGAGAAAATCCATGTGGTTAATCATGATTAATTAATTTTAAAACTATGATGAATCTGATTAAAATGTTTAATCATTTGACAAACTTAGTTAACTCATTCATTTTCTACCACTTATCCTCACGAGGGGTCACAGGGGTGCTGGAGGCTATCCCAGCTGTCTTCGGGCGAGAGGCGGGGTACACCCTGGACTGGTCGCCAGCCAATCACAGGGCACATATAGACAAACAACCATTCACACTCACATTCATACCTATGGACAATTTGGAGTCGCCAATTAACCTAGCATGTTTTTGGAATGTGGGAGGAAACCGGAGTACCTGGAGAAAACCCATGTGATTAATCATGATTACTTCATTTTAAAACTTATGAATCTGATTAAAATGTTTAATCATTTGACAAACTTAGTTAAAAAATGAAATTTTTAACCTGTGCTGACAATTTGGAGTCACAAATTAACCTAGCATGCTTTGGAATGTGGGAGGAAACCGGAAGAAAACCCACGCATGCACGGGGAGAACATGCAAACTCCACACAGAGATGGCCGAGGGTGGGATTGAACTCGGGTCTTCTAGCTGTGAGGTCTGCGCACTAACCACTTGACAGACGTGCAGCCCAAAATATGACAAAAATAAGAGATTTGGAGAGTTCCTTGTTGTGTTTTTCTTGACAGCGTACTTCCTATGGTGGTTATTTTTTGATCCATGTGATATGACTGAAACCTAGTGACCAGTAAGGAATACTACATATTATGTCTTTGAATGCATTTTCTGAATTCCTTTGTAATTTTGTGAACAGGTTTGGCTGAGAGATGGCCGAGGGTGGGATTGAACTCGGGTCTTCTAGCTGTGAGGTCTGCGCGCTAACCACTCGACCGCCGTGCCGCCCTAGCACTAAATGTGAGAGAAAAAAATAAATAAATAAAACCTTTTTTTTCTCCATCACTTGCTTGCTTTACTTTTCAAAGACTAGCCATGTTTGTGTTAAAAAAAGGCTTCGCTATACATCATAAATAAAGCCAAGAGCACTAGCAACTATACATTTGTCCATCCAGAGCTGAAAGTTTGATCATTTAGTTTTTATCCTGTGAATAGATTAACCTAGCATGATGTTGTGGTTAAAATGTGACCGCACTGTTAGTAGCATTAGCTCACACAGCTACGCTAGTGTTGCTAATCTATGTGATGTTATGTTGCTGTATACGATATATGTACATCTATGTTGGAAAAGTGCAGATTTACAGTGTATGTGTAAAAAGTGGATAAAATACAGAATAACTCACACACTCGGAAACCAAAGCTCCCAACACAATTGCAATACACTACTGTTGGACCTCTGACAAATATTCAAAATTGTATTCTTCAGATTAAATAATGTTTTTACTCACCATTTACATGACCTATGACCATTGAGGTGTCTCAATACTTTTGTAGTTTTCAGTGCCTCAATTGTGCACGTCATCAGTTTGACTTAAAAGCTGCTAAAAATGCTTAAAATAGAACTATCTATTCCAACAATCAATAATGTACCACTGGTGATGATGTACATGAAGCAGTAGATGTACTGCTACTAATTCAACATGCTGGAAGCCACCATCAATCACTTATGCAAAGACTAAAGCGATTCAGATGTCGGAAGGTTTCAATTTAGTTCGTCTCATTAGTGGTTTGGTACGAGCTTGTTTTGCTATGTGAGACATAAAACTACGAGACATGATGTCCTACATGCTGCAAACTATCAGTGAGTTACGCATTAGGCTCCTTCTTTGTGTCATCTCAGCTGTAAATCTTGGGAAAGGAACTATGATGTGGAAGCTCACCTTGTTATAAACGTATACTCTCAAAATAGGAAAAAAATGGGAATGTAGGCAGGGAGTGCATACATGTGATGAAAACAAGGGAAGCCTTTAGGGGAGTGCATACATTTGATCCACAGAGTGATTTGGGGGGTGCATACATTTGATTAAAAAGAATATATATTAGGGTGGGGCATACATTTGATGTAAAAAGAAGTGTTTTAGGGAGTGCATACATATGATTAAAAAAGAGTGTTTTATGGAGTGCATACATTTGATGTAAAAAAAAGTGTTTTAGGGGAGTGCATACATTTGATTAAAAAGAGTGTTTTATGGAGTGCATACATTTGATGTAAAAAAAAGTGTTTTAGGGGAGTGCATGCATTTGATTAAAAAGAGTGTTTTAGGGAGTGCATACATTTGATGTAAAAAAGTGTTTTAGGGGAGTGCATACATTTAATCCACAAAGCGATTTAGGGAATTCATACATTTGGTTAAAAAAATTGTTTTAAGGAGTGCATACATTTGATCCAAAAAGCGATTAAGGGAGTGCATACATTTGATAAAACAAGAGTATTTTAGGGAGTGCATACATTTGATAAAAAAAGAGTGTTTTAGGGGAGTGTATACAATTGATCCACAAAGCAATTTAGGGAGTGCAAACATTTGATAAAAACAAGGGGAGCCTTTCAGGAAGTGCCTACATTTGATTAAAAAGAGTGTTTTAGGGAGTGCATACATTTGATAAAAAAGAGTGTTTTAGGGGAGTGCATACAATTGATCCACAAAGCAATTTAGGAAGTGCATACATTTGATGAAAACAAGGGAAGCCTTTAGGGAGTGCATACATTTAATTAAAAAGAGTGTTTTAGAGACTGCATACATTTGATTAAAAAAGAGTGTTTTAGGGGAGTGCATACAATTGATCCACAAAGCAATTTAAGGAATGCATACATTCGATTTAAAAGAGTGTTTTAGGGAGTGCATACATTTAATAAAAAAGTCTTTTAGGGGAGTGCATACATTTGATCCAAAAAGCGATTTAGGGAGTGCATATATTTGATGAAAACAAGGGAAGCATTTAGGAGAGTGCATACATTTGATAAAAAAGTGTTCAGTGGAGTGCATACAATTGATCCACAAAGCAATTTAGGGAGTGCATACATTTGATAAAAATTAATGTTTTAAGGGAGTGCATACATTTGATTAAAAAGAGTGGTTTATGGAGTGCCTACATTTGATTAAAAAGAGTGTTTTAGGGGAGTGCATACAATTGATCCACAAAGCAATTTAGGGAGTGCATACAATTGATGAAAACAAGGGAAGCCTCTAGGGAGTGCATACATTTGATTAAAAAAAAGAGTGTCTTAGGGAGTGCATACATTTGTGAAAAAAGAGTGTTCAGGGGAGTGCATACATTTGATTAAAAAGAGTGTTTTAGGGGAGTGCATACATTTTATTAAAAAGAGTGTTTTAGCGGAGTGCATACATTTGATTAAAAAGAGTATTTTAAAGAGTGCAAACATTTGATCCAAAAAGCGATTTAGGGAGTGTACATTTCTTGAAAACAAGGGAAGTTTTTAGGCCGTGCATACGTTCTCTGGTTCAAGCCAAAGCAGAAAATGATGCATGGTGCTTTTACTGTCACTTACTTGGTTGTGGTTCAATTCCTGTTTCCTGCAGAAGGAAGAAAGGTGATAATTAGTATGAACAAGCAATGAAAACGTTGTAATTACAAGGCACCGTCTGCTGTTGAGTTTTCCTGGATTATGCTTCACAAAAAGGTACTTCTTACTGTAAATACTTATCACACACACCCTGATAAGCAGTTCCGGAGTGTTCGTGAAGTAAAACGAGGGCTAGATGATTGTTGTGGGTCTGTGTACAGGTGAGGGACTGAATGAGAGATTTGAACAAGATAGTGCTCGCTCACCAGGCTGAAGAACAAAAGGCCGCCATGTTTAACCCGTGATAATATTTGCAGGGCTTTTCATGAGTCGCCCACTCATTCTCCAAACATTGCTTGTTGTTTTGCACTGTGGAGAGACTGTATGAGGAAACCCCAGGGTGAGGAAAGCCCTGACAAAAGGAGGGATTGTCTGGCGTAGATACAGCATCACGACAAAAAAATGTCAGATTGACAGGAAATTAAATACTCACGAGAACAAAAACTCCAATGTATGACTCATTTGTGTTGAAAAAAATGTGAGTCGGGCTTCCTGAGAGAATTCGCCAATCTGTCTTAAATCAGAAACACACGCTGCTATCAAACTGCAAACATGTGTTGCAGAACCTTGGCTTGTGTCAAGTGACAATGAAGTTTATGAAAAAGCCAATTTGGAGTGACAAGGAAAAGGAGAACAAAATGTATCTTTCACCTTGGCACCAACAAACATGGTGAAGAATGTCCTTGGAAAACGGTCCATGGCTCTCATCTCCACACCTTAGCTCCAGCACAAGAAACCACATGTCTTCGGCCCTTGTGCCCCTCCCACCTTCCCCACCCGTAAAAATCACAGCGGAGGCATCTGCCAACAGCTCTTTATGAGACAGATGAGATCTCGGAGCAGGGAACTCCCGTACGCGGAATCTTGTGTTGCAATCTTAAACTCTTCTCCATCTGCATGTTGGAGTGATCAATCACATTAACACAAGTGTCCATTATTCATTCATTCATTCATTTTCTACCGCTTTTCCTCACGAGGGTCGCGGAGGGTGCTGGAGCCTATCCTAGCTGTCTTCAGCCGAGAGGCGGCGTACACCCTTGACTGGTGGCCAGCCAATCGCAGGGCACATATAGACAAACAACCATTCACACTCACATTCATACCTATGGACAATTTGGAGTCGCCAATTAACCTAGCATGTTTTTGGAATGTGGGAGGAAACCGGAGTACCCGGAGAAAACCCACGTATGCACGGGGAGAACATGCAAACTCCACACAGAGATGGCCGAGGGTGGAATTGAACCCTGGTCTCCTAGCTAACCACATGACCGCCGTGCCGCCAGTGTCCATTATTTCTTTGGTAAAAATCAGTTTGTTGAGTACAGACTAGCATTTTAAATCTAATCTAAATCTAAATCTCCTGTCTTACATGGGATGGTTGGACAAACCAATGGATGGATGGTTGATTGGGTGGTACACCGTCAAGACAAATGGCCGGTTATAGAGGAGAATGATTAGATGGATGGCAGGATGGGTGATTGGATGAAAGATATTAAATGGATGGTCAGAGGAATAATTAAACATATAGCTAATCAGATGGAACTCTGACTAGATAGATGGACATTGGATAGGAGCGCTAATTAGGTCAGCGGATGAATGGAAAAAGGATGAGATGGATGAATGGATGGGTGGGTGGCTGGATAACAAGAAGGATAGATGGATGGATGATTAAGATTCATGGATGGTTGGAAGAATGTTGTTGTGGCTCAATGGATGGATGATCACATGGATTGATGGAAGAATGTTTAAATGGATGGATGAAAGCATGATTAGATGGCTGAATGGATCAATGATGGGTAATTAGATTGATGGATGCCTGGATGATGGATAGATGTATGGAAGAAAAATGGATGGCAGTGTGAAAGAATGATTACATAAATTACGATTTGGACAGATGAATGGGTAATTAGGTTGATGGATGATGGAAGGATTGGTGAATGTGAAAGAATGATTAGATGGATGGATGTTTGGATGAAAGATTATAAAGGTGATAAATGGATGGGTGGCTACTGTATATTATTAGATGGCTTTCCCCTTAAACTACATTAAAATGGTGTCTTTAATGTTAAAATTAAAAACAACGGGTGTCTCTTAGGTGTAGACCGGGGGTCTCAAACTCAATTTACTTGGGGGCCACTGGAGCTCGGGTCAACTGCAGGGTCTTGAGACACATGCTAACTCGCAAACTAGAGAGCTAGTGACCTAAATGGTAGCCTTCAAGTTATTTCCTTTAAACTTAAATAACCAAAAACTTACCACTTCCACACGGATATGGAGGATAACTATTAACAGTTATTTAACCTTTAACATGAACATTAATCAAATGTAATAATTTTTTCTGGGTACATGATACCATACAGCATCCATAGCCGCACTAACATTAAATTTTCATATCAAGGCGGGGGCTTCAAACTAGTGTCCTGCGGGCCACATTTGGCCCGTGGGCCGCATGTTTGAGACCCCTGGTGTAGACGATGATACCACTGTGTGTGCTATTTGTATGAATGTTCTGGTCCGTGTGGAACCGTGGTTCTATAGGAGCAAATGATGGGCCCCCTCTTTCACGCTAAAGTATACAGCCCACAATAACCAGGGACAAAGATGCATTTATGGTTTCCTTCATGTAAATGCTCAAATTCAGAGCAGCCTTTCTATTTCAGGACGGCGAGTAAAAACATTGGACGTATAAAGTTTCAGTCTGAAAGTTTGACA
This sequence comes from Doryrhamphus excisus, assembly GCF_037039965.1. Taxonomy (NCBI): domain Eukaryota; kingdom Metazoa; phylum Chordata; class Actinopteri; order Syngnathiformes; family Syngnathidae; genus Doryrhamphus; species Doryrhamphus excisus. Next base: position 14,789,449 of record NC_136361.1, read on the forward strand.
AAAGAGCATTATTATGGGAAAAGAGTGATTACTGATGATATGCAACACTATAAAGCAGTGGTCTCAAACCAATTTGCGGCCCGCAAGATGCTAGTTTGAGGCCCCTACCTTGATACCAAAGTTTAATGTTGAAATGACAGCTTAAAGCTGTGTGCACACCGGACACAATTAACATGATTTTGCCCCGCCCGTACTGTTACCCTACCCTGTTACCCCTACGCCCTGTTTTGCTTTGGATTAGCAATGAAGCTAAAGGCTTATGACGCTGGGTACAAATAAATGCAGGGAATGATTTGGAATAAAACGGAAAATACACGTCAAGATAAAGCATCTCATAAAAACATGTTAAAGTTACGACGCTGCTCCCAGATGGAACTGAGTACGATGCTAACTTGCTAATTGGGTAAAATGATTACGTTTCATTCATGTTCATGTTAAAGGTTAAATAACTGTTAATACTGTACATTTGAATCTGAAAAAAATAATTTCTCTACCAACTGTATGTGGTTTCTTACGTTTTTCTTATTTGCTGTTTTGTTATTATTTTACTTA